>NC_067201.1:15457500-16154500 GCF_000699445.3 Schistosoma haematobium
AAAGTGGTATATAAAATACGACTCAATTCCGTAAATCATATAGTCATTATTGATTAATTTCAAGAGGTACTTCTTAGAGTTTTGTTAAGAAACAATGATTAATAGAGTTTAGCTATATCAGGCATGAAGAAGATGGTTTCTGAATACCAACAAATGATTGAATTCAGATGAGTAAATCATTGGATACTAACTTAGTGATCTAAAGTTGAAGTACTTATTGTGAGACCTGAAGACCGTGGTTTCGATCCTCGGTGGAATAGTGAATACACTATGGAGGAATCTCATGATGGGACGAAATAGATGGCTGATAGTACCTGGTTTCCAAATAATTAACATTAATCCCTGATATGAATTATGTAATTCATTATTATCCACAAACCCTCTTTAGTAAAATGTTACTGTTAACATAACTTAGTCAAATTATCCTTGATTAATGATTTTATTAAGGTTAGAAATAATTAAAATGGGCATGGTATATGTCACCGGAGTTCATCAATGTTTAGATATAAACTAAATCTTATTCACCAATAGTTTATTTTATTACATATTTAAAGTGTGGAAAGACAGTGAAATTATTCAATGAATCAATTTTACATTTATGCTATAGAATTATACAGTTAGGTCATGTGATTATCAAGAAATTAGAAAGGTATTATATTGAGATTAGATGGTGGTTGGAGGTAGTCAACAGGAAACCCTGGACCCGGGTTTCGCGCTACTTGGCACTCGTCAGCAAGGTGTACCTGTTATCCTAAGGGAACTGGTGATCCCTGGCGGATTCGTTCTCGTGTCACCCAGCTTCACAGTCAGAGACGTTACCACTGAGCTATCCGAGCCGCGACCAACCTCCTTTAGGACTGAGATATAATCACAATTGATTGATCACTGGGTGGCGATCAATGTCATGCGTGTCTAGTCCTTATTAGCGCAGCTCGAATGCTACCGATCATGTTGCAATGTGGCCACCAGTCTAGGTGACTCGACACTGCGGGCAACCCAGTGGTCAATCAATTGTGAAGGTATTATATTATGAGTGAGTGAAATCGCAAAACTCTTCTTTAAGCATAGTCACTATTGAAGACTGTACTGACACTTGAACAAAACGAATTTCTGTCTTCTTTTTTTGTTGTTGTTGTTGTAAGACTTACGTAGATACATTGAGTCGAAACACACTGTAGGAATAACAGCATACAATTGTCTTAAAATATTCTATATTATCTAACTGTAGATAAATATATACCTGAAATATACAATTTACTGTTATGGAGGATTATTTAAATGTTTGCTGTTGATAACAGTGATGAAAGTAATTAACATGTGCTCACTAGTGACTAGCTTCGTGAGGGAATTCTCGGAGTTCTAGTGAGAAGCCGTGACCAATGGAGCTAATCCGTGTCGGGTAGAGACAGATATCTACCTCAGTACAAAGTATTTTGGGTTGTTGAAATGATCCATAGAATGCAGATCAATCTATGGTGTACAATGATACATTATGATCTATTGATCTATTACAACATGGACAATATCACATCTTTATAGATGAAATATTGAGCACAAAAATAAGTATCGTTAGATTTCATTTAATCTATATTCGAACAGTAGAAATCAATTCAGTAGATCATCTACATTGAATCAGTACCTTATTATTACCATATTTATCACTATTTAGCTAATAATTTATAAAATCAAATTCATAATACATTAAACTCTGTCACTAAGGCCTAAAATCAACCATTTAGCAATGAGAAGGAATGTCTACTATAAAAGATAACATGTTTCATCTGAATGTAAACACAGGAATAAATAACTTTAAATGCAAACAACCAGGTGTATGCGAAATGGCTTCAAATCAAGTCTAGAATTAATTAGGATAAAATTAAAGATGAACCAAGTAAGTACCATAGAATAATGAAAAGAAAAATGTCACAGGAAATAATCAATAAAAAAGCACTGATTATGTAATCTATTATGAAAGTGACATAAAATATCGAATCATGAATAAGAGTTGTGACAGAACTGAATTATGATGGAGTTTTGCTCTCTGAGCTGGATGATAGAAGTCTTCTACTTGAAGTTTGTGCTGATGATGTCATTCAGAAGAACGATGAAAGCTCCACAACTAAACCATTTAGCTCAGAGAACAAAACTCTGTCAAAATCATCCACCTGACCTACAAATTTTCTCTACCATCTCAGAACTGAATTAAGATGATTAGACAAAATACAGAAGGTCTATTTAAAAACAATTCAGCAGTAATAACAGTGAATGTAATGATATAATACCTTTGGATAACTATTGTAACTAGCTTTTTTTGAGAACGAATAAATGTCGCTTTTGTTTTAATCATTATCAAATTGGATTAAAAGCACAATGTTTCCCATTGAACACTTTAAGCATATTGTGTGGTCACAAAATGTATAAGTGTATAACTATCTGCATAGGGAGATGGATTAATTATAAAAACAAAATCAAATAACCCAATAAAAGTAGATAGTAATCATCTATCATCTTCTATTTTCAAAACACATCATAAGATTGATCTTGACTTGACTTTTATGGTGTTGTACAAAAGTATTAAAGGGCGTATACTAAGGTTTATTGTTTAATCTATCCAACCCTCCTTCTTTGCCTGGACTTGAGACTGTAGAACAGCTAAATGTGAAGTAAGGTTTATTGAGGCCATAAGAAAATTCAAACCCTCTTTATGTATTCAAGAAGACCCTGGGTTCGAATTCCGCGAGCGGGATCATGGATGCGCACTGCTGAGGAGTCCCACAATAGGACGAAACGGTTGTCCAGTGCTTCCAGGTTTTCGCTGGTGGTGTAACATAAATCGGTTCATGATCTCAATCAAAAAAAATATTCAAGAATAGTTTGTTCCCATCCTAAACCTATCCTAGTAGTATTGTTTGAACATCCAGAGTTGTAAGTTTCACATTATTTTTCATATAATTTCCTTTATTATCCTCGTTTCCTCCTATCTTCCATTTATTTAGTTAACCTTTTAATTTTTTATATATAAATGTGTAATCAGATTGTTTGAAATGTATTATGCTAATGTATTACATAGCTCTGATAATCTTCAGCTTCTTATAACACTATCTTAATTATAGAGTGAAAATTGTTTAGCTATATGTCTTACAGTAATCTGAATAGTTAATTTTGAAATGTTAATTGTTTGGGGAGAGTCGAAAAAAATCCTTGGGTCTAAGTTTCGTGCGATTTAATAAGGCATATCTACATTTTTGAGGGGGTTGTAGTTCCCTTAGTTAGTTATATCCATATCATATAGCTTTACAGTTGAAGACACTACCACTGAGTTATTCAGTCTGAAACTAGCCTAGTGTGTTTACAATTTGTTGATTGTTTTCCCAGTTAACTTAGGAGAATAATTGAATGACGAGAACTTAAAAAAGAATGCCAACTTGTAAGCATTACAGAATCTCTTAGTAAAATATAAGAACCATACATTGAACACTTCATCCTCAAAATTCCATCAGTTTTTCCTCCACATTCTGCATGATTCTTCCAATTCACAATTCCTTTATATTTCTATTTCTGTTTTCTCTTCAACTTGTTCTTCCTAGCCTTCTATTGCCAGGGTTTCCACTTCTGATTGGTGTTATGTACTACTTATATCTGTTGACATAAGTAGCATACACTACAAACTTACACTATCATTTAATGAGAAGTATACGCAAAATGAACAATCTGTCATATGGAAAATTTAGAAATGTGAATAAAAATATCAAGAAATCATCAAAGTTAATGTCATAACCATTTGACATAACTTAAAGTTATTGACAGTTTTGTCGGAGTGTTTTTTCACAAAGAAATCAAATGAACTTATAATTAAGTGAAAGTCAATAAGTAACTGAGCTGGATTTTCACGTATTTGAATATTACTGTTATGTTTGTATTACTATTAGCAAGTGTTTAGATTGACCCGCTGTTGATAATGAACACTGGATTTTGATAATTTACTATTGGTATATATACAACATCTGGTAGTTTCATTCACATATGGTCGTTCTATAGTAAGTTATTTAGAACGGATGGATTAGGACTAGCACTTCGTCTCATTTCAGACCCAATAACCATATGTATCTACAACTTAGTATTGATGTTCACACTGAACATCAATACTAATACCCCTTAAACTCTGTTGGGGATGCTAGATCCACAGAAATCTCTTAGTAAACACCTTATTTTTATAATTTTATTTTGGAATTCCTCGTTTTCGCAACAAAACAGCCTATTTTTACTTTCAGATTGTATTTCCCATTTGGAAAGACCCTAAATGTCATTGATTAGTTGCCATTTTGTGACGTTTCTTAAGAACCTTTATATATATATATATATATATATATATATATATATATATATATATATATATATATATATATATATATATGAGTTGTGTTCTTGATTAGTTCATCCTTTTGGCTGTTTGTGGAATATACTTTTCCCTTGTCTGAATCTGGTCTTCTCCCTTTAATTAGCGGGGCTAGAGCTCATTGGAATGGTTTAGCTTGTCCTGTTGTTGTATTGCAGACCTTCGTTCTGTTCGACGTTTTTAGGTGATATCGCGATCTCTTCAAACATAGCAAACTCATAATTATATAGTAGTTGGAAAGAATTTATTGAATTGGATACTCTTTGTTCATATATATCAGATATATTAGGGAAACGTATTTATTTGACTGTTTGCATTTAAAATATAAATCAGCATAAAATAAACACTAAGTTTATGAAATCTAAGAATAACAAATAAATTATTTTGCCGTTGGATACCGACTCAGTGGTCTCGATGTTAAGCGTTCGCGCGCAAGACCGATTGGTCCTACGTTTGAATCCCTCGAGCAGGACCGTAGATACACATTGCTTAGGAGTTCCATACTAGGACAATACGGTTATCCAGTGCTTCCAGGTTTTTCTTGGTGTTGTAGCTTATTTTCGATCAAATTTAAACATGTTACAATTGGTGTTTTAATATGCTATATTTTGTAGTATTTCCCCCCCCCAAAAAAAAACATGGACAATGTAATTTATACGCCATCAATCACTAATTGGCCTAATTCAATTGTATTTTGGTTGAACTGAAATCAATGAATACACAAAAAAATTTCCTAATACCACCTGTGGTAAAATTTATTTAGTATTTAAGTAGTATTATAATTATGATAGTGATATTTTTTTCCCATACACTAATTAATAAAGACAATTCTATGCTTATAAGATTGATGATTATTACAATGGATATTCTGTAAAGGATATTGTACTCTAAACTGTTGTCTAATGAAATTAGACAGTATTATTTGTATCTGCTAGTTCACATTATTCATAACTGGGTCATACACATGCCGTCAAAATATTTTAAGAATTATATCTTTCTGAAATGATTTACGACTATATTATTTAAATACTGTTTATAGCTGATTATAGCTGAAAATTTGTGTATATTGTACAATCATTTCCTGAATATATATATGATAGGTAGCAATGCCAATGTTGGAGTTAATGAATTATTTTTTCTGGTTAGCGTTTTTTTAGCGAGTTAGTTTTCTACAGGATGGGGTCGCTAACCCCATACCTAACCCTCTTCCTTTATCCAGGCCTGAGACCGGTAGTAGGCCCAGAGGTGCTCCAGATGGAGTTTTGAACTTAATGGTTTCAATCCGATTGAGTAGAGATTTAATAATAAATAATTAGTTTTTTGTTATTATATTCCAATGTGTAGTAAAATTGTATTTTTAACGTTTCGTCACTTCATGTAAGCCACTTCTTCAGAGTAAGCAGGCAAATAAATAAATGAATTGAATGAACAAAAATTCGTTTGTATTAGTTAAACGTGTGTTAATTTAATTCGGTTATTTATTTACTCTGAAGAAGCGACTTATATGAAGTGACGAAACGCCAGAAATACAATTTTACCACTCATCGGGATTTAACAATATATAATCATATGTAGATATACATTTTCATACTCTATAATAATTTATAAGCTTAACATCTATAGGAGAAAATTCTGGTGAGAAATATCATATGAATACATATATATCACTGTACACATATATCTAGTAGGATTAAGGATAAAGAAATGTGTTTTGTTTTAGATTATGGCTATCCTTAGAATTAAGAATGCTCGTTCTGTCTTAGATTAGACTTATTCGCCAAATATAGATCCATCTTAATTATGATCCTC
The DNA here is from genome assembly GCF_000699445.3 of Schistosoma haematobium. NCBI lineage: Eukaryota > Metazoa > Platyhelminthes > Trematoda > Strigeidida > Schistosomatidae > Schistosoma > Schistosoma haematobium. The sequence goes on from NC_067201.1 coordinate 15,463,706, forward strand.
ATATCAGTGAAATCAGCACCCTTTTGGGATTCAAATACCAGATGTAACAGGTAGTATAAGAAATGATATAACAAAAATTAAAGTATTCTTAAATAAAGTTGAATATAACAATTAACTTATCGACTACATCTACATTAATAGAACTTTTAACTTTTAACCATTAAGTATACTAACATGATTATCATAAAGAAATCAATCTTAAACATGAATTACATAATAAATAGACATAAGGTCAACGAATAAAACGAAACTAGTCTGTGCTAAAACATGTAGGTTCATTCTAATATTAAAACAGAATAGTAGAACAGAGTAAAATCTAGTATCTGAATATTCATGTAAATGTGTGTGTGTTTGTATGTTTGCGCGTGTGCGTGTATGTAAGATGAATCTATAAACTATTCATTAAGAGTTGATAAGAGACTCTATCTCCTGTTAGTAATCTCAGAAACAATAGCAATAATAATAATAATAGCCTTGTATATGTAGAATTTTCAAAATGAAAACGCAAAGAAAAATCCATTATAGGCTTAGATATTCTGTCTACATATAATGAAAGGGTTGAATATGAGAAATTCGAAAATGGTTTCATGTTTCCATTGTACATCACAATGAATTAACTATTAATGTATATAAGTCGAATAGACAAAATAGTTCTGTATATGTTATGTAATTAATCTACTTATATATGAATGTTATCTGATGTTTTAAAAAGAAAGATTTTAATTACAGGATTGAAAGGATAGAAGAGAACGAGTAATAATTAATTACATTGAATCAATGATATTATTCTAGAAACTTCTTCATCCTATAGGATGAAGAAATTGATGACTTAAAGAGTGGAAAACTAAAAAAGAACTATTAATCCCAAATAGACTGTATTGTTTCCCTTAATCCTACCGACTGACATGACATACAAGTAGTAAAAAATTGTGATTTTAGGGGGTGAGGGAATAATGACAACTATGTGAATATTGTAGAGGTGTGTGTGTGTGTGTATGTTCATAGTGTTATGACCTAAAAAGATAATAAGATACTGATAATGTCATAATCGTCATCTCAACATCAACATTGGTAGTCTATTTCATAGTTTAATGAATTTTCAACAATTTTGACCTCTTTTTCTTTTTTTAAAAAAAGCAAAACATTAACTTGGTATTGTTTGGCTTGTATCTTTCCATTGAGGTTTAAGACTGCAGTTGATCAGTCTGTTATTGGTATATGTGCATACTGTGCGTATGCCTCGATATAACCTTAATTCACAAGCTATTTGTAAGCAATGATGGATAATGGCTAGCAGTGGAATCCAGGACGCGCGTTTCGTCCTATTTGGGACTCCTCAGCTGGATGTACCTGCATTTCAGAGAGGTGAGGTTCACTCTGGGACTTGAATCCAGTTGGAGCGAAACATTTATTAGAAACTAGCTAACGTAAATATCATAGAGTAATAAGAAAGTTGTGTAGACATCATTCATAAAAAAAGTATGATTTTCTATGGATCCACACAAATTATAATCAATAATTGTGTTATACTGATGAAATCAGATTATTACTACATAAAGGTCATTATTTTTATCAAAGATGTTCTTTTCCGAAATAGGTTTAGTTAAAGAATGAAATTGAAGTATCAACTAACCCTTAGACAATTGTTTTGCTTTAATATTGTGAATTTTTCAAATAATGAACATCCATGATCACGTCAGAGTTCAGATAGTAGAATTTCATCTTTTTTAAATTTATAACATTCTATTCTGATCACAGCATTCAATATACCCAATTACTTACTTACGCCTGTTACCTCCAATGGAGCATATGCCGCCAACCAGCATTCTCCAACCTACTGTGTCCTGGGCCTTCCTTTCCAGTTGTATCCAATTTTTGTTCATTTTTCTAATGTCTGTCTCCATTTCCCAACATATTGTATTCTTTGACCTTCCTGTTTTCCTTTGGCTTTGAGGATTCCATATGAGGGCTTGCCTTATGACACAGTTGTGTGCTTTCCTCAATGTGTGTCCTATCCACTTCCAGCACTTCTTCCTGATTTCTTTCTCCGCTGGGATCTGGTTTGTAGGATTCAATATGCTACTGGTAATATCAATCTCGTTCGAAGTAACGTTTAGCTACATCAATGAAAAAAATTCTGATTAGGAATTATATACATTGATATTCAATAGAGATTCACCATTTATGAAGAAAGTCTCAACATCCTAAACTTGTAATAAAATGGATGGGATAGTATTTTGATGATGGGCTGTGAGATAGAATGAATAATAGTTCTTATCCAACGCCTATTTCAAGGGGAAAAACAAAAAGATGTAGTTACAAATCATAAAGGGTAAAACTAAAAGTACCTGTTGATCATTCTCAGAGTTTACATATAAACCGTAAGAATACTAGCTTATTAATTGGGTTTTCAATACTTAGTTCTAAACTCGGGGAGAGTATTCCTCATGGTTTAACATAAGCTAAAGAATAATTGAAATTCATAATCCATCGAAAGGTTGTTTTACACTACTTCAGGACGTTTTATAATTGCTCGCTGATGAACCTCATTCTTGGAAATTTAATTCAACACTAAAATTTTTGATCGAGCATATCTTGATTGTGAATGTGTGTTGGATTGTGAATATACATTATTGAGTTTATTGAATGATCAATTTATACAGGTTCGGAACTTATTCGAGATCAAAAATTTATTTCTTCACTTTTTGATCAGAAATTTACTGATTATGTTACCGGATTATGGTTAATAATGGGATCCAGGGCCTGTGTTCCATCCTCTTTGTGACTCATCATTTGTATGCATCTACATTTTAGTGTTGATGTTAACACGGAAACTAGCCTTTCGCCTACCAACATAAACATTGATGTATTATCCCCCTAGACACCAAGACCGAAACAGGTTGAAAACGCTCTGGTTTGATGCTAGGTAATCGTAGCGAGTTGTCAGAAAACTCTAAACCTAGGTCTCATGCTAATTAGTATTAGTAGGAAAAGCGTGCCTAAAGTCTTGAGGGAACTGATGTTTCCTATGAGAGTGGAGTCCGTATCATCAATTTTCACTGTCTGGCAAGTTATCACTGAGATATTCGGGGTGCAATTAACCTAATTTAGGACTGAGATATATTTTTACTACATGGGATCATTAGTGTTGTTAGCAAAGTATTAAAAATTATGTTTCTTTAGATTTTCAGATATTATGCCAGCGTTCCTCTGAACGAACATAATTTTAATGTTGTCCTATTCTGCTGACTTGTTTTTTCTCAGATGTATCCTTGAAATTCCTATCTTTGATTTTTTTTCTGCTACACTTTTCTTGCATCCTGTAAAACATAATCAGGGAAACACGTACTCACACCACAGAGTGATATAAATTTATGTACGAATTCGATGAGAACCAACAGTGTTTCATCATATGTCACACAGTTCATCCTTCACTAGAACTCCTATTTTACTTCTTTCGACCTGTAGTTATTTGGTCAGTAAATTCAGTTGTTAGACATTCAGTGAATCATATTTATTATCAATGTAAAGCAATAGATTATTGGACGAAACAGTTCTTATTTAGATGTAGAAAGGTAAATACAATCTTCTAGTTGAATTCAGACTTTGTTGGTGCGAATCAATAAACACAATACTAGACCTAAGCATATTACTTTATTTTAACCATGTTTGCTTGAATATCAGGTAGTATTCTTTTTAATCAACATAATTAATGCACTCTGAACATCATAGCTTAAAGTAACTTGATGTATATTGCAATGAATTGAATCAAACACTGTTATTCTTAGTTTCGAATGTTACATCGGTGTTTTTCATCTTTCAGGTTTCATGTATTACCGTAAATGTTCTAAATGATATTGTTGACTTATGGTTATAATCATGAATTTGTCAAACAGTGTACAATGACACAAGTATTGAAAAGAATGCTCTTGACTGAATTATAAAAGCAGTCAAAAGGTTTTCAAATAAAATAGAAGTTGATGAATGTTTTGTTATAAACAGGACATCATCACAAACTAACCTTTGTTAAATAATCATTAAAAATGAGGAAGTACTAGACAGCTGTTTTATTCTAGTATAGAATTCTTCAGAATTATGCCTCTACGACCCCACTATCGATCTAACCAAAGTGTTATACAAGCGCTTATTCTTTTGTTCACTTAGTTTCTCAGTTCAGTTGTCTAGTCCTTCCTAGTTTCCAGTGGTTATCTAGCTAAGGTTAGTCTTTAATGTAAATTATAAAATTCAGCAATCTTTATAAGCTTTCTACACATATGTAGCAAAAGAATTGAGTTGATTAAATGTCTACTTAATATTTTATCAAAAATTGTGTATTTATTTGTAATGAAATCAGTGAACAGTTAGATCCGAATCAGCTAAACACCGGGTATTCGATAGTATTGAACAGAATCAATCTCACCTCAGAGAATCGTACTGTTTAGACCGCAAGAATTCATGGGGCTGGATCATAAAAAAGATGAATATCCTAAAGATTGTCTTACTTATTAGGTTTTTCACTGTTTAACGCTGAATCAAGGCTATGACATACTCATTTGGGTGTTTGCTCTGATATATATATATATATATATATATATATATATATATATATATAAACTGGTGACAAAGTAACCTATGGCTTTCAGTAAACGTTAAGTAAAATATTTATTTTTCTTCTATTACTACCACTAATACTAATATGGTGTATGCTGCTGATGTAGACATATGTAAGTAGTATGTTTCACCAATCAAAGGTGGAATGCCTGGCGGCAGAAAGTTAAGATGATCAAGAGAAGAGAATGAGAACAGAGAATGATTGGTATGAAAATGAAGGAACAATCAAGTCTGAGACAATTGATTGACATTTTGTAAATGAAGTATTTACTGTATGACTCACAAATTTAACCAAGATATTCTGTAATGTTGTATTAAAATACATTTGATTATCCCCACTGCTGTTCTCGTTCACTACACTACTACTAATCCTTTTGACAATAATGTCTATACAGCATTAATCAATAAAGTCGCTTAACATTATCCCTTATTCAAATCAATATAATCTGTCATTATTCTATTCAATGTACATAGTGATATTAAACATATTTAATACTCATCAGTTTAGGGGTTGTGGAGATTGTTAAGTTTTTGATTGAAATCATGAGTCAATTGAAGCTAGATCACCATGGAAAACCTGGAGGCACTGGATGGCTGTCTCGTCATACTATAAGACTCCTCAGCAGGACTACTCAACGCACCCACGATCCCGCCTCGGGAGATTCGAACCCAGGACCTATCAGTCTCGCGCCAGGCGCTTAACCAACTAGACCACTGAGTCGGCATCCAATGGTGTTAATGTCTAACCTCAACCAATCTACGAAATTGCGCGAATATCTTCCATTGTACTGAGGAAGACACCTGTTTCTACCCGACACGGCCGTCCAGTGCTTCCAGGTTTTCCATGATGGTCTAACTTTAATTGACTTATGATTCCAACTATTGAAATTACTATAATATTCACAAAAACCCCTCTTGATAATGATCAACACGTGCTCATTAGTGACAGACTTCAAGAGGTATTTCCTGGAGTTCTAATGAGAAGCAGTGATCAGTGGAGTCCACTGTGTCTGTGTTTAGATAGTAACTCACTGAAGATAATGGTGGATGTGTCGCTCAATTTCGTGGATTGGTTGAAGTTAGACATTAACACCATTAGATGCCGACTCGATGGTATAGAGGGTAAGCGCTTGAGCACGAAACTGATAAGTCCTGAATTGAAATTTCGCGAACGAGATCGTAGATTAGCACAACTGAGGAGTTCCATAGTAGGATGAGACGGCCATCCAGTGATTCCAGGTTTTTCATGGTGTTCTAGCTTTAATCGGCTCATGAATTCAACTATTGAATTTTATGTAAATGACCAATTTAATAATTCACTTATTGTTCAATGAATATTTTATTCACTAATATGTTTAAGGGAATGATTTATTATTTTAGCAAATATAATGCTTAATGGAATTGCATCGATTGTAAAGTAGAGAAATTTGGATATGGACGTGGATACTTTAGTCTAAATTAATGGGTTCTGTTGCACTAAGAATAAAATTAAGTTGATTGCGTAATAATACTGTCAGTTGATGGGTTTAAGAAATTCGAATTATTGGCCATAATTCTACGTAGTCTCTAGAATCCGATCAATAGTAAATACTAGAAATAGATGACGTTGGTCACTAATTAGTAACCAATCAATTGTGAACAATTATATGCAAATGTAGTGGTTTATGATCAACATGTGGTTTAAATGACAATAAGTTCGTTTTTTGAAGGATCTTGGTTGTTCAAGAATAAAATATCTCATACTAGAAAGAGAGAGCAAACTATACAGTGCCTTCCTAGCTTAAATGTTTCAAATTAGATAAAGCCCATAACTTTAACTACTTTCGAAGCAACGTTGTTACTCTATGTTAAGTAATTTTCAGTATTTAATTTCCGTTTACTAAAGTCTCAGAAAAAGTTAACACTTCAACAAGTTTAAAGAAAGCCGAAAATTGTTTGTTATTTAAAATTCACTTGGTATTGTTTTACTTGAATCTTATCATCGATGTTTAGGACTGCAGTTGATCAGTCTCTTATTGACATATGTGCATACTGTGTGTATTGCCTCGATATTGCCTTAATTCATAAGCATTATAAGTAAAGATGGATACCAAGTGAACTTAAACTTCACCCCATTGTACAAGCAAGTGACTATCAGGACTCAGTAGCTAAGTGGATAACGTGATGGCGTTTCAAGCGAATGGTACTGGGTTCGATTCCCGAAGTGAACATCAACTCAGACGTAGGCATATTCAGCTGACGAGTCCAAAATAGTATGAAACTTGCAAACTAGATTTCACTGCTAGCCACTATCCATCCTTGCATAGAAGTTACTTTAAGTTGTAGCAACTAAAAATGAAAAAGAGCTTGAATTCTATATTATGGAAAACTTTATTTCATCATTTAATTTACAATATGATTTAATTAAGATGATTAGTGAACACAGTAAATTCAATTTATACGAATATTCGTCAAGATTAGAACGAATAATTTGACAGTAATTGAGCGCCGAGTATAGAGAAGTCATTATATGTGAAAATTATATTGGAAATATTCTCAGCGATTGAAATTTAACTAATTCCAACTTTTCGTCCAGCTAACTTGTCTAGACTTCTTCAGGGTAATAATCAAAATCACTGGAGAAGTCCTGAAGAAGTCCAGATAAGTTAACTGGACGAAACGTTGAAATTAGTTAAATTTCAATCGCTGAAAATATTTCCAATATAATTTTCACATATAATGACAGTAAATTCAAGTTTGATCCTATTGAGTCAGGCATCTAAATTCTAATGATTTTTATTTGTTAAGTTTTATTCAATGAAGAAGCAGTGAAATGAACATTCAACAAGTTTGTTAATATCCACTTCAAACTCAACATTGTAGACTGCATAGACTACAGTTTTATTTATGACAATTTTTGAGAGTTAATCTTAAAGCCAATTACTAATAAATTTATAATTATGATCTATCAAGATGTTTTGTAAAGTTTGAATATGATATATATCACAAATTAATTATATTTTGGAAAATCACTGATGATTATTCAAAATAAGATATATGTGTTTCGTCCTATGTTAAGACTTTTCTGTATTACTCACTTACTTACGCCTGTTACTCCTCGTGAAGGAGCATAGGCCACTCACCAGCATTCTCCATCCAACCCTGTCCTGGGCAATCCTTTCTAGCTCCGTCCAGTTGTAATTCATCTTTTCATATCTGCTTCTATTATCCGACGTAATGTGTTCTTTGGCCTTCCTCTTTTCCGCTTCCCTTCAGGATTCCAAGTTAGAGCTTGTCTTGTGATGCAGTTTGACGATTTGCATAGTGTATGTCCTATCCATTTCCATCGTCTTTTCCTAATTTCTTCTTCAGCTGGAAGTTGGTTTGTTCTCTCCCACAGAAGGGTATAGCTGATGGTATCCGGCCAATGGATGTTGAGTATCTTGCGTAGACAGTTATTTATAAATACTTGTACTTTCTTGATTGTGGTTCTTGTAGTTCTCCAATTTTCAGCTCCATACAGTAGAACTGCCTTGACGTTCGTATTGAAGATTCTTACTTTGATATTGGTTGAAAGTTGTTTTGAGTTCCATATGTTCAATTGTAGGAAAGCGGCCCTTGCTTTGCCGATCCTCGCCTTTACGTCCGCATCGGATCCTCCTTGTTCATCGATGATGCTTCCCAGGTATGTGAAGGACTCTACATCTTCCAGAGTTTCGCCATCAAGTGTGACTGGATTGCTGTTCTCCGCTTTGAATTTGAGGACCTTGGTTTTCCCTTTGTGTATGCTGAGGCCTACTCTTCTGTATTACATATTCATAATTCTAAATAAGATTGAATCTGGGTAGTTCATTTGATTTCATGATTAAAAATCAATTTTTAGATCTGTTGTTATATAGTTAGTTATTATATAGTGTTAAATTTTTAATTGTTTAATGGCATAGATATTTTAATAGTTGAAATCATAAGTCAATTGAAGCTAGACCACTATGGATATAATCATCAAACCTAATAGATATTCATCTTTGAGGGATTCTGCTAAATGAATCTTGGAATCTATAAAAAGAACTTGATAGTGAACTATTTACTGTTGTTGTTGTTGTTGGCATTTTACAATGTAAATACACAGTACACATGTAATTTCATGGTTTAAATAACTAAGTAGTAATGTTTATATTTGTATGATACTTGATGACGTTTGTTCATATTCCATCGATAGAGTTATTTTCTTTCAAGATTGATGCCAAATTCTGTGTTGATTTTCTTCAAATATTCTTATTGTCAAAATGATTTTAAAAAGTGAAAAAGAAAAAGAAGAAGAAGAAGATATCAACCTTTTTACATCAGATGTACTTCAATACAAACAGTGATAATGGGACAATTTTAGATTATAAAATACAACTGATATTGTGTAATTTTTCAACTAAACATCTTTCTCAAAAACTTTAATCTTAAAAATTTTTTTGGTCCCACTAATGACAATATTGATGATGACTGGATTCATGTTGTAGAAAATGAGTTATTTATGAATGAGCTGAGGTAAGACAAAGAAGCATCATAAGTATTTATCAAGACTTTGTAATAGAAAGATCTTTAACATACTATGCTAAAATGAATAATTGTAATTCTCGTCAGCTGGATGTATCTGCATCTGAGTTGATGTTTGCTCTAGGACTCGAACCCAGTACCGTCCGCTTCAAACGCCATCACGATATCTACTTAACTACTGGGTCGAACGGTACGGGGTTTGAGTCCCAGAATGAACATCAACTCTAGGATGAGGGTGTACCCAGCTGACGAGTCTCAAATAGAACGAAACATGCTTCCTGGATTCCACTACTAGCCAATATCCATCTCTGCTTAGTATTATTATTATTATGAGATATCCGTACAAGAATCTCATCCTTTTCCATTAATCATTCATAGATATCGATTATTTAAGAAAAGTCGTTCTTTTTTAGAGTCAGTGGATAAATCTTGCTTCAACTGACCAGTGTTGACTACCATGCAGGTTATTTAGCCGAAAACGATTATTTTACATTATTATTATTAATTATATGAATTATCCGATTGTTGTTATACAGTGCTACATTTTGACTAGTTTTGATTGGGATATATGGGTTCAGTGCAGATTGTCTTGAAGTATGAGCAGTAGGACAATTTAAATCCTCAATAATAATGACATAAGCGTCATATTCATTGTACAACTTTTTGCCTATCTATACTTAGTAGCTCAGTGGAACACATCAACTATGAGATTTATGTACATCCACTTGGCTGACCATCTGACTTTTACATTATGAATAACTAACAGTTATTCATCGTCTCAGTCTTAAATCATGTATAAAAAAAGACTTTTAGTTTATCTTATACAACTATACTGTTAGCTTCTCTATTAACTTTCCCTACCTTCTTCCTTTATTCATTTTCGAAATATCCAAAATTCTATTTTGCTCATTTGCTTTTTAACTTTGACAAGCATTTTTTCTAGCTACTAATTACATTACAATATCACCTTTACTCTTCATTTTAATTAAGTCTTCATTCCTAGTTTATGATTATTATTACTGGTCATTTCATTTTGATGTTATTCAATACAAATTTTGATCTCCCTATCAATTTATCTGTGCCATATTTAACCATTTTTAATATCGTGATCATTTTCGTGATAACTTTGCCATTGTTCTTTTTTTGTTGGTAATTATCATCAATTATATCATTCCATCTATTTTGATCATTTAATTCTTGTACTTAACAATCATATAGTCAGTCAAAGGGAACATAGAACTTGACATATATGTGCATCTGTTGAAAAAAACAACAGCACTACATCAACATACTTAATAACTAACGACTGTTACTCCTCATGAAGCAGCATAGGCCGCCCACCAGCACTATTCATCCAACCCTGTCATGGACAATCCTTTTCATGTCTGCTTCCAATCAACATAACGAAATGAAATTATCGATAGAGAAAAACACGACAAAATACTGGGTATAATAGTAATATCAGTGTTAGTGAAAAAAAACATTGCTCTATCTATTTGTATGTTAAATACATAAATTTGTAAAATATTTTAGTTATTAATTAAAATTTAGAGCAAATGAAACAAAGTAAATTCACCTTTATTACTAAGTGTTTATTGCTCTTTGTTTACAAATGTTTATCAAGCCCGCGCGCGAGTGAGAGAGAGGGGGGCGGGTAAATTAATTACATAAAACAAGATATTAATTGAAAATTATCGTCTAACTAGTAGCTCCTGTTGAAATGAATTTTCTCAAATTCTGATGGAAGGACGAAATTTAGACGGTTACTGTACTTGGAAGTGAGACACTGGTCGTTCAGCTCTAGTATGTAAATATATTGCTTACCACATGATCTAATAATACTGAGCTCAGTCTTAGACGAATAATTAGTACTCACTCTTGAAGAATGGCGAATTACGACAAACTGGCTAATTCTCCATGTTTTTCAGTATAAAAGTATCAGACCAATCAAATTAACAATTAAAGAAATATCAATTGTACTAGCCATAGTCTGCGTATTAGTTAAAGTGGTTTTATTTATTTATTTAAACATATAAACATTGATACAAGAAGGCACCAAAAAGTATATACGTCACAAAAGTCATTAGGTTTGTGTCAGGGCCGGAATAATGTTCGGGTGCCTAAACCGAAGTAGGTGGTTTTCTTAGGGAGTCACTCCCCGACCCTTTGACCTACAGACCTAATCCAAAAGGCAGTGGAGCAACGTTATGAGATGTCCTCTTTAGATCCTGGATCCCATGTACACCAATGGTTTGGAATCAGGGTTTTCCAACTCCCCTGGGTGGACCCTCCGTATTCATTGACCTGGTTAAAACACCAGACATTCGGTTTTCATCCTGTCAATTTCGTAAACAACAGTAATGCTGCGAGAAGGCAGTGCGTAGGGCTTCCCTGATAGTGGCTGTATACGCGTGGCCATGTGAGAGCATTTGGAGAGGGAGAGCTGACTCTATGCACTCACGGCCGTACCAGGGAATCACCAAAAGTCCTGAAAGTTCTAAGTTCAATCCTATATATATAATGCTTAGTGCAGGCTTATGAGTAAAGCCATATTAAAAGGAAAAAAATCTAACCATTTGATAATAATCCATAATAACACGAAATGAATTGTGAAAGACTGAAATATCATGTTTTCACAGAGGTTTATTTTTTTCTATAGGTTTGTTTATATAGAAGAATTATTGATGTACATTATCTGATGTCAATCAAATTAAATGGTCATATATATATGTAATACCACCAATCAGTGTAATATGTAATTTAGGCTGACCATTATACGAATAGACAGATTACAGTAACAGTTGAAAACAGAGGATAACAACAAGCCTAATTGATGTGTCCTAACAAATCCAAACAACACACAAAGATTAGAAGAATGTACACTGATAAGACTTACATCAAGTAAAAACAATGCAAATGTAAGAAAAAAAAACCCTCATTAGTTGGAATGTCTATTTGATGAAGAATATGTTGTGAATATTGTGTTAGTCTTGAATCTGTTCACTTCATAATCAGATAGGCATATATATTTGGTATAGTTTGAATATATGTGTTAACTTGTAAGGGCTGTTACTATGTTAACCTTTGAACAAATCAATCTATTCATTCTTCTCAAGCTTAATTTTTATCCTGTCATTTATTTACTTATTAATCTTGACTGTTTGTTATATGATTGTATATGTGCTAATTACTTACTCCACTCATTAAGTGTCTGTAACTTATTTTTGTTTGACGATAGATTATCGATTCATGTTTGGTTAAATGGAGTTGGCTTACATGCCTTTTTCAGTTCGTTTTGCTTCTCTCTCTCCTCTTCCTCTTCGTTTTCTTGATTGTTTGTTCAGATCCATGATTTCATGAAATATACAAATTCAAAATCCATTCTCGTAATTAATTTACTTAACTCCATCATGGAAAACCTGAAAGCACTAGACTCCTCAGCAGTGTGCACCCACTAAAATTAAGATCTAGAGTGTGATTACTGGAAAACATTCAAAATAATTCGCTTTTTATTCATTTATTCCTTGATTTTTTTTCGGATAATCATTTATCGATCTATAATTGTGTAACTTAGCAACTTAATTTATTTAGTTAGTATAGATTTCAACATTTTTATCCATCTCTATATGTTGTTTATAACTATGTTGTCAACAGTAACGCGGTTTTTATTATTTCTTCTGTCAAATCTTCATTGATTCCAGGAATAAAAAACAAACAAACACAAATCTGAGTTTTCTTTTCTCCATACTACTGATAATAAATAACACAGACAGTTGGAAAAAAATTGTCTGAAGAAGAAATGGTATTAAGATTTTCATAACAACCATCAGATTGGTTTTTATAATCAGAAAAACATGGAATAGAAGATGTTTTATTTGACACTGCTCCATATTATTATAATTGGTACAATAAAAATGAATTGTCTATTATATTATTGACAGACTCAATTGAGTAATACATTGGTTAATAATAAATATAGTCTGTTAAAGCCTATAACTTCAGCATTGAGTTTAATCCATTTTCATGGTAATTTTACAATTGTCATTACAAGTGAAAATTGATGAAAAATAAAACAACAGCTGTAAATCGTTACTTTTGTTTCTTGATAGTCTTTATTAGTCAACTGACTCATGAATTCAACTATAAAATTGCTGAAATATTCACAAAACCCCTTCTGAAAATAATCATCGTATGCTCACTAGTGACTGGCTTCAAGAGGTATTTCCTATAGTTCTAGTGAGAAACAGTGACCAGTGGAGTTCAACCGAGTCTGTTATGAGACAGCAACTCATTGAAAACAATGGTGGACGGTGGCTCAATTTCGTGGATTGTTTGAGGTTAGACATTCACACCGTTGGATGTCAGCTAAGTAGTCTGAAGGTTAAGCGTTCGTGCACGAGCCTGATAGGTCCTGAGTTCGAAACTCACGGGGCGGGTTAGCAGATACATACTGTTGAGGAGTCCCATACCAGGACGAAACAGTCGTCCAGTGCTTCCAGGTTTTCCATGGTAGCCTAGTTTTGATTGACTCATGAATTCAACTATAAAATTATGGGATAGTTTTATTCAGGACTAAAATGCTAGCTACAAATATTTTTTTAGAAAAGACTTTGATATTTTAGATGACTATTGTAGTGCAATTTTAAACTTCTTGGTATTATATATTCTTGGTTATGTCAACCTTTTTAAACCATAAATCATTAGATAACTGTTTCATTCTAGAGTGCGAGACAGTTACTCACTTTTGATAATTGAAAATGGTTTGTAAATGAAGGTTAATTGATTGAACTGAGAAATATAGATTACTGGCTATTAACTTAGTATTCGAAAGACTAAGCGTTACTCACAAGGCCTCTAAATTTTCGGTTCGATCTTTATTGAAATTATAAATTCTTGCTGATGAATAGTCCCATACTAGGATGAAATAGCTGTACAATTTTATTCTAATTTATCGATGATTGTTTATTTAAGGTAAGTTCATAATCAAAATCTTATAATTTTAAATTTCAAGACAAACTTATACATGAACTATTATCAGTTGAAGAAACGTTGAAAGCAACAAAACTTTGAATAACTGTGTCAACCTAATCGAGGACTTCTTAGTAAATGAAGCCAGTGGGATTGAAATTAGTATCCTCATATACCGCACTAAGCATGATATCTTCATATCACTATGTAAGAACTCAAGAGTTTATATTTCTAACTTAAGTGAATTAAAAACTGAGCGCTACCATAATCGGATGTTGTCGATAAGCGACTATCTCATTTCTAATACGATTGACAACATAAATCCCTTCTGAAACTTTAGAAAATTTGATAAGCCGACACAAATTTGTCCAGTTAAATGATTCGATTGTAAATTAAACTATCCAATATATTGATAAGATCATTTTTACTGAAAACTTAAGAATAATAAATATAGAAACAGTATAACAATTTGAGTAGTTTTTTATTCACAATCTAAATTGAGATAATTTTTATTACATAACTGTAGTAAGTGCTACTGATGTTGGCAGACACAAGTAGTATGTATCACTAATCGAATATGGAATGCCTGGAGGCAGAAAGTTAAGAAGGTCGAAGAGAAGAGAACGAGAGCAGAGAGTGATTGGTATGGAAATGAAGAAACAATCAAGTTTGAGACAATTGATTGACATTTTGCAAATGAAGCACTTACTGTATGGTTCTCAGATTTTGGTAATCGATTGTGTTATTTCGAGCATAAGGTCATTTGGTTGTCCCCACTGGTGTTCTCGTTCACTACAAACTGACGTGTTTTATTAATAACTAACATAAACAATAGAAGGTTGTTAATGCTAATTTAAGTGTCGATTTACTGACTTTGAACAATTGTTCATAAAAATAATAATAATAATAATAATAGTAATCCTACAACAGTATTGACTTAAATAGGTAAATTACATTCTGGAAATAATTTGAGAATGAATGCCAATTTACAGGGATTATCAGATTGATACAGAAAACATTAGATGTGAAGAACATCTTGGTAAAGTATGAACAGTGTATCTGGGATCCTTTTTAGCACTACTACCATGTAATTGTAGTCCTCTGCAACTAGAGGTTAAAAACAAAGCACTGAACAACAACAACAACGAAAATTCTTGTGATAGATTTACTGTTATTCATGTGCTAGGTCGCTTAATATACTATTGATTTAGATAAATATCATCTAAATTAATCTAAATAACCAAGGACAGTACAAATACGAAATACTTATATTAAGATAAGGTTAGTGAGTATGCTCAGTGGAAACAATGATCAGACATTTAATGTCCCTATAATTTCATTGGTGTTATGAGATGTAATCATTGGTTTTAGTATTGTCAAGGCAATTTCAAAAGAGAGAAAATCATTATCGCAGAGAACAAATGATGATGATGGCAAGGTCCTAGAGTTTAAACTAGTAATAATAGGATAAATCCTGACATACTTGGGGAATTCTTATTTCTCATCATTATGAAAAGTGATATGAGCATAAATTATACGTTTGGCTAAACTACTCGGTACTCGGCTTGCATATATTTGGCCTGCAATGACTTTTAGTGAAACATACGAAATTGGAAATTTGTAATAAATTTTATTAGATTATTATTGATGATAGATAGCTTTATGGATTGTTTGAAGGTACCTATCACTAAAACTGATACCAGTCAGAAGACCCCTGAAAATACTGAAAGATTATTTCGCCCTGTTTTAGGGCTCTTCATCAGTACATATTTATGAAACACTCATAACCACGTCGGGGATAAAAATATATGACATCATACATTGATTAAAATGACCAACCGAAATTTTAGTTTTCTTACTAAATCAAAGATGGATTGTGGCTAGCCGTGGGATCCAGGATGTGAGTCTCGTCCTGTTTGGGACTCGTCAGCTGGATGTACTTTCATCTCAGAGTTTATGTTCACTCTGTGACTCGAACGCAGTACCGTTCACTTTAGACGCTATCACGTTATCCACCTAGCTACTGAATCCTAGAGTAAAAATCAACATTAACACCGTTGGATGCCAGTTCGCGCGCTAGTCCGAAGGTCTTGATTTCGAATCTCGCACGGCAGGATTGTGAATGCACACTGCTAAGGAGTTCCACAATAGAACGAAACAGCTGTCCAGTGCTTCCAGGTTTTCAATGATGGTCTAACATCAATCGGTTCGTGATTTCAATAGAAAACAATGAACTTATATTTTGTTCACTTAATAAAAACATAACATAAATATTTACAGCAGGACTGCTACTGTTTTCTGTTTTTTTAAAGGCATAATTAATAACGTTTCAAACCAATGTATCACACAACCTTCCGCACACAATTCACAAAGTTAGGGTAGATAAACAGATATTAGTCCGATTCAGCAATATTTCATTCTACGGTGACATGTCATAAATTATATTGTTTACACATTTTTCTCTCCTGTCTCAACGTCTAAAAATAATAATCAATGGGAAAGCTATTATAATGACATTTGTAAAACATATTCAATCCAAGTAAAGCGATGATTTGAAATTGGCGCCTAAATAAATAGTACTATTCAAATAAATTACTACCATGTTAAACATAAAGTCATTAGTCCGTGAACTTTTTTTGAACGAGGATACATCTTACTCCAATTGGATTTGTAAATCAAGTTGAATTGTGTTGTATAGAACTTTTAAAGTAGAAAATAATAATAGTGAAGTTGACATTTATTGTATTAACCATATAAAATTTATTTAAATGTAGCGTCAAGATTAATTATTGATAAGATATAAATATATACAAATGTTAACATTAATATAAGTAATATACAGATTGAAATCATGAGCCAATTGAAGCTAGAACACCATGGAAAATCTGGAAGCACTGGACGGTTGAAGTTAGACATTAACACCGACCAGCTCAGTGGTCTGGTTGGTTAAGCGCTTGGCATGAGACCGATAGGTCCTGGGTTCGAATTCCGCGCGGCTGGATTGTGGATGGGCACTGCTGAGTCCCATACCAGAACGAAACGGCCGTCCAGTGCTTCCAGGTTTCCCATGGTGGTCTAGCTTCAATTAACTCATGATTTCGACCTGTGAAATTTCTAAAATCTCCACAAACCCCTTCTGATAAGTAATATGGTAAACGTTATTAGAAAATTCTGGCATACACTCACTTATATGGGTAACAACAAACAATTGAAGAAGAGGAGGAAAAAGACGATGGTAGATATTGTTCCAACTAAAACACAACCCATTCATTAGGTAATGAAACAAAATGAAATACAGAATTTTTGCTCTAACTTAAAGGATGTTTGAATGAAAATCACATGAATTGACTAATTATCCCTTTAATAAAAAGAAAAGGAAGTGACAAGTTTATTTAACATGAAATTTACTAAAAGTTTCTTCCCTTTTTCATAGCCAAGAAGATTTTCATTTATAAGTATAGGGGTGAATAACATGTCGGTGTTTGAGATGACAAGTGCAGGATTTAAGTCCAAGTGTAGAAATCAAGATTAGAATGAAAGCATATCCATTTGACAAGTAGTAAATGGAATAAAGTACTCATTCTAAGGTCTACCTTTGATTAAAAACATAACGTTTACATTTTAGAAACCAATTTAAATATCTACTTATATAATTTACAGATATGAAAAACATCAAATGGCGAGTGATGAATGTGATCATATTTCTATTTATACATAATTATTATTCTTTTCAAGTGTAAATTGTAATGGTAGAATGTCACATAACCAAGCGAATCAGTATTAATATTGCACTAAAAAACTGTTTAATCTTCCAAATTAAATGACACAAACTGTACTATTCATATATCACTATAATAACACCTATAATGAATAATTTAATAGTTGAATTCATGAGTTAATTGAAGCTACACTACCATGGAGAACTTAAAGCATTGGACAACTGTTTTGTCCTAGGATAGGACTACTTAACAGTGTGCATTCATGATTTCACCTCGTGAGATTCATTATTCAGTATTTCAAAGACATTAATCGGATTACTCTTTTACTTTTCAGTATGAGAATTTATACAGATTGTAATATTTTCATAGTTTGAATTCACAAGTCAACCTTTTATTTCTCTTCTTCTCCATTAATCACCATGACTAGTTTTATTATTTTTTTTGATTTTTCACTTAGAAACAAAAAAATGAAAAAGAGTAAATGATTGAGTAATAAGTTGGTTTTTTTTGTTGTTGTTGTCGTTCATTACTTTTAAATAATACATTTCTGATTGCTCATTTATTTATTCAAAAAGTAAAACAAACGAACAATACCTATATAGATATATGTATATGTATATGTATATATAAACTGCATGCATAAGTATATATATATGGTTATGTAGTACAAAAACTCAATGGCGTCTTCTTTAAAAATGTTCAATGTCCAATACATAAAAATTTGGCGGAACATTTTTTTTTGAAAAATCTTCATTAACTACAAATAATAATAATCAATTATGAATTTTTATTATTTAAATTATACTTATGTATATGAGGTAGAGAATACCGTTTATAAGAGAAGTTTTAATAATAATAATAATAATAATAATAATAGTAGTAATAATAATGGTAACAATAATTGTGACAAGAAATGAAATGTATGGATAGAGAAGAATTATTTATGATAAAAAAAAGAAAAAAACTATTATTAAATTACATTCACCTATGTAATTAATAAAAAAAAGTTTTTTTGTGTTTTTTTTTGGAAAATGCCCCACATACATCGTTTTAATTAAATAACAACAAGAACAACCATGACAACAACTAAATTATCGATTTTCAATTAGTGATAGGAATGAATATTGAAATTGTAAACAACTACATAAGAAAACAAATGGAACAAATAGAAATATGTTAAATTCTTGAAATTAAAACAGAAAAAAAAGTTGTTTTTTTTATTTTAAAATTAAATTATGAACATGAACATGAACAACGATCACTAATTAAATATTTTTGTACTTGCCAATAACAATGATATCCATTAGCTGTTACACTGAGACGTTTAATTAGACGTCTAGCACGACGTCGACGTTTTTCATCTTTTGAATTTGTATCTAAGTGTAAAGAGGATGATGAAGATGATATTGATGATGAAGATGATGATGATAATGTTGATGGTTCAGATGATTTTATATTTGTCCATGATGTTTTAGTATCATAATGTGAATTACCTAGATTACGTGCTTGTAATTTACGATATGAATTAATATGTTGTAATGAATTATCTTTCAAACTTAAACGTGCATAAGTATCACGTTTATGTTTCGATTTAATAATATCTGTAACAGGTTCCATTTCATAAAAACCTGAATGAAATGTATTCATTGATACACGACGACGTATACGTTGATCAGCAGCATGTTCTCTAGTTTGTACTTGTGCAGCATCTTCACATTTCCAATGTAATAATTGTAATGCACGTGAACCAGATGGTCGACATTTCATACCAGATGGCCATGAACATGAATGTCCAGGACGATTTAAACATACACCTCTACGTATCCAACGTGGCCAAAATAATGGTCCTAAATCTTCCCATATAAAATCCATTTCACATGTAGCACGTTCAATTAACCAATAACGATATGGTTGAATTTGTTCATCAGTTAAAGTAAAATATACACCATATGAATTACGAAATGTAAAATTCAATTCTCTAATCTCTTTTAATAATTTAGCATCAAGTGATGTATAACTTTCTTGATTATTTGTATTAAATGAACCAGATATTCCACGTTGTCTTAATACTCTTGGTGGTGTTTCAGATGTCCATTCTTTATCTAAACTACCAGATAAAATTTTACGTAATTTTTTTATTTTATGTGGTGATACATCTGGATGTAAATGATTAACAACACTTGGATCAATTGGTTGACCCATAATACGCATATTAATTTTACTATATTCTTCTGATGCTAATGATGTTGGCCAATCAGTTATTGGTTGATTATTTTTATATCGTTTCATATCATCTATTGAAGAGATTAATGAATTACTTAAAACTGGTGAATTATGCTTTATTATATTCAATGGAGAATTTGTTGTATGCGATAATGTATCAAGACTAATACGATTTTGTACTGATGATACTAAACCTAATCCACCAACTTGATTGGTTAATTTAAAATTACGTTCAACGGGATTCGATATGTTATATAAGAAATTTGTTGATGTTGACAATGGTGAATGTGATTTATTTTTAAATGATGATTTTGACATTGTTTGTATGTTATTATTATTATTATTATAACTAGGATCATCATTAACAGTATTATCTGATTGTACATTTGATGTGTGTAAATTAAATGATTTATCTGTACACTTTGATTTCATATCAGTGATAGCAATTACTTGTGTAATGAAATAATAATTTTGTCCAATGAATGGTGCATTACAATAGAATAAAACAAATAATAATGTATATAATTGGAACGTTGTCATTTTGTTATCTTCCAGAAATACTTTACTTAGTAATATATGTTATTACTCCAATGAATTCAATAAGATAAATCCAAGAATTGATTGATTCTTGTTTTTATTTTAATTTGTCCATATCAAGAGTTTTCTTTCCGTATTAAGCGAAAACAAAAAAAAAGTTCTGATAGAATGTCAAAGAAATGAAATGTATGGAAGGTAAATGTAGTTGATCATGGCAATGTGTTCAATTCTCATGTGTATATGATTTCGATAAACAGAGAACAGCTGATTATTAGTTAAACATATGTATATTGTTTTTAGGAATATCTAATAATTAAACACTTGTATAAAATTATATTGAATGAATAGAATATCCTGATTATGTTTACATATATATATATATATATATATTTCTCTTTATCATATAGTTTATCACCTTTCTTTTTCTCTTGTTATGTGATAATTAAAACAAACAGAAAACGTATTTCCTTTCAAGCATCTATTTAAATTACCAAATAGATTTTTCTGGTCAATTTTAAAACATTACAGAATATGTGTGTGTGTGTGTGTGTAAAACGAAGTAAACATCATACTAACCTGATTGTCATTACTACTAATACGACTACTACTACCACCACCACCACCACCGTCACTACTATCTTTAACCACACAGATTTAATGGTTTTTGTAGGAAGGTGAAAAATGGCTACTTTTACAAATATTATTAACAATTTGATTGGTCAGAATTGGAAATAGTCTACATATATATTAACCAATCACTTTTAAGACGATCAATGAATATCATATATATATATATACATACATACATTTATTTTTCTCGTTAGTGTGCTTCTCTTTATTTTTTATGTTTATGAAATGTTTGTCAGTTAATGGGCATAGATACAAAAAAGTCAACATTGAAAATAAAGATAATAAATTAATCTTGTTCAAATAGAACAAATTTAAAAGATAAAGTTTTATCCGAATGTAATAAAAGAGTAGTACAGATTCAATTAACAAGATAGAATGAAGGTCAATAGGATTGAAGAAAATTTAGATTATGCATGTTCATAAAGTTTCATCGGTTGAAGTTAGTCTGTATATTTATTTTCGAAATATTCATAACTACATTGTAATTGAATTGATGACAAATGTTTTAGCTAAAGTGAACAAGACAAACTCCAATGCCAAAAGGTTTATCATGTGTATACGTTAATTTTATTCATCGATAAATTAAGTTATCGTCTCGATAGTTACTTCTTTTTATATTTTATCAACTGATAAACAAAGATGGATGGTGGCTACCAGTGAGATCTAAGACGCGCGTTTCGTCCTATTTGGGACTCGTCAACTAGATGTATGTGACTTAAGGCAATATCGAGACAATCTGAATAGGATGCACTCACAATTGATTGATCACTGGGTGGTGATCAATTTCATGTGTGTCAAGTCCTTATTTAGTGCATATCGAATGCTATCGTCCATGTTGCAATGTGGCCACCAGTCTAGGTGACTCGACACTGCGCGCAATATATATTGAGATTAGATGGTGGTTGGAGGTAGTCGACAAGAAACTATGGACCCGGGTAGCTCAGTGGTAACGGCTGTGACTGTGAAGCTGGGCGCACGGAATCGAATCCGCCACGGAGCACCAGTTCCCTCAAGATTACAGGTACACCTTGCTGACCAGTGCCAAGTAGCACGAAACCCGGGTCCAGGGTATCCTATCGACTACCTTCAACCACCATCTAATCTGAATAGGATGCACATATGTCAATAAGAAATTTATCAATTTCAGTCCTAAGCATCAATGGAAAGTTTTAAGCAAACAATACAAAATGAATGATAAATGAATACTAACAATGAATCTTCAGTATAAAAAGAAAGGTTAATCGGATTCAAGACAGCGACTTTTAGTTTTTAACGCAAAATTGAAAAAAAAACCTGTTACCATCTGACATCACCGAAGTTGTCCGATTCTGTTGGTATGTAAACAACGTGTATCGTATCCGACAATTTCTGTTAATGTATTGGTTGAATGAAGTGTACTAAATATTTTTTTATCGGCATTTTTTCAATTCAGGCCATCATCTCTATGATGAGTTTGTTTTTTCACTATTCGAAATGTCAAATAAAAATGAAAACATGAAAAAATATTACCACCAGAAGACGTATGACATCGAAAATAATTCAGATCAATTACAGTTGATTAAAGAGTAACATCAATGAATTAGGTTAGATTCTTGTTAGAACGAAAAATTCTTGTAAGCTCCTCCAATAAACTATAAAATAATGTGCTTAATTTACGAAAATACACTACCAACATGAAAACTATTGCACAACACAACTATTTCATAATAACATGGAAACAATTGTAGCAACATCACAAATTAAACAGCAAAGAAACAGAGAGGGAACAATACTATCTAATATAGCTTACAAAGATGGGAGACAAAAATGGTAATTCCCATTATTAATGCATGAATCTGATTGATTGCTAAGATTTACGGGGGATATTTTTTACAATTTGACGATAGGTAACATTAGTAGTTAATAATCACCTTCTTACGAACTCTGAGGAAAGTGGTTTTATTTAGTGCTCGCTTTGTTGTGGGTTATTGTAAGAGACTTTTATGTGATCTTACATGAGTTATGAAATCAAAATTACACAGAATACTGACTCTTTCTAGTATCGATTCGGTTAGAAGCATATTTTCTTATGAATTTGTTCCGTTTTTCTTTGTGTGATCATTGATAGACTGAATAACAATTATTTTTGTGTGATATGAATGATTAAAAGTAACTAAACATTTTAATTTTTATGATTCTCGGATTGTGACTTCATAAAATCCTTCCATCGACATTACGACGAGTCTTCATACAGAGATTGAGGAAATAATGAGAAATTATTTACAAGAGTTTGAATGATAAGAAATTTACCAATAAAATGGGTTTTCGTGAAATGAATTAGTCACTATTACGGGAATTAGGTCTGGTTTAAGATAGGGAAAACTGATCATGAACCTTTGGACACAGTTCTTCAGTCACTTAAAACTATGACGAATATTTAGCTTCTATTAGTTTTATAGTGACAGATTCTTGGTCTCGGTATTTTGTCTGATCATTGGTTAATAG
Source organism: Schistosoma haematobium (assembly GCF_000699445.3). NCBI lineage: Eukaryota > Metazoa > Platyhelminthes > Trematoda > Strigeidida > Schistosomatidae > Schistosoma > Schistosoma haematobium. Next base: position 15,487,405 of record NC_067201.1, read on the forward strand.
GTGGGATAAGATTATTAATGTCAAAGTCAGTATCACTCAAGGTCTTTGTTGTCTTACGGGTTCACTATACTGGGTCAAGAACTATTTGGGGAAATGTTGTGGATCGAATAGCACTGAAAAACTATTTCATCCTAGATTGAAAATTCTCAACAGTGTTTAATCATAACATCTCTTGATATCAAACCTCAGACCTTGATGTTTTGTAGCAAAGACTGCATTTTCAGGAAGCCATATTTTCCATTAGTTTTTTGGTCGTAAAATCTCTAAAATATCAAATAAATGAATAACGTAAGTTATCCCAATTTAATAGACTGCAGGGTACACAAAAGATCTTCAAAAAAAACCCAAACATAAATTTCAAAATAAGGATCTGTGGATTTAGGTTTCAATCATTAAGGTGGATACTGCTAGAAAGCCCTATGCTAGGAAGAAACGTCTGTTCACTCTTCTCTGGCTTTCGAATGTTATCTAACTAAGTTTAGTCCCTAGTGTAAGCCATAAAATTACTATTCACTTAGATATTTTGAAAAGATTGACAAAGTACGCCAACAGTTTACGTTATGAATTGATTGACAATTATTAAGGAGACGCAGGAAAACAGAAAATGTCTTTAACCATTTCTATCATTGTGATTTTGGACATCACAATAGAACTTCATACGTAATTAACAGAAAACCAATTACTTGTAGGTAGTATGTAATAACTTTTTCATTCAAATTACATATCAGTTTGACTATAGTAATCATCCACAGATCAGAAGTTTACCATGACCTTGCGCTCGTTACTTTGACATTGATTCTATCGTATATTAAATCTTACCCAACTCATCACCACTTACCGCAAAATTTAATCCTTTCAATGAAATTAACACACACAGAAATATTCATGATTCATTTCTTTCTTCATCAACCTGATAATTCTATCGATCTTTGAAAAAACCACAATATTTTTATTTTTGGTTTTCAAGCTATGGAAAACATTTCACCTTTAAATACTCAATGTTATGTCAATTAAACTAATGATGTTTATTGTTGGTCTAGTTTACACAGTATCTAACATCAATTAAGATAATCAAGTCTTTCTTTGTTGGTTGATTTGTATACATAAATAACATTGTTTTTGAAAAAAAAAACAATTTCATCGTAACTAATTATATACACAAATACATACAATAGAAAAGGCATTGGATACAGAAAGTGAAATGTATGAAGGCATTGAAACATTGAAATATCTGTCTCCACTTTCGAATAAAACTGAATAATTTTAAATGAAACAATTAAAATATAATTTAAATCTATTTCTATGTCTAAATGTAAGTGATTAAGTGGATTATAATAAATAAACAAATAGAATAGAACAAAGAAATTCATATTAGAAGGGGTTATTGTGGATATTATAGTAATTTTAATAGTTGAATTCATGAATCAATTAAAGCTAGACTATCATGGAAAATCTGAAAGCACCGGACGACTGTTGTAGGACTCCTCAGAAGTGCGCATTCACGATCTCGCCTCGCTTCAAGAGGTATTTCCTGGAGTTCTAGTGGGAAACAGTGACCAGTGGAGTTCAACCGAGTCTGTTATGAGACAGCAACTCATTGAAAACAATGGTGGACGGTGGCTCAATTTTGTGGATTGTTTGAGGTTAGACATTCACACCGTTGGATGTCAGCTAAGTAGTCTGAAGGTGAAGCGTTCGCGCACGAGCCTGATAGGTCCTGAATTCGAAACTCACGGGGCGGGATCGCAGATACATACTGTTGAGGAGTCCCATACCAGGACGAAACAGTCATCCAGTGCTTCCAGGTTTTCCATGGTGATCTAGCTTCAATTGTATCATAATCTCAACTATTGAAAAGAAATTAATTTTGAGATAAGCCTGTTGAAATAAATTTCACTTCTTGGTTCGAATGATTATTATACTTTTCAATTTACAGTAATGTCAATATATTGTTGTCAATTTTCGCATTAATTACATATAATATGATAGACAGAATTTTTAATTCTTTGAAATATTCGTTAGTCAATGGTTGTTTCCTGTACAGTGTCATTAGAATGAATTTGGCGATTGCCTTCATGAGTCGATCTAAGCTAGACCACCACTGAAAATGTGGAAGCAGTGGACGGCCGTTTCGTCCCAATATGGGACTCATCAGCAGCGAGCATGTCTAGTAACGTGAGTGAGATTCGAGCCCACACTCACAGAACAGACTGTGACTTAAACGTAGCGCCTTGGACCTCTTGGTCATCCTGACCACAACCCTAGTGCTCACTGTTGAGGAGCTCCGCACTAGGACGAAACGGCCGTCCACTGCTTCCACGTTTTCAGTGGTGGTCTATCTTAGATCGACTCATGAGTTCAACTGTAAAAACTACTACAATCTCCACAAATCTTCATTCTGATGGTAAATTATCAGTTTTGATAATCTCATTCACTATAATAATATTGTCGACCAATTTTGAATTACTACAGTATAGTAATTCTCATATATCTACATAGCACTTCCAACTTAAAAATGCCGAATACGTTAACTTTGCAATTGTTTAATGTTTAACTGATTGATGTCATGTTGACGCTTTTAAATATTTTGAAATTACTCTGGTTGTTGAAGCAGTCTTTTAATGATTTTACATATCCGTATTCTGATTGACTACCTTTGAAATATCAGGTGGTCGCAGTTGCCTGTCTTGAAGATGCAAAATTATGTTATCTTTAAACTGGTGTTCAACACATTTTGTTAATTCAATTAAGGCTATAGGCAGCGTACGGAAAATCACAATAATTTACTTTAGAAAGCGATTTATACTATCCAGGGTAGCAAGTTTAATGGCTGGATAGATAATCTTTGGTAAGTCATTTATTTTGATAGTGATTAATCAGATCTCTCTGAAGGTGAGACTTTAAAACTCAGTATTTCTTCGCTCTCCTCCTTTTAAACAATCATTTGCGTCGATAATCTTTTAAAAGCAGCTTAATAATTTTGCAATTGAAGACAGGATAAACATATAAGCTGTTGAATATGGTTTGAACTAGAAATTGACCTAAGCTGGAAAACAAATGAAAACTTTGAACTGGATTCCAGTTTTATCTTAATAAGAAACTTCTCAGTCCTGCGTACCCAACACCATCCCAGGCATATTAACTAGAATTTCCAAACATACTGTTAAGCGTTTTACCACCAAATCATTGTACTGACATCCATAAATTCAAGGACCCAAATTCGGTCAGCTCTTAATGCTGCCTGAACACCGTCTATCTGTTATCCATGTCTCAATCTCAACGTAATCAGATTTCATCGGTTATTACTTCTCACTGGAAATTTTTCATAACCATAACTACATGGCGTGCACTGAGGACAAGAAATGACGATTTTAATTATAAACAACTGTATAAGTAAGATGAAGTTGCATCTGATATGAATTTAAGTTAGTGAATGACAGTGTTATGTCCTATGGTCCATCAAATATCAGAACACCAACTTATATGACCTTGTCCCTGCGTTAAACTAATGGTGCGTTAACTCGTACGAGCAGCCTTGAGTCAAATGTGAATCCTTATTGGTCCTCAAAATAGTAACTTCTCGCCTAACCCAGCCCGTTGAGTCCAGAATACAAATACCAACCTCCACTATATGAATCGTATATTTCAGATATACCTGGTTTATATACGAGCAGACCAGACCGAATCACACCATAAAATAAAAATAAAACTATCATAAAGATCAGGCTCAAAGTGACTGTGAGTATGGGATACTGTAACTAATAAATTGAGAATCGTAAATCGTATAACAGTAGCCAACAGGTCGAATGAAACCTTATGATAAAAGAATACGATATATATATATATATATATATATATATATATATATATATATATAATCTGTTTACTTAGTGATTATCTAATGAGAATATATCTAATAATAGTCCATAAAAAATTCCTAGCAGTTAACATTCACTTATTCTTCGTTGGGATACAACACAGAGTCAATCTTGTTCATGTTTAACTTCTTAATCACTTACACTGATGGATCTCGATCGAAGAACAACGAATGTGCTACAGATAAACTGAATTATAATTAAACCAGCTTGTAATTGTTATTTTGATGTTTTCTAATTTAACTCGTAATTAGTAACTTGCTAGCTACCACTTAGTCATCAGAACTCTTCCACGCTTGAACTTTGAACTGAAAACAGTAGTCAGGATATGCAGAAGCAATTTCACTTCTAAGATAAGATTACGTGCAAACAATGGATGTAATTATAAGAATATGATCGACCTTGAGATTTCAGACGCTTGAGATGATGATAAGACTTGTAACAAATATCCTGATTTTCTACTCATGACCAAGAAAATAGTTGGAATTTTTCTTGAAAATCAACAAAAAGCGTTGATTGATCAAAGTAGTTTTGGAGTTTTCCTTGGCTTATAGAGGAATTGCTGAGTACTCTCTACACTCTGGGACCTAGTTTAATAGTACCAAAGTTATTCGGGTCATGGAAAGATGTGAGATGGCATGTATCACTTTTGCACTCAAAGTTCAAGTTTAAAATGATGAGTTCTCGACGTTTCAGTAGTGCAGAAGTTTTCAATTTGGCCTCCTTTCTTAAATGAAATAAAGTTAAGTAACACAAGTGACCTTGAGGCACATAACAAAAAGGGTAAAATAAAAGCGAGAACAATTATTTATTTAACATTAATGTTTATTGGAGAAATATGTATTAGAAAAGAAGTTATCGTGGTTATTCTTCCATGTAAGAACTAACACTTATCAACGTAAAACTCTATAGATTCATGTGGTTCTCAAAACTCATCAATTAAAATATATTAATAACTAGTCATTGTTTAATGATTCAATATAGGTTTGTGGAAATTGTTGAGTTTTGATTGAGATCATCAATGGATTAATGTTAGTTCACCACTGAAAACATGGAGGCACTGAACAGCCGTTTCATCCTAGTATGAAACTCCTGAGCAGTGCGCATCTACGATCCCACATTCTGGACATGAACCCAGGACCATCAGTCTCGCTCTCTAACTCAACCTCTAGACCACTAAGTTGGCATCCAACAATGTTAATGTCTAGTTCCAGTCGATCCATGACTTTGCACAACAATTCATCCGTTGTCTGAGGTAGATGCCTATTTTTACCCGACACATATTGAACTCCACTGATCACAGCTTCTTACTAGAACCCCAGAAGCCTAGGATAGTCACTAGTGAGTGTATGATAATTATAAGTATATAGTTATAAAGATTGTTACGTTTTGATTGAGATCATGAATGGAAAGTCAAATGGTACATGAAATTCACATCGACAAATGAGTTCATATTTTACACTATCTTTGTCTATAATCATTTATCTAATTATTTTACACATTATTATTTGGTTGGAGTCCGCGTGACTACTGTAACCAATGGTTGGGGACCCTTGGTGACATGGCTCAGAATCGATCACAATGGCGTCGGTGTATACACTCTTTGTCTTCCCTTAAACTAAGAGATTAAAATCACTTCATATCTTCCTTTCTACGAACTAATTATTTCTTCCTGTACTATATCCTTATTGCAATCTTTCTTTTATATATTACCACCATTGACTTAACCACTCCTATGAATCCGGTGTTCATCTTGCTGTGCTAATGAGGTATGGCAACTTGGACCAATACATACATGTGCCTGGTCCTACGTTGTAGCTAACCGACTGACTGACTTATTATAAATGAATAACTAGTTCAATATTAAGCATAACTATTATCTTTATCTAAGAAATAGAACTAGAGTTATTATACTAAAAAACCCAGTGAATATGCACACTTACCATACATAAATAATCATAGACTTATGGGTTTACCTTCTTTCATGAGAGTATTCATTTATTTCTTTGTTTCTATATGTTCATATATAAAAAAGAGATTGAAATAACTTCTTTAAATTAAAATATTCACTCATGTACTACTTATCTCCTATATATCTGTTGAAACATATAAGGATTTATTTATTTCACGAACATATTTACACTTTTCTCACGGTTTACTAGTTTTTTTGTTTATTTGTACCTCTGTTACTATTTTATTCTCTCTCTCGCGCGCGCACACACACACCCGGGATTATTGTTCCTTGTTTAAATCTACCGGTTGAAACTTTGTTTTTCATTCATTTAAACAAATATTATTGATCAGTAATATGATAATGAGAAGAATATAACAATGATAAATCTTTGTATATTTCTCTTATTATTGTTACCAAAGTGTATGACTAAATTGATGTTAAAAAGTGACGTTTGTTATTTGATGATGTTCACGAGAAGTAAAAAAAACCCCATAAAGTATGATAAAGGCCAACAAAGGAAAGAAATCTGTTTTCTCGCGAATGAAAACCTTTTCAGTTAAATTATTTTAACAAACGGTACATTATCTATGATAAATTTAACTAAACAGTTAATTTCTACTAAATTAAATAAGGCACTAGTAGTATTTTTAATTATAGAGTAAAATAAAATTAGTGGAAACTATTTTCTTAATTAATTGGATTTACTTACTTACTTACTTACTTACTTACTTACTTACTTACTTACTTACTTACTTACTTACTTACTTACTTACTTACTTACTTACTTACTTACTTACTTACTTACTTACTTACTTACTTACGTCTGTTACTCCTCGTGAAGGAGCATAGACCGCTCACCAGTATTCTTCATCCAACCCTGTCCTGGGCAATCCTTTTTAGCTCTTTCTATTTATTATTCATTCTTTTCATATTTGATTCTATTTCCCGAAGTAATGTGTTCTTTGGCCTTCCTCTTTTATTAATCGGATTAAGGTCATTTGTTTATTCTATAAAATATTTTTTTAGCTGTATAACCTTCGTTAATTTCAACTGTTTACAATTTATTCGCTATAGTGGATTAGCAATATCAATGTAGCATCCTTATAGAGAATTTCTAGAGATTATTAAATTTTATAGTTTATATCACCAATTGATTTTAATCAAATAACTACTGAAAATCAGGAAGTGCTAGACAGCTATTTCATCTTGGTATTGGCCGACTGAGTATATATATATGTCCACATAGGGATCTAACTCCACACCTTCAGATCTCATGGTATATACTTAAATTTCAAAACACTAATGAACACCCACAGACTAACCCATCTGAGTATTAAGCTTTTATTGCGAGATTTGAAGGTCTCACTCTCTTGGTACTAATAAGAGGTTCTATTCTTGGAGAAAATAGTCATCCTGTGCCTTCTGTTTTTCAGTATTTGTTCAAATAAGATCAATTAATGACAAATGATAATGATGATTTACTGTTATTTGTCCTTATAAAATAATTTAAACTAACTTACCTACGCTTGTTACTCTCAATGGAGCATAGGTCGCCGACTAACACTCTCCAACCCACTCTGTCCTGAGCCTTCCTTTCCAGTTCTTTAGCATTGAATGACGTTCATTGAAATGCCCTCTTTCTTTGCTCTGAAGGAGGCTTTGATGATCCTTGGTCCATGACATTCCCATCCTATAAGTGCATTTTGTGCTTATTTAAATAGTATTAATGCAACTCCTTGTGTATGTGGAGCATTTTCTCCTTCATGGCCAGAGTATAACAGATGCTCATTTGAAGCTAGCCGTTGTTGTTCAACTTGAATCCAATGTGCTTCACTGATCCCAAGCACCTCTAGGTTGTATCTCCTCATTTCTGCAGCAATTTAGAAGGCTCTCCTGCCCTCCCACATTGTACGAGCTTTTCATGTACCTAAATAAATGGTTGCTCTGGTTGTGAGAAGGGGCATCGGCCTCGTAACTTCCGAAGGAACTCGGTTTTCATCATGAGGCTTCATAGTTCTTCTAAATGAAGACCTTCTGCCTCCCAGGACAGAGTTTAAGTCGTTTGAATAATTTTTTCTGGTTAGCGTTTTTTAGCGAGTTAGTTTTTTACGGGATGAGGTCGCTAACCCCGTTCCCTACCCTTCTCCTTTATCAGGGCTTGGGGCCGGCAGTAGCCCCAGAGGGGCTCCAGGTGAAGTTAATTTAGATTAATGATCATCCTATTTTCGTTAGCAAATCAATTCGAAATCCGAATCAAGAAGCTTTTATTATATCAGATTAAACCTATTAAATAGGAATGTAGAAGACCATTGAATAAATTACATAAAGCTGATTATGTAGGCCTAATTAGTAAAGTTAAGAAATGTTCATTGAAACAATAAGTATATAACGAGACAATATCATTTTCAATTAAATCTTTAACAATATTATTTGGTTATATGTTTTGTTTTAATTTATATAATGGGGGATTTTAAAATTGAATTAGTTTGTTTACACTTAGTGATGTTATGATTTGAATTTCTATGTTCATTGAAGTTAATGTTGAACATTACTGAAGAGATATTATTACTTTTCAATATTTAAAACAAATAAACTCTTAAATTCACTTGGTATTGTTTTACTTGAATCTTATCATTGATGTTTAGGACTGTGATTATTCAGTAGCTTATTGGTATATGTGTATCCTGTTTGGATTGCCTTGATATTGTCTTAATTCACAAGCATTATAAGTAAAGATGGATACCAAGTGAACTTAAACTTCACCCCATTGTACAAGCAAGTGGCTATCAAAACTCGGTAGCTAAGTGGATAATGTGGTGGCCTTTCAAGCGAATGGTACTGGGTTCGAGTCCCGAAGTGAACATCAACTCAGACGTAGGTACGTTCAGCTGACGAGTTCCGAATAGGACGAAACTTGCAAACTAGATTCCAGTGCTAGCTACTATGCATCTTTGCTTATAATGAACTCTTATTTGAAATGGTTATTACAATACTCAAAGTAATCAAAAACTGTTTCATATTGAATTTGAAAGTGAATATTTAAGAATGAAATTCTTTTGTTATTATTATAATACATTTTAGGAGTTCTGATTATGAAACTGTTAAAAAAATAAGTTAAGAGTTCAGTGGTTTTAAATATTTTTAAAACAGAAAGTGGCTTTGTGAGGATTGTAGTAATTTAATAGTTAAATTCACGACTCAATTAAAGCTATATCACCATGGAAAACCTGGAAGCACTGGACAGCCGTTTCGTTATAGTATGGGACTCCTCAACAGTGCGCATCCACGGCCCTCTTGTGAGATTCGAACACAGGACTTTCGTCCTCACGCGCAAGTGCTTAACCTCTAGACCACTGAACATCCATCAACAATTAATGCTGAGTTTTAAATGACCAGTGACTATCTTTAAATAATTCTTTTTGGATTCTCCACATAATCCTATGCGAAACTGAATCACTAAAAAGTTTATTTATTGAAAGCCGTTCAAAAAGCATTATAACTTGTTTTCTCCTGGCTTATTTACTTGATTAAAATGGTCTATACCATTGATAAGAAGTTAAAGAAAATACGATATTTGTGAAAATCTCAGCGATTAAACTTAAAACAAATCTAACGCTTCGCTATGTACTCTGGTTCAAGCCTTTTAATGGGAATAATAACTATCATGAAACTTTTCATGTAAATTTAGATGAAGGTTTTCAAAGACATTGAAAATGAAGTTTGTGTGAATGCGCGAATATGTGTTTGAAAACTCTCACTAGCATTCACTTGTAAACCAAAACAAATATTATGTGAACCATGCACAATTAAGTAATAAGTAGTTCTAGTAAGTTTATTGTACTTATACATACACCATAATGTTATATTGAAGAGGGATACTTCCTTCCGTACTAACCTATTATTGTTCCCAACCTTCGTGAAACATTTACAGAAGGACTATTGAAATATTATAAGAAATCAAATCAGATTTGTTACATTAAATTAAATTTTGGTTAAGGAATTTGAAATTATTTCAAAATAATAGGATATATGTACAAACATAAGAATAGCTATACACTTAAATCATTACCGGTGGTAAGATGGTTAAAAAACATAGTTGGAAAATTGTAGATTCAAGTTTCCCTGATCAATAAAACTTTGAATTGCTGAAACATTTCAACAAATATCAGAAAATTCATACTTACCTTTGGTTTTTTCTAAAAGTACTGTTGGCTACTGAATGTATTATTTTTAAAGGTTATCAGTCACAATTGATTGATCACTGGGTGGTGATCAATCTCATGCTTGTCTAGTCCTTATTAGTGCAGATCGAATGCTATCGATCATGTTGCAATGTGGCCACCAGTCTAGGTGACTCGACACTGCGGGCACTATGTATTGAGATTAGATGGTGGTTGGAGGTAGTCAACAGGAAACCCTGTTGACTACCTCCAACCACCATCTAATCTCAATACATAGGTTATCAGTAGATGTCAAAAAAATACAAATCGTTTGGCATGAAATCATAAGTTAGTTATATCTTTAGATCATTTATGGAATCTTATTATATAATAGATGTTTATATACTATGAAATCGTTGAGTAATTCTGTCGAGATTGTATAACGATATGATGTGGCGGCCTGTTTGAACATCTGGGCTACCTTTCCCTGTCACCTAGATATTCCAACAAGTTATCTGTTTTTCTTGTTTGTTTTCATACATCATTATGGTTATTAATCGTACAACTTAATCAGATGCGTTTCTGAAAAGTGTACAACCTTTCGTTGTACAAGTTACAAAAGGCTCAATCAAAGATATCGTGGTTGCTGTCAATTTGCATTAAAAACAATGTACATTATTTAGATGTCGATTGACTGGACTACTAACTTCTAACTGGCGATCACTCAATATTTATCGTCAGGATCGACCAAGAAGCAAGAGACGGAAACTCGCTGAAATACTTTGTGTTGAGAGTTCTATATTGTACCAAAAAAAAACAATATTGAATAAAGCTAAAAATAATAGTAATAATAAATTTTAATATTAATAAAACAGTTAATCCCGCTAGTACTCTTGACTTTCTCATTCAACAGTCTTTTAATTCTTCTTCTGAAACCATTCAACGAAGTGCATTCACACTAGATCAAAAGTGAAACCTTTTAATTTCTTATTCACCATGATATCTGTCTTAAGTTGATGTCATTTTCTAGTGAAAAGAACTTTTGATTAATGCTGAACTTATACTAACTTAATGTAATCAATGCCACTGTTATAGACAATAAAATTAAAAATGCACAACTCTATGAGACCATAATCTATGAACGACCTTTGAGCGACTGTAAAGTGGCCTTAAAAATATCCATCTACTGACTAGGGCTGAATATGGGTTTTAAACCTGTGTTTAAGGGATAAGGATTGTGATTTAGAGTTAACGATTAGGAACAGAAATCAGATTTAGGGTTTTCATCAACAATTGACATCAACTAAAATGCCAAGATGCTATTTAGCCGAACAGATAAAGAATTTCCTGCCGAACTTTAAAAACCTGTTATCTTATATCTGATTGATTCGTCCATAAATTATAATCTCACTAAAAGATCTTCTAGAAAAGATGATACCAACTATCAGCAATAACAGAACAAGATTAAGAAAGAATTAACTTAATATTGTAAAAGAAAAATAACCTCTTTTTTGTAAAACAAAAATAATAAAGGAAACGTACGTTGATAAAACTACATTCTATCAACACTTCATGACCATTTACAAAACAAAAAATGAAAAGAAATAAGCATGGATTAACTTTAAACCCTTTTGTTATCAATCAACATTAAGTTTAAGGCTAATTTCATGTCAACTAAATATTATTTAGCATTTGACCAACCACAAACACAAAAATCTATCTAATTTCATTTATATATATACGGATAGAATGTAAATGTAAGACATGTGGTATTTTGGCGCCATAATGTTTTAATATTGTCGACCTTTATATGGTTAAACATGTAGAAGGCAGGGAAATATCTTTTATGTTTTTAAAAAAAACATACTGAGAAAATAAAGCTATTTAAAACACTAAAAAAAAGTTTTCTTTTTGATGCATGGATTGGGTGGGCTTATATAGTTAGAAAATAAAATAAACGAATCTATGGAAGGTCTTTCAATGAGTTAGTATAATTTTCTGTCATATATGTATTTTACAGGCTGTTACTATTTCAATGATATTCTCATAGTTGCAAGTATATATATATATATAGTATACAAATATAAACTAGTTCATCGAAATTGTAAACCAATTTACCTTTCCAAAGTTGTCAGTTCTGTCAATATGTATATATATATATATATATATATATATATATATATATGCATTAAACAGTAATCCTCTTCAAGGGCCAATAGTCTTATATTCAAACCAAAACCGTAAGTCACCCTATTTCTTTCACACACACACACACATTTACATAAATACACATACAAACACATACCATACTAATATCCATTAATCCATCATTTCATTTCATCAATACGACCACTATCACTGTTGTTGTTGTTGCTACTGCTGCTAGTCACTCGACTTTGTTCATTATACAATTTTAGAACAGTTGGATATTGAATGAGAAAATTAGATTATGAGAAGAGGAAGAAGAAGTAAAAAAAGAAGATAAATAATAAATGACTTGAATATGTGAAAAGAAAAGTGAAACTAAAGGGATAGGAATTTATTTAATGTCTATGTCATTTAACCTAAATAACTGATGTACACAATTTCTTCTTTTTTTTCTGAAAAAAAGAGGGGAAAAACATTAAATAAAACTAACAGACATGAATTCATTATACAATTAACTAGACATATTAGGAAAATGAAAAAAACAACACACAAAAGATACCATTTAAAAAGTTTGTAGCCACTTTAAAATGTTACAAACAAAAAAACAAAAAAAGAAGAAAAAAGAAAAGAAAAAAAAGAAAGAAAAAAATTTTTCTTCAAAACGTTGCCAGTTTGTAGATTTTAGTTTAGAAAAAAAAACTTTTTTTAGTTTACTTTTAGTTTCCTTTCAAACTAGTCATAATATTATAAGTAGTATCAACAAAATATGTTGTAATTCTATGTAGTGAAATAATAAGCAAATAGAGTGAGGGTAATATTGGTACTTAATAATCACAATTGTTTTAAATGATGAAATTTTATTTAATTGAAAATAACAACTATTCACAATAGGTAATGTTTAAATGTAAATCCCTTACACAGTCATCAATACAAGTGTACATACATACATAGATACATTCACTAAATAGATAATGATATTTCATACAAATCCTTACACTTACACATTTATTAACCCAAAACAAATGTAATCATATAAGAGAGGAAAAACAGAAGATAAACGAGGACAGTTGTTCGTCGTCTTCTTCTTCTTTATATTATTAAATGGGATGGCTCCAGTTTACATTGTTTCATAAGGTTGAAAAAAAACTCAAGTGTATTGTAGAATAAAAACAAACAAACAAACAAACAGGTATTATTACATCATGTTGTCAGTGGTTACATTTAAACATTTAAAAGTTCTATTGAAATATTTAAAAAGTTATTATTTCATAATAAGTAGTTAATTAAGTATTCAACTCATCTTTTGGTGTAAATATTGTTGTCTAATTAGAAATTTATTTATTTGAAGACATAAATATTAGTACAAGAAGACGTCAAATAGATATGCGCCACATAAATCACTCGATTTGTGTCAGGGCTGGAATACTGCCCGGGTGCCCAAGTTGAAGTAGGTGTTTTTCTTAAGGAACCACTCCTCGAGCCTTTAACCTACAGGTCGAATCTATAAGGCAGTGGAGCCACGTTAGGAGATGCAGTCCAATGGAACTCGGTGACCAACAATGGGTCTATGCTCTATTTGGTTCTTTAGTATCCTCGAGCTCATGTATACCATTGGTTTAGAATCAGGGTTTTCCAACCCCCCTACGTGGACCCTCCGTATCCACCAATCCAGTCTAAGCACCGCAAATTCTCTTTTCGTCTTCTCAATCTCGTAAACAACGCGTTCGCCTCGAGAAGGCGGTGAGTAGGACTTCCCTGGTGGTGATTGATTAATTCTTTCTTAGTAAAACTTAAAAAAGATTGATATTCAATATTTTTTACATTTAAAAATGGATTATTTAAAATGATATTTTTTCTAGCAAATCATTTAAATTATTGAAAAATATTGAAGAGACCAGTGGAGTTCAGCCAGGTCTGTTGTGAGATAGTAACTCACTGAAGACAATGGCGAATGTGTCGCTCAATTTCGTGGATTAGTTGAAGTTAGACATTAACACCATTGGATACCGGCTCAGTGGTCTAGTGGTTAAGTGCTCGCGGGCGAAACCAGCAGGTCCTGGGTTCGAATCCCGCAGGGGGCGAGGTCGTGGACGCGCACTGCTGAGGAGTTTCATACCAGGACGAAACGGCCGTCCAGTGCTTCGAGGTTTTCCATAGTGATCTAGCTCCAATTGATTCATGATCTCAACTATTGAAATTACTACAATCTCCACAAAACCCATCTGATATAAATACTGAAGAGTCGATCTAATTCTGATCTATATTATAGCTGCCTTATTGTATTATGAAATCTAATGAATTCAATCTTATAGATATTTCAATAAGATAATTTATGGAGATCTAATTTATTCAAAGATAATTTCTATCAACAACAAATATGTACTAGGTAGTATTTTGAAATATAGAAACTTTACACATTTGCTTCATTCAAGCCTAATATTCTATCAGTAAAGTAAGAAACGAAACTGAAAATCTTTATTCTCATTAACAAGTAAGAACTCATCGAATCATTAACTTTTAAACTATTATCCTACAGTTTTGCCTTCATTCATTGTATTATATCCAGTCATTAATATGGATACTTTCAACTCTCAAATTGATATTCTTCAACCAAACAAAATCAAACTTTTAAAACTGATAAGAGAAACGTTGAGAAAGTATACTTAATAGTCACATATTATACAAGTAGAACTAATCATTTTCATTGTATTAGTGAAAACTTTGCTATAACATAATCCTTTTAAAATCGTCGGTTACCATAATATTATCGTGTAGATTAATTAATCAATTAGATACAATATAATCAATTTTTATCACTGACCTAACTTGATGAATTAATCTTAAGCATGCTGGAAAAAATATATACATTAAATATCTGTGAATCGTAGAAGTCATCGTTACATAACGAAGAAATACTGAAGATAATTTGGTCCAATACACTTAAAGATATAGCAAACTATCAATTTGTTTTTAACCATTTCATGATTAGTTTTGAAATAACAATTGATATATTCAAAACTGTGAAGTGAATGATCCTTCAAGACATAATATTTCTAAAACTCGTTTGTTCATAAATGTCTTCAAGTTACTATAACGACAGATTATATCGAACTGTTATAAAGTGTGAAGTTAGGCCATTATATCTTCTGCTTCTGTGATATTATATGGATATGTGCTGTTGAAGGGTCCAATACTAGGACGAAACAGCCGTCCAGTGCTTCCTAGTTTTCAATGATGGTCTAGCTTAAATCGGTTCATCAATTCAACTGTTAAAATTACTACAATCTCCACCAATCCCCCATTCTGATATATATTTCTTTAATATTAAATATTTATCCTGGATGTTTCACATAAAAATGAGTGATATGAAAGTATGAATAAAGATAAGGAAAAATATTCTTTCCTAATAAATATTTGAAGAAAAATTCAAACACAATGTTGATAACTTTTTCTTATAGACTTATACTTTGCATTGTTCATAAGCAATAAATATTAATATCAGAAGGGGTTTTATGAATAATATAGTAATTTTAAAAGTTGAATTCATGAGTCAATTGAAGCTAGACCACCATGGAAAACTTGAAAGTACTGGACGACGACTGTTTCGTACTACTGTGGGACTCCTCAGTAGTGCGCATCCACGATCCCGCCTTGCGAGATTAGAACATTGAAAATAATTGAATTATTTTACATTCGATTTATTATATTTTTAAGTTGTGTTTTGTTGTTGTTGTTGGTGGTGGTGGTGAAAACAATAATCAAATGAAAGCAAACTTTACAACAAATAAGTAGTTAGGTAGATACTACTATTTGAAGAGTTAAAAGCAACTGTCTTGATTTAATGTTATAATTCTAAAATAACCAAAATAGACATGTAGACATGTATATATTAATTAATATTGAATATTGTATAATGAATGATTTATCAAGATAAATTATAGAATACATATCAATAATAAATAAACAGAAAATAAAAAAGGAACTAGAAAATTCTAGAATATCCGAAGTACAATAATATCACTGTACAAGCAGTAATTACATATAGAATTAAAAAGTATAGAGTTGCACTAGTAATGGTTATAACAAGTTATCAAATTTATAATTTATGGTCACTTATTTCATCCTCTTAGACCTCATATTGGCCCCAAATGTCATGGTACGGCCGAGGGTGGGGAGAGTCCACTCTCCTGCTCGAAATGCTCTCATATGACCACGTGCATACAACAACTGCCAGGCAAGTTCTCCACACTGTCTCCTCGCGGCAAACACGTTGTTTACGAAGTTGAGAAGACGAAAAGCGAATGTAAGGCGCTTTAACCGGGTTGGTGGATATACAGGATCCACCTAGGGCAGTTGGAAAACCCTGGTTCCAAAACAATGGTGCACATGGGCTCCAGTATCCTGAAAGAACAAGTGGTGTATGAACCAATTGTTGGTCACCGACTAACATGAGACTGCCTCTCCCTACATTTCTCCACTGCCTTGTGGATCAGACCTTTAAGTCGAAGGCTCGGGGAGTGGCCCCCCGGGCAGTATCCCAGCCCTCGCAAAAATCGAATGATTCATGTGGCGCATATCTGTTTGGCGTCTCCTTGTACCAATGTTTATGTGTTCAAATAATAATAAAAATAATAATACTTAATATTAACACTTGATGATTTTACAAACCGTGGCTAATTTTTGGTTTCACTAAGTGAGGGAGTTTTTGTTTTCACCAAAGAAAACATTTTGTATGAGAGATAGAATATAACTAAGGTAGAGTTTAAAATTGGCTTTATTATTTCACTCATTTACTATTTGAAACTTTATTGACTGACTTATCTTGATTGACTACATGAATATTGTAAAATATTCATATTGGTCACATAAATCACAGATGAATTTAGTGGGAAACTATCCTTACCTGTTCTTTATCAACGTAACTTTGAAAATGAATTCACAGTTCAACAAAATCACATACTTTATTTTCTATGACTAAAAAATGCTGATGTATATTATTATTAAAGTAACATTTTAAGGATTCAGTTCAGTTCAGTTTGGAATGGACAGGAGGCTTGATGGCCTGTGTTAATCCTGACAATTGTGGTCTCTCAGCTGATCCAAATTCCTTTTGAAAGAGTGGACGGATGAAGCCTCAATCACGTGCTGATTTAATAAATTCCACTCGTTGATGATTCGATGGGAAAGTCGATAGTCAACTGACAAGTAGTTTGTCCTAAGCTTCTGAACGTTTTTGGAGTGTCCTCGTAAAATTTCCGTTTTGGAAGACAAGAAAAATGATAGTATATCAGGTGCAAATTTATCACTAAGCAATTTGGAAACTGTAATCAAATCACCTCTATTTCTTCGATATGACAAATGGAATACGTTTAGTTTGGCTAGTCGAGCATCATACGGGATAACTTGTAGAAAGTATATTATCAAATTTCTGTTCAATGTGCACAAGATATTCGTATATGTCAATGTTTTTACCAACCATATCTTTTGTATACATATTGGTAATCAGAAAACTACAAAGTAGAAGATTAATGATTGTAAAACAAAGATTGATATGTTATGTCATGAATATTTTGGTCAAAATCCCTATTATTGCTACTCCATGCTATTAGTTAATACAATGACAATTTGTAAGTAATCATATTATGGAAATAGTTCTGGTAAAGACAGATTTTCTTTGCTTAAAGATACTTATACAATACTTCATAGTAAGTAATATATAATTCTGTAGCGTGGTGTCGAGTCAAGGTTGACTATGATTACCACTATAGGAAGGTTGCGTACCAAATATCAGAAGGCGATTGAAGGTTGTAGCGATATATATTTGTTGGTGATCTCGTGGTATCGAAAGAATACCGAGATTGTACCAAAGGAGCACAAACGAATTACTGAGTAAACGTAAGTTCGTGCAAGGTCACAACCAACGGAAGGAAGAATGGATGTCTTTAGTACAGTTAAGGAAATAAACACAGTAAAACAATCACTGGTACAATTGGTTATAATAATAATTCTTTCCATTAAACCAATCGCGTTCTCATGATAAAAGTAGGTCACTACAATTCCTTTCTAAAGTGTTGGAATGATTTCAATGTATGACTTTTGATAAGTACGTCTTAATTCAATACTCTAGTAAGAAAATATTACTAGGACCTGCAAGTTTTTTATTAACTGGTTCTATGTAGATTTTGGATCAGGTAAAACATCAAGAATTTCAAAGATATTTTGCAAAGTTGATCTTGATGTGTTCGTTTTAAAGTGATAGATATTCTGTTTATGTCTATTAAATGGATTAATTGGCTTATTAAAACAGTATGACAGAACTAAACTTTACTAATCAAATAATTTCTTTTAGCATAATACTAATAATAATAACAATCACCAGTCTGAATGATACTTTGAAATGGATCAAATTAAGTCTGTCACCCTTTTCTTTGGTGACTGGTCATGTACTGTTAGTGTGAGAGATTTATCATTTGTCAAACTAATTGGATAGTCCGATAAAAGAATAAAGTTGATTCCAAACATTTGATGAACTTATGCAATACATCTCAAATAATCTGACCACATGTTCACATACATAATCTTATTTATGTTTTCTAGATCAGCTTTGGAGTTGAAATAAGTTAAGAACAAAGGTGGGTGAGATTATAATTTATGGACGACATATAAGCAACGCTAAAGTGACCTTGATAATGTTCACCTACTAACTGGGACTAAATGAGAGTTATAAAACAGTGTGAGGAACTAGAATTATGATTTACAATTGGTGGTTAGGGTTTGTAAATAGATTTAGGGTTTTCATCACAAACTGACAACAGCTAAAATGACAAAACACTATTTAGTTAAATGGATGACTGAATTTCTTGCAAAAATCCAAGACCTGTTATCTTATATCTGATTGGTTCGTCCACAAATCATAGTCTCGCCACCGCTTCTTTATACCACTGGATACCTTCAGAAATTTGAACACAGCAAAAATGATATTTTTTCAAATAATAACAGTTTAATTTTACTATGTATCTTTCTCATAGTCTAACTAATATGAGACAAATCTTGTAAGTATATTTTATTAGACATATTAGATTACTGACTTATTAAGACAGAACAATGCTATCTAGTATAATCTATATAATTGTTACAGAATTCAATACATGGAGCCATTTATTGGTTTGATGTAAAGTGACTACGAAAAATATTTAACAATGTGTTTGATGTTGCTGTTACTTTTTAATAAGAAAGTAGTTTTCAGTTTAAACGAACTTATGTGTGTTAGATTAATTTTTCTAAACTATATTTCGGTAACCTGTAAAATGGCTACAGAACAACTGTGGTGATCGTAATTTTACGAGTAACGCATTATTACATAGATCATCTTTTGAGCTAGGAGAGTTTTTTTAATTTGAGTTCTCGATTATTCTTGATTACGTTTCATGCTTGAATTTCGCTGGCTTATATATTTCATGAACAGCATAGTTATGATCTATAAAGGGATTAATATCATCATGGTGGCTTCCCGGTTATAACGTCTATAAAAATTTTATTTTAATTTCAGAACAGATGGATCATTTTAATGTCATTTGTCCTTCTGTATACTTGAATTAGTCAACTACTCATCTGTAACTTCGAGTAATTTTTTAAAATATGTGCACAATGATAGGTATGTGTCTATTTACTTCCTTGCATTTTGCTACATGTTAAATCAACTGGATCACCTTGATATTCTCTGACCCAATGTATTACTGAACTTTCATAATTCATATATTTGTTTCATTTCCTATTGCTTTTCTGCTTTTTGATACTCGTATTCACGAAACACACATCCACTAAGTAAAATTCGTACTTGACACTTTGTATCTGCGTTGTTATTAATGTAATTAGTTTAAAGAAATATATGAAAAGGAGTACGATATATATATATATATATATATATATATATATATGTATATATATATAACTGGAGGCGCTCAAGCATACCGTGCTGTTCGTCTTTTGCGACAACTAATCAGCTCATGTCACGTGCATTTCTAAATATTAAGTATTTTCTAAATATATCCTCACATTCCTGCATTCATGACTTCCATCTACACTGATTTTAAAATGTTTATATGGATAGACGTTTTGGACAAGAACGTTGTCAAACATTGTAAATCTATGGCATCTTTTGTTGATTTACATCATTCCAGTTTTCGATATTTCATCATTTCAAGCGTTTGACTATAACATCTGAATTTGCTGGGTTTTTTACATTAAGACGTTGATAAGAAATGCCAGAATGAATAGTTATTGATAAGTGTTCTCGAGTTAACGCGTTTTGGAGTCCATTCCACATCCTCAAAGCAACCATACTAGTTCAAGGGCGGATGTTAAACTATCTCACTGACTTGCAGCTAGTGTGTCGGTAGTAAAGTATTTTAAACGCAACAGAAGGCAATACTGTCACCTTCGAAATACCAGTGTCCTATGTATGCGGACACAAAACGCTTGTACCATCTTATGGTTTCAGAAATGGCCTGCACATCTCTATTTTTGGATTTTACTGAAATATTCGATGTTTGATTGCACGCTGTCCTACCATCAAAGATATAGCAATCAAGGTTCACAGATTAACTCTTTTCGTCGTTAAAGAACTAGCTTCTGAATCATGCTTACAGCAGGTTGCATTCAAATAGGAGAGCGTAAATGTCAAGAGTGATATAATGGCTCATCTTGGCCTTCCTAATGTTCTTCATATTTATTAATAGACTCGCAAAATTTTATTTGTCGCTACAATTATTATCTACGAAACCGAAATTTAGCCTTTAAAAACTATCAGATATCAAGGCGATTCACAGAGGGTTTAGGGAAAACTAGAGCTACTGGAGGAGCAGATTCAAAACCACAGTTTGATTTTCAACCCTTCGAAAAATCAAATGATGTTCTTGGCATTCTAGATAATCACCGAGCCACATACATCCACTGTAATATCACCCCTCTGAAACTCCAGTGAAGATTAACCAGGAACTGTTATTGAAAGGAAGCCTGGGGACTAGTCACAACTGTACTGGGATGAAGTTATAACATACACCATCATTATCTTCTTATGAAGACGGGCGAATATGCTGTCGAACTCTTTTCTTTTAGGTTTAGTCTTCACACACGGTGATGACGTTGGTCAAATGGTTTTTCTCCCACCACTTGAGAGAAGTGACCATGCAGTCATCTTATTCAAATTCATGGCTGAGATTGCCTGTCAAACAGTTGCGCCGGCCCGTCCTAATATATGGAAGGCAGATATGCAGGCAATTAACTCCGCAGCATTGGCTGAGAACTGGGAAATTGACTCAAAGGCATCAGTACAAGAGGCATGGACTCTATTCAGGCAGTTGTACAATCGGGCAACTCAACCATACATACCCTGGACTGTCCCAAAGAAAAAGAAGCATGGACATCCCCGGATAGGGCGGGATATTCGACGTTTACTAAGACAAAAGAAGAAATGATGGGATGTTGCCATCCGCCTTGGCACAGCAGGTACGATGGAACGCTACAGATTGATAAGAAACGAGTGTATAACAAAAATTCGGGAAGCTCAAAGAAAATATGAAATGCAGTTGGCACAATCTTCACTCAAGCAGCCCAAGAGAATATTCTCGTACATAAACTACAGAACAAGGATGCATCATTGGATTTCCAACCTAATTAAAGAAGGGAGTGAATCTGAAATGATAGAGAAAGATCAGGAAAAAGCAGAGGCTATGGTTGACTATTTTGGGGCAGTTTTCACTCAGGAACTTCCTCTAGACAAAGAACCAGACCCAAATACAGAGTCAACAAACCAGCTGCTCACCGTGGACTTCGACCAAAACGATGTGCTTAAGGCTCTTAGCACCCTAAACATGGAGAAGTCAACAGGACCAGATGAACTACATCCCAAAATCTTGAGACATTTTGCCCAATATATCGCGGCCCCACTAACTGTGATATTCAATATGTCACTTGACCAAGGTGTGTTACCTATGGACTGGAAGGACGCAATCGTCACTCCCATACATAAAACAGGTCCAAGACAAGTTCCATTGAACTACAGACCCGTAAGCCTCACCAGTGTTGTAATTAAAGTACTGGAAAGAATAATCAAACGGACCATAACAGCATTTATGGAAACCAATAACTTGCTGAACATGGCACAACATGGTTTTAGAAAGGGTCTATCCTGTACAACGAACCTCCTTATAGCTAGGGAGTTCTGGATTAATGCGCTAGACAACGGAAACTCAGTGGATGTTGTCTACATAGACTTCAGTAAGGCTTTTGACAAGGTGCCAACTAATAGACTGCTATTGAAGTTGGCAAACCTTGGTATTGCCGGACCTCTTTTAAAATGGATTAAGGATTTCCTAGTAGGTCGTAGGCAAAAAGTAAGAATAAATTCCAAGTGCTCCATCTGGAGACCAGTACTTAGTGGAGTACCCCAAGGTTCCGTCCTAGGTCCTTTACTTTTTATAATGTACGTTAATGATCTTACAAGTATAGTACAGTCTCCAATGTTATTATACGCTGACGATGTAAAAATTTGGTGAGTAATAACTGGAGACAAAGACGCATTTGCTCTTCAGGCAGACTTAAATAATATGATTAACTGGTCTGAAGAGTGGTTGATGCCTATCAACGCCGAAAAGTGTGTTTACATGCACTTGGGGGATTCAAAGGTTAGTACATACAACATAGGGGATGTGTCATTACCCATAGTCCGGTCTCATAAGGATCTACGGGTGACAGTGAGTAATGTTCTTAAGACGACGGCCCATTGCCGGGAGGTCGCAGCCAAGGGGTTTCGAACCCTCTGGGCTTTAAAAAGGACATCCACTAAGTTAGATACTACCATGTTCACCACAGTATACACATCCTTAGTGAGAACTAAGTTAGAGAACTGCGTTCAGGCTGCAAGCCCCTGTTTAAAAGGTGATTCGGACATACTAAAAGAAGTACAGAGAGCAGCTATCCATGCAATTCCGGAACTCCGGGGCTTATCATACAAAGAGTGGCTTGAAAAACCGGACCTCTTTACTCTGTTCTATCGCAGACTAAGGGGAGATATAATTTTGATGTACAGAATATTGAGAAATGATTTCGGACCTAACTTATTCTCTCTTTTTCTTCCCACTAGATCGGGACATCTCAGAGGATATAGCAGGTGATTAGAAAAGCCAAGAACGAGTAAAATACCCGTGGCATACAGGTTTTCACACCGAGTCATCAATACTTGGAACCTGCTGCCTGAAGCAGTGGTGTCCGCACCTTCAATTGACTCTTTCAAGAGAAGACTGAACACTCACGGAAGCATACTAGAAAAAGAATAACATAGGCCGTAGGCCTTTTGTCCTTACTATACAAATTTGAATCAAATCTGAAGTTCAGTAGAGTCTGTACATTAACCCAATGAATGTTAGCGAAGACTTGGAACAGTAAGTTAACCCTCAAAATGGAGCTCGAATTTTCCAATCGTTTATGCTATATAATCCCAGGTATATGAAATATTAAAGATGAAGCTTGATTGTTTAGAATAACCACAGATCAAGGACACACAGATTACAAAATCTTGCCGCGTAAATTATCGGACAGATGTCGGCAGTCTATCGGGCGGTAATTTCAGCCGTTGATAAAAAGGTTCCTGCTCGAATCAAACCTTTATGGGATCATCCTGCGGGACCTAAAACCATATTTTTCTGGGCGCCTACTTTCAAATGGGTTGGTTAACGACAATCCACAAATTACTAGTTAATTAAAGCTTCTTGTTATAGCTGGTTTAGCAGATATTAACCGACCAGTCCAGAACGTCAGTTTATACCAAAGCACAGCGCTTGCAGCAACAGGTCTCATATGGTCTCGGTATTCTATGGTTATTATCCCAAAAAATTACAACCTTCTCAGTGTAAACGCCTTTGTTGCTCTAACTGGATTATATCAACTAGCAAGAATCGCTCAGTAAGTTGTTTCAGTCCTTTAAAACTTTTCAGTTATGAACGCTCTAAGTAGAAAACATCAAGCTCAATAATCAGGGAACCCTAGTTTCTCTTTTTACTTGGATTTGGGATATATCTGCATATGCAAATCTTTATTAATTTACCATGCAAAAAACTGAATTGATGTAGTAGTTAATATCAAATTACCTGTGACTTTGGTCACACATATTTCCAAGATGTACTGATCTTGAGTTTTATTCTGTCTTACTAGTTGTGTATCAATTTTTGTCCAGTGGATATTTTTCTTTTAGTTACTTGATCATTATTAGTAATATTACTCTAACAAAAAGCACTTCAATATTTGTGATTTACACTAATTTTCCTCGTAAGGAGTTTTGATATTACAAACTGTGATTGCAGAAAGTATTTTCTGAATTTCACCAGCCTCTATATAAACCTGAAAACATTTAGTCATGTGAATTAGATGACTTCCCATGTTTAAAAATCGTATAATTTCTAGAAGTCGTATTAGGTGTGTATTTTTTCACTGGTTGAGTCATGGAACAATTGATTGAATAAAGGATATCGTTAGTACTAGCTGCCGACTTCATTTTTCTTAATAATGGAATGTTTCTCCATGCGCTAATTTAGAATAAAATTTACTGATGCGCAAAGATCTGCCTTCTGATAGAAAGTCGTCTCAGTTAGTTCTGAGCATGTGGACTTAAATTGTGTACTCGCATATGTTCGTTTTATGTGTTAGGGGTGATTAATTTGTTCACATTAATTTAGCGTCATGCAAACGCGTCTTACTGGACGTAGGAAAGACGCTGCAAGGAAACCTCTTAGGGGCCTACTTAATGATAGTCAAGCTAAGAGTATATTTCAGGAACAACTAGAAAAACAGTTAGGCAGCCATATAGGTGATGCCCACCCCGATGCAGCATGGAATGATATCCGAAAAGCTGTGGAAACAGCAGTGATGTCTGCTAGTACGGTAACCCGTAAGGTTAGGGAGAAACACTGGATCTCAGCAGCATCTATCGCACTGATAGATGCTCGGAAACTCATTCCACCTGACTCTGAACATAATGAGGAGTGGAGTCAGCTTAAGCGCAAGCTGACAAGAAGTCTACGCAATGATCGTGAACAGTGGTGGGTAGCGAAAGCAAGAGAGATGGAAAAGGCAGCGGCAATAGGTAATAGCAGACAATTGTTCAGACTTGTTAAGGAAACCGGTATTAGGAAACCGACTGTTAGCGAAACACTCAGAGAAAGATGGACATATTATACATTCTCAATCCAGGAGATTGGATCCATGGGCAGAACACTTTAGGGATCAGTTCAACTGGCCTTTAGCCACACTTCGGTTTCCCACGATCTCCAGTTGACCTGAATGTCAAGTTAATATAAGTCCTCCGACTCTTTACGAAGTTGAGAAAGCTACAGGAAATCTGAAGCGAGGGAGAGCAACAGGCCCTGACAGGTTTACTCCTGAGATTTTTAAGGATGGTGGTTCAGTATTAGCAGTGAGATTAACTGAGGTCTTAGGTAGAATTTGGGAACTGGACGTAATCCCATCTGACTGGCCTCAATCACTGATTGTGCCAGTTTTTAAGAAAGGACAAAAGTACTCTTGTGACAATCACAGAGGAATCAGTTTGACAAATATAGTATCTAAAATATTAGCTTCAATAATACTTCGACGCCTAACTAAAGCTCGTAAAGAGCAGACTAGAGAAAATCAGGCTGGTTTCCGACCTGGACGTGGTTGTATAGATCAGATATTCACACTACGTCAGGCTCTAGAACACAGACACACATTCAGATGCCCCACAATGATGGTATTTCTCGGCCTTAAGGCAGCATTCGACTCTGTTGATCGTAAGGTTCTATGGCAGTGTTTGTCAGTGAAAGGAGTACTAAAGAAGTACATTAACCTTATAAAGGCTCTCTACTCGAACACAACTGGTAGAGTGAGAGCTTATGGCGAACTGTCATCAGAATTGATTACCTCAAGTGGTGTTCGTCAGGGCTGTCCACTCTCTCCATTCTTGTTCAACTTTATCGTCGACGTACTTTTAGAGATAACACTTTCCTCGTCTAGATTTCCAGGGGTTGAACTTCTACCGCGAGGTTCACTTGTTGACTTAGAATATGCTGATGACATAGTTTTATTTGGTGAAGACGCTGACAAAATGCAGAGTCTTCTGACCACTCTAAGCAACAATGCAGGCATGTTCGGGATGCGATTCTCCCCCTCGAAATGTAAAATGTTGCTTCAGGATTGGGTCGCATTGACACCCGAACTAATGATAGGGAGTGAAGTAATTGAGCGTGTCGATCGCTTCACTTATCTTGGAAGTCTCATCAGCCCTTGTGGTCTGGTGTGTGACGAAATCTCAGCACGGATACAGAAGGCTCGACTAGCTTTTGCCAACTTGCATCATTTATGACGTAGGCGAGATATCCGTCTATCAACCAAAGGACGGGTTTACTGCGCAGCAGTTCACTCCGTCCTTCTTTATGGCAGTGAAACATGGCCGGTAAGAGTAGAGGATATTCGTAGGTTACTAGTATTTGATCATAGGTGTCTTCGAAATATTGCTCGTATATCCTGGGACTATCGAGTAAGTAACACAGTTGTCAGGAAACGGGTACTAGGTAAGGATGGCAAATCAATTGATGACGTAGTGAAACTTCATCAGTTGAGATGGCTGGGACATGTCTTACGTATGCGCAACGACCGACTGCCTCGACGTGCTATGTTCAGTGGTATAGGAGTAGGTTGGAAGAAAGCTAGGGGCGGCCAGACCAAAACATGGCACAAGTCCATGAAGTTACTGACAAGTGGACTGAGTCATGTTGGTAGGTGTAGACTACCTGGTTGGGGACCACGAGATAATAGCAACCGATGGTTAGAGACCCTGAATGACATGGCTCAAAATCGTTTGCAATGGCGCAGGTGCATCCACTCTTTGTGTTCTCCCAAATTCTAATCTTCTGAATTCTTTTTGTCTCTTCTTTCCTCTTTCCAAATTTATTACACTGTATTATACTCTTCAAATAACATCTCCAAACACTAATTTTCCCGATTACTGCCTATACTCTTATTACCTCTACCACTACAGGATTTGGATCGACCACTGCATCTCTGTGCTAATGTGGTGTGGCAACTCGAACTGATGTACGTACGTACGAAGTTCTACGTTGTTACTGACTAAGCGTCATGCAAATGCTTCAAAGTTCTTGAGACAAGTTTGATTTCCGTTCTTTGGATCACCTCTCCTGATGTGTATTTAGAAAAGGACTAGTATAGGAGATATCTCGACAACTATAGGATTTACATTTTATCCAATAGGTTCTTAAACCTTTCTCAGCTACTGCACGAGTGTACGGTGGTTTTCAAGTCCTGGATGCTGTTAGTCTACAGGTGACTATGTCTTTACGGTGGGTGACGCAACATTATTCGGCTTGGTGACCATATTATAGTCTTATGTCATTTGATACCTTCTACTACTATATTTCTTGAGGAATATACCCTTGACTTCACAATGGAAACTGGGATTGGCTAAGACAAGAAGAAGTTCTTGCCTTCTCCAAATGGCAACTAACTGTTCTACACATTCTACTTCTATGAAATAGGATCTCAGCTAGGTTTAACAAGATTTTCTAGGAAAAGTGCCGACAGTCCTGTTTAAGTTGAACGTTTTATTTTATTATTTTATTTGAACACATAAATATTGGTACAAGAGAGCGCCAATATATATGCGTCACACAAAACAATGAGAATGGGAAGAGAAAAGGGGTAAGGAGCTTAAAGGAAAAGAAGAACAATAACGAACAGATTAGTGTACGGTGGTGTAATAATAATAATGGGGGGAAACGGAAAGGTACAACCGGAAATCTTTCAGTTGGGGAAGATACAACAACTTTTCATGAAGAAAGCAAACGAAGATTACAGCAGGATCGCCACTGGCTTCTATTCTGAACCATATCTGATAACGTCTCTAGCCACTGCGTCGCATCATCTCTCGGACCCCAACCAGGGAGTCGTGAAGGACCAACACAAGCCAGCCCCTTGCAGCTTTCTTTCATACCCCGACACCATGTCATACACTGACCACCTCTCAGCTTTTTCCAACCAGTCCCAGTGTCGGCAAATAATGCCCGACGTGGAATTCTCTGGGACGACATTCGTAGAACATGTCCAAGCCACTGAAGTCGGTGTTTCAAGATGGTGACACCAGTTGGATTATCGTCTCTGCGCCCAAACACACGATGCCGAACCTCTGCATTACTAACATGGTGTTGCCACTGGATGTCAGCAATCCTTCGGAGACAAACGATGATCAAACACGGAGAGTCGTCTAACATCCTCAACTCGGAGAGGCCAGGTTTCACAAGCATAGAGCAGAACTGCTCTCCCCGATGCGTTGTAGATCCGACCTTTTACAGCCAGACTAACATCACGAAGACGCCAAAGATGGCCCAGATTGGCATAAGCCGCTCTGGCTTTCACTATACGTGCATTGACCTCATCACTCACGCCACCGCCAGCACTTATGCAGCTACCTAGATATACGAACTTCTCGACTACTTCTATCTGCTCACCATCCAGGGTGAGTACAGGATTAGAATACTGCCAGTCTTGTAGAAGTACTTTGCACTTCGAAGGTGCAAAGCACATATCGTACCTACGGACACTGATTGCCAACTGATTAAGTGCGGATTGCATGGCTTGGGCATTATCGCACAGTAAGACAATATCATCCGCATACTAAAGGTCGAGAAGTCTTTCTCCAGGCAACAGATCCACACCGCCATTACTTACATCCATCAGAACTGTTTCCAGAATGTCATCGATGGCAAAGTTGAAGAGGAATGGTGAGATTGGGCAACCCTGTCTGACCTGACTGCTTGAATGGAGCAGTGGAGAAAGGTGGTTGTATGCCCCCACTCTGCCTGAGGTGTTTGTGTATAGGGATTTTAGGTTGCTAATAAACTTCTCAGGCACACCCTTCTTCAGTAGAGAATCCCAGAGAACAGACCTATCCAACGAATCGAAGACAGCCCTGATGTCAAGAAACACTACGATTGTTGGCCTTTGAAAAGTATGGCGGTGTTCTAACAGTTGGCGGAGGGTGAAGATATGAGCAATACATCCTCGACCAGGACGAAGTCTAGCCTGCTCCTCGTGAGTCAATCTCCCTCGGGTTTTGAACAACCTACGAAGTATGACGGAAGCCAATAGCTTGGATGCAATCGGAAGTCGACTTATCCCCCGATAGTTGTTACAGAAACGACGTGAACCCTTTTTATAGATAGGAACAACTATTAACTCATTCCATGACGTTGGAACACTCTCTAGCTCCCAGACCTTTGTAAACAACTTCGTCAGTTCCTTAGTCAGAAAGTCACCACCATCTTTAAAAAGAGCCGGAGGTAAGTCATCTGGGCCAGGTGATTTGTGGCGTTTCAATAGTTGGAGTTCCTTGCGCACTTCCGCCTCATTTGGTGGATCAGTCGTCACAGGTCATGGAGGGTAGGACAGTCTGACCGATGTCGCCCGAGCAGCTGGACAGTTAAACTGCCCTTCGAAGAATTCTACCCATCGTCCAAGACGTCGATGGATGTTAGTGATTGGCATCCCGTCATCCTCACAGATTGTTTCGCTCACACTAGACTCTTAATGCCAGTGGCTCGGATGAGTTGAAAGAGCTTTCGGCAGTTACCAGATGCAGCTGCTGCTTCCAGCTCATTAGCACGCTCTGACCACCAGGCTTCTCGGTCCTTACGCAAGCTTTACCCAATTTCATTACGTAAACATCCTTCGTTTGTGGTCAAACTCACGGTCACCCGGAGTAGACCAACGGGCGTCGATGAGTTGTAAGGAGCCTGAAGAAACCCGACGTTTATAAGCGGAACGTTTCACGGAGCCGCAAGCGGCTTTTGATGGCGTCATGAAGTTGCAACCAATACTCATCTATACTTTTCGGTGGAATGGTAACTAGCCTAGAAACTAGCTCGGTTCGATACTTACTAGCAACAGAAGTTGCAACCAGCTTGCTAACATCAATCCGTTGTTGGCGGTCACTTCGTTGTCCACCGAAAAGTGAGGTAAGATTGGCGCAGACCAAAGCATGGTCAGAGTCCAGATAGGTACTCCAAAAGGAGCGACAGTATTGTACACAACCACGCCAGCGGTAGCTGATCGCGATGTGATCAATCTGAGTCCAGGCTTGAGATACAGAGGGAGGACGCCAGGTGGCACATCGGCGATGACTGTGCTGAAAGTTGGTGCTAGCCAGAAACAGGTTGTGGTCTGTGCACAGTTGCAGTAGACGGCCCCCGTTATCTGACCTGCGACCAACGAGTCCTCATCGGCCACCTAAACGACTCTCTTCTGTACCTAGACGCCCGACCTGAGCATCTAAGTCTCCGGCTAGTACTACAATATCTGTCGAACGCACTTTCTGGAGAAGAACAGATAACTGGTGGTAAAACTCATCCTTGATTGCATCCGGGCTGCAATCTGTCGGGGCATAGGCGGAGATGACGAAAAGACATCGTTTCACACGCCGATTTCTCACTTTGATGGAACTTTCTAATCTAACAGCACATAACCGACTGTTAATGGGGATCCAATCGATTAGTGCTGTCTCAGCTTTAGCGCTCAGTGCGACACTAACGCCAGCAAGACCAGACGAAGATGCCACAGGGTCCCCGGATAAGCGCACATAAAACAAGCTTTTCGAAGCGACAGATAGAGAGTGAATTTTTAGTACTTCACCAGAGTCTTGAATACTGGTCTCGGATAGGCAGCAGACATCGATATTAAGACTTTCCAAAGACATGGCCAGCCCTATCTGTTGTCCAACCTACATAAGTGTGCGAACGTTGAAGGCAGCCAGTTTGAATGGTGCATGTGGTTTCAGGAAAACTGCTTCAGTACTCATATTCAGTGGTAACATACAATTTTCAGCCGGACAGTGACTCGAGAACGTTTAGATACAGTCGAATTTCCACCAAAGACGAGCCGCTGTATAAGTATAAAAGAGGGTGAATAGTGTGGTAAATAATAATAGTAATAATAATCATTTGAATGTTATTCGAAGCGAGAAAAGTAGTTTCCATAGATATAGGGAGTTCACCATAATTGTATGTGGGCTGCGATACTGCCCGGGTGCCCAGACCGAAGCAGGTGGTTATCTTAGGGGGCCACACCCCGAGCCTTTGACCTAAAGGTCTAACCCACAAGGCAGTGGAGCATCGTAAGGAGATGCAGTCCCATGGGAGCCGGTGACCAACGACTGGTTCATACGCCATTTGTTCCTGCAGGATACTGGAGCCCTTGTGCACCATTGGTTTGGGATCCGGTTAAAGCGCCGGACATTCGCTTTTCGTCCTCTCATTTTCGTAAACAACACCCCCGCCACGAGAAGGCAATGAGTAGGACCAAAATTTATCTCTGATCTGATTCTGCCCTTACGATACGTTGAAGTCTGTTCTGCCGACAACTGGCCGTCTTCGACAAACTGATTACTTACAGCATTGAATCCAGTATCCTGATGATAATGGCATTGCTTTTTTATTTCAGTTAATCTTTTCAAGAGGTAATCTATCTTGGTATTCCGATTTTGCTCTTCTCTCTTTAGGAGCTGCATTGATTGCTAGTTTATAGATCTTCTTGCCAACGGACATAACTGTATTCTGAGATCCGGAATATTTTTCTTTGTTACGTGTTCCTTAAGTACATTTAAAAGTTGAATGTCTGTTAAGTGGAAGACCGAACATTTCTGAACACCATTGTTGTCAGAGCTTTTTGTATCCCACGTTATTGGACTTCTTATACAACACACTCGTAAATTCCATTTAAACGTCGTGGTATCAACCTATGCACTTGTCACGCTATAACATTGGTTCATGGAAAGCACTAGCTCGGGTATTGATGAGCTCGCATTTCATTACGTAGTAATCTACGTTTATCGTAAAATTTGCGGTTAGCGGGAGTAGGCCGACGTATCTCAATGAGTTGTAAAGAGTCTGTATAAACCCAGCGCTTATAAGTGGGAAGCTTCGTGAAGCTGCAGGCGACTATATTCGCCATTTCCATGGCGTCATGTAAATGTAGCCAGTGCTCATCTATACTTTTCGGTGGATTGATGGCCAGCCTTGAACCTAACTCGGTTTGATATTTAATTGCAACAGAAGCTGCAATCGGTTTACTGATATCAATCCGTTTAGGACGATGAATTCGTTGGCCACTGAAACGTAAGATAAGATTGGCGCAAACAAGGGCATGATGAGAATCCAGATAGGTACTCCAAAAGGAGCGGTAGTCTTGTACACGGCCATGCCAGCAATAGCTGATCGCGACGTCCAGGTTTGAGACAGATGGAGGACACCAAGTCGCACGTCGGCGATGACTGCCGAAAGTTTGTGCTAACCAGAAACAGGCAATCTGTGCAAAGTTGAAGTAGTCAATTGTCGTTATTTGATCTGCGACCGAGTCCCTATCGGCCACCTAAACGACTTTCTTCTTTTAAACACCCTACTTATGCACTCAAAGTTCCTGGTTGACACTACAATATCTGTCGAACTCTTTTTCTGTTGAACAACACTTAGTTGGTGTTAAAACTCATCAAGATTCCACAGAGTCCTTTTAAGTACATACTTGAAACGACCTTTTCGAAGCGACAAATGGAGAGTGAACTTGTGGTACTTCACTAGAGTCTTGGATACGGATAGGCAACAGACGTCCATGTTAAGACTTTCTAAAGACATAGCCACCCTATCTGTTGTCCAACCTACATTGGTGTCCGAACGTTGGAAGAGTCCAGTTTGAAT
This sequence comes from Schistosoma haematobium, assembly GCF_000699445.3. Taxonomy (NCBI): domain Eukaryota; kingdom Metazoa; phylum Platyhelminthes; class Trematoda; order Strigeidida; family Schistosomatidae; genus Schistosoma; species Schistosoma haematobium. The sequence goes on from NC_067201.1 coordinate 15,520,331, forward strand.
GAATAATGTGTTTTAGAAAGACTGATTAAGAATCATCGTTGGTTGTATTCAACTTTCAACCAAACAATGACCTAAGGAAATCTAGATAGGACAGGACTCGCAACATAGGTGCCCTGCTGTATGAGTTGAAAATTAAAGGGATAGACAAAATGGGAATAAAAGGGAACTAACAAGTGATATAAACTAGTGTTACCAAATAATTGTAAATACAATTTGTGAGAACGCGAACTGAAGCGAAGGTAATTCTTTTCGATTCTGATTAGTGTGGATTAGGTATTGCCTAGGTGCCAAAACAGAACTCAAAAGGTCTACATAGTTTGCGTTTATGTCATGCGGCACATGAGAAACACCAAGTTAGTGTCTTGTAATTATAACCCATTAGCACATCAATTGGAAGAAGTACACCCTTCCTCAAAATAAACTGGTTGCTAACAATATGGTAGTTGTTGTACGACGTAGAGTACTGTTTGAAACCAGTCAGTTAGAAGGTATTATCCTTGAAGCATAAACGAATTATCCTCAGGAGTTGAAATTGCTATCGGGAAACAAGTAATGAGACTGTCTTTATCACTCGCCTACAGTATAGAATGAGTAAACACAAATATCCCCGGGAGCAAGATGAGATTTCATTTCTGACAAATTATAATGCCAAACTATCTGGTGTTACGTACTTACTTTGTGCGTTAAACTACTACAAATCCTGACATACAAAGCGAGTTGGAAATGGGAACAAGAATTTACTACCAGCCTCTATTCTGCTTGAATACAAGTTTGAATAGGATAAGGAACTGTAAACTGACCAGAATACCAGGACATGAATTAATTCAGACTATTGGTGTACCTGGACAATATGAGTTGTAGCTGGTCAGTCAGTGAAAACAGACAAACGGATGTATCACATACTGGATTATTAATATTGTGAATAACACCTTTCCACTGTTTTTTTGTTAATACATCTTGTTACTAATACCTACTTGTCGAGTGAACCGTCGTACAATTAAGTGTAGTCATACAGTTTCGTCAAATCCAAAGACAAAAAATCTTACTTGCAGCTCTTTAACATTAACAATTTAATCCTTGTACCTACGTTTCGAAGCAAATAATCCAATGAGTTGTTACATAGGAAGATTTACGCTAGCACACACCAGTCTATTTCTTAATTGTAAGATGTTTGAAAATAGACTTACCTCACTAGGCTTCGTGGCTTAAGTAATCAAAGCATGGTGTATCCAATAAGAATTCTAGAAAGTTTAAGATACCCGTGCCTAATTAAATGGAAAGAAAGAGATCTACCGAGTAATATCTACTTAACATTTCACATTTAAACATAAACTTCAAGGAGATTCTCATGCCGTATCAGGTATAATGGTTTCGTCGGAAGTTCACCGAGAATTTGCATAGACAACGTATCATTACTTCAGTAACTAATCTGTGGTCCCCAATTTTATTTCGACTTATGGACATAAAATGCAATGCGCTAAAATGTCAGTTGCCACCAATTATACAAATACATCGGCATTTAAAGCAAAGTATAATTTAGAACGGAATTTATTATTAGCACTGTCAAAACAATCAGGATATTATTTTAAATATGTATTCATAAAATGAAAATGGTGATCTGAAGAAGTAACCTTGATTGCTTGCCAATAATGTTCACATATTTTGTTATTTCACTTTTTATGTTTAGACTTTGGATATTGATGTCACAAAATAAACAGACAGCGTAACAGCTTTATTAGCAAAGCGACAAGGTTAAAACAAATGTCAAACGAACAAGTTATGTTAGGGTTTTTCGCCAACAACATTATTTTACAGAAAACAAAACAAAGAGTCAGCACGTAGCACAAACGTTACATACTTAACACTAGAAATAAATATATTTGTGTACATAAGTTATATATGGACAGATTAAGATGATAAAATCGGTCAATTGCCCCCGCCCCAAAGGTTGATATTGTTATTTACTTTTCTTAGATTTGTTTGACACATCAGCCTCCTGAATTTTCTTCTCAGCTTCCGGTTCATCTTCATAGCTAGAAAAAAATTGAATAAACTAGTCTACCATATTTTGAAAATAATAATATAATCCAATTAGAGTTGATGACTATACATCTTATGGATTATGCCTCATAAATATATGTCGATCAGAAATCGGGTGATTTGGCTTAGCATACGTTAGCGTGCATTTACTTTTCATCTTTTCGATCTCAAGTTTTAGTATCCCTTCTTACATACTATTGCCTTTTGTCCCGAATATTATTAATGCTTAATCCTTCTCGTTATGTTTACTACTAAATTATTACATATTGTATCCTCGTGTTAATTTCATCTCAATGTGTTAACGTGATATGGCATCTTAGACCAATGCATATTTGTTCCAGGATCTACATTGTTAACAACTGAGGTTTCGATGATGATTTAATCTAACTTGCGTGGTTATTCATACTAATTATTAAAAAATAACAGCTTTAGAGATAATTCCTACTTAGTACTTAATTCAGGTAGTTCTGACACATGTATACAAAAAAGAACTTAGGTTATGTAAATACACTTCCGAGGTGTAGCAGTTCCTCACGTTAAAATAAGATGAAGTAAGCAACGATTTAAACAAACCAACGAGAAGATTAAGACAAAAATGTAGAAAATATCTTACTAAATTTAGTTGTCAGAAAACGAGCATTTCAATCATCCCACTATATCGATTTTTGGAAATGTATAATTAGATTTATGGTTTAACAACTGATGACCTTAGCTTGGTTTTTGCTAGAACAAATAAATATCTTGTGCATATGGTGATAGTCACATATACACAAACATCATCATCAGATTACTTATTAACTTGTATTACGTGCCTGCTTAATTAGCCGATATTAATGACTTAATATTTTACATTTTTAAGCAGTATATTGTGCATAAATTGTGTAGATAAATCAATTAAGTTTGCTATCTGTATAGAGATGACAGAGTTATTATCAGTGATAACAGAACATTATTCCATTGTGAATAAAAGTCAATGCAATCAAGTTCCTAAAACTAACATTCATTAAATGCACTAATTATTCATTTATTTTTACTTTCGCTACATAGGTATAATGTTTAAAATTAGGAAGTAAAGACACCAGAAGATATACCTTGAAATATTTTGAATTTAGTGTCAAATACATTCACATTTTATCTTTTTTGCTCACCAACATTTCCTAGACAAGTGGCTACACATTACTGCAGTGAACGAGAACTCATGTTGGGGAAACCAATTTATTGTTTGATGCAAAATTACACAGTGGCTTAGTAGAATGTGAAATACATCATTTGCACATCTTCTTTGCGTTATCCTTTCTACACTCCATTATCCCTCTAATCCTGTTGTAATCACAATTGCTCTCCGTTTCCCTTCATGTTCTCTTCAATTCAATCTTCTACTGGCAGGCATTTTACTTCCGACTGCTGCTATATACTACTTATATCTGTCAACATAAGTAGCCTACACCGTTGTATGACTATGTGCATCTATCAAACAAAAATAATATTACAATATACGATAGGTCAGTCTTGTTAAATCATTTCCAATGAGAAGCTTATATAATTTTTTTACAATAGTTAGATTATAGATTGGAATGTATTGACAATGTGAAAAAAAGTTGAAAGGTTTGTCTGCTAGGAAAAAACATCAGAACAGGAACTCACTTGAACATTGCACTAAGATCATTTTTCACTAAAGCCATAAGCAATGGTGCACCCAAACAAGCAGGTACCAGGTAAAGTAAAGCCGGCTAGATTAATGAAAAGGCAGTAAACATAGTTATTTATATAACAGAAGTTTTACTCCAATAGAAATCTGCAAACAGAAAGTGTGGAATAATTTTGAAATAAGGAAGCTAGAATAACTGGATATTAAGGCTAATATTTCCTAAAAAATAAATCCCCTGCTACGAACAAAACATGATGGAATAGGATAAAAACAATACATACTACTTATTCTACAGGAAATAGAATCCTGAAGTGGATCATAACAATCAATGAATCTTTTCAGTGAATGATGATAATACTACGGAAAAGTTTAACAGTAATTTAAATTTTTGGTGAAATTATTCAGATAAAATGGATGGTACTGAAGTCAATTAGTCAGTCACAAAGTAGAATCTAGTACACATATTGACGTTCACAAACCGTAGACTTGTGACCATTATTGAGTCTAACATAGCCTTTATACTAGTGAACCTTAAGATGCGTTTTCTCCATTTATTACATCTACTTTATATGTATTGCATAAATACTAACTGAATATTTGTCATATAACCTGTCAAATCACCTATGATTGCTTTTCTTAACTCGTTTTGTATTATTTATCTTGCATTATATGTACAATCATAAACACGTAATCCTAATCAATATCTGAAAACTTTGAAAACACGGAGAATAAATTTAGGATACTCTATGTTCGAACTAATTTTTCACATTGAAATATTCGACTCTTTACCGTCATTGAAATTCTAACCTTCCATCAATCGTGAATTTTACCACCAGTTAACTGTTCTTCGGAAAGTGCGTCCGACAAATATCGTAGTACTAGCCGGACAAAGCTTGCGTAAGGGATTGAATGATATACATGTAAATACTTTTCATGCCAGGATATTACTTTGAATAGTTTGACAATCCCTCTGACCGAAAACATATTCAGGGTAAACATTACAATAGCTTTTTTGTTTATTACGTAGAACAAATGTGAGAAACTTTACTCTGAAACGAAAACTGAAAAACTGTTCGCTCACCTGAGCGTGTTTGAATACATGCATCATTACGAAAGTCATTATGATAGCAACGATATAGGCTGCGTATCCGGAGTAGAAGTAAGCATGACTATTATTGCGTCCAAGTCTGTGGGAAAAACAGTAGAGAATTAATGTTTGCACCTAATTAGTGAGTTTAAATGAAGAATAATTTTAAAAGGAAAATGACCCCATCAATAGCGACAAGCGTAAAAAATCTCTGAACTACAGAAAGACGGGTGTCTATAATAATTTCAGAAATGACATTGCAGTATTACTGTGCGATGATACCCGAGCCATGCAATCCGCAATTAATGTCCATAGGTATGGCATGTGTTTTGCACCTTCTAAGTGCAAAGTAATTTTATAAGTCTAGCAGGAGCTTGAACCTGCAGTAAACAGAGAGAAGTAGTCTAGAAGTTCCTGTATCGGACTCCGATAAGCATGCAACTTCTGTTGCTAGTAAGTATCGAACCGAGCTAGTTTCTAGGCTAGTTACCATTCCACCGAAAAGTATAGATGAGTATTGGTTGCAACTTCATGACGCCATCAAAAGCCGCTTACGGCTCCGTGAAACGTTCCGCTTATAAACGTCGGGTTTCTTCAGGCTCCTTACAACTCATCGACGCCCGTTGGTCTACTCCGGGTGACCGTGAGTTTGACCACAAACGAAGGATGTTTACGTAATGAAATTGGGTAAAGCTTGCGTAAGGACCGAGAAGCCTGGTGGTCAGAGCGTGCTAATGAGCTGGAAGCAGCAGCTGCATCTGGTAACTGCCGAAAGCTCTTTCAACTCATCCGAGCCACTGGCATTAAGAGTCTAGTGTGAGCGAAACAATCTGTGAGGATGACGGGATGCCAATCACTAACATCCATCGACGTCTTGGACGATGGGTAGAATTCTTCGAAGGGCAGTTTAACTGTCCAGCTGCTCGGGCGACATCGGTCAGACTGTCCTACCCTCCATGACCTGTGACGACTGATCCACCAAATGAGGCGGAAGTGCGCAAGGAACTCCAACTATTGAAACGCCACAAATCACCTGGCCCAGATGACTTACCTCCGGCTCTTTTTAAAGATGGTGGTGACTTTCTGACTAAGGAACTGACGAAGTTGTTTACAAAGGTCTGGGAGCTAGAGAGTGTTCCAACGTCATGGAATGAGTTAATAGTTGTTCCTATCTATAAAAAGGGTTCACGTCGTTTCTGTAACAACTATCGGGGGATAAGTCGACTTCCGATTGCATCCAAGCTATTGGCTTCCGTCATACTTCGTAGGTTGTTCAAAACCCGAGGGAGATTGACTCACGAGGAGCAGGCTAGACTTCGTCCTGGTCGAGGATGTATTGCTCATATCTTCACCCTCCGCCAACTGTTAGAACACCGCCATACTTTTCAAAGGCCAACAATCGTAGTGTTTCTTGACATCAGGGCTGTCTTCGATTCGTTGGATAGGTCTGTTCTCTGGGATTCTCTACTGAAGAAGGGTGTGCCTGAGAAGTTTATTAGCAACCTAAAATCCCTATACACAAACACCTCAGGCAGAGTGGGGGCATACAACCACCTTTCTCCACTGCTCCATTCAAGCAGTCAGGTCAGACAGGGTTGCCCAATCTCACCATTCCTCTTCAACTTTGCCATCGATGACATTCTGGAAACAGTTCTGATGGATGTAAGTAATGGCGGTGTGGATCTGTTGCCTGGAGAAAGACTTCTCGACCTTTAGTATGCGGATGATATTGTCTTACTGTGCGATAATGCCCAAGCCATGCAATCCGCACTTAATCAGTTGGCAATCAGTGTCCGTAGGTACGATATGTGCTTTGCACCTTCGAAGTGCAAAGTACTTCTACAAGACTGGCAGTATTCTAATCCTGTACTCACCCTGGATGGTGAGCAGATAGAAGTAGTCGAGAAGTTCGTATATCTAGGTAGCTGCATAAGTGCTGGCGGTGGCGTGAGTGATGAGGTCAATGCACGTATAGTGAAAGCCAGAGCGGCTTATGCCAATCTGGGCCATCTTTGGCGTCTTCGTGATGTTAGTCTGGCTGTAAAAGGTCGGATCTACAACGCATCGGGGAGAGCAGTTCTGCTCTATGCTTGTGAAACCTGGCCTCTCCGAGTTGAGGATGTTAGACGACTCTCCGTGTTTGATCATCGTTTGTCTCCGAAGGATTGCTGACATCCAGTGGCAACACCATGTTAGTAATGCAGAGGTTCGGCATCGTGTGTTTGGGCGCAGAGACGATAATCCAACTGGTGTCACCATCTTGAAACACCGACTTCAGTGGCTTGGACATGTTCTACGAATGTCGTCCCAGAGAATTCCACGTCGGGCATTATTTGCCGACACTGGGACTGGTTGGAAAAAGCTGAGAGGTGGTCAGTGTATGACATGGTGTCGGGGTATGAAAGAAAGCTGCAAGGGGCTGGCTTGTGTTGGTCCTTCACGACTCCCTGGTTGGGGTCCGAGAGATGATGCGACGCAGTGGCTAGAGACGTTATCAGATATGGTTCAGAATAGAAGCCAGTGGCGATCCCGCTGTAATCTTCGTTTGCTTTCTTCATGAAAAGTTGTTGTATCTTCCCCAACTGAAAGATTTCCGGTTGTACCTTTCCGTTTCCCCTCATAATTATTATTATTATTGTTGTTATTATTATCGTTACACTACCTTACACTAATCTGGTTGTTATTGTCCTTCTTTTTTTTTGCGGTCCTTACCTTCTTTTTTTCCTTTCACATTCTCATTGTTTTGTGTGGCGCATATGTATTTGGTGCCCTCTTGTACCAATATTTATGTGTTCAAATAAATAAATAAATAAGCATGCCTGTGTTCTAAAATCTGGCGAACGGTGGATATGTGGTCGGTGCAGCCACGACCAGGTCTGAAGCCAGCCTGATTTTCTCGTGTTTGCAGATCACGAGTGTTAGTTATGCGTCCGATAATTATTGAGGCTATTATTTTAGATGTTATAAATCATATTTCACTTCATCCCAGCTGCAGTCAGTGAGAGCGTAGGAAGAAACGATGAAAAGGTAATGATGTGTGTCCCTATCCTTTCGAGTCCTTACGAAGCCGTCTAGCCGAGAAGTACATAGACGACTGTCAACGGGGATCCACTCTAACAGTGCTTGTTCTGCCCTCGTACTAAGTGCTATGCCTACATATACCAGTCCACGAGAACTAGCCATCGAGTCGCCAGATACATGGAGGGTGTATCTCGTTGGCTGTCCGTTTTGGCGAGGTGAAGTCAAGTGAATGACCACACTAGGATCCTGTACGTGTGTTTTAGAGACACAACAAACATCAATGGTACGAGATTCTGGGGTTTTAGCCAAGGAAGCCTGTTGGTCAATTTGACACAGTGTGTACATCTATGGCTACAATGTGTAGTTTGGAGCGAGGTTTCAATAGACCTGGGAGCATTTCGCGCACTAGAATCGTTGGCTATGATGACACTTGAGGAGGAGGACAAAAGAGGAAGTTTAGTGTTGAAAGTCGATGTAGAAGGAATAATGGGAATTGAAGAGAGTGATTGATTATGAATACAGTGATCTTGAGTGCTGTTAGAGGTATGAGGGCAGTTATCACTTCTTGGTTGCCCACACCGTGCAAGGGTTCTTCTGGAGGTACATGAAAAGGAAATCGGGTTAGAGGTTATCTTAGTGACCTGAGGGCGTGTCCGCAGTGCCCAAGGGACAAGTGTTTGAGGTCGGTCACACACGATCTTACCACCGAAGACGGATATCCGTGCGATAAAGCGAGGTGCGCAATTTTAGGGTCGACATTTTCTAACCCCGCCCCTCCATTTGGTAGGCAGCATCGCTGTCATTACACTTGCACCCTTATTAACTAACAAAGCTTTATGGACAAAGGAATATACAAAACAGAGCCAAAATGCACTCAATTTGAAAAGACATATTTTGAGAGTTCTTGTATGATTGCAAAGATGGCAACTAGCTTACTTTGTATCGAACCTAAGAAGCATGGCGATAAATATTCCTGGAACAACTATATCACCAAGACCAAGCAAGGCTAACTGTTTGCCGAATAATCCATGTGAAAGAAAATCACGCGGAAAAGTAACTAAAAAGATAAGGTAACAACATTCAACATTTTATCACAATGTTTAAATGAACGAAAATAGACTATAAATAATTAGCGATATAGCTTACTTGATGTTAACAAAATAACCATCCTAATATTATAGAAATGCTTGCATGCAAGGCAGTCCTAACTTCTAGGAAGGCGGAACACTAAATGTTTGTACTTAAGCTACTACTGTTTTTAATAGTTAGTGGATAAACATGAATAGATGGGCAACCTCAGATGTATTTATTATGAAACCCACACACATATCATGGTTACATTATTTCCAGAGTAATTTCTTACGGTTAAGCTACGATAACGATGCAACCAGGTGCAAGTAAACATATATTTACATAAAAAGTGAAGGGTTGAGATCCAGATGACCAATTCGGGGAGTCGAGGATTTGGCACACTAGCAATAGGTCTTCAGACAAGAGTATATGGTTGAATCACTTCTAGTATTTGAAGTTTGATACCAAAATGCAGTAGACAGTAACTCGGTAGGTGTGACAACCCAATCGCTACAGGCAGTGTAGGTTAACAATATTATTGCTCATTCGTTAAGTGTACTACACATATGCTATAAGATACCTACGAATCCATCAACCACTAGGTCAACGCTTGACTACAGATTGCGTAAGCGAGAAATAAAAGAACTTTCAGATCCAGTAGGATATTCTATCCATTGCGGTTGATATAATAGTTAAACATTCAACCATCCCTAACTTTTTATAAAAAAGTTAAAATGGTTCAGTTTTAAAGCATTGTTACTTCCGAAACACATGAAACACATGGACATCCCTAATTTTCTTAGTAGAATACTAATACCACAAACTCAGCGTCCGCTCAAGTTGATTAGACTTCTGGGTGAGAAACCTAACTAATAAAAATCAGAGATATACAGGTTTTCTAAAAATGGGATTCTGAAGACGATGAGTGATTATTTATTATTTTATTTGAACACAAATAAGTATTGGTATAAAGAGGCGCTGAATAGGTATGCACCACATAAGTCATTTGATTTGTGTATGGACTGTGATACTGCCCGGGTGTTCAGATCGAAGCAGATGGTTTTCTTAAGGGGCCACACTCGGAGCCTTCGACCTAAATGTTTGATTCACAAGGAGCAACGTAAGGAGATGCAGTCTCATGGTAGCCGGTAGCCAATAATTGGTTCATACGCCATTTGTTTCCCTAGGATCCAGGAGTCCATGTGCACCATTGGTTTGGAACCAGGGTTTTCCAACTTCGTTAGGTGGATCCTCTATATCCACCAACTTGGTTAGAGCGCCGGACATTCGCTTTTTGTCCTATCAGTTTCATAAACAACACCCCCGTCACAAGAAGGCTGTGAGTAGGACTTCCTTGACAGTGGCTGTATACGCGCGGCCATGTGAAAGCACATGGAGAGGGAGAACTGACTCTCCCCACCCTCGGTCGTACCAGGGCATTTGGAGGCCATCGATCTGGGCACCCGGGCAGTATCACAGCCCACACACAAACCAAATGACTTGTGTGGTGCATATCTATTTGGTCCCTTCTTGAACCAATTTCTATGTGTTTGAATAAATAAATAATTAATTGGTAACGGGAAAATTACCAACAATTATTATTGAAAGCTTGCCAACGTACAAGCATATACTAAGTTGATTCCAGTAAACTTACTGATAGTCATCTGCAAAAAATTGCATACAAACGACTATTGCACTTTACAACTCATTTGGTGTATCAATAAAAGTGATCAAATGGAAAACTTGGAAATTTGCTAAGGTTACCTTGAAACTTTTCAAGTGTAATTACTTGGTTTAATTACTACAATATTAACTAGTTAAATACAACAATCTCAGCAATGTGATTACCTTCATTAAATGAACTAGTTTAGTCTTAATGGCAAATTAACGAAACGACATTATACTCAGGATTCATTAGTGATACAATAAAATGGTATCAAGTAAAACGTAGTAATAAACCTCAGGAAATACAGATCTGTGTTTGACGAAAGATATAAGACTACTTACCTTTGATTGGAATATCTAGGTTTTTTGCGACAGCCATCATGACACCAGTTCCAAACACCTGGACTTAAAGTATAGCACGAAATCTAACTTACCCAAAATATATCATATACGAACAGCCCGCAAAGAAGTAATATGCCATTTACGAACTTATTTAACCTTATGAATTCGATGGCCAAAATAGCAACTGTCACTGCAATAAAATTGTTCGCAATCCAATGCTACCTAATAAAGCTATTTATTTTGACTTACTCCTGAAAAGTAGTACCAAGTGCCAAGCAAAATACCGATGCCAGTGCCTATGAAATCCTTCGACTCAACTGAAAAATCATAGTTGTCTATCAGGTAAGATGTAGACAATCATGGCTACCTACTCAATAAGTTCCATTGAGATTCGGAACCATCTGAGTTCTCTAAACTTCTTGAAAACTCAAACTTGAACCGCATATTTCTTACACAACCCGGCATATACGGGCGAAAGATGGGTCTACACATACAGTTAGCAGAATAAGTACTTACGACAGGAACCGGGATATTGCACAAGCACCCATAAAAGAGAAATATAACTTCATAACGGAGTTGATGTACTGAATAGGAATGAACTTTAACATAGTAGAACTATATACACTGACAAACCTTAAAGACGACGTAAATCCCGAAAAGTGCAGCACTGGCGAGAAATGGAAACAGTGCTGCATCTTTACCTGATACAACTTCTATCTCATCAGTTGACTTCTTACTAGTTATTGAACGGAAAGAACCTATATAAATAGGTACTATAGCCAGGAGAAACAGTGCTGAATTAGTAATCATGGAATCTAGATTGAACTCCAGGTTTGTAATGGTCCCGTTCGTATCGCTCACATTTCCTATCTCGCTTAGGTTCATGTTCACAAACTGTACGCGTACAAATTCAAACAGAGTACTAAATACGTAGATGTGATCACGTAACGTCTGACGCAGAATAAGTATATTGGCCAATGTATTGTCATAAGACTTTACCATTCAGTATTGATTGTCGTAAAGAATTAGACTAAAAGTTTGATATTAGTCATAAAATGAAATTTATTAATAGATTTTCTTATGTCCCCTTACAACTTTGTCTCAGTCTTCAGTAGCGAAGATAGGTCAGTCGACCTATAATAATCCTTGGGATTTGTAGTACTGTGAAGATCTAAATACGCTTTGAATGTATGAACAGAATATACCGATATAACGCGTTTTGGTAGAGAATTCAAGTAATTCAGTCTTCAGTAATAAGGATAGTAGGTTGATGAACCTGTGTTAATCCTGACACATTGCTTTCCAGTGAAGGTCCAGCTTTTCCTTGAAAGTATTCACTGATGGGGCTGATACCACTTGTTCGGGTAAGGCGTTCCAATCATTGACTACTCGATGAGAAAAACGGGACCCCACTTTAAGTTTATTAGATCGTGGTTTATGAACCTTCTTGCTATGACCTCGGAGATTATTAGTACTGGAGGGAGCAAAAAGATAAGACATATTAACACCCAAACCATAATTAAAGATACGAAATACCAGTATAAGGTCACCTCGTGTCCTACGATACGACAAGGGGAAAAGATTTAGGCGTTTTAAGCGCTCATCGTAAGGGAGTCTAGAAAAACCCTTCACTAATTTCGTTCCCACACGCTGGACACGCTCAAGGGAGTTAGTATCCTTTACCAGACACGGGCTAGCTGCTTGGATACAGTAATCTAAATGTGGTCTAACATATATGGGATATAAAATTCGAAACGTTTCCTCGTCAAGAGATTTTAACGCTCGGCGAAGTGACCATAACGCACGAAAACCTTTGACAGCGGCTGCTTTGCAATACGTAGTTGTTTTTAAATCATGACTTAATACTACTCCTAAGTCTTTATGCTCTTGAACGCATGGAAGAGGTTTACCCTCAATAGTGTAACGGTAAAAACGGAACTTCAGATGTAAACGATTTGATCGTGGTTACGGCCTTTCTTAGAAGACCAGGCTCAGGCGAAGAAAAAAAGTAAGAAATATTTCTCCCGGCATCTCAATTCACTGTGCGGTTAGTCAGTATAAAATCACCTCATAATCTGTAGTAAGCTGAAGGAAATAGGTTGAAGCGTCTTAGTCAGATTTCATAAAGTAGGTCAGTGTCACATTTAACCACTTCGGCTTCTTTTCGTTGAACTCGTTATAACATATTCGCCTTAAGCTGGAAGCCAGGACTCGCAAATCGAAACTCATATACCAAATGAAGCCTCAAAAGCTTTGGTTACTTACTCATTTACGCCAGTTACCCCTCGTGGGGGAGCAACATGAGTTTCGTAATAAGCGTTCATGCTCTACTAACTTACTTATTACGAGAGAGGACTGGACAGAGGCCCTAGATAACGATCTGTCTCTCGATGTGATGTTCACCGATTTTAGCAAAGCGGTTGACAAGGTTTCACACTTAAATCTTGTTCAGAAGCTCTCGAGCTTCGGAATAACAGGTGCTGTACAGGAACGGATAGGAAACTTCTTATGTAACCGCAGACACAAGGTGAGGGTCAGTGGAACGCTATGCGAATGGAAGCCCGTCAAAAGTGGTATGCCCCATGACACCACCTTAGACTCTCTACTTTTCCCTTTCTACGTTAATAAATTACCGCTATTGCTTGGATCGTTGGCACTACTGTTTGCGGATGATGCCAAAATGTGCAGAACAACAAGAAGTGAGGCCGATCATTTTGACCTCCAAGCTTACTTAAATGAATTAATTAGATCGGCTCGGGGTTGGGGCTTGGAAGTTAATTCTGGGAATAGTGTACTCAGTCACATCGGACACGGTAATAGTTATCATTATACTATTGATGGTACATGTCTTCCACGCGTCCAAGTACACAGACTTAGGAGTAATAATATGTCATGACTTGAAAACAAATATGCACGGCAACTCAGCTGCTGCCAAAGGTTATCGTGCGTTACGATCACTTCGCCGAGCATGTGGGAAGGAAATTAGTAAAGGGTCTTTCTAAACTTCCTTACGATGAGCGTTTGAAACCCCTAAACCTTTTCTCCTCGTCGTATCGTATGGCGCGAAGTATCTTTAATTGTGATTTGTGTGTTAATATATCTTATCCTTTTGCTCCCTCCAGCACTAATAATCTCCGAGGTCATAGAAAGAAGGTTAACAAAACGTGATCTAATAGACTTAAAGTGGGGTCCCATTTTCCTTATCGAGTAGTCAATGACTGGGACGCCTTACCCGAACAAGTGGTATCAGCCCCATCAGTAAATATTCTCAAGGAGAGGCTCACCATGGTACGATTCTTTATTCTTTAGTTAAACCACTCTCGTGTTGTGCCATAAATGTAACGGTCAGACTCCCAAATCTCACTAACTTCACTACTTAACATGGGTATGAGTGCGAATCTTTACAATAACAATAGCTATCGTACCTTTACATTGTCTAGAATAACACGAGATAGGGCAGTCAAAAATTTCCACACATTTCGCTATTACCAAAATATTTATATGAACAGTTTAATTCTGGTGCCCAAATAATTGATAACACAGCACGTGAACTTGAACGTATCATCATGCACCCTATTATTTGCGTGACAGACAGGGGGAATTTTAACGTCTCTTTTTACATGGGATTATATTGACGCCCATCTTAACCGCCATAGGTCCACCCAAGTGATCAAATTCTATGGAAAACATGGAATGTCTTTTTCTCAGGCAGGAACGAATAACATGGTTGGCCTAATATATACCAGAGGCATCCTCCCAATCACTAACCGTCTGGAGATAACGTCCACAAAGCGTCCCATTTCTCTTAAAACAAACTGTATGAGTGTCTTTCCTGTGTTTTCAAAAAGTGAATTGGCTTAACTGTACAGAACAAGTGAGTAACGTTGATTGGAATGCTCTAATCGGACCTTATATGTGCTAAGAGTTTTTTTCGATCTCGTCGTTCCATGAAATTCCCATACATTTTCTCATAATCGTGAACTTTCAGAAGGAAGTTTGCGATAAAATAACTAGGTTACTTTAAATCTCAGATCCACAAATTTGGGAGCTTCTCAACCCTCGTAAATTTACTCGTATTTCGTAGAAATATTTGACCTAAATTAGCTTAGTGTCTTATTAAAAAGGAATTTGATGTTTTGACTAGCGAGAATAAGGTTTTTCATGTGTGAGTCAAGTTTGCTCGTCTGAGTCAAGCGATAAATCACCGTTAGGACGACAACACCGGGTTACGAGTTACGACTGAGTTTCTGTCTAATTGAATGGGGCTTTTTTGCTTATTACATACCTCTGTAGAGTGATGAACTTTTATGCTTGACCAAAATCGAACCACCCAACTTGCTCCACGCAGTAGCCTTATTAATGTTGCAATGAGACAACAAAATGCTTTTTGTTTGTTTTGCCGATGGATGGAGGTATGTATTTAAGTGTCTCTAAGCCTTATGTACTGACTCCACGACAAAGCAGATGAATTTTATTCTAAATGCCCATATCTTCTATTGTTTCTGATTCTGTAATACGTATGGCCAAAAACTATAGGACTCTGTATGTAAGATCCATTTGGAATGTTTTGTGTGTGAAAATCTCTCCTTGTATACACTTGAAAATTGTCTCTATTGATTCCTTTAGTTGTGCATTTTGTTGATCTTTTTGATTCCATTTGAGTTGGTAATATTTGTATTTTATTATAGTTTTTACTTTTCTTACGCCTGTACTAAGTTTCCGTGTTTCTTCCTGAACTGCATTTATGTTGTTTTACTTGATACTTAGTCTTGGCGACAGCAATATTGGTTTGCTTCTCCTTTTTACTGTATTGCTTGTATTGACTGGAATTGCGCATTTTTAATTGTGAATTGAGGCACTTTTAGAATTGGAAACACTCTGTGCTATAAAGCAACGGGATATTATCTCTTGAACTAATCTTTGTGTGGTATATCCAGACAGGATAGAATATTATTTATTTGTTGAGACTGGTAATTTTCTCGCATCAGTTATCAAATTCTCATTTGTTTTAACTTAGATTTGATTAAGTGAACAAATATTAGTTGAATAGCTGGGTGGTCATATTTGTTAAGGTAATGATGTACACTTAAATTTATAATGAATTTCAGAACTTTCGTTCTACCCAATCACTTTGTTTTGGTTTCATTCGAGTAAGGGCGCGTACTAACCCACCTAGACAGATATTCTTCAGTCCAAACCTTGGTTTTGATCTTACACTGTGCATTCTCTTCCTAATAATCTCTTCCAAATCAACATTGGGCTTCCATGGACAAATTTATCGAAGTTATTTTGTCAAAATCCGCACAATGACTGGAACTAAAATGTTCGGTTTGAACTCAAAAGTGACCCAAAAGAACGACAATCAAAACAGTTGATCCCAATCACAGCGTTCTATTGTATAAGATGTGAAGCTTCCTTGAGTCACCCGAAGTCCGTGGTTATATTGAAACAAAATTTGATGCATAAAAGTTTGCAGTACTACTCAATGGAGACAAAACATACCAAAACTACAGAATGTCTCCATAATGTCTCTCTGCTGCTACGCAGTTAGACGTTTTTCTAACGCAAAGTCCCATACTATACAGAAAGGAACAGTCACAAACATAACCGGTACGTGCCTGAGGATCAAGAGGAATGCACTGAACGAAACGAGATCGGACCCATACATACAAAACCAAAGTTAAATAACAGACACTGTTAGGTGACAGCTATACGGAAACAATAAGCAACCGGTTCGTGACCTAACTTTGAGTTCATTAGGACAAGGCTGACTGAAGGCTGCCCGGCATCACGTGGAAACAAAATGTTATGTTGAAGAGAACCTCATTAAAGGGTCAGGATATCCAGTCAGATTTAGAGATGAGATCTAGTATATGGTTGTGATTGTTGGGTATTTGGTCAATTGAGTCTCGTATCAATAACAATTCGGTTGTGCGCAGTAGGTTTTAGATTATTCATCAAAACGTTTGATCAATATATAGTTAGTTAACAATGAAAACGTCTGGTCATGTACTTGTGTCTCGAAAATATGCTGTCGGCAGTACATAGCTATTAGAAAACGAAAGTTTCCTGTCGTTCAGCAAAGAGAAACCTGCTTTTACTCTAGTCACAAACGGACTGATTACCATTTGAGCACTATCATATGTGTCGTTATGCCTGTCAAAACTTCATCTGACTACTCGCTCACGATGTTCATGATGGATCTGTTACGACTGTAAACATGTCCTTCTCAAGTAGTTGAGATCCTTCGACACTTAAAAATAAATCCAATGAGGGGTGGTCGGCTTGTTTCTTGTCTGAACGTTCTGTAATGACTCATAGTACTGATTTATCACACGTGAAAAATCATCGAATACAATCCTGATTTCAATTACCCTGACTTTGGGCAAACCAGTGGCACCATTGCTCATAATTCCAAAACTTCTAGGCTCTACATCCTAATATTAAAACTCCTCAAACCCATCACCTAACCCTTACACTCCTAGTTTTAATGCCCATAGCCCAAGCATCTTGAACTTGGCAGTTTATTCCATAGGAAGACCACCCTCCAATTCTTTCGAAATACAAAATACAATACAATTCATGGGCTTTAGTAGTAAGATATTTACAATAGAGTTTTAATTCGCAAACGGTCTGGCATAACTTCGGTTGGTCACCCAAGGCCGTCGATTTAGTATAGTCTTATGGTCTGGAACACAATAATAAGCAACCACTGTATGGATATTACGTTTTAGACACACACAGTTGATATACAAGCACACCAGACCGCATCACATGACAAAATGAAGAAAAATAACAGTTATACAAATTGATCAAAAAGTGGTTGTGAGCTAGGGACACTTAAAGTAAGTCGTATAATAGTTAGTCTTAAAAAAGTATTAATGTAAGTGACCCAGCTGTTTAATAATTATAAAATAAGAACATGTATATAACAATAGTCTACGAATAATTTCCGGGTGTTAGCATTCATTTAGTGTTCTCCGGATACGAATTTTCGATGTTGTGGGAACTGCCTGACAAACTGTGGAATCACTAGTGCGCAACTACAACAAACTGCCGAAATGAATTTCACTGGTATGCAAAATCACCGACAGAAAAATCAAAATTACACTGACATCGTAGCATAGATCATGTTTCATTTTACGGCTAAAAATGAATCAGAATCACACAGTTCACTAAAGTGCAATAAAGAGTATATGACAAGCAATGATATTAAAATTGGTACAAGATACCTAAAGACAATTAAACCCATAACTAACTGGGCCGTAAAAAGTCTTTTGGCCCATAAAAGATTAGTTGATGGCTTTATTTTTTCCGCTTTTACACGTTTATAATGCTTCCAAAGTCTCAGAAACTGTATCTCTCTCAACGTCAGTAAGTGCTGAATGATAGTTATGAGTCTTAGTCGGGAATCCACCTCATAACGTCTGGGTAATCCTGACATAACCGTTTCCACCACAGAGCAAGGCATGAATATTAGTGTATATGATATGCTTGGTGTTCTACCCACTAAAACTCTGCACATGATAGGGAGTGGTTAATATGGGTTCCCTTCTGGAACTGTACGAAAGATGCACTATCTGAAACCTTTTCTGATACTTTGAAATTCATCTAAATGTTATGCCCAGACTGAGCGATAATCCCTTAGAGTTAACCATAATATTCTTGTGCAAATAATCACAATGTTTCTGCCAATGAGAGCAGGTAAAAATGGGTTAGTTATATGGAGAAAATAAGTATGGAAAATTATACACGGTTTTGATTGTTATGTAATTATAAGGTCCATAAGTTCCACAACTATATTAATAATAATTATCCTTTGTTTCATGAGACATGCCAATTTACAGACAAGATCAGATTGTTCTAGATCATACAGGCTTCACCACAGTAAGTATATTTTATAAGTTACATTGACCACAGAATTATGAGGCACAACACTTTTCGCATATGAATGCAAATAATATTAGCAAGACTCGTATTGTCAACATGACAGTTGTCGCACTTTATGAAGGTTGTGTGGCGACGCGCAACTGACGGTCGAGAATAAATCCATGTGGAGCTCAGAACTTCTAGGAACCGCAACCTTAAGTCCTTCTGGGACATCTGAAGCATTAATGGTGACGCTGGACGAAGTCACCCGTTCCATATACGTTTTCGGTGGCATATCTCAAAGGTGCCAAGAAGAAGGGTAAGAAAAAGAAACGAGGAGGTGCAGAACAGAAAACGTCCGTGAGTCATTTGTGGTTGAATAGTTAAGGTATGTCTAGTTAGTCTAATTCTCTCTTGTTAAGATACTTTCTGAGAAAGAGCATCCCAATAGATTAAAGAAAACAAGCATAAATATGGTATGAATGGACGAAGAGCTGTATAAGTGAAGTTGGTTCAAAAAGTAGCTGGAAGTGTAAAATTATGCGTAATCTTAAAATATAGCACTGAAATCAGTATTTCAACTCATTTGTATTCTGATGGATTTTATAGGGTAATGAGTACGCTTCGTTTTTAGCTAATTGTCTAGATTTGCTTGTAATGGAATTACTCGGTAGGAACTGAAACCAATTCAGGGTCACAAATATAATTTAACGAGATATTTTGCATGGCAAATTAACATCAATACCATTGTTTAGTGACATCTCACTCGACCATAAGGAGCTGTAATTTAACAACGTATTCTGTTCAATAGACACGGATGGATTGAAGTTATCTCCCTACCACCATGTTTGTTGGTCAGTAAGGGCACCCTCCCTCCTTTTGTGATGTTAGGCCCTCTTACGTTTGTAGTACGTGTGAATATTGCTTTAATCTATGCTCCTTCTTGGAATATACTGTCACTATATTGTGTGAAATATTCTTAAACGAAATGTTTGATAACCAAATAAAATAATGTCCAGTAACATTTGCAAGGAGATTTGCACCAGATATGTTAGAAATCTGGCCATGTGACACGTGCGAGGCAGAGGATGAAGCACATACAGGGAAGCACATCAGTCATGTCAAACGGTGTTCAGCATGACTACGGCTGTTAAGGAAGGAAGTTGAGTAGATGGTCTAAGAGACATTTTGAAGTTAACAACAAGAAAACGTACAAATAAAGAGACGTTATAAACGAATTTAAGTCAGACATGTAAACCGTTAGATGCTTGAACATACATTAGAGCTAACATCTCCCCAAGAAATTTGAAAGCCCCAGGTTAATGGTAACGGCATGGAAATGTGTTGCTGAGGTGTTATATACTACGACACAATCAATACCCAGTGATTTCAGAGTAGTGGTGGTGATATAATTCATTTCGGTTACTAATCTCAATAACTACAAATTGCCACTTCTATACCCAACTCATGTCTTTCTAGAAAGCATTGAAAATTAAGACTGCGATACTAGGGGAAGGACGTTATAATGATGTATGGTTTCGCCCGGAATACTTTCTATTCCAACGAATCATCAATAAGTTTCAGTATTATGCTACACCCCAAACGCCACTACTTCTGGTTCGAAAGAAAAATGGGTAGACACCAAAATACGTGTGAAAATAACGGGCTGAGATATAAAACTGACTAAAGTGAGAGACTATAATGGTAATTCCTACCGATTACTCTGAATAAAACCTATGCAGTTGCAAAGATTCTCAGGATTGCTATTGTGGAAGTTATAGCACTATCACTCCCAATGTGAGTGACTTGTGATCTGTTGTATCAAGTTCATGGGTGGTTTGAACAGATACTACCATTTGTAACCAATACCTCGTAGACTGGTGCTAAAGAACCAATAATTGGCTAATTCTGATGAGAATGTTTAATGCGGAGAAATTATGACGGATATCTGTATAAGCAGCTCATGTACACATGTCTGAGGCATTATAGTGTTGAGAAAATGGCAAACTACAAAAAACCGGTTTAAGCCTTTATATAACGTCCAGATTGTTTTAAGTTTGTGTCTAACCTGAAGATATCTTGTATATTAAGGGAGCTTGTGGAGCAGTATTTGTGTAGATCGTCAACGTAAGTGGTTGTTCGACGATCTGGGCCTACTCGAGTTGAATGGGGATGATAAGACCCTGTGACTTACGTCGAAGTCGATGCTCACGGTCACTGCTGAACCTGGATTATGCGATCATGATAACCAGGCGAAAGGATTTCCTAAGTAACTGGCTTGAAGAAATAATTTTGATAGGCGACAAAAATACTGTCATTAACATATTACATAAGTATAAGAGGGAATCTTTACCTGATCCCCTATCCATATCAACCAGTTGATCTCGATCCTAAGGATGCCATAAGTATTCGGAGTTTGACAGCGCTTTAACCAGTAACACATTTTACAATCGAAATATGTCAACCCAATCAAATCAGAAGTCAAAAGAGAAGGGGTTCGAAGATATATTTGATAGAATATCAATATATCGGGAAGTGATCAATCTAAGCTGACTAGCGGTTGTAGGAGATGTAAAGCATGGCGTACCTACTCGTGATCTGGTTCAAATGCATGAACGAGCACGTTCGGCAAGGTGAGTCCTCTAAGACTGATGTGGTTAGCACCAAGTGTGGAAGACTTACAGAGCTATTGATTTCGGGGACTCATTTACCACTACAATCCTCACTGGTCATCCTAGATCTCGACCAACAGTGAAATATCGTCTAACGTGAAAGCGCCTCAACCTTATAGGTGATTTTTCCAGGGCTCACACACTTCTTTCTGGCCCTACATGTGATAGAGAATTTAGAAGAGGAAAGAAAAAAAGGAAAAGTGGACTGACAACTCAGTAAACGCATTGAGCGCATCGACATTTAACAGTGGAGGAAATAGCCAGCAGTCAGCAATAACATAAGCGTAAAATTAGAACAATCCGATAATCGAAAGAGGAGTTGGCAGATAAAGGTTCCTAATACGTAACATACAAAGGAGCTGAAAATAGACAAATGTAAATCCATCAATAGGGAAGAAGGTAGTTGTGTGCACACGTGGGCGCTATTTTTAAAGATTCGAAGTCAGAATGTCGGGTCGGGAAGGTGGTAAGAAAAAGCCCCTAAAACAGGCAAAGAAGGAATCAAAGGAGTTGGATGAAAGTGATATAGCATTTAAACAGAAAGAAAAAGAAGAGGCAAAGAAATTGAAAGACGCTAAAATATTAGCCGCAAAACCTGGTCCAATCGGTCAAGGGAACAAGAAAGTTACGAGAAAGTGAAAATTTGAGAGAAAATCCTTTGTATTCCTGTATATTGTGTGCATCTACAGTCAGAACTTAAACACTATTTTCTACTGACAAAATAATGTATAATCCGTATTGGCTTTGTGTATTTCGTCCATAATTCATAATTTACCATACGGTTGTATTTTGTCACAGTATGTCATTAACTAGTATTGATTTTATTTATTTATTCAAACACATAAACATTGGTGCAAGGAGACGCCAAATATATATGCAACACAATTCATTCTTTTTGTGTGAGGGCTGGAATACTACCCAGGTGCCCAAACCGACGTAGGTGGTTTTCTTTTGGGGACATTCCCCGAGCCTTTGATCTAGGGGTCTAATCCACAAGGCATTGGAGCTACGTCAAGAGATGCAGTCTCATGTAGTCGGTAACCAACAGTAGGTCCGTACTTTATTTGTTCTCCCAGGAGCCCATGTGCACCATTGTCTTGGAATCAGGGTTTTCCAACTTCGTTACGTGGATTCCACATCTACCAACTCGGTTACGGCTACAGGTACTCACTTTCCGTCCTTTCAACTTCGCAAAATCACCCCCGTCACGAGAAGGTAGTGAGTAGGACTTTCCTAACAGTGTCTGTGTACGTGTGACCATGTGAGAGCATAACGAGAGGGCGAGCTGACTCCACCGACCCCTGTCGTACCAGGGTACTTGGAGGAAGTGGCTAGTATTCATATTGCTATTTTCTCATCGTATTTCTGTGTAGGAGTTATTACTTGTCCCAATACAAAATGTCTCGTTTTTATTTTTTGCCTTCCGGTATTTGTGGCTTTGCTCTTTCTAATGTGCCTTAACGACCCCTGGCAACGTATATCTTACGAGATACTTCTTTCTGATGATGTGAGGCTATCGGGAACGTTTTGTAGTTGGAAGATGTGTTAATACTTCGTGATCTAATTTGTTTTGGAGGTCAGGAAATGGATTAACTTTAAACTTCGTAGAGTAGCTTGTCTGTGGGATGTTGTAAACCACACATCATCCAGATGTTTCAGTAGGGCTGTCGTTGGTTACCCTGCTTCCTTACTATCTAGAACCGTACTCCGGCGAAAATGGCTGTAGAGCCTATATTTCACTAGTAACCTTGAAGAACATACTAACCGGTTTAGCAGTGTGAGTGCATGTCTGATTTTTAATTCACCTTTGAGTTCGGAAAAGTATTTCTCATCCACTTTGCGAGGATAATACTACTTCAGAGCGTATCATTAGGTCAAATTGAGTTTCGAACCTCGAATTGTACCAAGAATCTCCAAAAACATCTCATTTAATGTAAGATAGTCAGTAGTGATCCCATGATAACCTATAGTATCGTTAATGTCCTTGGACATCACATGAAGCACAAGTTCGCTCTGTACGTGGACTTGAGAGGGGCTACTGGGAATGTATGAGAGATACATATCAGTTAGGATTGTAGTCAGTAACTGCTATTTAAGAGTAGTCAGCGGTTAGAATTCTTTACCCTTCGAACTGGTACAAGGGACTTATTTAAGAGATGTTCTCTCGACTTAGCATTTTTATCTCATTTTGATTTACCAGGTATTCCACTTCTGCGAAGTCCTACGTCGATGCGCAACTGACATGAAAATGTAGGATGTTCTTAGGTTGTCGTCAATCCATTCTCAAATAGTTCACATTTTTTAACGGATGACTAGTTACCAGCATCCAGTACTACAAATTTGGACTGGCGAGTAAGTTGCCATAAATCTTCTTGGTCTCTACAACTGAGTGCCGTATGATTTGTCCAAATTCGTTTAGTTTAGGTAGTGATCCAGTGTGTCGACGGCACTACTGGAACCAATTAAGGCCACCTTCATGGTTAACTCGTCTTACAACCACTGCTGTTTCCAAAAATAAATTTCCTCAAAACCTAATTGAGTACTTCTTGACCACGTGCGAATAAACTGAAACTTCACAAGTTAGTGCAGTCGTTTTCAGAGACTGTTCCTCATAGGTTCTGTCCAACCATACGACAGCCATACTAGCTTTCAACAATCTTGAGCTCATAAAACAGCCGCGAATATGTTCCTTACAGTCGATACAAATCTTCGGTCAACTTCGCTGTAGTAGCTTATACTAGGAGCGAAACATTGCTTGGTGTCACTGAAAGGTTATTTTCCCTACGGTACAAACCTTGGTGACATAGTACAATGAAATGACAATCCATGTAAATTGTGTTCCCTCTCCCTCCAAACACTGGCTACTATTCGGAAAGATATACCCCACATGTGATTGCAAGAATACTCACTTTTCAAACTTTTCGTTACAAAGCAGATGTGCTGCCAAAAGACCTCTATTTACTTATATGAAAGTGGGAACGCTGGTCCCAGACTTGAGCCTCATGCACAGAGCTAAGATCCCGTCGCCGACCTGTCTCAGGATGGCAAAATAGTATAATACAGTCAACAATGGTAAGAGGATAGATAGTTTGGTCTTTTCCTTTCCAGTTTAGCCCTAGAGCATCATTTGGCATCCCATGATATGTACGGGCGTGATACATACCTTAGAGGAGTAAGTGAACATACTACGCTACTAATTACTCCAAATAAACTTATCCTGCTAAGTGAACTTGGCACACATCCACAGTCAACACGCGGCGAAGCACGTTCGTAACATATAGTGGCACATAATCCTACGGTTAGGTGTGAAAAAAGATGTAGCAAACAATATTATTCAATACTGACTTGATAAAAGTTGTTTGAGGACAATGATGAACTTTTTACCCGCAATTATACAGCTAACTCTTGATTATTAGACTTATTGATAATAAGGTGACTAATGTCGCAGACAACTTGGCGTCGTTTTTGGTTACAAGAAGGAAAACTGCAGTCAGTTAGTGTCAAGAAGACCTTTATCCATGTGTAAAATGTATTGGTACAAAATAACATTATATACATAGTCGACCCTTATCCAATCTTAATATTTGTTTCATTAGCGCCTTTTATTAACCTTGGATCGGCAATTTAGTTTCCTTAGGTCTTGGCTATTACCTCCAGGACTTCTACCAGGTCGCTGATCACGGATTTCTTTGTAAAATTGACGGCCTGCACGATTTTTCTGACGTCGTATAGCTCTGTCCATACTTCTTTTTTGTTTTGATGTCAAGATCTGGACTGATTCCTTTGAAGTTGTTATGGCTTTAACACTATCATTATCATTAGTGTTTAGATCGTAGTTGAGTACGTTACTTGATTCCAACTCTCCATCACTCTAAAATAATACAGAAAACAAAGTGCTGATCAAGATAAAAATATAGGTGAGGGGTAAGGACGAACTTCTTGATGTAGTGTAAACAGGGCAGCTGAACGACGTGGAAATTGACACGATCCGTACGACAAGTACATATAAAGCTACTACATTAGTTTAACAGTAGCAAAACTCCAGGATATTCTCCGCACATTGTACTAATAAAAATATTTATGATAAGTATTTCCCAAAAGCCGATAGCGGGGAACGAATAAGATTCAGTAACAGCAACCATGAGTAGTCATTCGAGTTAATTGTTTTAGAAGTAAATTCTGATGTGAATGTATTAAGACATGTGATTCCTAAAGTGACATTGTTTTGAGCCAAAGGATTCGTCGAAATAATTAAGTTCAATAAAAATACAATACAGGTGAATGTAGGTAGTGGTTCCTTTACAAACAATAAATCTTACGAAGCTACTTCATACAATTTATAGTTTTTTTTCACTGTGATTTACATTACACGAGTCATTAAACTACCTGGTGAAAGCTGATAATAGGGAAGTTGGACTTACACAGTCTGTCTCGGATAAATCTTCTGCGAAACCGGTATCAGTAGAAGAAATCACATCAGTAATGGATTGGTCTTTATCTGGTACGTCCATTGATAAGTCCTATTAATCAGAACAAAATAATTTGAACAAGGCAAATATATTACAGAATGACACCTAATGTTAACAGTATGAGGTTACTTCATTAACTAAATCACAAATACTGTCTCTACTATAGCATAACTGTTATAACTTACAAACCTACATTAGGTTTTACGATTATTTCATCTTATCAACAGTAACTGACAAAAGCCCATTTATCTTTAAATGTATTTGGAATTATACTCAGGCTTAGTATTCCCCATTGTATCCGTTACCAACTAGTTCTTTCTTTCAACTGATTTTTATAACAGGGAGCGGAATAGTTAGTAGATTGTTATTTGATTATTTCATTGAGATTCATAGTACTACGTTCTTATTAGTTTTTTGACATATACTTGGTTTTTGTACTTCAGGCATGAAAAACTGTATTTAAGTTTGAAAGCTCCTTAGCATCACTTCGTTTAAATAAGAAAATACCGGATGTAATTGAAAACTAGTAGCCTGCTTTTCTTTCTTTCTTTCTCTCTCTTTCTGGGTTAATAACATTTTATCAGTTTTAATAAAACACAGATTTGCCTTTGTTTTATTCTGTCCATAATGTCAAGAGTCAAACTACTTATTCAAAACGATAAATTATGTTTAGAAACTTGAAGAAAATTGCGTTCGACGGTACCATGTATTAAAAGAAGCGAAGGCATGTAGAATAATTTTACTGCGAGTAATACACGTATCAAGTCAGGAAATAGGGTTGATTTACAACAATACATTTTATGCTTTACTCTCATTGTAATCCCAATGCATTTACGTTTAGTACTACCATTACCCACTTGTTAAATCCATCATAAAACAGGTTTATTAGTTTATAAAACATAAGATATTCCTACTTTCCATTACGTACAATCCTCTTGTTTATAACTTCTCAGTTTTATGTAGAAATGTGGGAATTCGGACACAAACAGCGGTCCTAATTTCTGTCTTTACTAAACTGTGAGAAATCATCTATATCAATGTAAATGTAAAATGTATTAATAACAAGATATTATTGGGGAAAATTTTTTATAATACCTTGATGATTTCTTCCGGATATTCATCGACAACATCATTCTGTTTAAGTTCTTCCGCCTCCATAGGTGGTTTGACAAAGTAGGGTAGTCGACCACGTTGAAAGTCATTCAGTACACGCTTAGCAGTGGTGTTTAAATCCGGCTCACCAGCCTAGTTAGTCCGTAATAAATATATAACAACAATGTAGGTGGAAAACGAAGTTAATTTCAACATCGAGTAGATTTTGCATAGTCACAGTCTATATGTGTGGAATATTCTGCGTAGGTGTAGAGCAATTTCAGAGGGATTTGTGAGAAGTTCCGGTACTACTTTAGGGCTTTCACAAGTTTTGATGGTCACTGTTCTAAAGGTTATTAGAATTATTTACAATTTTCGAATATTGATGTATATATGTGAAATTGCTTCAGTATATAACTCCGTGCAATTCGCGTATTGATAGAATTATTACTTGACCGAAATTTTTATCGTCTTATCATTTTTATTATTATGGGAAAGTAGTGCTCTAAAAATAACGGGAAGCAGAAACTAACCAACTGGGTTCGTCAGGTATAATGTAAGTGTAACTTTCCTCTATGTTTCATGTGCACGAAAACCAAAGTAGATATCAGACAGACACAACAGACTATAATAATCTAAAGCTTAGTGTTATAACAGGAGTATACAACATATTCGGAAAGAAACATAAGAAACCATTGGATTAAGTAAGTTACTATTCTAAAATAACAGAACTGACGTTAAGAAGTGTATGTCACACGGTCGGTCATAAGCAACGTAGAACCGATCACATATATATATTCGTTCAAGCTACCATACCATATCAACAAAGTAAGATAAGATTATTAAGACAAGTGTCAATGTAATAGAAGTAGTAACAACATCAGTGGTAATAGAAAGGATAAGCTGTAGACAATACGATTCAAAAAGTGAATTTGCTGAAAGATCTAAACGAAAACAAAGGTTGAATTCATCTACGCCACTGCAACTAATTCTCAGTCATATCACGGCGTTTCTAAACATTGGTAAGGACAATTCAAGGACGCTAAACCAGATAGTCTATACCTACCGATATGTCTTAGTCTGACAATCAGTAGCTTCGTAAACTGACAATACGTCTTGGTTTGGCCGCCCCAACTGAAAAATCCTTTGTTCTTTCATACTTCAAAAGCAAGTGTCATAGTACCATAATCACATTATCGATTAAGGAAAAAACGATAATTGGCAAGTTAGGCGTCGTAAACGAACAGTATTAAGTGACGTGTATCATAAAGGTCGGATTTCATAATAGGTTAATAAAACTGACTAGATACATATTATACAAAATGATAACAAATTTTCAATTACCTTTAGTAATTTACCACTTTGTCGAGCTAAGGTTTCTAAAAATAATTCTGGATAGTCATTCCATAATAAAGGTGTAGTAGAGGATTGTGATAAAATTGAATTGATATCTTTACTTCTTTCATTATTTACTTCATTATCCGTAATTTGCTTTTGCAAATAATTCTGAACATCGTCTGATGACAATGGTGGTAGATTATACTTGGCTTGTAGAAATTCTGGTTTAACACGTTCCAATACATCACGAATATACAGATCAGGCTGCTGTAAGTACTCTACTCTCACCTAAAGGGAAAAATATTAGTGTACAGTGAAGGAATATTAAATTTATAAGCAGCGGGACATAACATTTAAAACATTTCATACAATTTCATTTATCGGGTATGTCAAAGAACTGAATTTATTAACTCATTTACCAAGTAAGCCCTCATGCACTTGGCTCCGGAATAGACAATATTTGTAAAGGCTAGCAGCACCAACAAGTTGCCCAAACTGAAATGGGTGGAGCGCGGTTTGAGCCTGGGAATCGGTGGATGAGAGTCAAGCAACCTAACTACTGGGTAACTGCTTCATTATTTACAATTATAAATATGTACTTCCGGAGGGTAACTTTACATTGGTTTTCCGGAGAATTAGACACCACTAAAGCTGTTTATAATTTCAACAACACATCTCAATTATGCGGCACAACAACATAACTACCTTGATTGGTTCGGGATCTACGACCGAAAACGAGTTTTGTACACGGACAAGAAAGATAACCTTCCGAACAGAAATCTATCGCTAATACGAATGAAGGAGGTTGGGGCGGCCGTCCAGTGCTGCCAGGTTTTCAATGGCGGTTAAACATTGATCGGTTCAAGACTTTAAAGAAAGAGAATAGTTGAGGGCTACAATAGGCTTGGAAATATATAACGATAACCTTGAGATGTGGATACTGTACAAATAAATGTCAACACGACGATAGAGTGAGAGAAAAGACAAAAGCGATGACTGAATAATAAATGCTATACGTATTCAACAGAAAAGATCTTTTAGGATAGATCAGCCTTTACAATCTGTTGATTGCATAGCATATGTACTAGATATGGTACTGCAGAGCTTCTACACGTTTGTTTATGTGTGTGGATTCTAATGTACCTGCCTGTCTTGCTAAGTCATATACAAGGGGAAGGATATGAATGGAGCAAATGGTTTGTATCTGATAGAATAGCACTTGAAAGCCATCCAGAAGATTTTAATTATTCATTTACACACACATTCATAATACCATCAAAAGATCCACTACTTTCCACACTCATAATCCTCAATACTCATAGCAATAGTGTATTATTTCTTCAAAAGTCCAGGAAAATTTAATGGGGAACAAGTACAGAATGATAGGCGAACGCTTGGTTGACTACATACATTTTATATCAATCTATTTTAATTCACAAAAATGACATCACTTACAACTCCTTTCATAACTAATTCTGCTTCAGTATTACCATCAGGATAGACAACTCCGGGACAATCGATTAAGAATATAGATTTCATTAGAGTAACATACTGCCATACTTTTGTTTCGCCAGCCAACGGGGCGACATTACAAACTTTTTTATTTCTTGGAATAACAAATGCAAAATAAAAAAAGCAGTATTGATAAGCATTGTGTACTGATGACAGTCTATAGCTTAGAAGTTATACTTAGTAAATTAAGCGGTCGATATAAAACGCCAGTTTAAGACGATGGCCGAATTAGTTTTTATCCACCAAGTTTGCCTACAGAAAATGTTATACTACACTACTTGTTTTTAACCAAAATTAAAATCTTAAGTAATAATCAATTCGCATTCATTTTCAATTGTGTGTTCATTTATTAAGAAGTAATTTTCATTTTATCGTTTTGTACTAACACCATGTATGTCAGTAACAGACAGGAATGATTAAAAGCTGATTGAAGAAATTCCTTCATTACAAATGAACTAACGCAATTTAATAAATTGAAAGCGCCTACATGATTATACACTTGTGAATAATTTTGTCGACACGATGTAGCGAATTGCTGATGAGAAATCGAATTCGGGTGACACAGTATAAGCGTATATATATATATAAACGTAATAGTGAGTATATTTGTTAAAAAGGTACTTTTGAGAGCAAAAAGACAATACACAACTTACCTAAGAGCATTAATGATGCTACTTTTTCCAACATTTGGATAACCAATGATACCAACTGATATTTGTGGTCGTTCTTTACTATGAAGTGATGCCATTTGCCTTAAAAGACCCATGAGAGCCACTTTACCCAAAGGCTTAGTCATATCAGCGTGGAATATAAGTGTAGGATATTCTTCAGATAAGATAGCTTTCCATCGTTTCTATATGTAGTAAAAGATATAGCAGAAAATGTTCATCTGAAAAACATATATAAATACATATATTACTGTTGGCCAGAATAAGAAAACTTGAAACGAGTTAAGCAGATTGCCATTGGTGACTTTGAAAAGCAATGGTTAGGTTGAAGGTTATTTCTCACGACACATTAAGATTCCTAAAATTACGGATCGAATAACGAAAAAGTATTCCGTGGTGAGCTCAATAAATAGATTGTTATATGGTTCCAAAAGACAATCATGACTAGTACGTTTAGCACAAATCCCAGTGTATAGACAGACGAACACTAAGTATCAGAAAAGGGAAACCACTCTATACTTCAAATTGATCAGCATGAAGAAATCTTATCTAATAATAACACTGAGTCAGCTCTGAGTCCTAAATCGAGTTTCTGGAGTGAGAGGCTTCGAACTATAAACTTCCATATGTCAGAAGGATAAAGCCACACTGTGGACAATTCTTCCCAGGAATTTTTGGTCATCGACTTTTGACATGATAAAAACTAACTTCTATTACTTATTAAAAGTATAAAAAATATTAAGAAAACTTTAATTGAGAAACAATGACCAGTGGAATTCGGCTATCTCGGTTGTGAGGCAGTTATCCACAAGATAACATAGAGGAGTTTCGAAAATCGACTGTAGTTAGACAGTAACCTATTGGATACTGGCTTAGTGGTTTAAAAGTTATGCGCTTACTGTGAGACTTCGAGGTTCGGAGTTCGACCCCACAAGGAGCGGTAAGTGCGCACTATTGGGTAGTCCTATACCAGGACGAAACGGCAGTTCACTGCTTCCTGATATCAGCTGTTGGTCTAACTAGGCTCAGTTCATGATGCAAAACTATGAGTTTTATTGACTACACTCTGATGAATAATCAAGTTATGAATATAATATGACTAACAACAATATCTTTACAGGCTTAAGTGTTAACCTTCTCAACCTGATGACACGCTGAACTTAAAGTTATAATCAAAAAATGCTTTGTGACAGGATTACTTACTCATAGAATATTAGGACACTGGGATAGTTTGTCAGTCAAGATATACCTACCAAAAGTTATGCAGTTATTGAGTTGGATGCAAAACTGCAACTGGATCTATAGGGGGTCAGTGAGCACTCAAAAGCAAACCCGATAATTTATTTATAAACTGTATTGTACTTACTGCTACAGCCATCATTCAAGTGTAGTAATTTGCTGAATTCAGTCAATTGTTTTCAAGTATACTACAAGTAAGTCATAATGGGGATTAATAGTTAGGTCTTTAGCCAAATTTTCAGCATGTGCCATGAACACATCTTGTAATAATGGTCCTATTTATTTATTTAAACACCTAAACATTGGTACAAGGAAGCATCAAATAGATGTACGCCACACAAATCATTCAATTTATATGAGGGCTTGGATACTGCCCGGGAGCCCAAACCGAAGCAGGTTAGACACTGAATGAATTTTCAATTAGATATAAACAGTGTAGGATAGAATTTTTTCTTAATATGGGGTAATAGGTAATACATTTTAGTTTTGAAAAAAGGATAACTGTAAAGTAATTAATTAGCCAATAATAGCATAATCAGATAGAGTTCTATGGGATTGTTATTAACCGGAAGTAGACAATAATCAGTGGGTTGAACAACTTTATATTCAATAAAAGGGAAGTATGGAGGTAATAGCGTAAATAGGTTTCATTTATTTGTTTTCCAAGCTTTGAATTGTGAGTTGTTTCTTGATCTTAAGTAGTAACAGTTTACCCGAATAAATGGGTAAAATCTAAGCATTTTTTAAAAAAGGAAATTGGCTCAGATATGTCTGTAATAACGCTAACTCGTAACAATTCACGCGTCCAGATTAACAAATCATCAGATGTCTACTTGATGCTTTTAACCATATAGATTTTAATAAAAACTATCCTAGAATAAAGTAACAGAACAACTGAGACACGTACTCTGAAAAATCGGATGTTTATTTCGGCATTTTATCCTTCTTATCCAACAAATCAAAATTTTTAATTTTATGACGCTTTATTGTCACAACACAGTAATAAAAATGACATTATTTCGATGACAATATGGTGTAAGCTAAAGTATAATCCAATTTTTGAGTTTGACCGAAGTATCGAAAAAATTACTAATATCTAAGTATTCGGGCCTAGTGTGGTGATTCTTGTCAGAGCATCGAGCCACAATTTTGCCAACAAAGTATTATTATCAAATATAATTAACAGAAATTCAATTTACTGAATAAACGGAATACAGAGCATATTATGCAATACACAAAATGGCGACCAGCGGTATGTGACAAAATAAATTCAGGAGACACATCAGTATATACCCTTCTAGTTTTTTACAATGCAAAGTTTGACTTCATACATTATATCCATACTACCATTACCTATCATCAAAAATCTAGTACACGAGCTGTTCCATGAATCAAAACAACTTTTAAGATTATGTTTATTTCCAGATATTAATTTTGTAATGCAAAACCAATAATATTATCATGATTAGGTACACTAGGAGGGGCTGTATAGTTCAAGATGAAATTTCACTTAGGTTCAACCGGAATATTTTACTAAGACGCGCATCAGAAGAATTGCGATAGCATGATTTTTAATAAAGGAATAAAAATAGGAAAAGAATATATACAACCTACTGTTATCCACACAGGGACTAAATCCACTTTGTTGATAATGAATATGAAATGTTTATGTGGTTTTTCAGTTTTTAAGTACTTCTCAATATAAGGAGATCGTGTGCCCATTGGATCGCGCGCATCCAAAATATACAGTACAACATCTGAAGAGTCTAAAACCTAGAAATAAACATTCAAACAGTAAAAAATCGTTTAAAACGTCACACAGAAAATACACAAACACTTGGTATATTTTTAATATCTCATGATATAATAATGCTAAATGAAGTTCATGGAGCGGTGGCCTATTGGTTAAAGCATTTAACTTTCAGCCATTACATTTCCGGTCCGAACTCTTCTCCATCTACTTAAGTTTAGGCAGCTGGGTAGTAGTATTATTAACTTACATTTAGAGTGTACTTCATACCCAAGTACCTGGTGAAAGAGTTAAATTACTTATTTATTAGAGAGAGTTCTAGAATGATTCATTTATTATTATATAAACACGTAACATTGGTACAAAGCGGTAGCCAAATAGATATGCGTCACACAAAGTAGCTACCACTAATTTTGTGTGTGAGCTGACATACTGGCTGGATGCCCAGATCGAAAGGGTGGTTTTCTTAGGGGGCCATTCCCGGGACCTTTGACCTAGAGATCTATTCCACAGTACAGTGAAGCAACGATGAGAAGAGGTCCCATGGAATCCGGTGGTCAAAAATAGGTTTATACACCACTCGTTCCTATTATATCCCGATGGGAATAACGAATGGTAACTTTGAGGATCCATTTATGGACCAATACTATACATATATTTTATCGTTTAATTGTTAAGTAACTATACTATTCATATTCGTGTCTATTTTATTATGAGCTTTATTTTGACCTATGAACTAATATTATACGATTTGCCATCCTTAAGTTATTCCCAATTTATTAATTACAGTCCCTCACATTCACAGCCACTTTTGGCTAAATCTCGTGCAAATTTTGTTTCCTATTTTATGGTACGATGTGGTCTGTTTGGTTGGTATATAGCCCCAGTATGTTTGAAATAAATGATTCACATCGCAGGGGCTGAGATTGATGTTCTGAACTTAACAGGCAGGGATAGGCAGGAAGCAGGACCGATAAGGATTCTAGACTGCTCGCACTTGTTTTATGTGTCATTGGTCCGGTCGATAATCCACTGTTTTCTGATTGGCGGTATCCCTCCACTGTACATTAATGGGACGCAGGGTACAAGTTATAACAGTTCCCTCAAGATCCTGGAGCCCATGTGCACCATTGGTTTGGAGTCGGGGTTTTTCAACTCCATTAGATGGGCCCTCCGTTAAAGCTCCGGTTATTCACTTTTCGTCCTCTCAATTTAGCGAGAAGGCAATTAGTATGATTTCTCTGGCAGTGTCTGTAAGCGCATGACCATGTGAGAGCACTTCGAGAGGGAGAACCGACTCTTCCCACTTTCGGCCATACCAGGGCATTTGGCACAAGAGATTAGTGATAATAACTTAGCTTTAACTCTTTATATAGCTGAAGCAATAAGTCTCGAGTTTGGAAGCGTACATAAAAGTTAGTGATAAGTTGACCTGATTCATATTTGTGCCAAGCTCTATGTTGAGTATAACTGACTGACTTGATAGGTTTAAAAAAATTCGAACTGAATTTTAAGTAATCTATTGCTTGAAGCATCTTAATGTTAAGTTAATTACACACTGTACTACTTTAACGTTTAAGAACTATCCTGAAAATATAAAGAGATATATCCGAATTTAAGAACAAAGGCTTAGTACTTTTTCCTGTTAAACGGGGCATATATCTCCGAGAACACAGATTAACTTACCGACTATATAAGGGTCATTCTTGTCGGCAGTAACGCTAATACTGTGATGTAGCCATCCAGCATAGGTCAGAATCTGAGAATATACTGTGTACGTATTCTACGATGAATTATGTCAGTGGATGGAATTCTAATTTATGTGCTGCGATTTTATCAAGTGTACAGCGAAATAGTGATAGTATGATAGAGTAACATAAAATAAAGATGGGGACTGTATTGTGATTGCTTTTTTATGAATGGTAAGAAATAACAGTTAATACCACTTAGAAATATCACAGAAAGAAATAATTGACAAGGGGAACAGGAAACAAAATTTCTATTAACCTGTACTGACGCAAGCAACTAATACACATTATGCATATCTCTTAATAAGTATTTTGCTTTGGATTAGTTAGTGACTAAGGATGAGCACCACCCGACGTATGTTCTTGAAATATAACTAATCTCTCCCTTAAAACTTAATCCCATACAAGAATGACCATCCGATTGTTCACACGTGGGAAATTTTTTAATCACCGAAATGTTCATTGATTGTGGGAGAAGTGAGAATAATGTTTGAATGAAATATAATTACGTAGAAGGTCTTATAACAACCAGAACAAGATATTGGGTGAAGGAAATAATGTTTCGTTTTCTGTACATAAGTACATTTCAGTTCACTAACTCATTAATAAGAAATCCTTTTCTTGTTACTTTATCTCAAATGGCCAGTCTTTCCAACTCAGTGGTCTTGAGCGCTGTTAGAGTTATGAGAACAGTTACCACTTCCCGGTTGCCCACATTGTGGGAGGGTTCTCTGGAGGTACCTGAAAAGGAAATCGGGTTACGGGTGATCTTAGTGACCTAACAGCAGTGAGCAAGGGACAACTGCTTGGGGTCGGCCACACACGACGTTGTTGTGGGTAATTTTCGTGTTAAATTCGTACTTGTTGAGACCTTACCCCCGGAGACGGATATCCGTGGGATAAGGCGAGGTGTGCATTTTTAGGGTCGGCCTTTTCTGACCCCATCCCTTCTTGTGGGAAGGTAGCGCCGCTGTTATACTGGTCTGAAGGAAACACCTTACTCCCGTCACACCTCTGTGTAGTCAGCAGTACGACTTTGCCTTCGGACCTTGGGTTTGCTGCTTTTAGCCTTACTGCTCTTCAACCGACCTATCTGGTAGGGTAGAACCTTGAGGAACGATTGTTCCAGTCAGTATAGCTCGATTGGTTCATTACGATAAGCAAGCCCAAACACCACGTCAAGGTAACAGCAACGGTAGGGCTTTCCGACTGGAAATCACGAATAGAAATCGATAGTTGAAGGTCTCAGATATGATAACATAGAACAAACGTTAGCGACATAGATGTGATGTTCCTGTTTATTCCAAGACATTGATACTGTTAGTATAGTTTCTTTCTAATGTTTCGAATTGCGCTAGATCGCATTAATGTACTAACAGGTCTTATTATACACTGTAAGTGGTGATGCTTTAGGATCATGAAATAGACTAAATTAGCTTTATCGTTGCGAAAAATATAAATCTATAGTTTATAGGGCTTTGAAACAAACTAACAAACTGAATGTTGTATAATAGTTAAATGGGCGAGACTTTAATTTATGGACGAGCCAATCAGAAGCGTTTTAAAGATTTCAAGGTTACGGCGCCAACTCCAGTGCTTTATGCTAACGTACGATGGGTTCATAACGAATTTTGTAGAAAACATGATAACTGAGCGGCTATAACAAACAAAACGGCGAGACTATAATTTGTGAACGAATCAATCAGGCATAAGATAATAGATCTCGGATTTTAATGCGAAAGCCTTTCATCCTTTTGATTAAATAAACTCCTGGCATTATAGCTGATGTCAGTTCGTGATGAAGACCGCATATATAACTCCTAAATACGGCAAATTATGACAACTATCACGAACTGGATAATAAAAGCACCAGTAACACTGGTTGCAGCCAGGTACTACAATATATTCGGATGACTGGAGAGCGTACAGACTCCTACATAGGCTTGGTTATGTGCATCGTGTCATTGTCCAGAAGTAGCATTTTGTGTACTCAACAGCTGAAGTACACATAAACAATATTAGAACTATGTAGTCGAGGCTGAAAGGGTTTTTGAGACTTTATCATGGCTCCAGAGGCCGACTATTATGTGGCTGTATGGATGATTTCCTCTACTGCAGGCTTTACGATTTCACAACCTCAGAACCTCTTTCTAACCTTGACAAGTTTTTGAACCACGTATAAGAAGTGTATCCACTTTATTTCCCTGGTTTTGTATAATATATTTTTACAAACTGTTTGCCGATTGACTAACATTTTCCAAGGTCACTTAAGATTCGTTCAAAGGTCGTCCATAAATTACAGTCTCGCCGTTAAATGTCTTAGAAACTTGCCTTAAACAACTCATTCCATAGTCTCTTCGATCGACCAGCTTTGAAGTGAGGATCCTGTGTTAATTCTCGGACACCATCATCACATCGAACCATATGCTTATCATCCGTCGAGTTATACAAATACTGATTTGACTCAGCATGTTGTACAAGTGACTAAAGAACACGAAAATATTAAGTGTTAGTTGTTTGACGTGTGTACTACTGAAGGGGTGAAAAATGATTTGACGAAAATTACATGAATGCAAATAAGTTCGTCGATAATGTGGTCACGAACGATACAGAGTCACTCAAGAAATTATTTGCTTTCTACTTTTATTGAAGGATTTCATGATATCCTAACAAACAGGTAGTTACATCAAATGATAGCGCTAATAATCATAACATAATCAGTATCTTCGAAACGTTTTGAAAATCCAACACCAGGGTACTTGTTACAATAATCTTACCTGTCATTCAGTAAACAAGTAGTTAAATGTCTTCTTAACAAAAGATAGAGCAAAACTTTATATTTCTAATGAATTCTGAAGATTATTTGTATTGACCAGAACAAACTTAGTAATTGATGTACAGTCCAAACATATGTGACAAAGTTAAGTCAAACAGTACTTATTCAGCGTTGCAACAAAATTCAAAGAATCAAGGTGTCTAGCTACTATGAAGTTATTTTCATCAACTGAAATTAATTAACAACTAAAAAGCAATTATGTAGCTTTTTGTGTTAATAGAAACCTTGATTTGTTTACACACAACATTCTTAGTGCCATGAAGCACTAAAACATCATATAAAGGAGATGGCAATTACCTAAAGAAATGGTAAAGTTATGAGATAGTAACATACGCTACCGAACGGTAGCAGTAATTACATCCAGTTGCCAATGTGTGTTGCACTACAATAATCAACGACTAACGGGAAACCAAGGTATATCATTAGGTCTGAGGGGCCAGACTTTATCAGCGTACGGAAAAATGTATGCCTGACAGGCTGTAACAGCGCCGAATTCGTTTTACATGCAGTGCTACTACCATTGCCACTACGATGTCGATACCAATAAAAACTACGAGAATAAGACTTTCCAGTACTTCCGTCAACAATTGGAATCTCAAATCTTGGAAACCTGGGACGCCAATTATTAAGTGAATACATTCCATTGTGATCACAACATACAGTTCCAGCAACTTATATCAGACAATGGTTTGGTGATTTCTTGTTACTATTTAATGCAACTTGTGCATATCGCCATTCAATCATCCGATAAGACTACAGCGTTTATAGTTATTTAAAGAGCATTTACTACTTCTCGGGAGATCTACCACAAAAGTAAGACAGCTTGATTCAGAAAATAGGCAAACGAAAGACATAAATAATTTACCGACAGATCATCAAACTCCAACGAAGGTCTTTTGCGCTGTGCTTTATCCCCAAATACATAGGAATAGCTCTGTGATGTTAAAAGAGCACTTTTAGTTTTCTACAACATAATATAACACAAGTAAACTAATACCGTCTTCTTCTCATCCAAAAGTGATATAGGCAAGCGAGTTTGACGTAAAATGATTTCGTAGGGATTTCGGATCTTCATCGCTTCTTTGAAACTTTGTAACGTATCTTGACTTATAACACGTGTATTGCCTAAATACGCCTATTAGTTGCAAGAGCCAACCCACCAAACCATCGTCTATTAGGCTCGACCCGTGCAACTGTACCGGAGGGTAGAGTTGACTGAAAAGGTGCAGGGCGAACTATTTTCCCATTTTTGTTCCTACGTCAACATCGTACAAGTAAGCCATACAAACCTTTTGGCCTTGAAATTACGGTACATATTAAGTCGCTTAATAGTAGCCTTAGTTCGCATTGTACTTCCCTTGGGCTGTTTTTCTCTATCTACACAAGTGAAGCATTTTATTTTACACATTACCTGGGTTAAGTGAATGTTTCGCATGACTAATAGCGTTCTTAAATTTACATTTGACCATTTTGTGATGTAGTTCACGTAACGTGATGTTTTAAGAAACCCTCCCTCTAGTTACAAACTATCCGTGAAAAAGCATGCATATAGTGGTCATTTATTGTATATATTTTCTATCAGTTAATCATATTTTTATATGTTCATTTTTTAATATCTATAACCAGTCCATATGTACTTATGATCATTATCAATTTTCACTTTCCGCAACTGATCCTGATTTAGAAGTATCTGGATAGTCAAATTTATTTTCTCTGAGCTCACGCAGCATCTGAGTCATTGCACAGCAAGGTAAGATACATGCAATGCAACAGTCCAAACATATTGATCCACGTATCCCACGTCTGCGTCGAAACGATTTTCTGGAACACCCTAATATGGGACCCCAGCAACAACATGAGAATATTGACATGATATAGGCGTATAAGTACGAAAAAGGACGCCGAATTCTGGTTGTGTCTTTGACTATTTCCTCAAATGCGCATATTGGCATAAGACAAATAAAACAAAAAGTTCCACAGCCTTGAGCTGTACAACATGTCCCACATAGATTGTAAATAAATTTTGGAGGTTTGTCAACAGAGTCATCAATTCCTCCCATGTAATCGTTAGTTGTCAGTGCAGAAAGCTCACTAACTTCTCAAGAATTATTAATCAGGTATATTCACACAGCTCGTATTTATAAATAGAATTCTCTAAAGGTTTGAAAAATGGGTCGATAAATGTTGATTTGAACTATTTTGCCTCACGTGACTGTGGCTATTAACTCTAAATCAGACTTATATTGTCTTTATATAACGCAAACAAAGCATAATGTATCAACCTCATCTATGAGACCATGCCGGATTATTCAAGACTATTGTGATTTATGTTTTCCGGATGACTGCTCAATGTATCCGTGTATAAGTGTACATATCCAACGATATTTGTTAGATGAATTTTGTTGATGCTGAGCACTTAAGGAAACGACCTCAAGATCTGAAAACCCTAGTCGCTAAAAACTGTATGGCATTTGGAATTGTTGTCAGATATTTGATCACATGTTTGTTGTGAGTATATGGATATATAAAGACAGCAAGTTTGTTTGCTGATAGGTTCAAAGAAACTGAACGCTTACTATCAATTCTTAAAAGTTTTTCGTTATTACACTCAAAAAACGCTAATATTAGCCAGTTAATTAAACCAGATTAAATGTGGAACTGGATATTATTGAACTCATCCAAGGCTTTCTAATGAATACCATGGTCTGTATGCTTCTCATCATTGTTTTTTTCTAGGTAGGCTTTGTAATACGAAGCAGCTGACCATGTGCAACTGCAACATGATACTGGCAATGCACAATTTTTATGAGTACATACCTCTCCAAACTATAACTGCACAAATATTTATCCTAGCGTCATATCTTACTGCAATAATAAGTTAATTTTTCTTAATTATTTTGTATTTTCTATTTTTTTTACTAATTTGACGATACATACATAGTCGTTTATTCCTGTTCTGTGTTCATAAACACGCCTATTAAACTATTCGCGTATTTCACGTCTTCTTTATTTCTATTCCCTTATTTCCTCCATTTCCTTTTTTAAACTCAATTCAATATTCTTCTCAATTACACAGACCTGATTTATTATTAATAATATTCTGCTATTATCACTCTATTTTTTTAAATATGGCAGGCATAATGCTAACATTATTGAAACTTGTGTATTATTGCATTTTTGAAGAAACCCAAAATGGCTTCTTCACAACACTTATGTACCCATAAGATGTTTGTGAATAATAATAATAATAAACTTATGCAAATCTTTTGAGAAAACCATGAACTCCTTTGAGTTTAAATCTGAGAGTATAAGCCGATGTCTGCTTAATTAACATGTCCATCGTAAACCATCACAATTTGTTCTGTGATGCAGGATTCACGTGTTAAATGAGTCACGAAAAATTTCTGCTTTCAAGACATTTTTTTGTTGTGCCTGAATATAATATATCGGCTAATCTGTCTCTTCAGTCTCTGCCAAAAGAAAGTAATTTTAAAATCTTAAGTGACTTATGAAATCCTAATGATCTTAGTGTCTTCATGAGAAGTTGGATGACATAACTGACAGTTACATATTTACTATTTAAATGCCGACGAAAATGGTAAGGGTCAACAGTACTGAAACATAGTGGATAAAAACGGCTTGAGTCAATGAAACATAACGCGCAGAGATGAATAGACGGCATAATTTGGCCTGTGAAGTAGTGATTATATTCCTAGCACTTTTTATCCTGCCCTCTTGAAAAAACTGAAAACACAGGATGAACTGCACATCAGTTCGAAGTGAACTAATCCAGCGCGCCAACACAGTGTGATTTTAGCATAGGGGCATGTAATTTAGTCAGTTTCATCATTCTGAAAGTTACAAAGCCTTTTATTATTTTTAGTTTTAATTAAGGTCTCTTACGTTTATTCTTTATCTTCCATTACTCATCACCATAAGTGTGCTGACCAGTATTCACAGGTATTTATATAACAATAATGAGGGAGATATTTAGGTTACTGGTTACTGATGAGACATAATCTAAGTATCTGGGAGCTCGAAATATTTACGATCCGACCATTCGAAAGCACAGAAGATTGTATTCAGCAAAGCTTCTTAGGGAGTCCATGGAGTACCCTAAACGCTTATATTCATAAATTAACCAGGGGAATAAGAGAAAATGCAGAATCCCAGCACGATGATAAAACAGTATTAATACATCACTAGAGGGGAGCGATCATGGTAAATTCCAGGTATCCTCAAATTACTTTAGAAATGTATATACTGTGAAGATGCTCCTCCTCTCGATTCATACAACTTCCTCCATACGCACTCTGGACAGTGACTCCTAAAGAACTCGATGTTTTGGGTCTGCTAAGTATGCTTAATTTAAGTAAATCGGTGGTACCCGATGAAACGCATTCTAAGTTGTTGAAGGAATTAGAATATTTTTTCTCAAATTTACTAAGCATATGTTTAAATATATGTCCGCCACCCAGGGTTGATTACCAAAAGGCTAGAGGAATGCTATACAAGTCGTACCTTTAAAACAGAGACGAGACATGAATCTAAGAATTATCGGTCAGCAAGCCTAACCAGTCCGGTTGTTAAAATTTTAGAAAATCTTTTTTGGAAAAAGTTATGTAAGTATCCAGACAAAAAGCGGATCCTTTCTGGAGAGCATCGTGCCTTTAGAACAGATTATTCTTGTTTCACAGACCCAATAATAGCCCATGAAAGTTTATGCGCTCTTAAAGATCATCGGCGGCCTGCTTGAATATCTGGGCTACCTGTTTCTGCCATCTGATTATTTCAACAAGTTATCTGTTTTTCCTTTGTTTTAACTTATAATTATGTCCATTAATCGCATAACCTTTTCAGGCGCTTCTATGAAAAGCCTACGACCTTTCGCTACACAAGTTACAAAAAAGTACTATA
Source organism: Schistosoma haematobium (assembly GCF_000699445.3). Classification (NCBI taxonomy): domain Eukaryota; kingdom Metazoa; phylum Platyhelminthes; class Trematoda; order Strigeidida; family Schistosomatidae; genus Schistosoma; species Schistosoma haematobium. The sequence continues at coordinate 15,563,315 of NC_067201.1, forward strand.
AAAGGCATCGTGGTGGTTGGCAGCATGCGTTAAAGAGAATGAACATTAACCGTATGTCGATTCCGGAGCTGCTAAATTCTAACTGCCGATCACTAATCAACAAAGTGGACTATCTGCAATTCCTACTTGGTCAAAATACGTATCGTCATTGTGGTGTCATCACAATTCAAGAATCTCGGTTGAATGATTTACAGGATGACTGCCTTGTATCACTACGAGATTTTAAAATTTATCGTCAGGATCGATCGAACAATAAAAAGAGGTGTGGTGGCGGTGTAGCTACGTTTGTAAACATAAACTGGTGTCGATCTTCGTTTGTGTGTTTTAAGTTTTCAAATGACTTTATCGACTGTCTAACTCTAAGATGTCGTCCAAAACATCTGAATAAATACAAATATGTTTATGTTACCAATATCTACGTGACTCCAGATTGCACATCATCTGCACTATCTGTTTTCGCTGACGAATTCACTGAGTTCGCTGTTACTGCCTTCAGTGATTCACTTTCAATTGTATGTGGTGATTTCAATTCATGTGACTGTAGCTTCCTTACGTCACTAGGTCACCAAAATGTAGTGGATTTTCCTACCCGCCTGGATGCTCATCTAGACTTCGTCTTCATTAATGATGTGGGTATATATGCGACTCGTAAACGTGCTCCATTGTCTAGCTCGGATCAATGTATAATTCGTGTTCTACCTAAAGTATATGGAAAGCATGGGAAGAGTACACTCCTACGTCAAACCAGGAAAGTCAAATATAAGAATTACTCAGAAGAAAATATCCGAAATCTGAAAAACATGTCTCATACGACTAACTGGGAATTATTTACAGATGACTCACTGAAAAACACTACTGATGTTATCACTTGTTACCTTAAATTCTGTTTTGATATTTGTTGTCCCACTGAAACCATTTGTGTGCGTTTTGATCGACTTACATCTTCACAACTAAAACGACCACGGAGGACGAAAGAAAGAATGTACAAGGAGAAGAACTCTAATGAAGTTCGTAAGCTAAATGGTCTGATAAACCTAGAGATTAGACGTCTCAACTGTATGTTTACTCAAAAACCCTTGCTTGCAAAAACTCTCCAAGTATGTGGAAATTCTTTAAAGAACTTACAGGTGACAGAAAGTTTAGAAGCGATAACCAGCTGAATGTTTGTGACTTAAATAAGTCTTTTGTACGTCAGTCATCTGATGTGATGCTCCCTCTATCCACGTGTTTAAAAAATAGCTGTGTTCCTACTTTCACTGAAACTGATGTACGAGGATGTCTCCAGTCGCTTAATTCATCTCGATGTTTGGGACCTGATGGTATCCCAAACATCCTTTTTTAAAAATGTGCTGACGTTCTATATCATCCGTTCACAACTATATTTAACAGATCCTTCTCATCTAATCTCATACCGAAAATGTGGAGAAAGATGAAGATAATTCCTGTACCCAAGAAAGCATTTGGTGATAAGAATGTAAAATTTAGACCTAATGCAATAACTTCACCCTTGCTCAAAACCATGGGAAAATTATTAATACTTCCACTTCAGCCTGCGATAATAGAGCATACTGACCCATACCAGTATGCATACAGGCGCAAAAGAAGCACTTTAGATGCTGTTGCAGTTCTGCATCACAACATAGTGTTCAACTTAGAAAAGGGTAAGAACTATGTTCGATGTGCTTTTCTGGACTATACTTCAGCTTTTGACTTTATACCAAGACAACGTTTACTTAACAAGTTAATCAGGGTCAACACTGACAGCTGGATAACCAACTGGCTATGTTCCTACCTCTCTGGAAGGGAACGGTACACTGTGTTTGGAGGAAAGTGTTCAGAGTCTCTTCTGTCTCATGAAGGGGTACCACCAGGAGCCGTTCTTTCACCTCTTCTTTTCTCGTTTTATCTGCATGATCTGCCGTCTTCCACAGAAAACACTTTTGTGAAATATGCGGATGACCTCACTGTATGTATGCCTATATCTTCCTCTTTACATCCCATAGAAATGAATGAGTTTTTGTCTCGTATTGATTGTTGGTCTGTTGGTAATGGTCTCATACTTGATCCGTCTAAATGTCAAGCTGTTAACTTTAGCATGAGACATGAACGGAATATAAACACTATTTTGAGATCCCATAATGCTTGTACCATCGGAGACTCTGATAAACACAGTGTCGAAGGTCAATTATTTTGGTGTCACCTTTTCCTCTGATCTGTCTTGGTCTTCCCACGTTTTATTGTTATCAAAGAGGGTTTTCCGTCTGACCTACTACATAAAGAGATTGCATGCTCTTGGAATTACTCGTCATTTACTCTTACAATCTGTCAATTCTTGCATATTACCTATTATTCTTTACTGTTCTTCATTATTCTTTCCCGGGCTTTTGAGAAAAGACTTTGCTGTATTGCGAAGAGTGCTGAAGGCAGTTAGCAAGATGTGTGGTAATCTTTCGAGGTCATAATTAATATGGTTGTGGATAGACATTTAAAATCATGCAAACTCCTGGCAGGTGTTATTTTATCAGATACTAGCCATCCCCTTCACTTTTATCTTTCTCCTTGTATATCTTCTGGTAGAACGAGACGTAATTACATTAAAATCCATGCACGCAAGGAAAAGTATAAAAGTTCTATAATACCTTACCTAGCAAATATACTCTGTGACGAACAGGTTGTTAGAATTAACCTAGTCGATAACTTGTATTCTTAATATGTCCTTAATTTTAAAAAGTTTGTACAGTTTTTTGGGTTTTTTTCTTTTTTTCTTTTTTTTAAAAAACCTTTTTTTATTTCTTTTTGTATTTGTTACTGCCTTTTTGTTAGTTGTTCAGTAAGTAACCTTATTAGGGCTTTCGACGAAGTTCGTTATCCGAGCTAAGTTATATCGGGATAGTAGGCAAACTACTTATGAGGGTAAACGTATTCAACAGTGAGTACGGGTGAACTCGAATGTATACAGTTGAAAAGCTGTGCTTGGTAGAGTATTTCAGGGGATATTTTTAAAGCCAGAGTTGTTCCTCATAAATATAAATGACTTTCCCAGTCTCATATCATAATCGGTTTCGTTACATGATGATAGTGTCAAAGTATAGACAGTATTGCGAAATAGTGATAGTTCGGAGCGTAAAAATGACATGGAGAAATTATATGACTGATCTAAAACTTGACAGTTGACGATAAATTCTTCCGAATGCATTGTGATGCACATTAGTCACCACAGTACAAATACATACACTGTTAATAACATTTAAGTTTCTGTTGTCGAGACACAATAAACTAACAGTTGTTGTAGGCCAAGACTTGGAAATTACTTCAAACTGCCTTGCAATAAGCACCTGGTGACCTGCTTGAATATCTGGGTTACCTGTTCTTGTCGTGTAGATATTTCAGGATGTTGTCAGTTTTTCATATCTTCAAACACATCACATCGTATAACCCATTCAGGTGCGTGTATAGAAAGTCTACGATCTCTGGCCATACAAGCTATAATAAAGTACCACCATCAAAAACATAGTGGTGGCTGTCAATATGCATGGAAAGAATGAACATTATTCAAACACTGATTCCTGAACTGTTAACACCTAACTGGCGATATTTATCATCAGTATCGATAAAGATGTAATTGTTCTGCGATGTGTTTTCTCCCTTTTGAACAAGGTTTGTAAGCAGCTGACCCTCATTTGTTTTTAATGATATCATGTTTTGAAGTCCTTACAAAAGAAGATGTGTCCCCTCGAGGTGCATTTCTTTGTCCGAGCTTACAATAAGATATTTGTAACGTATGTATGCATAAATTTAGGATCTCCGGATAAGTTATGGATGAGGCATTCAAACGTTTGGGGGATCTTCTTAGACTGAAGTGTGGTCATGATCCATTGCTTCGCACCAACCGCATACTTTTAAAATCACCGGAGGTGATTTTGATCTGCCAAAAATTACATGAGGCTTGACTCCGGTACCAGGTAGATATAACAAGCTAGTTGAAACACTAGAAATTTGTGGATGGGTTCAACAGGTTCGAAAACCGACCAGAGGGAATAATATACTTGATTTAATGTTCACAATCAATATAGACTCTATCTCAGTGCATATCAGTTGTTGAGTCGGCTTTCGGAGAACTTCAACAGAGCCTCCAGAGGCCCAAAAGGAGCCGAAAAGTCCTAGCCAATCACAGCACGATGGAGCATTCTAGAATTCAAACGTGGCGTGCTACTATTGGTCAGTAGCATAATATGTCGTTAACGGATTGGCTGAAATATGATGTTGATTTAACAAAAGCTAACATCTATAAATACCCATGATTTTCTGTACAAAAGCGAACCTTGGAGTAAAGTTTTTCTCTCACACTTTGCGTCTTCTCCCTGGTGTTCAAGTCGCTGTGTAGTTCTAGCTTGCGGGTTATCAGAATAGCTTAGGAATCGAATATAGCGTTCAATCGACAAGACTTATCACCAGTCATGAATTTTTTATGAGTGACCATATAGTTGTATTGAGTATTAATCACTCTTTAAACGTCATACAATTGAACTCTAAAGCTTCAGTGATGTACCAGAGCAGACATTTTGATCAGCAAACCTGGAAACGGACTGAAACTCTCATTCAATGTTTACCATGGGAAACTTATTTTACCACAAATAATTTTGACATTGCGCTTTCCAATATATACCACAACCTGATATATTGCCTTGACCGCACTGCTCCAGTTATTGACCGTGTGGCTTATAATGCTAATAGGGGCCAAAATACTTCTAAAAGAGAGCTGAGGAAATTAAAATGCCGCTACTAAGAGCAGAATGATGTGTATGCACTTCAGAGTATACGTAAATTAATCAAAAGAAATGCTTCATCTAAAGGTAAGTATTTTATGAATATAGAAAATAAAGTCCTACGTAGTAAAAGCCCAGAATTATCAACACTTCGGCTTTTTAAATCCCGTGTAAAGTCAAATTCCCTTGTCACGACTAAATCCTTCATAGTCAACGGAAGCATTGTTAACGACCCGAATACTATATGCGAACAATTCAGCAAGCACTTCTCGCAGTGCTACAAAACTGGAACTGAAAGCTCTATCATTACTGCTGACATCCAGAAAACTATCAAAAATTGATTTTATACCCTCTAACATCAAGCAGGCCATAGCTACCCTGGAAAAGCCTTATGATGGTGGGCCTGATGGGACGCCTTCGTCATTTGTGAAATATGGGAGTAGAGAATTTCCACTATTTTGTGTGAAACTTTTCAGTCTATCTTTGGAATATGGGACCTATCCATCAGTATGGAAAACATCCCTTGTCACCCCTAGATTCAAAACAGGATGACGTATTGATATTATTAACTATAGACCAATTAATTTGACATCCGTGCTCTCAAGAACCATGGAAAAAATCATCCATAAACAGCTATTATCATTTTTACTTTCGGCTAGTCTGATCAGCCCATCCCAAAACGGGTTTATGACTAAACGCTCATGTTTCACATCGCACCTGGAGTTTTTTGATCAAATTACCCAGAAAAGAGATGTTGGTCAGTCGGTGATAATTCTTTACTTCTATTTTAGTAAGGCTTTCGACAGCGTCTCACACAAACTTCTTCTTTTAAAACTCTCTTCATTTGGCATACAGAGTCCCCTTTTATCTTGGCTCAAATCTTTTTTAGAAGAACGCAGCCAAATCGTTCGCTTTCGATCTTGCTACTCTAAACCTGTGAATGTAACCAATGGGGTTATACAAGGAAGTGGTTGGTCCATTACTCTTTCTCCTTTTTATCAATGACGTGTGTTCCCTCTTTCAGTATGGTAAGCCTTTCCTTTTTGCCGATGACCTGAAAGTAGTTTATTCATTCTCTTCTCCCACGAAAAAAAGCTATATTTTGACGGTAATCCAAGAGGAAATAAACAAGTTATATGGATGAACTGTTTCGTGGAATTTGCCAATTATTGTTGACAAAGTGGTTTTATTCACATTGGCCGCTACCTTAACTTAAATCTGACTGTACACAAGCATACTCTCAAACCTCTCAACACTGTTCGTGACCTGGGTTAAAGACACGTTATAACCTTAACAAAATTTACCACTTTGTTATCCGACCTAAAATTTCTCTAACGGTAGTTAAGTCTAAATTCCATTAAGTAAGTAAAGTGATAATATATATAGCAAAACTACGAAGTGCAACAAATGTTTCAAACAGTACAAGAATGCTATTCTGTCTTTTCTGGATAGATGAGATTGTTCGAAAGATCGTATTCAACTTTGTTATAACACTCAGGGTTTCCAATTCTGTAACTGATCCAATCCACAGCCAAAAATGCACAATTCCAGCCAATTCAAAAACACAATCAAGAAGAGGAGTAAATCAATCTGACAGCCGCCATAACCAGATGTCAGTTAAAAAACGTAGATATGGCTCGGGAAAAACATGGAAATTTAGTGAAAATGTAAGGAAAATAAAACACAATGAAGTATGTAAAGTGCAATATCAACTGAAATCAAAACTCCAACTAAATGTACATTTTAAGGAATCGAGAGGGATAAAATGCAACAATGTGAAGGGATGTTAGATGGTGGTTGGAGATAGTCAACAGGAAACCCTGGACCCGGGTTTCGTGCTGCTTGGCACTCGTCAGCAAAGTGTGCCTGTAATCTTAAGAGAACTGGTGCTCCCAGACAGATTCCATCATGTGTACCCCAGCTACACAGTCAGAGACGTTACCACTGAGCTATCCGGGCCGCGGTCGACCTCCTGTAGGACTGAGATGTAATCTCAATTGGTTGACCACTGCGTGGTGGGTAATGTCATGTGTGTCGAGTCCTTCTTAATGCAGATCGAATGCTATCGACCAAGTCGCAATGTGGACACCAAAATTTCGACTTAATACGTTTGCAAGAAGTGATAGTTCCACAGTATTCGGTGTCCGTTTTAGGGAAAACATGCAACTAGGTAATTCATTAACTGTTTTATTGCCGGGTTATTCTCAAATCCATCACGCGTTTGAATTCGTGTTTTCCCTTTTTTAGCCGGACAAGTGGTCTAGTTGTTTCTATTTAGTGTTCACCATCAACAAATGTTGTAATTTGTAGACCATGACTGTAAAAATGGCGTGTACCTGCTCATGCAGAAATATATTATTATTATTATTCACGATGTACTTAACTGTAGCTTGTGGAGCTTGAGGCATTTGTAAAGTATGTGCTGAAAGTTAGAGTCAACCACAATTTTGAATCGATAACAAAATAACCTACAAATAAACGCGGCGCTTTCTAAACGAATGTTTTCATGCCTCAACTCAATACTCTTCATTTGCATGGGTCGGTAATTGGGTTGGAATGCTGTTTCAGAATCTGTGTCGATGGTAGAAGTCGATAAATTTGCATCGGCACAGACTCAGTGCATGAAGTTCCTCAAACCCATATTTATATTAGTAGATTATTTGCTTTACTTGAAGATTTGGTCATAATTTGATCCACAATGATAACTTATTCGATATTTTCAATGATACCTTTCAGCGCCATACCCTTGATTATCATTAATATTATTATTCAAAAACATCTAGTGGGTACATATGTGTTGTGAAGAAGCCATTTTGAGTTTCTTCAAAAATGCAATAATACACAAGTTTCAATCATGTTAGCATTTTATTTGCCATATTTGAACAAGGAAAAAAAGAATATAATAGAATAATAAATCAGGTCTATGTAATTGCGAAGAATATTAAGTTGACTTTAATGAGAGGAAGAAAATAAGGGAATAGAAATGGAGGAAATGCGAAATATGTAAATAGTCTACTAATCGTGTTTGTGAACACAAATCGAAAATAAACAATTATGCATGTATCGCCATATGAGTAACGAAAGGAAAAGAATAAGATAAATAGAAGTAAACAGAAAAGAACATAACTTATTGTTACTATAAGGTATGACTGTAGAATATGTGTTCGTGCAGTCATAGTTTGGAGTGATGCTATGAGAGTCTCAATTAAGTGCAAAGAATAACCATTATCAATATGTATGAGTAGTATTTACATAGTGAAAATAAAACGAGTCTGAGAAGTTAATTTAAGTGTAACATAAGATGTTATTTTAATTACAAGCTGTAGAATCTTAAGAATAATGTTTATTTATAAGGAAAAGTGGTGGAGAAAGGAAACGAACACTTAGCCGAAATTTTCAGCCATGATAATAAGAGTGTAATGAATAACAACCTCTGAAGTAAACCATCAATTTTTAAAATTATTTTTAGCCCAATCGGATGAATACACGTAGATAGTCTACAAAATAAAACTTGATATCAGTACAAACTCTTGTGCAATAATAATTTAGAATGATGTTATAAAAGTCATAATTAATTGCAAAGGAAAATCAAACACAAACTTCTTTGTGTTATATATGTGGTAAAGATAAAATAAACCTGAGTTTTTTTTAAGCGTAACATAAGATATTTTGTTTTTAGTTACGGACTTTGGATGTTTAGGAGGAAGAGAAGGGATAAAAAGAGTGTCTAATGTGTAGAGCGACCAATCTAAATTATAATGATGATCATAAATATGAACATAAGTTAATTTCATATATTAAAATAAATGGAAAGAAAATAAGATGAAGGAGAAAAAGTTCAAAGGTTCTACTTTGGTTTTCAGTCGACTAGATAGATGACGGACCTTGTTTGCATAAATCATCGTTAAATACGTTGATATTCAGTAGGTGACACAATCCACTTTCGGAAAGAAAATTATCAAGGAGACCTCTGAACCGGGTTGTACTTTAGGGATTCTCTACTACCATATTTCACAAATGATGAAGGAACCCCATCCACACCGTTCTGATGTTTCAATGTAGTTTTCTACGTGTAAGGAGTGACCGGACATTGATGATTTGCACCACGTTTTCCTAATAAGTACAATGGTTGGACTTACAAGGAATAAAAAAGGGACGAGTAATTTTATTGAACACAGGGCGGACATTGAATTGGAAAGAATAAGAAACTAAGAAGTATCATGGTGAACCATGTTAGAGTAAAGATCACAATTGGTAGCTCAATGAATACTCGTGGGAGTGACTAATATGAGAATTGGGCTACGAGGGAAATTATATTCAACAACTTTGTCATTTGTAATATATTCACCGTTATCGGCAAAAAAGCCGGCGGATATACAGTAACGTTTCCTGATTGTGATTGAATATAACATCTGATAGAAGCATAGTGTACATTTTGGGAGCCGGACCAAGTAGACTATCAGGTCTATCAGTGCGACCAACTGGCCATTTACAATTCGGATTACTTTTTACGCCAGTGGTATGTATAATATGTTCTAGGCGTTTATTTCCAAGGTTTGTGTTTCATTTTAGCTCCGTAATGTGGGGAGAATCGAATGTTGTCAAACATACTCGCGATGGTTTGCAAGGTTCGAATATATCGACTTTAATTGCGTGCTTAGTTATATAAATGTTATGACTAGTTTTTCCGTAATCTGTTGCGGTCAATGTGACCGGGTGTTGCGCTAACAAGGATTTGGACTGTGTTATCCCATTCGTCATCAGCACAACTATTGAGAGTTAGATCTAAGTCAACATTTTATGGACGATGGACACCACCTACATCGTTATTATTTTCTTCTGAGTTTTGAACGTTAGGAGATTCAGGAGAGTTTATTGGTAGTGGTACATTTGTAAAGCTAGATGTCCCCTTAGTATTGTAACGAAAAGAGAACAGTGAAAATCCCTCTGCAGCTTCTTTGTTGAACAGTATTTTCATTTATTTGTTCCTTCTCCCTTTTGTGTATTCCAACCTTTGTTTCGATCTCGTTTAACCATGTCTTTTGTTCTTCAGTCATCCCCGTTTGAGCCTTTATTATGTGATTTTGATTAAAGACTTATTTTTGTTACCTAATCTTTTATTGCATGTTGCCGGACCATTGACAGTAAGGTTGTGTTTGACTAAGCTCAAGGTCACGGCGTGGTTCAGTTTGTGACTGTTGACCTTCTGACTGTCCGCTTGGGAGAATTGCTGCAATCCCTGCAGATAGATATTTGATCCCATCTTATTGGGAATATTTGTATTGATTCTCAGGTATCAAACCCTTTAGTATTAACTGTCTCTTTCATTGTTTAGCGCGCTACTTTGCCTTAGAGAAACTTCTGACTGTATAGCACAGGCTGTACCGTTTGAGGTATTTTGTATTTTTGATGTAATTTGTTCTGTTTTCTTGATTAGAAACGTTTATATTGGGCACAGAGTTTGTGTTTTGATCTAATATAATACGAGTATCTCAAAGACGCGTTGTGAGCTATACAGAGGAACTTGGTCTGGTCTAATCGAATAAATTTTGGGTTCGTCAGTCCGTTGTTCCAACCGAATATTGGCTGTTCGGTCGCTACAAATATCGAATTTAATTTTATGACATTTAGGATTATAATGCGGTTGGGAGTTTGACGCTGGTGGTCTGTAACCAGCTCTTCCTGCCTTGGCTGGTATAGTGTTCTATCTGGAAGAATCTTAATGTCCTTGAGGACCTGTTTTTGTCTCATCGAATTAGAGAATATAAGAAACTCACTGGCGTCTACAGATGGACTGAATTTGAACAGAATCAGTGAGTGCATGCCAGAGTGACACCTCTTTAATCTTGTGCATATACATAACACATGTGTTACACTACTGGCTCAAAATAGACTAGATTTCATGATTTTAAGGACATATATGTTCCGTATATTAAACAATTGAATTGCTAGAACATCTTATTCTTTCAAATACCTCTGAAGCAACGTGACCTAGGAAATAATGGATGTCAATCATTTTATCTGGAGTCTCTGTGAGGTTGTGGTTGATGAGGTACTTAAGTGGATTGAGAATGCTTACGTCAACCTGCATTCTCTTATATCATCCATATGGTTGCAGTTGTGATTATCATCACTGTTTACTAATAAAGTCTTCAGCATGTCTGGCATGGGGACAACTGGCACAAGCTTGTATGCTTTCGTATCAACGGAGTAGCTCTTCTCGCTGAAACTGTCGGAGATCGCGTCTGTAGTAGCGTTAGATTGTGTCGTTTTATTACATGCGGCTGAACACCTAGAAGCAGTGTCCTTCATTTTTTGTGGTATGATAAGAAAGTGATAAGTAGCAGGTAGATTGAACAAAATGTTGGAAACAGAAATGGATGAAGAAATCAAGACCGGGGGCTCAAGGTAGTCTATAAATGAAGACCAATGTTTGAAACAAGAGTGAATGTATCATGAGGATTAGTGAAGGTGTCAAAAACAAGATACGAGAATGGCAGGAAGATCGTAGTAAAGATGTAATATGTATGTCAGTACGTGTGTGAAGGCAAATATAACATAAAAGTGCACGTTGTGTAAATCAGCATATATATTACACGGAAAGGTAGCTTGATATAATAAAGAAACTTAGAACTGTCGATAATTAGTATCAAACAATAAAAGTGAGTACGGTATGTGGTAAATATATAAACTGAAAGCAAGTATTAGTTAAAATTGTGTGTGTATTGAGATAAGTAGTTTAAAAGATTATTTCAATCTAAGATTATTATGATGCTTTATGATTAAATATATGAAACAACTTTTGGATAAAAATATAACCAAAAGCTATGACAGACTCACCAAATCAGACAGGTGATTTCGAAAATAAAATGAGTTTTCGTACTCAAATATAATCTAGAGGATAGTATATAACATAGTGAGTATAGTGCTTCATCATACACTATTATATATACTTTTTAGTATTAGTTATAGATATGAACAGATGTGATAATTAGGAGTATTTTAATTGTAGTACGAACAAAGAATTCCAGAAATAAAGCAATTGGATCAAGAAGTAATAGTTACGCACAAACGAATGTACTGTATATCCACTGTAGTAAATTACATAGCTAGGTTGATAATTTATAAGATATGAATGTAGATGATTTTAATCAGTACTACAGTTGGCGCGCTTCACGAAAGTTGCGTTGCGAATGTGCAACTGATGGTCAAGGATAGGTCCATTGAAGATGGGGGCTTCTAAATGTCGCAACCTTATGTCCCTTTGGAATGTCTAAGGCTTTGAGGATGGTGCAGGATGAAATCTTTCGTTCCATATCACAAGGGGGCTGAAAGAGGGAGCAAGTAAAAGAAAGGACGAGAGGCAGAATAGCCAATATTCATGAAGAAATGTTTAAGGTATGATTACTCAGTCTAATTTTCTTTTGTTAAGGTATATGTTAAGAAAGAGCATTTTAATAGGTTAAAGAAGATAAGTGTTAACAAGGTGTGAGTGGACATACAACTGACAAATGGAGGCGATTCGGAAAGGAGCTGAGAGTATGGTGTTATGTGTGATTATAAAATAAAGTGCTAGAAACAGTATTGTGATATACAATTGGCTATCTTCCTTTTTTTATCGAAGCTATTGGAGCCCTTTTCATTTATCATTATTATTTTTTTTTAAGTATCATAGGGTCTAGAGTAGGCTTCGCATATTAGCGGATTATCTAGTTTGCTTGTAATAGGATTGCTGGGTAGGAAGTGAAACCAATTCAACGATCGTAGCACAATTTAACGAGGTATTTTGCATGATAATTCAGCATTAATGCCTTAAGTTCGTGACATCCCACTAAACCATAAGGAGCTGTAATTAAACAAGATGTTCTACCCTACAGACTTCTGCGATTACAAAATCGAGTTGAGTTTAATTATAGCCAAGTTAATTAGATGGCATGGAACGACCTTGCAGGTGTGATCATTCTTGTGTAACTTTAATTCATATTGAATATATTGTTTTATCTCCAGCCTAAATGTGTTCTTCATCATATATTGCTGATTATTACGATAGGATGAGTCAGTATAGACAATAATGTGACTTCTACGTAAGATCTCATGGATTAGGCAGTTACAATTTTAGGATTAGGCCTATTATTAGAGTAGTACTAGTAACGAAATAGACCATTACTCTACGTAACCATGAGTAGTTGCCAGTTACGAAGTGCTTGTGGAATTTAGTCTTTGTGTAACAGGACCAGGCCTTGACATTATTGAGCTACAGTGACACGTTGAGGAGTGGGGAACGGACCAGTAATATTTCACAATAGCTTAAGAATGTGGCCAGACGTTATGAGATTACAAATGTATAAACTTATAAAAAATTTCGACAAAGTAAAATTGTCACAAATGTAATAGATAAGGATTAAGAACATGTAACGGATTCACAGAATGTTCTGTGACACAGCATACCACATGTAACTTATGAATGGAGAAGAGTTATATAATGTTATTTTTCGAATTTCTTTAGACAAAATGACCCCACGACCAATTAAAATGTGATAGGATGGTTGGCGGTAGGCAGGAGTAACGAAATGTGTGGTTGTACTTCTGAGAAGTTATCGGAGGAAACGCGCCCCATGACGTATCTAGACGTAATCTAACAAAAAAGCTTGACCAAAAGACTTCAGTTAGTGGTAAGGTCCACTAAAATAACATGATCAGCATCAACATCGAATGTTTATAAAGCTATTTCTTTTGAGAACCTACTGGTCACTACACAATTCAATCCAAGATCTAGCACACGTAGATCTGTTTTGTGTAATGATGATTGAGTTATGACTAATTCTTCAGTCACACTTTGCGATATAGACACATTAAACTGTGCAGGTAGGTAAGCAAACTTACGTTAATTGTAAGCTACCAATTTCAATGATATTTTAGACTAACTATCCAGATCTCAGTGCATCCGTTATTCTGAAAAATAGCACAGTCCCTGTGATAAATAGTTCTACCTGGGAGATTCATATTAATTACCATCATGATAGTCTCAGTCGATGTGCTAAGACGTTTGGGACTGACGATCACGAATTTACTCCTGATGACTAATTTTAAAGAGAGCTCAGTTTACCGAAAGTATTTTTTGCAAGTGTTTATCATATTTTGGCCATTACTTCGTTTTGTAGTAATCTTTGCAAGCATATATTTTTCAGTACCACTTCCACCAATGTATTGCAGCTACTACGAGGTTCTCTGTCACATAGGCTACAGGAAGTCATAAATAGCGACGGACATTTCTCTAAAAAGATTGATATCATCATACTACCACATCTTTTAGTATAAAACATAAACTACAACTAACGGAAACAAGAGAAAACTCAGAGCAGTGACTCAATTTACAAAAGATGTGTATACGGATGTTCGGTCAGGTGTACCTGGTTTTATTCTCACGACGAATTTAAAAAAATCAAGAACTGAACAGTACCCTGAGGAGATTTTTATTGGTTGTGGTTTAAATATTAAAGCCAAAAAGTGAACTCACATTGCATTTCCTAGTGAAGCGGCAAAAAAAATAAAAAGGATTTAGGAAGAAACAAACAAATTCATGTCAAAATATTGTAGATCACCAACGTAGATGATCTATGTCGAAATGATTGGAGGCCTACTCGAGTTAGACGTGAATAGTGTGACGAACCAACTAACGTCGAAGTCACACCTCGTGGTCAGCACCTTACGTGGACTACCCCCATTGACGTAACAAGGTATTATAGATGCTTTGAAGACTGTACAACACAAAGGACGTTATTACAGAAATATATTAGTTAAAGTAGATACAAGCCAAAGTAAGACCACTGCCGCATGGGCCAGTCCATGACATACCATTAACTAATGCGCGTCGGTTGTACATGACCTTGGCAGGGAGCGACGATCTGTTCGACATTCAGTGATCCAACTGCCGGATGATTTGGCTAGGGCTCAGTGACATTTCACTGGCCCTACAATACTCCCCACCAGATTCAGAGGCCGTTTGAATCGGTACCAAACATGTTGGGAGCAGTCGCGCGTCGGAGAGTGTCAAACGAATATTATAAATTCTCCAGGTATTGCTTATCTGTAAAACAAATGGAAAGGAGGCGGCAGAAACTGGTCGGGAAACAGCGAGTCATAATATGTTAGTAGGTCGTTGCTTAAACGTAAATTGATTAACCATAGAAATAATGAAAAGAACAAAACGTTTTATTGTTCTATCAAGTCGCGCTGAAATATATAGCCTTGACAAGTAATTCAGTTCCTCCGATGACAAACGTTAAGTCTGCCGCAAGAGTAATGATGCTATAGCGACAGTAGGATAAGTGTATTATCAATCGATATCCATATTTGTACTGTCATTAGTTTAAAGTTGTAAGTCGGGCAGTGTCGTTGACAGCCTTTAATTAGTGTCGAATTCTAGTTACATCTATATCTAACAGACTAACCGTAAGTACAGAAGTATAACAGTGAAGAGTGGTCGTTATTTCGTTGTGCGAAGCTATTGACCAACTTGTAGTCACAGTTTGAAAAGTCGATGACTGCTGTTACAGTCAGTAAGGGTTGAAGGCTACAAATCCACAGCAAAGGTGGCACGATGAAGTCTCTAAAAGATGATAAACGGTGAATGCTGCGTGTTTGTTCGGTTAGTGAACAGAAAACTATCGAAAAGAACATAAGAAACCAAGAGTGTCACTCTGGACTCATGTCAATGATACCCTTGAAAAACGCTGTCAGTGTTGGGATAGAGGCGACAATATCGTTTTCAGTTTGCAGGAGATTCGCTCGACTGCATAAACTGATGATTCGCGCGAATGATATTGTCGTCAGACCACCAATTGAACTGGACAGGTTGTAAATCGTGGAGTAGTTGAACAGCCGATTGATGTACCGGAATCATCTGTTAAATAACAGCCACGATGAAACAATACTTCATAAAATGAAGTACGACATCGAAGTAGAACAACTACAATAGTTCAGATGTGTTACAATGTCAAGTCTAAATAACATCGTTCTTACGTATATTGACAGTTGCACTGAACGTTCGCTTAGGTATGATTAGCGTAACAGTTGGATGTGTGAATAAAAACATATACGAAACTATGGTTGGGTTCGTGGAGAATTTTCGAGGACGTTTAGATATTTTCCAAACCCGTATCGCATGTAAATAAACCGAAAATAGAATTAAAATGACTGTCGTGTAATAAGGAAATCGAGCCATGATTTACCGTGTGAATTATTAGCAAATACAAGGGGTATAATAAACATTAATTAAAATGGTAACCACCAATGTAACTAAGGTTTAGAGGGTCCAGGTAACGTGGCCATTTCGTAAAAGGCTGATACAAAGAGCTTATTACCTAGCGTTAAGTGACATATTAAGTACGACAACATGTGTACTTGGGACATGGACTAAGCGTGCTCGTGTACATGCAATATGTTTTACCACAGTATGTCGACTAACGAGTCATAAATGTACATGATTTCGACTAAAACTTGACGGCAGTGACAGAATATATGACTAGTTTACGTGAAAGCAACTACGAAATGTTATCACGCATCATAAATATAGTACGAAATAATCTAATGAAATTATGAAACTCGCCTGGGTTACCCTTGCCTTTAAGTAATGAAGTAGGCAGTAGTTTGAATCTGGATTATGTACGAGGTACTGTTGATTAAATTTTTCGATTAACACAGCGTTGTAGACGTGAATTTCTAGCATTCGTATCCTATGTTTGGCCATGGAACTCAGCAATTGGAAATTAGGCAGGCAGTGGTAAAAAAGCAGAACATTCTAGTGGATAGTGGTTAAGCAGAAAGATGAATTTATAGTCGATAGTTAATCTTGTCTTATTTATACCAGTGGATAAGGTACAAAGAGATATGCGTTCGTGTTGCCTTGTGGCTATACTCACGAGTGGTTGATATTTTAACAGACATATTACACAGGAGCATTTACATGCTGCTAATGCTTGTTAAAGAACCACGATAGCCGATTATAATCGTAGTTGATTGGTTAGTTCTGTCGATTGAACGAATTATTTAGGTTTAAATGCTAATCAACATTGACATGAAGCAACGAAAGTTCACAGTAACAGATTAACATAGGCGATGATAAAAATGAAAAAGAATAAGTATAGAATACAATAATAAAGATTATAGTGATAGGTTGCGCTATTCGAAGTCTTGCTCACCAGTGTAGATCACCAACGTAGATGATCTATGTCGAAATGATTGGAGGCCTACTCGAGTTAGACGTGAATAGTGTGACGAACCAACTAACGTCGAAGTCACACCTCGTGGTCAGCACCCTACGTGGACTACCCCCATTGACGTAACAAGGTACTATAGATGCTTTGAAGACTGTACAACACAAAGGACGTTATTACATAAATATATTAGTTAAAGTAGATACAAGCCAAAGTAAGACCACTGCCGCATGGGCCAGTCCATGACATACCATTAACTAATGCGCGTCGGTTGTACATGACCTTGGCAGGGAGCGACGATCTGTTCGACATTCAGTGATCCAACTGCCGGATGATTTGGCTAGGGCTCAGTGACATTTCACTGGCCCTACAATGAAACAACTTTAGTTGTGAGTTTCATGAGTGTTTAGAGCTGATAAGTAAACTAGCAAGAGTTGTTATTATTGTTAAACTTTACCAAATAAAACAAGATTCGATGAAAACTTGAAACCAAAAATACCCTTTGAAGCCTGAATAATGAATTTGAACAACTGTGAGCTTCCTAAATGCCTTAAGGAATAACAAGTTATGCGGACCTATTCCATAATCAAATGGCAAAACAATGAGAGATCATATATTAGGATTTCATTTGTGAATTAGTGAACTTACTGCCAGTCTATTCGCTTCTTATCTCCCGCTCAATTTTAGACTCAGAGACTCTCTACTAAACGATTAAAAACCACCGCATGTAAAAGATGGCTCAGGGTTTTCCATTTGTACATCGTGTGGCTGAACGTAAGACGTTACCACAAATCTAAACCTTTATAAAGGAACTAAAATTGAGAAGAGACCTTTTTCAAAGCAGTTAACTCATTTTTAGCTCAATCGTTATTGTTATGAGTGGTGTATGAAGGTTTGTTTTAAATATCTCCAGTGCTGCGTTTTCGTAAGACATAACGTTTTATCGCTGGCACTACAATGGCGACAGCTATAGCAGTTAAACAGAATGTTGGAAATGTAAACTTCGGCTTCCTTATCATCTTTTTGATAGTGGTCGAAAATGTTTCCTAATGAGCTAGGAGTCGAACTCCAGTCCCTGGTTTTTATAAAAAAGCTGTTTGCGGTTGCAGTATCTTATGTTTTGTATTTCAGGGATATTTTTCCTGAATCCGCTTTTCATGACAAACAACTGGAAGGTATAAAGCAACATCAAATTACTCAATTTTCAGGAATCGAGCTAAAGATTTTGAAGGAAAGCTCTATCTTACCTGCTTCTTCAAAAATAGTTTATTGGCTTAAGGGTTGTTTCGATGCCATCGACCGTCATTTTGTAGGTCTAATAAGCAATACAGAATAAAATTTTGTCTAGCTTAAATCAGCGACCATTGCGCTTTATTTGTCGGACAAAGATTTACATCCCAGCAAAATTTGTGAATATAACATCATTGAGTCCTATTGTTTCAGACTTTCTTATGGCCAGGAGAAGCTATCACTTGATTTAAAAACTGAAAACAAAGGAGAACCCAGCACTATATGCGAGATCTCAAACTGCTCTGAAATTGAAGTACGGAATGCTACTTTGAATCTACTCAAAAATATTCGAACTGCTGGAGAAAGATTATCCAAGTTACCATCGGAACTAATGATAACGATGAAACTGCAGTATTACGACGAAGGTAACCGGTTTTTTTAAGAAAATTTCGTTAACTGCCAAGGTTGATATTTTAAATATTGCTGACATCTTTTATTTTTGTTTACTTACAAGATTTACTCATTTCAAAATATTGAGTCGTTCTTGAAACTCAGTAATCTGAAGGTTTAAGATTAACAATGATGTGAGAATACCTTTTTTGACTTCACAAATGCAGATGAACTTAGTTTAATCATGAAACGGCGTATTCTAGACCGGAATTTCCACTGAAACTTTCAACCTTAAGTACATAAAAAATACTCAAGGTCTATATTATTTCCAAAAACAAGTACACTGATTGAAATTCATGATTAAAAAGATGACAAGGTAATTGAGCTTTCGTGATTTATGTTTTGGATTTACTAGTTTGAGGAACAAATATTAAATAGATGTGAAAATATTTTCATCATATATTGGTAATTCTCAGTTTGCTAGAAACGGGATTACAGTAGTTGTTGCCATCACATCACTGGAAACGTAATAGTTTTCAAACAAATATACTCGCGCGAATCTGCTGACGTCAGTGTAAAAGCAAAGGTCAGATAAAATGTTTTAGAAGGAGTCGTTCTTGGTTTGTTTTAAATTATAGCACTGAATATTTCATCAAAAACCTGAGGAAAGACTTGTGAATATAATGTCATACTACTCGCCACTTTTTAAAAAACTTCTTACTGCTTGCGTCACATTATGGTCGTAATATCATGCTACACTCCTGGAACATACAAAAGCGTTTGTTATTTTAATATCCGTGATGTACAGTTTCAAAGGCGGTTGCATGTGGGACAAATAACTTCTGTAGTCACGGCATAACAGCATATAATATGTCAGATTGGTTCAAAACTGAGTTGGTGGCACAAGGCTTAATCACTTCGCTAATGTGCTTTAAGAATTTGTTGATTGGGTTTTTACATTTATGTTTAGTAATATGGGTAAAATGTCTAATATTTAAATGGTTATTTTCATGAGTATATGCCTCATTCAACCCGTTGTTTTCTATTTATTCCAAAACACTGTGTTTAAGAGTTGTGTGTTGATCAGTTTAAAAAGATCCATGTTGTGTGTGCATGTGATGTCGGTAGTAACAATTACATGAGTGATTTTTTAAAAGGAGATGGTTTTTATACCATTAGTGCAAAAACTGGTAGTATTTTGCATGCCAAATATTAAAAATATAGCCTTTTGTTGGTCAAGATGAATTTGATGGAATAAGGAGGCTGGACATTTAAAAGCTGTGATCAGCTTTTTTTTATAAAAACGGACTAGAATAAAACATTTCAAAGACGGTATATTTAAGTATTCAGTGTCAATCACAGAATTTCATTACGTAAATTTCATAAATCACGAAATAATAGACCGAAATATGAGGCAGCAACTTACTTGATAACTTATATACCAAGCTGTGCGCCTCCATTTGTATTTTCCTATTCGAAATGAGATAACAGTCCCAGCAAAAGACTCAAGCATGCAAATGTTATTAGCCATCTTTATATGGAGATGGAGTTTCACTCAACAACGACTTCTTTCTAGATTCAACTACTTTACTATTTGTTTTTTAATTTGTATGAGCTTCGTTGGCGAGCTTTGCTGTACTTAATGATGAATCTAGTTATTATATCCCAAAAGGCTATTAGTATTTCTTCAGATACGGTCGATGAGATGAAATAAGTCTTTGGCTCATATAGATAAGTCTTCATAAATAAAATAGCTTAGGAAACTAGCCCTATCCTAATTAGGTTGAGCACAACTTTTTGAAAATGAAACTGAAAGCGGGGTATATGCTTGTTCCAGATTATTTTTGATTCTATTACAGTCATCCTTTAGTGGTTATATACTTATCTAAAGCCATTTTATTAATTCAGTTGGAACATTTCTCTGTTAACGTTTATGATTAAAATTCATCGTAAAGCAACTAGTATCTTTGTTTAGTTTTCTTTTGCAAGCAAATCAACTGAATGTAACATGTTTGTGTGTTGCTGTTTGTCACAGTAAAACACCTAGTGACCTTAGGTCATTGTTTGTAAGGTTGTTACGACACAACCAGTAACTGATAAAAAAGTAAACAATTTTTAAACAACTAATTATAAGTTGGAGTAATAAAATTAAGCCTAAAATCTTAATTGAATGCAAAGACGAGTGGCGAGTTGCTAAAATTAACTTCAATCATAAACAAAATAAACCGTCATTTTGTACGAAAGATCTTTTTGAGTTATTCACCTGACTACAAGCAGTCAATGAAAAATAAAATAAAAGAACTTCAAATAGTTATGTAAAACGCTCAAAAATAGAATCAGATTTTCGTTATATGAAAGCAGTAAGCTATTATGAGATGAATTTTGACCTAAGCTTACGTGGTTGAGTGATAGATTTTAGGAAGTTTAAATTGCTAGTTCTAAAAGACATGTTTAGTTGTCAATAAAGTAATAAATAAATAAACAGTGAGCAAAGTAAATAATTGAACCACAAAATTAATTATCAGTATACATGCAGTCTATGCTTTAATTTTAGTTACACCAGAGAGTTACGTTCCTCCTGGATTCAAACATGCAGATAATGTCAGTTTCAACTTTGAAGAAGATAACATTAATATACGGCTCGGTAATGTGAAAACTGTATGTTAACATATTTTACTGAACTAACATTATGTTACCAGGCTCACCACAGGTATGTGTTATTTCATAAAGAGAAGTTGTTGTAGCATCAAAATGCACATACAGACTAGTCGACGATTATTAGCCGGATCTGTAAAATCTACTAAATCAACACAAGAAGATGAGAGCATCCATGAACTTTCGGTTAGTTTTATCATTTTACTCAGTATTCGTATTATGAATTAAACAATTCAACGGGACTTTGCTTTATTAACCATAAAATTAAGGTTTCTTTTTGTTAGAGACGTCCAAGTTTAGTTTAGAATTTGAAGCTTGATTGGAAACAAACTATTAGGAGTATTTTGCCGGCATTTAGCTATTAAAATAATTTAGGGATTTGACAGTACAACTCAAGATTTGAATCGCAAGTGCTTATGTGTGTAAACTGTAGTCAATTCATTTGATTAAATAAAATCAGAAAATCTGATGAACTACAAAGTTTACTGCGCAGTCGTCAGATGACATCATAACTAATATAAGTAGATAATAGAGCGATAACATGACACAGTAAACTTAAACAGTTATTCGTACACAAACTTATTCTATTTCAAATGATTTGTACATTTTAAATGTCCAAATGAACTGTTCACTTTTAAACTGTATGACAATAAATTGGATCCTTTGAATGATTAGATAGAAATTATTGAAATAGGAATGCAATTTGATGAAATTCATCGGTTCAAAATGAAGACTTTGAAGGAGGTCAATAAAAATTATGATAGTTTGTGGATAAACAACTACAAACAAACTAGCAGCACAACTGTGTGTCCAAACTTCAAACTAATTACCTAAAAAATAGTTATAAATTGTTTCGACTTATATATTCATGGTGGACCAAACAATATATGGGCTTAAAAATAGTAATAAAGTTGTTGCGTACAAACAGTAGTATTATAAAATATCAGTTACACGTTATAAAAACAAGAAAAATTTATGGGCGTTAATTAAGTCAGCTGGCTTGTGTGTGCTCAGATTGCGTTTGGTACCAGAATCCACAATTATAGATGATTAATGATTCTAATAAGATTGTTGTGCTTCCAGTGATATAGCCAAACGTAGAATATAATATAAATGTGGTTGCAGTCTATAAACGTAGACAGTAGATGACTGAGAGTTCAATTATCACAACCACGAGCAATAGAGAACGAGAGGTGTGTGTATAGTAGTGTATTTGCTAGCAGTTAACAGCGTGTGTCATGCTATGCGTGTAACAATGGAAGAAAGTGTGTTCAGGGTCATACACTTGTACACAAGTACAATCATTTTGTGGTAAATATACAAACTGTAAAAAATAACAGAATAAATATAAACAACATCAAGAACTATTTACAAAATAAGTTTGTCATGCCTATCTCCACATATCACTTGAAAATTGGTAAACTAGTGTATATCGTACAGATAATGTAATTTGCAAGAACTCAAGTAATTGAAGTTTGATTCTAATGCTACTTCTGATTCATGTCCATTTACAGGTAAACTGTACAAACTGGGCCTTAGTTCTCCTATTGTTCAGCTAAATGTATGGAATTTGTTGGTTTTACCTCATACTGATTAGAATAGTTGTCAGTTTAAAGTAATGAAAAAGTTTAAATGGAGTTCATTCGTCTAAACGTAACCAGGGAAGGATATCAAAAGAATCTTATTTTTGAATTGGTCTAGTAGCACTAAACTAACGATATAAGTTAGCAAACATTTGCAAGGAAGTTTCTAACAACAACTAAGTTAAACGTTGTTAAGTTATTCAAAGAATAAACAATGGGATGGATGATTTTTATAAAATGCGAGAAAGCCCCAAGTATTACATAAAACGGTCGATCAGCTTTTAAGGAAAAATACACTGTACAAATAGACTGTATCTTAGTCTATATTTCCATTGTCTTTACAGTTAGGTTCTCTGAATGCGAGTAAAGTGAATGAAAACGATGATCTCACTTTATCATTTCAACAACAAACACTAAGATCTGATGAAAATGAATTAGAAAGTTATGAAGCTCGCTGCCCATGTGGAGTAAATAAGGTAAGTGAACAATAATGAAATCTAAAAGTCAAAAATTACGATAAACTTCTGGCTAAAGTAACACACCAAAAACGTTTTATCCACATCGATGGAATTTTAACGTGAAGATAGTTATCGACCAACGTTAATGTTTTTGTATAAATCCAAGAATTCAGTACGTAATTACTTAGGAATAATTTTGTTTGTATGAATCACAAAATATTTACCATTTCAAATCTAATTATAGTTTTTACAACCGAGAAGTGTTAATTGACTTCGTTTGAAAAAACATTTGTCACCATGAAACTCATTTGATCATTTCATGATACCTTTAGTATTTATGTTCTTAACCCTCCTCACCTGGTTTGATTTTTCTTCGCATTAGTCCCTACTGTGATCTGCTGAAGTCCACAAAGTATTGTTACTCGTTCTAACACTACGTCTCAAACCGCAGTTCGAAACTTTTGATGTCTGATCGAACAAAAGCGTTCACCAGCTACGATTTCATTTTCCCTTGTCAATGAAAATCGGTGTCTTCTAATCTTGCACTTAGCGCAAAGTCTGCTTATTGACACGACTTCATCTCATGATGTGGGATACCAGTGTGGTTCGACCATCGAGTTTGTAAATACTTGACTGCAATGTTTATTAATTTACTGGTGTATGTATATCACTAAGTTCAAAAGCAGTATAGGTTTTTCTTCAGTGGATTCCAGCCAATGATCGCTTTTTCCCTCTTCTTAAAGTAATCAATAAGACTTCAGAAGTAAAGGGAAAACATCGTTTATGTTTCATTGTTTCACTGATTGGAGTTTGGATAAAGTAAATGAATAACTCCACCTACAGCTTTCGGATATCCTTCAGACAGCTAGGCTCTCCCATCTATTAAGTGCAGCGGATGGCTTTAACGCGCAAATAAACAGGTTAAGTCAAAGCATGGCTTTCGGCCTCGTTTTTGAAAAGGTCGACGTCATCTGTTGCAAGTATCTTCAGAAACTTGTTCTCAGTTAAAGGGGATCAACCTCGATTATGAAGTGAGAAATTATCTGACCTAGTGACCGATAAAATCGACTAAACTACATTCAGATCACACCCTTGTCTTTCATCCATGAAGATATTCGATAAATAGGTGTCATTATATCTGGAGCACATATCTGGACTCTGATGACGCTTTTGAGCGATTTTGCATTGTCTGTGAATCACAGGACACAGAAAAGTTGTAACAGGAAATCCCTAGAGATCAGTTAGAAGATCAATGTGTCAGTTATATATTTATGAAAGAATGAGATTGACACAGAGCAATATTAAACTGTGTCCATCACGTGCTAGCTTATCATATTCATCGAACCATAAAAGTAACATTAACATCTTATAACGACCTCAAACGGAAGGTTAAAAAAGTTAGCACAATTTAACTCTCTTAACTTATTTCCGATTGGAATCTGAGAGACCACTGGATTCTATGATTAAAGAGCTTAAACGACACGACTAGAATTTATTTGTAGGGGTTCATTTGAATTCAATGTCCCTTTTCTGCTAAGTATTGGGTTGTGATAGAACTTTGTATTTCTCATCTCTCGATTTTACTCACCATTTTCAAACCAAATGTTTTTGCTTTTTTTCCACTACTAACCTTAATACTCCGACCTATCCGATTTGTATCTTGCTAGTTCATTCCTCCTATATTGGTTGAAATTGTAGGAATTCGGGGAAACTTATATTTGTTTCAAGTTTTAAGTTGTATATGACTGACTTGACGAATATCTAAGGGGATCATATTCTTTTAAGTGCATACATTTATATTGCTAGTTTGTCAATAATAATATTTCTGGTCACTTCGAAGTGTGTAGTCACTAACTTTGCTTTAATAGAATTTAAGTCACATTGCTTCCCTCGTATATTTTGTTTCAGTAGTCTAAGTGTCATACAGAAAATCCCAAATGATCTACATATACTTAAAAGTATAGTCGTCACTCTAACTGGTTACGCGTAATAGCTAGGTGTATTTTCGCTGACCAAAATTGGTTTTATTTAAGTAAAAAGATTGAAATATTACTTCGCTATCTCTTATGAAGTGATAAACTCCAATTATTTGAAATAAGCTTTGATGTCCGACTTTTTTTCGTATTACTGAGGTAACCACTACTTAATTTGTAAATAAATTTCGACCGTGTTACTAAATGTATAATTGATGAATAATACTGATCAAGACTTATTTGAAATTTTATATCTTGGGTTGTATCGTGTACAGTCTTCTAGTTAAAAAGCTGATCAGTTTAGCATAAAAATAAAAATTTAAGTAACCTATTTCCAAGAATGTATTTTTAAGCAAGTTATTTAGAGTAAGTTACCGTTCGTAACACTAATCGACTGCACTGTGTTGTGACATTTCGAAGTGCATGCTGAAACATTTTGCCAATCCACTTAAAATACACAGGTTTATGGATTTAATTTTATACAAATATTAACTGAAAACGAAAATAGTGAGAGTTATTCCACTAAATATAACAACCGTTACAAACCTAGAAATGCACAAAAATTGAATGAAATTTATTCACACCATTAAACTATCAAATTAAAAACTCTTTCTACAGTGCTTTTATCTACAACAGCAACCAATGCAAAAGTTCTAGGGATTTGTATTGGTTATTTAAGAGGAAAATCAGAAACGATCTCGTTTAAATTATGACTATATTTAATTTCAATGAATCCTTTTTCCCTTTTAAGTAGTAGGAACTTCTGCTTGGCTTAAAAAGCATCTATTTAACTTCATTTTATTATGAAATTTCTCAAGTCATGTTACTCATTGAATCTTTCTTTTCTATCATATAAAGTTTATAAGATTTCACAGGTTGAAATCATGAGTCGATTGAAGCTAGACCACCATGGAAAACCTGGAAGCACTGGATGGCCGTTTCGTCCTAATATGGGACCCCTCAGCAGTGCGCATCCACGACCCCGCACCACGCGGGGCTCGAACCCAGGACCTACTGGCTTCGCGTGCGAGCACTTAACCACTAGACCATTGAGCCGGCATCCAACGGTGTTAATGTCGTGGATGCGCACTGCTGAGGAGTCCCATACCAGGGCGAAACGGCCGTTCAGTGCTTCCAGGTTTTCCATAGTGGTCTAGCTTCAATCGACTCATGATTTCAACCTGTGAAATTTCCAAAACTCTCCACAAAACCCATTCTGATAATAATCAACTGCTCACTAGTGACTGACTTCAGGAAAAACTCCTGGAGTTCTAGTGAGAAGCCGTTACCAGTGGAGTTCAACCAGGTCTGTTGTGAGATAGTAACTCACTGAAGACAATGGCGTGCAGTGGCGCAACTTCGTGGATTGGTTGAAGTTACACATTAACACAGCTGGATGCCAGCTCAGTGGTCTAATGGTTAAGCGCTCGCGCGCGAGACTGATAGGTCCTGGGTTCCAAGCTCGAGGGGGCGGGATCGTGGATGCGCACTACTGAGGAGCCCCATGCTAGGACGAAACGGCCGTCCAGTGCTTCCAGGTTTTCCATGGTGGTCTAGTTTTAATCGACTCATGATTTGAACCTGTGAAGTTTCTAAAACTCTCCACAAAACCCATTCTGTTTATAAGATTGTCACATTTTAACGAAAATTTAAAAAAAACGAAATTTGAGAAGACATTTGAGTCCCAAAGTAGTCATTATTTTTGTTACCTCTACTTTTCAAGCAGGTAGATTATAAAGTTAAAGGATTGGTTTCACTTAGATTTTGCATATACGCTAGTAAATAAAATATATATCAATACGATTTTTTAAAAAAATCTATTTAGGTTTTTTGAAACTAAAACCTATTTAATCTAAAACATTTTTCTTATGAATTGAGAATTTCTCTGTTCATATGCATTGGATTACAACTTTTATGCTTGGTATTACCATTTTGTTTTTGATTCGTTTCACCAGAAAAAACAAATAGATTTAGATTATTTTGGTTTCGACAAGATAAGTACATATTGTAATTCATACTGAATTAAATTTCATTTAGTTCGATAATCCAAAGAGTGGTCAGTTGAATCAGATTTTTTTTATGAAATGCAATCGCTTTTCAATTTTTTGTGATTTGGTATTTCTCAAGATTAGTAATTATGCCAACCGATACATGGTATCGTGACTGACAGAATGTTTTTACCACTACAAAAGTTGATTAGCATATTCGATTTGTATAAGATAGAAATGTAACTGATTATGGAAGTTCCCTGATTGACGGGAATAATTAGAAAAGTATAGTTATACGTTTTATCGTAAAACAGTAAGTGATTTTACACTTAAGCAGATTTTATTGTAAAGGGTTCATAAAAAATGGTTAGGATTAAAAGATTATTATTATTACGTTAGGAGAAATTTTAGTGTTTAATTATAGTGAAGCTTGATAAACTGTTTAATTTACTAAAAGAATATTGGACGTTAATAACTACAGTTTTTCTAAGTATGTGGTCAAGATACATGTATACAACTTATTTGGTTATATTTTGTCCTGTTATAATACTTTAAAACGAAATTTCTATAAACGAAAAAGGTTTTGATTTTTTTAGGACGATGGTGTGATGATTTTATGTGATGGATGTGATAAATGGCAGCATGCTGTTTGCTTTCGAATTCTACAAGAAGGAGACGTTCCTACATCACATGTTTGTGAGATCTGCGCTAAATTGAAGGTAATACCTATTAATTTTTTTCAAGTAAATGAAACCAATTTTATTCGCTTTGCAAACATTTGTTGATACGATCAATATTTTGATGACACAGTCTGCACTCAGTAAGAAAGTGGTACGTTTGAACAAATAAACGTGCCTGTACAATTTGTCTTGCGTTAAAACTTACCTGACTTTCTTGAGTGAAAAGAAGCAACTTTTGAATTATTCTACACTTAAAAACATTTATGGCTAACTAGTTTTACGTCTAGAATATACAGAGTACAAGGTCTACTTCAGGAAAAATTATGGATATAGTTGCACTACCTGAATGTTAATCTAACTAACATATTATTATTTTTTATTCAGTTCAGTTTAAAATATCTAATTATAAAGAAAGAATTCTAGCCGTCTGTTTTCCACATTAGTTGAAAGTGTTAAAACACCGAATCCAATTTTTAAGATGTTGTTTTCAGTGTGAAAATTTAGTACTGGAATTATAAGTTCAGTTGTAAAATAAATGATAAGTTAAATATTTTAAAAAGATAGCGTAACGTACTATGCGAAGAGCTTTTTATTAGCAGATGAAAGCTATAAAACGTTGTTACAAGTCTGTGAAAGTGGTGATACTTTAAATAAACTAATAGATGTTTTAAAAATGCAGCTAATAAATGTTCCTTAATTTCTATTAGGATCAATTATACTGAGAAATGTTTTGCTTGTAGTGGAGTCCTGAACGTGCATTTTATTCTATCCAGGACTCGTTGATACTCAGATAGAGACTCAAAAGGGAAAAAGGGGTTACACACTGAGCTACTGAATCTAGTTGGCATTCAGTTGTTCAACGTGCATTATATTTATATCATTATTAGAATGGGTTTGAATTATCCTGTTGTTGAATTCAAATATTCTCTAATAAAGATATAAGTATAATTAAGATAAAAATCGAGATTTTACTTCAGTACAGTCAGTACAGTCTCCGTGCTCATACTGAAAAATACTACTACTTCACTGACGATCGTCAAAGGTATATACTTTAGGAATTCCAAAATTATTAATCGACCACCTGTAAATCCCTCATATGAATGATTTCTATGATTTTAAATGTGTGTAACTAGAATCTATTTTCCATATATATATGACAAAAATAGTATAGTTTAAGTTATTATAACTTTGAAATTACTTTTGTTGAATCATTTAGCCTGAACTTCTTCAAACCGGAGGAATCACAGATGAAACTATTCAGAATTTGGGTGTTGAAGCTAGAAAGGTAGTTTGTTAAACTGATTAGTCTATTTTTAATTGGTTATTTTCAAAGTGGCCTAGTAAAAAGCTTTGGCTAGTATGATCATTTATTTTAACAGTAGACCTATAAACAGTAAACCTATTACTTCCGAAAGCTAACAATAATAATTAGAAAATGAACTAAGATGTAAAAGTTCATTTATTTAATATTAATCTATTATCCAAACGAACCAGTTTAATAATTCGTTAACAACACCATCAATATTCAGTTACAAGAGTGTAATTTATCATTGGATTTTATCACATTAAAATCCATCATCAAATAAGGACAAATAAAAATTCTCTTTCGTTATCGGCAGTCGTATTCTTACAATATAGCCGACTCTCCATTTTAAGTGACAAATTTTGTTTTGCTCATAATAAGTATTTATTCATCTTTAATAATGGGTTGAAAAGAGTGTTCATTTAGTCTTTCTGGAACGTTTCAAATGATTCATCGCACATTTGTAACACTTTAAAATGATTGACATCAATATCCGAAATGTCTTACTGAAATTGGATGTTTTGTAGAGAAATAATGATTTTTCATAAATTTTCAAAATAATAATCGAGCTTTCTTCAAAAATATTGGTGATAAATTTCAGAGAGAACATTAACTAACATAGACCTCTTATTTTGAAGCTTCTCAGTGACAGTTAGATTTGCGAGCGAATAAAATCACAACAGACATACCTAAGACTATAAAGGTTTATTTCTTTATTTTTCGATTAATAGAGTAATAGTCAATGTAGTATATCCATTTGAAATGAGTTTTAATATCAGTTATAGTATCCTCTATTCTCTGTCTAAACACAAATGTCTTGTTATTGCTCAATTGTAGTATTTCTAATAGTACTTAGTCTTTGTGTAGTTATACCTGCCTTTTATAAACAAATCAGTTTGATCAATATAGATTTGATTTATCTTCGGGAAACACATAGATGAGTGTTAGATAATGTGAAACAGAACTACGTGGAAGCAGATTTAAACGTGTATTCTATCAAAGGATTAATTATTGTCTTATATTTTAGCGAGAAACCATTAACATATTTATGAATGTCGTCTTGAGTGGATTGAGGTAAATATATATTCAAACTAATCAATAAATGTCCCTAGGTATCCTAATTTCCTCTGAAAAGTAATATTGAGACTGTTAAAGTCAGTCAACTGAAGATCTGACAGTTTTAGCCAGAAAACTATATTTTTCTGTAATCAACTGGAATCCTAATTAGTAAATTTTGGATGCAAACTTCATTCATCTTATCGTTTGTTTATAGCCATTGAGTTCCCCCATAAAAGGCATTTAAGCGAATTATTAATCTGACAAGTAAAATCTAGTGGATGGGAAACTTTATTGGTATAAGAACCACATAATTTATTATCAACTAGACTAAATCTTATGAGATTGATTTGTGAACATTTGTATTTACCTTTATCTAATTTTTCACTGAACTTTAAAATTAACTCTCATTGGTTGTAATATGGATTCAACAATACAGTTTAGGAGACGGTAGAAAAACACCACACATTCTTTACTTTTAATTCAAAATTCATTTTAACTATGAATGGGATTTAGTATTAGTATCTTGAATAGATGAAATTTGCTAACTTTATTAAAGTGCAATCTTATATTTATCTACAAAGTTTCAAAAAGTGAATAGATCTAATACCATAATACATAGTTTAAATGTTTTGTTTTGTATTTTAGGTCCCATGTAAGGTATACGCTATAAAATAGTGAACATTTAGTATTCTCCATTCTGAAGTAAATACATGTTTCTGAGTAATTAATTGTGTTGATGAGATTTAAAGATAACAGTCAGTTAGTAATGCGTTGATATAAGTAGAAAAGGTAATTTGGAAAAATTAAGTTATTCTGACTTCTACAACTGTATCGTAGATGAAAAAAGGATACTTATTAATTTTTCTTCTAATGAGTATGCGATTATGAGTATAAAAGGAATTCAATGAAGTAAAATAAGCTGTCCTCTTTTTGGCAAACCTAAACAATACTTCAGAATTACAAACTGTATTCACAACAAGTTCAGTTTTACTGCTGAAATGCTGACTTCTATTTGACGTTTTAGGAAGTGCATTAGTATCCAGCGGTACAATTTTTCATCTCTTACAACAAGACGTCTGAGCTTAATTCTGTGTAGATTTTTTAACTTCTTGTTTTAGACTTAGAAAGTGGTATATAACTAGAAATGAAGTTTTTCACAGGTTCTTAAGTGCTAAAATCACAAATAACTTCAGTAAATTGATAAGATAATGGTAAGTGCAGATTTATTTCCATAAATATGTCAAGTTTGTGTAAAAACCATAAGTAATTTTCAAATATTTCCAGGCCACTTGTCTCTTTCGACGTGTATTAGCACTGTGTCTCAACGAAGATTCAGTCTCACCCGCTTTTATAGCTAGAAGTCTTGGAGTAGAGTATACCGTGGCTCGTGGATTATTTAATCGTTTAATCAAGGAGCAAGTTATTAAAGGAGCAGGACCGCGAAGGTAAGACGTTTTCTTAATGATAAGCTCACATAGAAACCAAAGGTTGAGATTTTTCGGAGTTTTGATGACACTTGAAAATATCCTCTACATTGCTCATCAGATATGCAACATATTAGGAGTATCCATAAAATCGGATAAGTAAATGTATGATTTATACACTAAACATTTGATCGGATTTGTTGTTAAATTATTCTCTCATCCTATCTGACCCATATTTATTCTGATCATTAATCTCACAATTTCATTTAACGTGTAAGCTTATTCAAGTTAACATTGCATATTAGTCACCTCAGCATTAACAATTTTATTTCACATGCCATACTTTTAGACAATGTATTTTGCCTTAGATCTGCCCAGTTTTTGAACTATTATTCTCAATATAATTGAAAAATTTGAAGAGAGTTTATTGAGAAGAATATTTTTCGTTCATATATTAGTCTGTGAATATGATGGGAATTTTTAGATAGATAAAATGTATCATTTGTGAAAAGAAAAGAGTCTGTGGTATACTGTAATATGAAATATTGGAATTATATTTTCATTTATTACCACATTCATGAGACCTGTTCTTCATTCTAGAATATCATCATTATATATCAGCAGCTATCAGTTCAAATTAATAAATACCTGGTGAAATTAAGTAGTCAGAAAATTGGATCACCAAGTAAACCACACAGAAACTTCAAATACGGATATATCATAATAGTTCTTGAGTTAAACAGTAATAATCACTGTAGTTGATTAATGTTTATTTGCTTTATTTCAGAGGTGAAAAGCTTGTTGAAAAAGAATATCTAGAAAATATTGTGTGTCCACGTTTTTTCTCTTGCATTAGTTTGCACGATAAAACATCAGTGGTAAGTAATACTTGGTTAAATGAGCATTTTGGGAGTCAATTTTGTGACCAAGATAGACAATCCATAGTGTTTTGAAATGAAATAACACAACAATATGTATTGTTTGTGTGTTCTAATACTTAATACAAAACTTCCATAGCAACATTTAATCAAGGTGTACTAGCCAACTTTTATCCAAATTTAGGATTTCTCAATTCCAGATTGGAATGAAACGGCTGACCAGCGTTCACTAATTTTCAGTGGTTGTCTGACCTATGTCAATCTGTAATGGAACACATCTTTAAATCAAACAAATCTGGATCATTATTGATTACTTCCATTCAATCGTTTGGTTTTCGTTAAAATCACATAAACTAAACTTTGAATAATAAACAAGGAATATTTTCATAAATTTAGGTTTCCCTCAAATGTTAACGTCTCAAAATCTACTACAATTCGACGGACACCTGGGGTGAGTGTGCTATGAGTATACCTTTTTACTTTTTAAACACCAACTGAAAATAGTTCTAATTTCTGAAATGCATGTGAATACAAAACCAGTAACTAGTATGATCTTATAGAAATGAATTTACTGAAAAATCTGTGATGAACTGAATGAGTTCAGTTGTAAGAGAAAAATATTTATGTTACTTAAGTTCACCAAAATATCACGAAACTGCATTTGTCAGAAAGTATTCGACAGGTAAAATATATACATAAGCTGTAAAGGAAACTACTGACACCTCTGGATTTTAGTAATCAAGAATTTAAATGCGAAATTTTACAGGTAAAGGTTTCGTCACTTTATTCTTAAGCAATAAGATCTTAAACAGCAATTATTTTACATTGTTGCAAAGTACTTTATTAGACTACGTGCACTTTCAAATCAAGACTTTAGCATAGAATAATTAACAGTTTTCAGAATGTTGTAGAGTACATCGTATCATTTAAATACTACTATTATAATTCTGAAAACATAAGCATTTATTGTGTTTAAAGATTTAGTTATTACTGTAAATTTTATTCCACAGAGAATCAGAATAAACTGACTAGCTTAAGGAACACTGAAGATTTAAACACTAAAAGAAGATATATCTGATTATAAGCATGAACTACAACCAAACCTTCTAGATCTACTGAGCAAATGTTTCCTTAATGTAGTTGTCAGTTTATCGTGTTAAACCAAATTTAACCTCTGTCGTTAAGTAAATTTTAATGTCTACTGAATCCAAATAATACTTAATGGTGACAGCCATCCACGCTTTTTCTGTTCGAGAATATTTTATTGTCGACGGCAGTATGTGTTAAACAACTTGTTGTTTCAGTCAGTGATGTGAGGATTAAAACCGTGTGATGGTTTAAATTAGTAACCCCAACTAGGTTGCAAGAATATTCAGTCGATGTGTCATGATTATGACTAATTCTATCACTCTTATCCAGTTGCCCGTCATCGCCAATCACTTAAGATCTCTTTCCGATGCAGCGAAATTATGAACGCTACAAATTTTGTGCACGTTTTTTCACGCGCAGCTTAATTTGAAAAGAAACGCTAAAATGTAAGGAACGTCTTAATACCTCACCCCATATAACTAACATTCATTCTCTGATTTAGCTGTACACTGACACTGGCTAACAGTAGAATGAAGGTACATTTTCGACCTGTTCAGGAGCCGGTAACTAAATCTAAACACAACACATATCACATCATACGCCAGGGTGTAGTTCTCTATGATTCTAAGTTTTATTACTAACATCCATCGGAGATTTTTACGTTCTATCCTATTACGACTCAGCTGCTCTTATTGCTTGGTATTCCTGGATACTTTACTTCACTAGACAAGTCCACAAATAAGAACATAGTCGAACAGGAACATAATCATATTCCAAACAAACAGGGTTGAATAGAAGTAGGAATCACAATAAGACGAACATTAGTGTATTTATAATTATACACAAGAAGATTGTAGTCTTCTCCAAGTATCCGCTAGCGCTAATTAGTTAAAAAATTGCCAGTCAGCGTGCTCCAAACACAATCTTGCACAGAATATGCTTTAATCCAATCCATATTCCGCTAACACCTCTCTTTTGGGCCCATCTGTGCTTTCGGTTTATCCACTTGCTAGGCAATAAAGAAGGGGCACCAGAGACTGGCCTGTCCGTTTCTGGGGTTTTGATTTCAAAGGTGTCCAGCAGAACACCAAGAGGTATTTTATGGCGAGTCTCGTTGCTGGAGATCGAAGTTGCTCTTAGCTGGTAAGCTTGAAGCACCCAAAATTCTTAGCCTACTGACACTTACTGAACCAAATCTCTTTTCTTTAACACGGTTTGACCAGCTATCTATGTAAGATGTGTGCTACGATAGTCCGTAGCAGGTACTTTTTGACCATACAGTGATCTGTGTATCATGATATCGATCCGTTTTGTTGAGACCCAAGAGCTGGCATCGAAATGCTTCCGTATTTTTCTGCATACTAAAGCTTCTGCTGGAGACCCCGTTAATTGTCTGAGGGTTTTGCGTAAAACGATAGATGAGCAGGGACCTCTCTGAAATCTTTTCAGTGGTCCTTACATTTGGTTTTTGTAGAGCATTCTTAAATGTGCCAACAAAGCGTTCGACATAGCCATTCGGTTGAGGATGGGATAAGGTGTTCAGACATGATTGACTTAGTTTTGCCGACAAAATTCCGAGATAGTAGACGTAAACTGTGTCCCATAGTCGCTAGCTATTACTTTTGGAACCCTAAAACGACTGAATAGTTGACGTAGTTATCTGACTGTGCAGCTTGCAGTTGGATGTTTCATAAAAAGAATTTCTGATCACTTGCTGTATTTAATAACTACCAAAATGTAAGTTTGTCCGTGAGGTAAACCAGCGCAGTCCAGTTGTATACACCGTCACATTGACTGTGGTATTGGCCGTGATTGCAGCCCAGTTTACTGCCGTGCTTTATTTGCTAATGCGTATTTAATATACGAATGGGATAGCTGCTCCAGTTGGGTGTCTAAAAGTGGCCATTACACATAACGTCATGCTTGTGCCTTCCTCCAATTTATTTCGGGATGTCCTGCGTGAAAATGTTCAAGAACTGCTGGTTGCAGCTTCTTTGGGATGACACGTTCGGCAAATAGAAGGCAGTCACCAGTGATTGAGATTATCTGCGCCGAAGCTTTCTAGAGATTATCTTGAAGGGCTATCCTTCTAGATGGAACTTATTAACTTCTTGCATAACTCGGTCTCGAAGAATTTCTTCTTTGACTTCATCTGACGACACTGGAGTGTTTCGAATGGCATTTACTAATACATTCCATACTTCTGGATCTACTTCTATGGAAGCAATGATCATGTCCTCTGATTCAGCGTGTTGAACTCCAATCAATCGAGGCAGAGCGTCGGCTTGACCGATACTTGATATTGAAGTCATAGCTCAGAGGTATTGTCGCTCAGTGCTTTGATCTTTTAGCCGTATAAAAAGTATTTCTTTCTTTAAACTAAATATTGAAATTTATGGTTTGTGGTCTGTCAGTAAAGTAAACATACAGCCATAGAGCATTTTATGGAATCGTTTAACAGCAAAAATTGTTGAAAAGGCTTTCTTTTCAACCTGGCAGTAGTTCCGCTCGGCTGATTTGAGTAATCTAGTAGCATAAGCAAACGTCTTCTCTGAGTTATCTAGAAACAGGTAAGATATCAGTGTCCCAACTCCACGACTAGAGGGATCAGATGCAGCAACAATTCTCATGCGGGAATCGAAGTGTGTTGAGGGAAGCTTCGAGCTGAGCATGGATATGAACTTGTCAAAAGATGCTAGGAATTCTGCTGACCATTGCCAAAGTTTGTGTTTTGAAAGTAATTTATTCAAGAGACCTCACACTTGATGCATTTCAAGGAGAAATGAGTAATAATTAACTAGTGCCAGGAAGGATCTTAATGAAAAGACATCAGTCGGTGCAGGGATCTTCTGAATGGCTTCTATGCTGGCTGGATCCGGTCGGCTACCGTTCTTATTGAAGACAAAATAAAGAGATTTCATCGAATGCATGAACAAGATACACTTTTTTTCAGGTAGTTGGAAACAATACTCCATCACGCGGCTAAGAATTTGATTCAGTCGATCAGAAATTTCGCTCTCAGTTGAACCCATGATAACATCTAGATAAGCTGCTGTTCCAAGTATACCTGTTAACATCGCATCCATCATTTACTAAAGGATGGTAGGTGTGGTATGGACGCTAAGTGGTACGAGGGTATATTGAAATAACCTTTGATAAGTGTTGATGGTTAGAAGCTCTCTAAAATGATCATCTAATTCCACTTGCAGACAAACATAAGAAAAGTCTATTTTTGCAAAACATGTTCCACCACTTAACGAACAAGTCTTCAGGAACTGAAAACGGATACTAATATACATCCAGAGCAGCGTTTAAACCGGTTGATAAGTTGGTACATATGCGTATAGTTACGTCAGCGTTATTCCCTACGATAGGTGAGGCCCATGCACAGTAATTGACTGCTTGGATTACACCAGCTTGTTGGAAACGACTAAAGTCCTGATCAACTAATTCAAGAGCAGCATATGGTACAGGACGTTTCGAACGAAAAATATGTTTAGTATCTGGTTTCATAGTGCAATGACTAAGGTTATTTCAAAAACAAGTGTAAATTTTCGCTTTAGCTTTTCTAGCAACCTTTCACATACTTTTGTAACTATCGGAGTGTCCATTGATGTTAAAAACCATTACTCATGTATTCGGTCATTCCTTTTTAGAAACGCGCTCACGGTGCATCAAAGTCTGTATCAGAAAAGGAATACGATGAGGTACGTCTAAGATTCTGTCAACATAGCTACTTATGAAGCAAGTTGTATTAAGTCATCTATGGCAGCAAATCTCCTTATTTCGTAAATTAAAAGTGCTCAAGTTACCTAAACAGATCTTTCATACTAAGCGAATTCACTGAGCGTTCTTACGTTGAATTTTTCGCCAGGAGCAATCTCAAATTCTACAGCCGTGAATACTTAGTGAACAGCTGTTCCACGTTATTACCTTTTGAAACTCTACATCCACTAGACTATGAATATCATTTAGTAATTAGGATTTTCGAACAGACTAAATTTATGATTGAATCAGACAGTTATACAAAGGTAAGACCAATTTCTTGCTGAAGGACTGGAAGAAGCAATATTACTTTTCCGTACTATTTGTAATGATTTTGGATATACAAAGCTTTTTTAAGTAGCCATGCTAATTCCAACATTTTGAAATGTGCCAAGAATGATAGCGTAACGTAATAGAAGTATTATGCTTCGCAAACGCATATACTTAGAAACATTTAAAGACAGTAAGAGCTGGTACTATTGTGTAATATATACCTTTTTCAGAAACCAAGGTAATTTTCAATTTTGGTCAAACTGAGGAATATTAGGTGGCAAACTTAGAAGTGATAATGCGAAGAATCCCTCACTGATAACAAAGAGCTTTATTTTTTTTTACACTTTTCTTGTTAATTCATATGTTTATTTGGGCCTAGATTCAAACTATTTTTAAGTAACTCTTGAACACTTCCTTTATATCAGTACTTAAGATTAATTAGGTAACGGGTGTCATTGTGAGAGAAATTCTGTAGAATATTGTGTGTATTTACCAAATAGGGTTATCCAGTGTCAATATTTATTTCGGGATTATGCACATTGTTATTTTAAATGTATAGTCCAAATTATCTTATATTCCTAACAAGTTAAATGTTTTTGAAATTGTTGTCAGTTATTCAATCCCAGCCAAGATTCTAGAGCATCACCAACAATTAGTAAACGAAGAAAAATGGATATGGCGAACACACCCATAAGCGTATCCCGTCAATGAAAATGCATTTACCGATGTCGTTTGTTATTGAATTGCGTTTATATTACAATCAAATTTTACGGATAAAAATATAGAATTTACATAATGTTTTACAAACAAATATACATTTAATATGTAGAAATATTTTTTAAAGATAACAAACACAATTATTTTCACTAGTTAGGCATAAAAAATACGAAGTTATTTTTCACGAGTTGACTAGCACAAGCTTTTCAGAAAACAGAGGTTAATGCTCGGTAGATAACGGAATACAATAAATCTACTTAGGTAATTCGGCGAAACTTTACAACTAATTAAAAAACTACAATTTGTGAACTGCAGCAGCTTTTGTTTGCCACAAAGTTTTTATGCTTATCATATCTCGGATAGGTGTACCCAGATTACGCTGTGAAATGAGACCAAATGATCCAGGCTCAGTCATTCACCTTAATAATTATGTAATAATTCACTTGCCAAGTGCAAAGTTATGCGCTCACCTTTGTGTCAGACTGTTTTTGTGAGAACTAGTGATGCTACCTAGCATCCATAGCGAAGTATTTATTTATTTATTTGAACACATAAATATTAGTACAAAGGGGCACCGAATACATATGCGCCACACAAGTCACTTAATTTGCGTGTGTGATACTGCACGGGTGCCCAGACCGAAGCGCGTG
This sequence comes from Schistosoma haematobium, assembly GCF_000699445.3. Classification (NCBI taxonomy): domain Eukaryota; kingdom Metazoa; phylum Platyhelminthes; class Trematoda; order Strigeidida; family Schistosomatidae; genus Schistosoma; species Schistosoma haematobium. The sequence continues at coordinate 15,602,411 of NC_067201.1, forward strand.
GTTTTTTTGGAGGGCCATACCCAAAGGCTTCGACCTGAAGGTCTGATAGACAACTCAGTTGAGCAATGTCAAGAGATGCATTCACATGGTAGCCGGTGACCAATAACTGGTTCGTACGACATTTGTTCCCTAAGGATCCCAGAGTTCATGTGTACTATTGGTTTGGAGTCAGCGTTTTCCAATTCCCCTATGTGGATCTTCCATATCCACCAACCCAGTTAAAGCGTCGGACATTCGCTTTTCGGCTTCTCGATTTCGTAAACAACTAATGCCACGAGAAGGCAGTGAGTAGGACTTTCCCGACAGTGGCTGTATACTCGTGGACATGTGAGTATTTTGAGAGGGAGAGCTGACTCTCTACACCTTCGGCGGAAGTAGTTACAGCAAGATTCATAATTATGACCTACTGGTTGAAGAGCGACTGCTTTAACTACTGAGCTAGAACTTAATTTAGCTATAATTTATAACTTCCGCGATAGCACTGTCGGCTCAATAGGAAGGAATTGAAAATCAAATATTTGGAACTTTCATCTTCATATTTATCCTTGATGTCACGCAAACGCAGCAGCACAAAGTATCCAGAATCTACATGTGACAAGAATCTTTTCAAACAAAACACAAACCAGTTATCTTTTGTAAGCTAAGAAGTTAAAGTAACCAACCAAGTCTCCGAAATAATCGTTTAAATGATCTCTATATACTGAAACGTGACTGTAGATACATTTGACATGGGTTACGGTCCACGATTGATATTTCAAATACTGTTCTTCATAAAATGTTTGGAAGATTATAGATTCAAGACAAAGTCTCGTTAAACAAGTTGAATACACTGAAACTATTACAACTAAAATATAGTACTATCGAAATTTCAATCGACTTCATTGTGTTATTTTCTTCATGAGTTACTTTCACTCTGTGATTGCGCGTCATTCCAAAGCAACCATAAAACTTCGCTCATTGAAATCATAATCTGTGAGGGAGCTTTCGTTTATTATTTTTTTCCAACAGCAGAACGAGTGATTGAAATTACTAAACTAACGCCTTAACAAGCCTTTGAGGGATGTTTAACAACGGGTAAAAATAAGAAGGATTACACTTTGAAGGTGAAATCATGAATTGGTAATTGCAAAACATTTTGGAACATGAATGTACACGATATTATAGCGAAAGGTTTACAAGTCAGGATATTATACAGTTTATAAATGAAACTTTTAGAACATTAAATATGAAAATGAGGTTTTGTAATCTTTCTTATTCAGATTATCCGAATCGTGATCGACGCATCGAATAAATATGAGGTGAATATAGATGTTTTAAATCATTCCTACAAAAAAGCGGTAAAAAATTACATAAATCGCCGAATGACTGAATAATTCAGTAGAACAGATCGCAACAAGATAAAAGTATCTGATAGTTAGCACTTATGTATGGACACAATCATGAGATTCAAATTTATGCTTGAATAAAACTTAGTATACATGTGAAGAAGAAATAGGTAGTTACCGATTGTTAAATAGTTTCATTATCACACGTCGAATATAGTAAAGTCATTTATGGAACATTACGTCAGTTGCGAGTGCTATTAAAGGTATGAGGGCGGTCATCGCTTCCCAGCTGCCTACACTATGGAAAAATACTTTTCTTTAATGTACCTGGAAAGGGGCTAGGTTGGTAGTGATCTTGGCGATCTCAGGGTTAAAGGAATGATACTTGAAGCACAAATTTTTTACTCCGTAGAAAGGAATAGATTTACTTGAGAACTATCTGTAACCGTTGAGTTATGAATATAAACCGTAACTTAACCATTAAAAATTAAGTGAGATGGTAGTATATTCAGTTTTTCTGTAACAGTTGCTGATCATAGCTGAGATGCGAACCATGAAACGATTACTAAATGAATGCCGCTAGCTCTTCGCAGTCTTACAGGTATTCAGTAATATAATATTCTCATAAAGTCACTTAGGATTCTTTAATTGTTTACTGCATAACGATAGCTTTTTCAAATAAGTGTTTAACTATTTTAACCAACTAACTATAAATTTGCTAATCAAAATGTTAACAACTCTGGAAATAATTACCAGCATTGTTCTAGATTTAATGACCATTTGAGGTATGTAACCCTTTCCACTGAAGCTTAATTTACAATTCCATTACTTGAGTGTATAGAAGTTGTCCAAAGTCAATTAATTCTAAAACTGCTTTGTCGAAATTTAATGGTATCAAAGAATAATAGGAACGACAAAATTCGTGAAGGCGAAACAAACTGAACAGTCAGAGATGGAGAAAAAAAGTTTATGACAAATCATAATTCACAATTCACTTATAAATATACCCTGCCAGATGGATATTATACTCTGGTTTCCAAGAGAACCAGACGATATCTAGGGTTTTTACAACCTGAACAGCACAGTTCAATCAAGTGGCATGATCATACAGGTATATGAACGTTGGTGGACAAGACCAGTTATAATAGGAAATTCAAAATAAATTCTTACCATATAAAAATGAACTAAACATAACCAGTTAGGTTAAAAAACTCAAAAGATCAACAACAAAAATTAATTTCAACGTACACTATAGTTGATGGTAAAATCTGTGAGACAACAGGTTCTTGAGCAAGATCAGATGAACTACGAAGACACAATTCATAAAGGCTAGTATCGAAAGTGAAAGTGTAACAGTCACACAATTCTATGAGTTCTGCAAAAGAAATCAGAAACAACATTATATGTATGAATTGTGAGTTATTTATTTATACATCAAATTTAAATCATAATGATGAATTAATTAGCAGTGAATGAACGTGTATTATCTGAACTTGAAATTAATTGTATTACAGTTTTAGATTTTTTATGAATTATTGTGTTAACTGCAACTCATTTTTCTTGTATGCAAATGTATGTAAAGGTACCAATAAAGATAAAGTTACGGTATTTTCTGTTCATTAGAAAAATGATACTAAATAATTTTATTAAAAAAGAGTTTGAGTTATCCTGTGGTTGATGTTTAGAACTGAATTTCGATCAGTTTTTAATACTAACTTGCACGGATCGACTCTAAATAGATATCAAGACACAAAACATTTAGAACGTATGGATTATGGTTAGTAGTGGAGATCAGAAATCGAATTTCGTCGTCGACTGGATTTACTTGAAACCCAGTGATGTTCATACCTGGATTAGTACTCAGTATATATCAACAACGGGTTAACTTAAACGCTTCCTAATAATAATAATACAAACATCAAGGCCGTTGAATAAGTTAGTGATCATCTGGACTCACTAGCTCAGTGGATAACGCATAGGACGTTTGAAGTGAATACAGTGACGTTTGAATCCCGGTGTGAATATCAGCGCTGAGGTACATGTACATTCAACCTATGAGTCTCGAATAGGACAGAGCAAGAATCCTGGATTTCCGTGCTGGCCAAAATCTACCTGTTGTGAAGTACGCTAAATGTTTATGTTTCCAACTGCTACGTTTGGAAATTCACGTATGAGTATGATAATCATAAATATCTAGAAACATATTACTTATCGGATTCAACTATTCATCAATGTCTTATAATAGTGAATGTTTTGGAATCCTGAAATCAAACCATTTATTAAAAAATATTAGATACAATATACAAATAAAACTAATTTCTCACTTTCTGTACCCTTCGACAAAACTCCTATATTAGGTATACAATTAATTTCCGAAAATCAGAATCCACAGAATCATCACCATCGTGATCAACATCATCATCATTAATTTCATCTTCAACGGTTGCAGATGGAGGATTTAAAGTAAAAAATTCTCGTTACTACTACCACCACTGTACATGTCAATTCCTGTAAAATTGAAAATATTCTCATTGTTGAGTATTTCTAACGCAAGTCTTTCACTGAGGAAATAATGTGAAGATCCTGATACGACGTGCGAAGTATTATTATTTGATGTAGATGACTCTAAATATCTACCGGAAATATCACTAGTTGAATTTACAGTAGACGAATCTGTGGATTGAGAACAAATTTTTGGAAAAAGTTATTTAATTTTTATAAACACAATAAAATTAAGGTCATTTTTGACATGGTAAGGATTCAAACAATGAATGTGAAGGAAGATAGAGTGGTGAGAGTTGTTGGTCTAAAAACAATTCATCACTGATATCGTGTGCAAGTGAAGTTGATCAGTTATGAGCAGAAATATTGAAAACTTCCAATTATGTGCCACACTTTATATCACCATAGCAAGATGAATACCACTGTAGTATTGATAAGAATATCAGTGTTGATAAAAATACGCTGGACATAGGAAATATGACTTGATAAGAATGAGTTCGAGGAACAGAAACATTACCAGATAATCTTAAGACTAACGGTCTAAGAGAATGCAAATAATGAACAGAGCTGCATCATTGTGACTGGTTTTTATTTATGTTATCCTGTCTCCGACCATAGATTACAATAACCGCTCGAACTCCAGCCACGTTGTCTGCACTTACGTATATTTTCAGTTCAGTGGTCAATAACTTTATGAACTAATGCTAGATTTTGGTTTAATCGATTAAAGACAATGGGTGAAATGGTTCAGAATCGACCATAGATGCCTAGATCTATTTACTATTTTCCTCACTCTAGATCTTGAATATCAATATTTCATTAGACATACTTTTCGATTCTGTCATCATGAACCATTTCCTCAATGTTCAGTCTTCTCCCTAAAATTACTGCTGGATTTATTTCGACTCCATTACTATTCATCTCGTGTTTATGTGATATGTTGACTTGAGACAATGCACATGTGTACTAGGCTATACGTTGATTATAACTGACTAAAAGAATTCATACTCACTATAAACACTTACCGTCCACAAATACTTACCTCTTATTGTGAAATGTACAGGAGGCGTCGAAAATGTATTACTATTGTTGTCACTGTATAAATGAACAGGATCTGTGTATAAAGGTTGTAAAATTTCTTGTTGATTCAATAACAATTTATTATCGTCAAATATTAAATGAAATGAAGTTTGAATAAAATGTAAATATTTCAATAAAACGGATGCTACAGTCTGTTGTACAGAGTTTTTATTTGGATAAGATAGTATATTGGAGTTATAAGTCGATTTTGAAGTGGATGATGATGAGAAGAATGAATTATTATTATTATTGTTATTATTATTATTAATGTCATTATAAATGACATCTAAGGTACTAGTTTTAACATAAGATGTTATCTGATTTACATCAATATAAACATGAGTTGCATAATTTTCCAATTCTTCCATATCAATATCAGAGTATATAAAAAATGTTTTATAAGTTAAGAAATTATGATGATGTTGACTATCATTATCATCGTCATCATCATCACTAAGAAACATAGTAGAATTGCACACTGTTGATGACAATGAATTAGTTGTTGTAGTAGGACACTTGGAATATGTATATTTTAATCCACGTTCTACCGCTTCGAACAATCCATAAATCACTGAATTGAGACAGGTATTAATTAGCTGTGATGATGTGTATATATCAGATGCATGATTAATACAACATGGTTTTTCTAAATTAATTATTTCATGTGAATTTTGAGAAAATGTGTATTGTTTTAATATTAAAGGTTTGTAGTTTTGATTTGTTTCGGAGCTAAAACACAAAAAGTACATAATAACGCAAGTAGAAAATACTCCCGAAAAACATTCTGGAGCAGTTGTGTTTATTGAGTTGGAAGGTTTAACAATAATGTTAGCGCCAGCTTCAGATAGAACCGAATTATTCAAATTTCCCCTTGTGCAATTAAAGGCTTGATTGGTCGATATTGATCTTAACTGACTATTATTGACTCTTACCTAATTGAAATCAATGTTGACCAGAGAAGCTGTTATTTATATGTGGAAAAATTAGAATAATTCAGTTTTATCTGAAGCTTGTGTTAACAATATTGTCTAGAAAGACAAGGAAAGCTTCACCATTAGACCACACAGCTACTATTTTTTTAAATATTTAAGAACATTAATAACAGTTTTTGTTCTCTAGTGTATATAAATTATTTAACCAGTGGCCCTTTCACCTGAAATCTGTAAAGTTGGGATTCGGGGGATCGGGAATACGAATCAACTAATATTTCAGTAATTGTACCTGTCAATGAAGCCCTTATAACATTACTGACCAATAATTTTACTGGGTATTTTGTGTTATGACCACTATTTTGATGGTAAAAAATGTAAATTCCTGAAACCTCAATATTTTACCCAATTATATACATTGCCACAGTGAACCATCAACAGTAAACTTCACCATTTTAGGATTTTATTTATTCTATATAAAATCTGGTACAACTAAGTACGAAAAACAGTATACACAAATAAAATTTGTGTTCAGGCTGGTATATTGATCGGGGGTCTTAAACAAAGAAGGTATCTTTCTGAGTCTTTCACCTAAAGAACTAGATCACTAGGGATTGCGACACCATCAAGAGCTGGCGTCATATGTTAGCCAGTTACCAAAAGTAGGTTCGTATACCATTCGTTCCTTCAGGATCGTGAAGCCCATGTACACTAATGTTTCGCAATTGAGGTTTTTTAACTCTACTAGATTAACCCGCTGTAACCACCGACCTGGTTTAGGCGCTAGATGTCCGCTTTTTAGGCATAACTCATCACTTCCCAATGATAAAAAAATAAACTAATTAACCGACAAATTCGCACAAATAAAAACTAATGAACGTACTTAAACAAAAGACAACCAGGTGACATTGGACAGTTTGCAACAAAAATAATATGAAATTTTGATAATGAACAGGGTGTAGAATTCCTTTCACAACTGGTATCATTACTAATATCACTGCGACTCGTTGTTTTATGAGCGGAGAACATATTTGTTATAGTTAACCAGGCCAAATGAAATAGATGGATCGTTTCATCAACAGTAACATTATTATTATTATTACTGGTGTTGTTGCTAGTACTATGTGGATTCATGTGATTGAATTGATGAGAATGTATAGATTGGAAATATTTAATAAATGGCGAATCATTATTATTATTATTATCAGATGTGTTAGTTGTTAGATTAAATAATTGAGACAATTCATCAAAGCTTATAACAAATAAGTTAGACAACAGGATAAAATCATTAATTAGCAACGGAATCAAACCATTTAATAAATGAGAATTGCATAAATAGGATGGAATGATAATAATAAGATAGAAAGTTGTCACTGGCGTATTTGATGGTGATGAAGAGGACGACGATGGTGTTGCAGAAGTAGACAGAGATGAATTTGTGGTAGAATTTGAAGATATGACATTACCATGATCAGGATCAGGAATCGGAGAAGTCGATTGGACGCATAAAATTGAAACAAATGATTTCAATGAGGAACTGGTTCTTCTCAAGCCAAGTACTTCATTCTGAGTTCGATTATTACCTTTTTTTTAAAAAGGCAAAAGGAGGAATATAAAACAAAAAATCATTAAAATTTGACAGAACTAAATTATGATTATATCTATAGAGTGAGATTGTTTTTTTAATAAAAAGAAGGATTTATGGCATTATATGAAAAGTGATTCATAGTATGTTGACATGAAAACTGGCCAAATTACTACATGATTTAAATAGTTGAGTAAATTGGTAATTTGTTGAGGAAAATGAGATACAATCACAAAATAGATTTTTAGAGAACAAAACCATTAATTCAACTGAATACATGCGCGAACAAAAAATTCTAATTTTTATGGCGAAGTCTTCGTCAGCATGAGGGGTTCGGTGGGACTGATGAATTTCCAGAGTTTACATCATAGATTGATCTCAATTAGGCAACCATTGAAAACCGAGAAGCATTGTACAGCTGTCTCATTTTAATATGGGACTCCTCAGTAGCGAGTATTCACGACTACACTGGTGATCAAATTCATGATTTTCAGGTCTCGTCATGAGCACCTAAACTGCAGACTACTGGGTCGGCATCCAAAAAACAATCTAAAATTAAGATTTTAATGACATTGGAAGGTGTAATTAATAGATCAGGTGAAAGTAGGACATGGTTGGTTAATAAGCAAGGAAAAAACATATCCGGCTACAATAAATACACGCGACTGTCTTATGCGCAAAAGCAACTACACTTATTGAGAGCTTTATGCTGTGCTTTTGGCCTATACCTTATCTTTGGTCAAACAACTTATTTGAGTATAACGTGATCAAGTACCGTGTCCAGTCGGTATCTAGTATCCAGCATGGGACGGTGATCTCAATCCAACCTTGTTACGTTATTATAATAATACAGACACACTTAATGTACTTCGTGAAGTTTGTTATGTTTTTCTACCCCAGTAGCAAATAAATACCATGAATACAAACATCTCAAATTGTTTTATGAAAAAAAAGATTAGGAAAAATCAGTAGTAAAATGCACAAACCCCAATTCAGACTGAATAAACTTCTATGAGGAAGCATTCCAAAGGATGTTGAATACTCGTTGGTAGATCGTGAATCGTTATGGCCATTATTGTTGACAAGAGATATTTTCTCATTAAGTGCTCTTGGTTGTGTTCCACCAAATACAAATACCCGAGGTTGTTGTTTGATTAACGTGGGATTATAATCGCGATGAGTACTAGGTGGAGCCATATATAGACACGCTACAGCACGTCTACGGGCAGAAGGTAGATGGATGTGCAGATTTGATGATTTCATACTAGGCATATAGGAAAGTTGTATCCAAGACAAGGTAGACAAATTGAAGCGCCAAACATCTTGATAGTGTAGCTGGAGACTTTGACCTGTCTGTGATCGAACAGCACCAAAGGCAATATATAAATTACCATTGTAGGACCCTAAATATTTTATTAAAATTTAACAAAATAATTTTTTTGGAAATTTGCTACTAAATGTATGACATGTAATGCAAAAGTGAAGATAGAACATAAAATGTATACAGACCAAAATACTTTGAAAGTCATGCTGTAAGAAAACTAAAACAAATAACAGGACCAAGTATATTTTAGATGATTACACAATGAGGTACACATGTGTGTTGATATAAGGTTAGATAAAGGTTGGACAATTGAAATGATAATTGGTATGTATACAGAAACCAGACAATCGGAGTTATATCGTCGAGTCAAAGTATGAAGAATCGGTACAGTTCCAATCAAAATCATACAAACACTTACATTATTATTCCAGAATTGATAAAAGGAGAGAAGTCAGAATGATTGAATTAGTTATGGACTAACACTATAAATTTGGAAGGCTCTCCCGGTGTCCCACATTGTACGAACATTCCATGTACCTAAATAAATGGTTGCTCTGGTTGTCAGATGGGGCATCGGCCTCGTAACCTCCGAAGGAATTCGGCTTTCATCATGAGGCGTCATAGTTCTTCTAAATGAAGACCTTCTGACTCCCGGGGCAGAGTTTAAAAGGTTTGAATAATTTTTTTCTGGTTAGCGTTTTTTTGGCGAGTTAGTTTTCTACGGGATGAGGACGCTAACCCCATGCCCAACCCTCCTCCTTTACCCGGGCTTGGGACCGGCAGTAGCCCCGGGGACTTTAGGCGGCCTATGCTCCATTGGGAGTAACGGGCGTAAGTAAGTAAGTAATACTATAAATATATTCCTGTTGTAACTATTAAGTAGCTATATTATACGTATATTTATATTCATTTTATTATAAGCATTTATTTGACCTATTGACTATTATGATACTGTTTATTATTCTTAAGATATTTCCAATTTATTAGTAACAAACTCTTACATTTAAAGACACTTTTTAGTTTGATCTTGTATAATTGTTATATTCTACTTGTGGTATGATGCCGTCTGGTTTGTTTGTATATAAGCACACTATGCTTGAAATATATTACTAGTCTGCTCTGGCAGGTTTGTACATCATTAGTCTGGTCGTATAGGTCGGTGTCTTTAACTGACGGTCGTATCACGTAATATAATTAATCGAGCATAAGGACATAACAAAAATCAAATGCTTTGAACATGCATAATTAATAATTCCAGTGTTTAGTTAATTGTAATATTTGTGATTAAGTATCGCAGCAAAGAACACATAAAACAACTTAGGTTTTCTGTAAATCTTAAAGTTTGAATTTTTCTAAGACATGAGAGTATATATATACATATATATGTCGACATAAGTAGTATGTAATACCAATCAAAAGTTGAATGGCTGGCAGCAAAAGGCTAAGAAGAACAAGTTGAAGAGAATAGAAGAGGAAATAGAAAGGAATTGTGAACTGGAAGAATCATACAATGTGAAGGAAAAATGGTGTAAATTTGAAAATGAACTATTCAGTGTATGGTTCTTGCATTTAACCAACATATTCTATAACTTTGTATTAAAATATAGTTATTGCCCCCACCTGTGTTCTCGTTCACAACATATCTAACGGACCGACAGTTACTCAAACACATATACATACATTGTTAGCTTCGGTTTGGGCGCCAGTGGCAGTATTTCAGCCCTCACACAAATCGAGTGACGAAGTGTGGCGCATATATACTTTGTGCCTCCTTGTACCGGTGTTTATGTGTTGAAATAAATAATAAAATAAACAAAGACATATAGACACATATTTGCTTGCTAAATTATTTTCACTTATTCATTTTCTTACTTAGCTAATCATTGGTCATGTAGTTTGAGTCACCTGTTTGAAATAAATCATTTTGACAACTTTGTTCCAACTTTGAAAATATTATATACCGTAAGCAATCATTGTAATAATTGTAATCAGGTCGGACTGTCTACGAAATATAAGCATAAGTATGCAACACCCCGCTGAAAAGCTGCAGGTTAATAGAGCTTAATTATAGATGCCTCTGAAGCATTATTCGTGTATGTTAGGACTAGTGAGTGAGGAGTGTTGAAACTTAAACGTAGGATACTAGGGACGTATGGCAAGTCGATTGATAAGGTAGTGAGTCTTTATCGACTGAGATGATTAGGACATGTATCACGTATGCTCAACAAGCACCTACCTCGATGCACAGTGATGGCTAGTATAGTAGGCTGATAGAAAACTATGGTCGGCCAAACCAGGATATGGGACCAGTTCATGAATTCATTGACTATTGAATTGAACTGTGTAGGTAGTTTCAGACTAACTAGTTTGTGTCCGTGTGACTATTGTAATCAATGGTAAGAAATGGAGTGAAGTAGTTCAGAATTGTTAGCAATGAAGCGGTTCCACTTACTGATTGTTTCCTTAGATTTTAAGGTTTTTAGAAATGTTTTATGACGCAAATACATATTTTCTTGAGTTTTTTTTTTCTATTACCAATTGCACTATTACTACTCTGATATCCTCCTTTACTGCGCTGCGATAATTTTAATTGATAAACATATGTAACATGTTCTACGTTGCGCATGACAGACTGAAATCTTTATAACTGGTTTTCTTACATTTAACAGATTACAGCTAGAAATCATTCATTTATTAAAAATGTCCTGGGAAATAGCTAAATACTGGATAGATATACTTCATATTCAATGCCCAATCCATCTATTCCAAAATGTTACATATCGAGACAGAATGTGGATAAACACATTATCTGCATCACAACAGATTTACAAACTGATCAATGATTATTATTTCTTCTTAAATAAGATGCTTCATCCATCCCAAACACAAGTTACTCATTCAATTGAAGTAAACGAGCTCATTTCTAGGTGGTAAAATAGCGTTTCAACAAAAACCTTGTATAACCCTATAATACCACAAAGATTTGTACAAAGGAAAACTTTCAGTGCAGTGAGAAAAATTAGATGAATTTACAATGTGAAAGACTCCTACGTCCGTAAGGTGAATTTAACTTTGATGATGTTGATGATGACGACGACTCCACAAATGATGACTTTGGATCATATGTGAATCCATTAACTTTATTGAATATTTGTGAAAGCAGAACTTCTGGTGATTGTAAACCATGACCTGGATGACGAATTATCCAAACTGCATAACCACTTGACCAACGGGAATGATAGTTTGATGTTAGTTTATCATATTTTGGTGTATATGATCTGTTTTCTACATTACTATGAATAAATTTCCACAAACAACATGGACGAGAGGGAGAATTTGCCCAGAATTCAGGTCTATAAAAAAGAAGTGGACAAAAAAGTAAATGGGATAAGTTACTACGAAATCCAGTTATATGGACAAAAATTTGCTCTATATTCTAAAGAAACACCAACTAGTTACGGGTCAACGAACAAGCTAGTTTTATATGGCTTTTGGTGCTCATTAAATCCTATCGATACAGTATTTCTGAGAAGTGATCACCGAAATACGTGATCAGATACTGTATCGTACGGTAAATAATATTTCACAGCTTATGATGACCAAAAAGTAAACCCTAAGCATATTTCCATTGTTCTTCGTATTGAAGAATAGGAGATATTTATAACTCCAAGGAGACTCAAATCCTTCTAAAAATCCAAAATCGTGTCGCCTACAGCCCCAGTCAAAGAATTTTCCACAAATGTTTAATGTAACTCATTTACCAAATGCCATTTCGATCACTCGGTTTTTAATAAAACTATCTGATTCCCCAAACTGAAGTACGTGGGGAAGTTTCTGAATATGAGACCACTACATCACCTGTGAGTTAATGTAGCTGTAATATTAGATAATTGGTTGTTGTTCGAAGGGCTCTGTATCTAAGTTTCGACCACTTGCCACAACAATCATCCTTAAAATGCAATAAACACTTGTGACGAATAATAACACGCAAAAACATCAAGGTCAAAATTTCCGGCAAATCGCATCAGAAAACACAATACCAAACGCATGGTTCTCTGACACTGATAAAATAAAAGCAGATGCATTTGATCAATGAAAACCAGTCATACATACAAATTCAAGACTTAAAATATGACAATAAGAAAAGTGGATGGAATTGTAACGAAAATAAACAGAAATTATCACTCGTACTTTAAGAGGAGTTAGTCAGCCAGCTACGAAGTAGGACACATATATGCATCGGTCCAAGTTGCCACACCTCATTAACACAACAAGATGAACACCGGATTCATAAAAGTAGTTAATTCAGAGGTGGTAATATATAAAAGAAAGATTGTATATAAGGATATAGTACAGGAAGAAAGAATTAGTTCGTAGAAAGAAATGTATAAAGCAATTTTAATCTCACAGTTTAAGGGAGGACAAAGAATGTATACACTGACGCCATTGTGATAGATTCTGAGCCATGTCACAGAGTTTCCAACCATCGGTTACGATAGTCACGCGGACCACAACCAAGTAGTCTGCATCTATCAACATTGCTAGGACTAGACGTTAGTGACTTCAAAGACTGATGCCACGTTTTAGTTTGGCCGCCCCTAACTTTCTTCCAACCATCACCAACACTAGTCATCAGCATTGCGCGTCGTGGTAGTCGGTATTCAGGCATACGTAACACGTGGCCCAACCATCTCAGTCGGTGAAGATTCACAACCTCACCAACTGATTTACCATCATTCCCTAATACCCTATGTCCAACCTCACTACTATTTAGCCGGTGATCCCAGCAGATGCGAGCGATATTTCTAAGGCATCTGTGTTCAGATACTAGTAGCTTACGAGTACCTTCTACTCTTAATGGCCGTGTTTCGCTGCCGTAAATTAAAACAGAACGGACTGCCGCGCAGTATACTCATCCCTTAATTGATAGACGGATATCTCGCATTCGCCATAGGTGAGGTAAGTTAGCAAAAGCCAAACGAGCTTTCGGAATCCGTGCAGAGAATTCGTCAGACACCAACCCATTAGGGCTAATCAGACTTCTAAGATAAGTGAAGTTGTCGACGCGTTCGACTACTTCACCCCCTATCCTTAGTTCAGGTGTTGACGCAGGACAGTCCTGGAGCAATAACTTTACGAGGGACAAATGTAATGCTACCAGTGGATCACAATAAAGCTGAATTCATCAGTTTAAAGAGACGTACATTCCAGTTTTGCGACTTTCATTTCAAAAGCTATACCCGTTCCATTAACTAAAAACATAGATAAGATTCATAATGACATTTGGAGCAAGTACTACTTTTGAACATGTTAGTGGGATAAATCTACATACATCCTAATGGTCGTTGGGATTACTTACTTTGTTTAAAATAAGCATACTAAAAAACTCCAGTATCTAAATTGCTAATATCCAAATGAATCATTTCTAACTTCGATATACTTAACAATAAGCAAACAAATCGATATTCTATTCTTAGATAAAGCGAATCTTAAAGAAAAATCTTGCATACGGGAATTAATGAGGACCAAAAGGCAATGAACTAAGCGAGTAGCTATTGAGTTTTAATATTCTTGAATGTGGAGCAAATGAGTAACTAACTAATGAAAAAAAGATGTCTTGCCTGTGGAGAACAGAGAAACGTTTTAAGGATATAACCATCAGATTTTATTGATAATAATAAAATGGAATGACAAGTTACTTTGAAACCACTGTTGAACAAGTATAAAAGAAAAAGCAGGTGAGCGGAAAGTTAGATTACCAAGTCGACGACAATTAATGTTAGACAGAATATTTCTTAAAAAAGATGGGACAATGATTCACTCTCAACCCAAAAAACTGGAACGATGGGATGAACATTTTGAAAAATAGTTTAACTGTTCTCTAACCACCATTTTGTTGCTCACTTTTACCAAGCAATGTCAACATAAATCCCTCGATTCTTAGAGAAGTAGAAAAAGCCATAGCCCATGTAAAGCAAGAGGGAGGGAAACAGGCCCTGATTGATTAACCCTAGAGATCTTTAAGTATTGTGGTCGAGTTTTGGCTGTTAAAATACCTGAGAATTTAACTAAAGTCCGGGAACTGTTTATATTTCCAGATGCAGTCAAAATCTACATTATGATTACGCTCCACCGTAATAACACATTGCCCCGTTTAGACAATATTAAAGAGAGGCAACCTAATTCTATAAAACTGCTTGTGGTGGACATTTGAAACTACGTTTGGAGACCACAGATCTTATCATTGAAACAATGAGTTAACTAGGGCTTATATATATATATATATATATATATATATATATATATATATAAAATAATTTATGTATAGTTTAAATTGATCGACACATACCCACACCAGTTTCCTGTTTCTTCTTCCCACAGGATGCAGAAGTAACCCACCGGAGGTAGTACCCAAATAATCGATCATTTCCCAAACCACAAAAATTACATTTTGCCGGAGTTAGCTTCTGTCCTTCCGAAATATTCGCCGTATCAGAGGAGGAGTAATCTGATACATTGACAAGAGGAATAAGCTCCCATAGAGCAGAATCATAGACATCACATGATGGGTGATTAGGTGACTTCGTCCACCAAACAGAAATATACGACCTTGGTGACTAGTAAGACATGCGAAATCACGAGGTAAAGGAGTTCTAGGATGGGATGTTTGATCATGTGATATGTTATCATTCCAATGCCATTCAAATATTTTTGCGGAGTCTATACCGAATTGTCGACTCCTATTCGTATCGAATGGAATGCTAAGGGAAAGATCTGAAAACGATAACAAATCATCACGAATTTCTATACGTGTCCAGTTCCAAGTAATGAAATCCAGTCGATAAACTGAATTGTCATAATTATTAAACTGAAAGATAAAATATTTAGAAGAATTTGATAAATGAGATGTTTTAGTGAGGAAAAATGGAACTTTATTTTTCGAAGGCTTATTATTCAAAGTTTAGTTAATGTACTTGGTTTTATGGTCGTCGAGATCGGCTCAATTTTGAGATAGATTTTTTACGAATTAACTAATACTGAAAAACTACTGAGAACCAGAATGCACTAAGCAGCCGTTCTGTCTTAGTTTTAGTAGTGCACACCTATAACTCAGCTGGAGGTAGAACTCTCTAGATATTCAGATCTAAGTGATTAAGGTCTCATTGAACAAAAATTTAACGGTTAACATTTTAAATTCAAATCAGTTCGTAATAAAACGTGACGATCATGAAGTGTCACTAACGATCCATGTATCACCTCAGAATGGTGGAATCGCATCAGTCACAACAATTGCCGTTTATATGAACATCTAGTTTACCTATAGCTAAGCAGATAAAATGGTTTCTGTACTTACACAATTATTTGAAAAATTAGGAGGGAGGTCCAACAGACATATAGCAAAATGAAGAAAATGCTAGAGATTAGTAATGCCTTTACATATTAAACTTAGACTACATATAACTGTAAAACGGGTTTTGTATCTAACTAAAGATAGACAGTAAGACAGGCCATGAAAAGGTTGGCGGTAATTATTTATCAGTAGTTTATCCGTCTTTACATCAAACAAAAAGATTGGTACGATATCATACAAGGATATGTAATACATGTAGTGTTTAAATAGTACGAACCATACAGAATAACAAGTCTATAATTTTCTGATTTGTAGTCTAGGTAAAATATTAATATAAAATACTACAGTGGAGTCCTAAATATATCCACAGGTTTTCGGTGCAAAGAGCTGAAAACGTAATTGATGATAACTTTGAAACGATGTATTGACACCTTGTTCACTGTTCGGACCACTCATAGATCGGTCATTGATAGTTAACACACTTTTGTACTATTGAGACGCACAAGCTGCCAAACAACCATAAAAAGTAAACTCTCCCTAAAATATGGAGTTTTGCAGATAAGACTTTAGTAAACATTGAGCTTAACAACAATAGGTAAGAGGTTAATGTAGTCACAAACGAGAGGCTTATCACAAAAATAAATTGACACTTATTTATTTACGCTGAAGAACTGACTTACATTCAGTCACTAAGCGTCAGAAATACAATTTTCTACACGTTGAGATGTTACAAAACTACACTTACTATTACATTGATAGTTGTTATTTAGTTGCTGGGAAAAACCTCTATATTAGTACATAAAAATAATAATAATAATAATAATAATAATAGCTTTTATTCAATATTATTTGTGTAGTACAGATATGGAATTGTGAGCATACAATATCTCAATAATTTTTGTTTTAAACTTCCTATATATATATATATATATATATATATATATATATATATGCGTAAAATGAGTAAATAAACATATATATAATCCAATGAACTGTTTAAAAAAGAGCTTATGAAACAGTGAATAAACAGTGGGCTTGATTCTAAGCTTTTGGTTAGCCTAGCTTTTACAACCTGTTTGTTGCATAGTATTTGCGTTTAATACGATATTGTAGGGGTTTGCGAATTTTTCTTGAGTGGATGGGTTCTAATAAAACAGCATCTCGTCATGCCAGCGGAAATGCAAGAAAGATGTTTATGAAGTGGGTGGTAAGTATCAGACAAAACAACACTTGGGAAATCTTCAAATACCTATTCACAAACACGTCCATGATGAAATCAAAAGACTAATTTTATAGCCTTACTAATTGCCTTTGGTGTTTTGCGTGACAGTAAAGTAATCGCATTAAAATGGTCATACATTTGTTCACTAAGCCTGGCTAAATGTTCGAGAACACTTATTCACGAATAAGTGGACCCTGACTATATTATACAATGCATTATTACGGATTCAGAGTCCGTATAGACGATATGACCGTTTTTTACTTGGTGTTATTTACGATATGCTACGATTGTGTCCAGAAACTAACTACCATTTGTATTAAAAATATGGGAAATACCCTGCCTAAGAAATCCTGTTCAAGTGATTTCAATTAGAAACGCGTATGAGAAATCACAGAGTTTCATCAAACTGTATTTTAAATGGAACTTAAAAATTCAGTTAACGCAAGTTGAAAAATTACAAACGAAGCGACCAAAAGTTTGGGTAGCTTCATGACTAATTGTAATAGCTGTGGATAAGTTTTACTGTCAACACACGGCTAAACAGACACAAAATAAACGTGATGGTATTTAATAGTTACTTGCCAACGTAGTTAAGAGAGGTACAATATTAATATCGTATACAATAAGAAGCATCGCAGTTAACAGCGATACTTGAATATAACTTCAGAATAAGATAAAAAACATTATTTCATTTGTGATGAAAATAGAAATAAACATGGAAATTAATGCTCCAAAATACTCAATATTTATTGGTAAACTAGACCGCACAACTGAGGTTACAATTAACGTGGAGAAACTTACGATATCCTCGAAGCCACCAAATATAAACATTGCATCTTCTAAAACAGTAGCTGAATGACCATCTCGAGCACTCGGTACGCTACCAACCGTACCTCTTACTTCAGCCCAACAGGGAGGATGAAGCTTTTTAGCATTGAAAGTATGATTTAATTTTAGGCTACCGGACAATGCAGACCGACTAACCGATTGACAGAGAAACTTCGAACCAGGATCGAACATGTACAGCTGATTAGGGCATACTCGCTGTTGCATTCTTCCACCGAAAAGCCAACCTCGACCACGCCAAGCAACAACAGTATGACCGAATCTAAGACTAGGTTGGATAGAACCACTACTCTACAATACAGAAAACAAATGTCAGTCAGTGTAATCAACTGTAAAATAAGTGTATTCTAAGAGATTTTTTCTAAAGATTGTTCAGCAATCGAACTATGGTACGTTGAAAAATCTGTTTTAATGATATTCGATTTTACTTTCCAATAATTTGATATCAAGTAAGATACAAGCAAGATATATAGTCACAGTTGATGTAATTCACCAAAAATGTTAACTTGTACCAGGTAGTCTCAAAGCATGTTCTTACTAAAAGTTAAACAAATCTTGAAGGGGCAAATTCATCACATATCACGTGCTAGCGCCGATACATATCCAACATTTACGCCCAACTGTTTCTTCATTTACGTCTTTGATACCTGGACACGTAACTTTATCTTTTACCTGTTATTATTAATTTGCTTTATCGTTAATTAAATGAAACAAAATTATGTAATCTCAAGTCTTGGATTTCACAGCAATTATTTTGGTAATTGAATTCACGAGTCGATCAAGCTTTTCAGACACCATTAAAAACTTGGCAAGCACCTCCGACGTCAGTTTCGTTTCCATTTCGAGACGTCTCATCAGTGCTCCCTTACGGTACCCGCACGCAAGACCCGAACCCGGGACCTTCGGTCTCGCGCGCCCAGGCTCAACCTTTACAGTCCACTGAGCCTACATTCAACGGTGTTGATTTTTAACTTTAATCGATCCCTATTTATTTATTTTTGGACACATAAAAAGATTGGTAAAAAGAAGGCACCAAAATATATATGCGCTACACAAATCAAATGAGATTTATATGAGGGCTGGGATAATCTCCGGGTGCCCTGACCGACGCAGGTGGTTTTCTTAGAGGGCCACCCCGAGCCTCCGACCTAGACGTCTAATCCACAAGACAGTGGAGCAACGATAGGAGATGAGCGTCCCACGGAAGCCAGTGGTCAAATGAAAATAGGTTTATACGCCCACTTCTTCCTAAGGATCCTGGAGCCCATGTGAACGATTGGTCTGGATTCAGGGTTTTCTAACTCCATTAAGTGGATTTTTCCGTATCCACGACTTCGGCTAAAGCTCCGGTAATCCGCCTTTCTTCCTCTCACTTTCATGAAAATACCTCCCGCCGCGAGAAGGTAGTGTTAGGGCTTTCCCAGGAGTGGTTGTGTGCCAGCGTGACCATGTGAGAGCATTTTAAGAGGGAAATGACTCTCCCCACCCTCAACCGTATCGAGGCATTTTGGGGCATGATGCATGATCTTGCGAATTCCTTTAATCATTGTTTGGGGTGGATAAATGTCTCCACCCGACACTGGATTTGACTCCACTGGTAGAGCTCTTTTTCACAGAAACTCCAGTTTATGTCCCGATTCATGAATCCAACTGTTAAAATAACTACAATCCCACAAATCTCCATTCTGAATTGAACACAATTTAGAAGGTTAGTCCATGTGCGAATGTTGAGATATCCAACTATTATATGAGCGCTATACATAAATTGATGTATGTGTTTTACTTACCGGTTACATGTTCATACGCTTGGCTTCAGACCACCGTGTTTGGTGATACTATCCGGCTGCCCAAAGGCAGTATGTATAGATAGTTAAATGGGACTTGGTGGTTGAGCTTCTTTTGAATCATAGTGTTAATTTTTACCGCTATCACTGTTCAACTTCGTGATGACATGATGAATAACAATCAAACGCGGGAGTCAAGCAGCCCAATTTTATTGGCTAACAAACGACCTAACCGTGCGCACTAGTACCGTCACCATATATTCTATTATAATAGTCGGAAGAATATGCTAAATAACTAGTGTAAACTGAATAATTAAACAAAACATTGATTTTCAGTGACTCACTCATACATAGTATAACCGATATTAAAATATTTCAAACTTAACTTCCTTAAATCTCAGAAACTTCAGCCTAGAGCCTTAAGTAAATATCAGGCTTACACAAATCAAACCAACCAAACGCCAACTTCAAAAACACGATGTGGATCAATTTTCCAAGTACATGTAGTGCTATACCTACGAATTTAATGTCCATACTCCCTAAATCAGCCCTGACCAAGCCCAAAGACATAGGGCAAACAAATACATACGGCCACTACCATGAACCCACAGAAATTTTAGAACCCACGAGAAGTTTAAAGAACACGAATGTTTACGCCCGAAAATTAACTTATTGGGATTGAATATACCTCTTCGGTTTGTGGAGCGATCAAGCGGCTTCTTAAATGGAGGACCTCTTACATAAGTGTCCATATAGTGACAAGAGTGAGCAGGTGCCAAGCCAGCAAAGTTGGGTTGCCTGGACTTACAGAAATTGAAAATAAAAATACTAATCCAATCACACGTTATTTTACTTACTTCTAGGATGGGATCAGGTCCCCAAGTTTGATACAGTCCCATGATTTCAGTAAGAGAGGACAAAGGGAGCTGCTCCCATTTATTTTTTCTACCGAAATCACACCAATCAAAATGGAGCTTACGAATATCCATAAATGTGTCCAAACCCGTATCGCATGTAAATAAACCGAAAATAGAATTAAAATGACTGTCGTGTAATAAGGAAATCGAGCCATGATTTACCGTGTGAATTATTAGCAAATACAAGGGGTATAATAAACATTAATTAAAATGGTAACCACCAATGTAACTAAGGTTTAGAGGGTCCAGGTAACGTGGCCATTTCGTAAAAGGCTGATACAAAGAGCTTATTACCTAGCGTTAAGTGACATATTAAGTACGACAACATGTGTACTTGGGACATGGACTAAGCGTGCTCGTGTACATGCAATATGTTTTACCACAGTATGTCGACTAACGAGTCATAAATGTACATGATTTCGACTAAAACTTGACGGCAGTGACAGAATATATGACTAGTTTACGTGAAAGCAACTACGAAATGTTATCACGCATCATAAATATAGTACGAAATAATCTAATGAAATTATGAAACTCGCCTGGGTTACCCTTGCCTTTAAGTAATGAAGTAGGCAGTAGTTTGAATCTGGATTATGTACGAGGTACTGTTGATTAAATTTTTCGATTAACACAGCGTTGTAGACGTGAATTTCTAGCATTCGTATCCTCTGTTTGGCCATGGAACTCAGCAATTGGAAATTAGGCAGGCAGTGGTAAAAAAGCAGAACATTCTAGTGGATAGTGGTTAAGCAGAAAGATGAATTTATAGTCGATAGTTAATCTTGTCTTATTTATACCAGTGGATAAGGTACAAAGAGATATGCGTTCGTGTTGCCTTGTGGCTATACTCACGAGTGGTTGATATTTTAACAGACATATTACACAGGAGCATTTACATGCTGCTAATGCTTGTTAAAGAACCACGATAGCCGATTATAATCGTAGTTGATTGGTTAGTTCTGTCGATTGAACGAATTATTTAGGTTTAAATGCTAATCAACATTGACATGAAGCAACGAAAGTTCACAGTAACAGATTAACATAGGCGATGATAAAAATGAAAAAGAATAAGTATAGAATACAATAATAAAGATTATAGTGATAGGTTGCGTTATTCGAAGTCTTGTTCACCAGTGTAGATCACCAACGTTGATGATCTATGTCGAAATGATTGGAGGCCTACTCGAGTTAGACGTGAATAGTGTGACGAACCAACTAACGTCGAAGTCACACCTCGTGGTCAGCACCTTACGTGGACTACCCCCATTGACGTAACAAGGTATTATAGATGCTTTGAAGACTGTACAACACAAAGGACGTTATTACAGAAATATATTAGTTAAAGTAGATACAAGCCAAAGTAAGACCACTGCCGCATGGGCCAGTCCATGACATACCATTAACTAATGCGCGTCGGTTGTACATGACCTTGGCAGGGAGCGACGATCTGTTCGACATTCAGTGATCCAACTGCCGGATGATTTGGCTAGGGCTCAGTGACATTTCACTGGCCCTACAATACTCCCCACCAGATTCAGAGGCCGTTTGAATCGGTACCAAACATGTTGGGAGCAGTCGCGCGTCGGAGAGTGTCAAACGAATATTATAAATTCTCCAGGTATTGCTTATCTGTAAAACAAATGGAAAGGAGGCGGCAGAAACTGGTCGGGAAACAGCGAGTCATAATATGTTAGTAGGTCGTTGCTTAAACGTAAATTGATTAACCATAGAAATAATGAAAAGAACAAAACGTTTTATTGTTCTATCAAGTCGCGCTGAAATATATAGCCTTGACAAGTAATTCAGTTCCTCCGATGACAAACGTTAAGTCTGCCGCAAGAGTAATGATGCTATAGCGACAGTAGGATAAGTGTATTATCAATCGATATCCATATTTGTACTGTCATTAGTTTAAAGTTGTAAGTCGGGCAGTGTCGTTGATAGCCATTAATTAGTGTCGAATTCTAGTTATATCTATATCTAACAGACTAACCGTAAGTACAGAAGTATAACAGTGAAGAGTGGTCGTTATTTCGTTGTGCGAAGCTATTGACCAACTTGTAGTCACAGTTTGAAAAGTCGATGACTGCTGTTACAGTCAGTAAGGGTTGAAGGCTACAAATCCACAGCAAAGGTGGCACGATGAAGTCTCTAAAAGATGATAAACGGTGAATGCTGCGTGTTTGTTCGGTTAGTGAACAGAAAACTATCGAAAAGAACATAAGAAACCAAGAGTGTCACTCTGGACTCATGTCAATGATACCCGTGAAAAACGCTGTCAGTGTTGGGATAGAGGCGACAATATCGTTTTCAGTTTGCAGGAGATTCGCTCGACTGCATAAACTGATGATTCGCGCGAATGATATTGTCGTCAGACCACCAATTGAACTGGACAGGTTGTAAATCGTGGAGTAGTTGAACAGCCGATTGATGTACCGGAATCATCTGTTAAATAACAGCCACGATGAAACAATACTTCATAAAATGAAGTACGACATCGAAGTAGAACAACTACAATAGTTCAGATGTGTTACAATGTCAAGTCTAAATAACATCGTTCTTACGTATATTGACAGTTGCACTGAACGTTCGCTTAGGTATGATTAGCGTAACAGTTGGATGTGTGAATAAAAACATATACGAAACTATGGTTGGGTTCGTGGAGAATTTTCGAGGACGTTTAGATATTTTCCAAACCCGTATCGCATGTAAATAAACCGAAAATAGAATTAAAATGACTGTCGTGTAATAAGGAAATCGAGCCATGATTTACCGTGTGAATTATTAGCAAATACAAGGGGTATAATAAACATTAATTAAAATGGTAACCACCAATGTAACTAAGGTTTAGAGGGTCCAGGTAACGTGGCCATTTCGTAAAAGGCTGATACAAAGAGCTTATTACCTAGCGTTAAGTGACATATTAAGTACGACAACATGTGTACTTGGGACATGGACTAAGCGTGCTCGTGTACATGCAATATGTTTTACCACAGTATGTCGACTAACGAGTCATAAATGTACATGATTTCGACTAAAACTTGACGGCAGTGACAGAATATATGACTAGTTTACGTGAAAGCAACTACGAACTGTTATCACGCATCATAAATATAGTACGAAATAATCTAATGAAATTATGAAACTCGCCTGGGTTACCCTTGCCTTTAAGTAATGAAGTAGGCAGTAGTTTGAATCTGGATTATGTACGAGGTACTGTTGATTAAATTTTTCGATTAACACAGCGTTGTAGACGTGAATTTCTAGCATTCGTATCCTCTGTTTGGCCATGGAACTCAGCAATTGGAAATTAGGCAGGCAGTGGTAAAAAAGCAGAACATTCTAGTGGATAGTGGTTAAGCAGAAAGATGAATTTATAGTCGATAGTTAATCTTGTCTTATTTATACCAGTGGATAAGGTACAAAGAGATATGCGTTCGTGTTGCCTTGTGGCTATACTCACGAGTGGTTGATATTTTAACAGACATATTACACAGGAGCATTTACATGCTGCTAATGCTTGTTAAAGAACCACGATAGCCGATTATAATCGTAGTTGATTGGTTAGTTCTGTCGATTGAACGAATTATTTAGGTTTAAATGCTAATCAACATTGACATGAAGCAACGAAAGTTCACAGTAACAGATTAACATAGGCGATGATAAAAATGAAAAAGAATAAGTATAGAATACAATAATAAAGATTATAGTGATAGGTTGCGTTATTCGAAGTCTTGTTCACCAGTGTAGATCACCAACGTTGATGATCTATGTCGAAATGATTGGGGGCCTACTCGAGTTAGACGTGAATAGTGTGACGAACCAACTAACGTCGAAGTCACACCTCGTGGTCAGCACCTTACGTGGACTACCCCCATTGACGTAACAAGGTATTATAGATGCTTTGAAGACTGTACAACACAAAGGACGTTATTACAGAAATATATTAGTTAAAGTAGATACAAGCCAAAGTAAGACCACTGCCGCATGGGCCAGTCCATGACATACCATTAACTAATGCGCGTCGGTTGTACATGACCTTGGCAGGGAGCGACGATCTGTTCGACATTCAGTGATCCAACTGCCGGATGATTTGGCTAGGGCTCAGTGACATTTCACTGGCCCTACAATATGAAACAACTTTAGTTGTGAGTTTCATGAGTGTTTAGAGCTGATAAGTAAACTAGCAAGAGTTGTTATTATTGTTAAACTTTACCAAATAAAACAAGATTCGATGAAAACTTGAAACCAAAAATACCCTTTGAAGCCTGAATAATGAATTTGAGCAACTGTTAGCTTCCTTAATGCCATAAGGAATAACAAGTTATGCGGACCTATTCCATAATCAAATGGCAAAACATTGAGAGATCATATATTAGGATTTCATTTGTGAATTAGTGAACTTACTGCCAGTCTATTCGCTTCTTATCTCCCGCTCAATTTTAGACTCAGAGACTCTCTACTAAACGATTAAAAACCACCGCATGTAAAAAAGATGGCTCAGGGTTTTCCATTTGTACATCGTGTGGCTGAAGGTAAGACGTTACCACAAATCTAAACCTTTATAAAGGAACTAAAATTGAGAAGAGACCTTTTTCAAAGCAGTTAACTCATTTTTAGCTCAATCGTTATTGTTATGAGTGGTGTATGAAGGTTTGTTTTAAATATCTCCAGTGCTGCGTTTTCGTAAGACATAACGTTTTATCGCTGGCACTACAATGGCGACAGCTATAGCAGTTAAACAGAATGTTGGAAATGTAAACTTCGGCTTCCTTATCATCTTTTTGATAGTGGTCGAAAATGTTTCCTAATGAGCTAGGAGTCGAACTCCAATCCCTGGTTTTTATAAAAAAGCTGTTTGCGGTTGCAGTATCTTATGTTTTGTATTTCAGGGATATTTTTCCTGAATCCGCTTTTCATGACAAACAACTGGAAGGTATAAAGCAACATCAAATTACTCAATTTTCAGGAATCGAGCTAAAGATTTTGAAGGAAAGCTCTATCTTACCTGCTTCTTCAAAAATAGTTTATTGGCTTAAGGGTTGTTTCGATGCCATCGACCGTCATTTTGTAGGTCTAATAAGCAATACAGAATAAAATTTTGTCTAGCTTAAATCAGCGACCATTGCGCTTTATTTGTCGGACAAAGATTTACATCCCAGCAAGATTTGTGAATATAACATCATTGAGTCCTATTGTTTCAGACTTTCTTATGGCCAGGAGAAGCTATCACTTGATTTAAAAACTGAAAACAAAGGAGAACCCAGCACTATATGCGAGATCTCAAACTGCCCTGAAATCGAAGTACGGAATGCTACTTTGAATCTACTCAAAAATATTCGAACTGCTGGAGAAAGATTATCCAAGTTACCATCGGAACTAATGATAACGATGAAACTGCAGTATTACGACGAAGGTAACCGGTTTTTTTAAGAAAATTTCGTTAACTGCCAAGGTTGATATTTTAAATATTGCTGACATCTTTTATTTTTGTTTACTTACAAGATTTACTCATTTCAAAATATTGAGTCGTTCTTGAAACTCAGTAATCTGAAGGTTTAAGATTAACAATGATGTAAGAATACCTTTTTTGACTTCACAAATGCAGATGAACTTAGTTTAATCATGAAACGGCGTATTCTAGACCGGAATTTCCACTGAAACTTTCAACCTTAAGTACATAAAAAATACTCAAGGTCTATATTATTTCCAAAAACAAGTACACTGATTGAAATTCATGATTAAAAAGATGACAAGGTAATTGAGCTTTCGTGATTTATGTTTTGGATTTACTAGTTTGAGGAACAAATATTAAATAGATGTGAAAATATTTTCATCATATATTGGTAATTCTCAGTTTGCTAGAAACGGGATTACAGTAGTTGTTGCCATCACATCACTGGAAACGTAATAGTTTTCAAACAAATATACTCGCGCGAATCTGCTGACGTCAGTGTAAAAGCAAAGGTCAGATAAAATGTTTTAGAAGAAGTCGTTCTTGGTTTGTTTTAAATTATAGCACTGAATATTTCATCAAAAACCTGAGGAAAGACTTGTGAATATAATGTCATACTACTCGCCACTTTTTAAAAAAACTTCTTACTGCTTGCGTCACATTATGGTCGTAATATCATGCTACACTCCTGGAACATACAAAAGCGTTTGTTATTTTAATATCCGTGATGTACAGTTTCAAAGGCGGTTGCATGTGGGACAAATAACTTCTGTAGTCACGGCATAACAGCATATAATATGTCAGATTGGTTCAAAACTGAGTTGGTAGCACAAGGCTTAATCACTTCGCTAATGTGCTTTAAGAATTTGTTGATTGGGTTTTTTACATTTATGTTTAGTAATATGGGTAAAATGTCTAATATTTAAATGGTTATTTTCATGAGTATATGCCTCATTCAACCCGTTGTTTTCTATTTATTCCAAAACACTGTGTTTAAGAGTTGTGTATTGATCAGTTTAAAAAGATCCATGTTGTGTGTGCATGTGATGTCGGTAGTAACAATTACATGAGTGATTTTTTAAAAGGAGATGGTTTTTATACCATTAGTGCAAAAACTGGTAGTATTTTGCATGTCAAATATTAAAAATATAGCCTTTTGTTGGTCAAGATGAATTTGATGGAATAAGGAGGCTGGACATTTAAAAGCTGTGATCAGCTTTTTTTATAAAAACGGACTAGAATAAAACATTTCAAAGACGGTATATTTAAGTATTCAGTGTCAATCACAGAATTTCATTACGTAAATTTCATAAATCACGAAATAATAGACCGAAATATGAGGCAGCAACTTACTTGATAACTTATATACCAAGCTGTGCGCCTCCATTTGTATTTTCCTATTCGAAATGAGATAACAGTCCCAGCAAAAGACTCAAGCATGCAAATGTTATTAGCCATCTTTATATGGAGATGGAGTTTCACTCAACAACGACTTCTTTCTAGATTCAACTACTTTACTATTTGTTTTTTAATTTGTATGAGCTTCGTTGGCGAGCTTTGCTGTACTTAATGATGAATCTAGTTATTATATCCCAAAAGGCTATTAGTATTTCTTCAGATACGGTCGATGAGATGAAATAAGTCTTTGGCTCATATAGATAAGTCTTCATAAATAAAATAGCTTAGGAAACTAGCCCTATCCTAATTAGGTTGAGCACAACTTTTTGAAAATGAAACTGAAAGCGGGGTATATGCTTGTTCCAGATTATTTTTGATTCTATTACAGTCATCCTTTAGTGGTTATATACTTATCTAAAGCCATTTTATTAATTCAGTTGGAACATTTCTCTGTTAACGTTTATGATTAAAATTCATCGTAAAGCAACTAGTATCTTTGTTTAGTTTTCTTTTGCAAGCAAATCAACTGAATGTAACATGTTTGTGTGTTGCTGTTTGTCACAGTAAAACACCTAGTGACCTTAGGTCATTGTTTGTAAGGTTGTTACGACACAACCAGTAACTGATAAAAAAGTAAACAATTTTTAAACAACTAATTATAAGTTGGAGTAATAAAATTAAGCCTAAAATCTTAATTGAATGCAAAGACGAGTGGCGAGTTGCTAAAATTAACTTCAATCATAAACAAAATAAACCGTCATTTTGTACGAAAGATCTTTTGAGTTATTCACCTGACTACAAGCAGTCAATGAAAAATAAAATAAAAGAACTTCAAATAGTTATGTAAAACGCTCAAAAATAGAATCAGATTTTCGTTATATGAAAGCAGTAAGCTATTATGAGATGAATTTTGACCTAAGCTTACGTGGTTGAGTGATAGATTTTAGGAAGTTTAAATTGCTAGTTCTAAAAGACATGTTTAGTTGTCAATAAAGTAATAAATAAATAAACAGTGAGCAAAGTAAATAATTGAACCACAAAATTAATTATCAGTATACATGCAGTCTATGCTTTAATTTTAGTTACACCAGAGAGTTACGTTCCTCCTGGATTCAAACATGCAGATAATGTCAGTTTCAACTTTGAAGAAGATAACATTAATATACGGCTCGGTAATGTGAAAACTGTATGTTAACATATTTTACTGAACTAACATTATGTTACCAGGCTCACCACAGGTATGTGTTATTTCATAAAGAGAAGTTGTTGTAGCATCAAAATGCACATACAGACTAGTCGACGATTATTAGCCGGATCTGTAAAATCTACTAAATCAACACAAGAAGATGAGAGCATCCATGAACTTTCGGTTAGTTTTATCATTTTACTCAGTATTCGTATTATGAATTAAACAATTCAACGGGACTTTGCTTTATTAACCATAAAATTAAGGTTTCTTTTTGTTAGAGACGTCCAAGTTTAGTTTAGAATTTGAAGCTTGATTGGAAACAAACTATTAGGAGTATTTTGCCGGCATTTAGCTATTAAAATAATTTAGGGATTTGACAGTACAACTCAAGATTTGAATCGCAAGTGCTTATGTGTGTAAACCGTAGTCAATTCATTTGATTAAATAAAATCAGAAAATCTGATGAACTACAAAGTTTACTGCGCAGTCGTCAGATGACATCATAATTAATATAAGTAGATAATAGAGCGATAACATGACACAGTAAACTTAAACAGTTATTCGTACACAAACTTATTCTATTTCAAATGATTTGTACATTTTAAATGTCCAAATGAACTGTTCACTTTTAAACTGTATGACAATAAATTGGATCCTTTGAATGATTAGATAGAAATTATTGAAATAGGAATGCAATTTGATGAAATTCATCGGTTCAAAATGAAGACTTTGAAGGAGGTCAATAAAAATTATGATAGTTTGTGGATAAACAACTACAAACAAACTAGCAGCACAACTGTGTGTCCAAACTTCAAACTAATTACCTAAAAAAATAGTTATAAATTGTTTCGACTTATATATTCATGGTGGACCAAACAATATATGGGCTTAAAAATAGTAATAAAGTTGTTGCGTACAAACAGTAGTATTATAAAATATCAGTTACACGTTATAAAAACAAGAAAAATTTATGGGCGTTAATTAAGTCAGCTGGCTTGTGTGTGCTCAGATTGCGTTTGGTACCAGAATCCACAATTATAGATGATTAATGATTCTAATAAGATTGTTGTGCTTCCAGTGATATAGCCAAACGTAGAATATAATATAAATGTGGTTGCAGTCTATAAACGTAGACAGTAGATGACTGAGAGTTCAATTATCACAACCACGAGCAATAGAGAACGAGAGGTGTGTGTATAGTAGTGTATTTGCTAGCAGTTAACAGCGTGTGTCATGCTATGCGTGTAACAATGGAAGAAAGTGTGTTCAGGGTCATACACTTGTACACAAGTACAATCATTTTGTGGTAAATATACAAACTGTAAAAAATAACAGAATAAATATAAACAACATCAAGAACTATTTACAAAATAAGTTTGTCATGCCTATCTCCACATATGACTTGAAAATTGGTAAACTAGTGTATATCGTACAGATAATGTAATTTGCAAGAACTCAAGTAATTGAAGTTTGATTCTAATGCTACTTCTGATTCATGTCCATTTACAGGTAAACTGTACAAACTGGGCCTTAGTTCTCCTATTGTTCAGCTAAATGTATGGAATTTGTTGGTTTTACCTCATACTGATTAGAATAGTTGTCAGTTTAAAGTAATGAAAAAGTTTAAATGGAGTTCATTCGTCTAAACGTAACCAGGGAAGGATATCAAAAGAATCTTATTTTTGAATTGGTCTAGTAGCACTAAACTAACGATATAAGTTAGCAAACATTTGCAAGGAAGTTTCTAACAACAACTAAGTTAAACGTTGTTAAGTTATTCAAAGAATAAACAATGGGATGGATGTTTTTTATAAAATGCGAGAAAGCCCCAAGTATTACATAAAACGGTCGATCAGCTTTTAAGGAAAAATACACTGTACAAATAGACTGTATCTTAGTCTATATTTCCATTGTCTTTACAGTTAGGTTCTCTGAATGCGAGTAAAGTGAATGAAAACGATGATCTCACTTTATCATTTCAACAACAAACACTAAGATCTGATGAAAATGAATTAGAAAGTTATGAAGCTCGCTGCCCATGTGGAGTAAATAAGGTAAGTGAACAATAATGAAATCTAAAAGTCAAAAATTACGATAAACTTCTGGCTAAAGTAACACACCAAAAACGTTTTATCCACATCGATGGAATTTTAACGTGAAGATAGTTATCGACCAACGTTAATGTTTTTGTATAAATCCAAGAATTCAGTACGTAATTACTTAGGAATAATTTTGTTTGTATGAATCACAAAATATTTACCATTTCAAATCTAATTATAGTTTTTACAACCGAGAAGTGTT
The DNA here is from genome assembly GCF_000699445.3 of Schistosoma haematobium. Lineage (NCBI taxonomy): Eukaryota > Metazoa > Platyhelminthes > Trematoda > Strigeidida > Schistosomatidae > Schistosoma > Schistosoma haematobium. Next base: position 15,633,619 of record NC_067201.1, read on the forward strand.
AATTGACTTCGTTTGAAAAAACATTTGTCACCATGAAACTCATTTGATCATTTCATGATACCTTTAGTATTTATGTTCTTAACCCTCCTCACCTGGTTTGATTTTTCTTCGCATTAGTCCCTACTGTGATCTGCTGAAGTCCACAAAGTATTGTTACTCGTTCTAACACTACGTCTCAAACCGCAGTTCGAAACTTTTGATGTCTGATCGAACAAAAGCGTTCACCAGCTACGATTTCATTTTCCCTTGTCAATGAAAATCGGTGTCTTCTAATCTTGCACTTAGCGCAAAGTCTGCTTATTGACACGACTTCATCTCATGATGTGGGATACCAGTGTGGTTCGACCATCGAGTTTGTAAATACTTGACTGCAATGTTTATTAATTTACTGGTGTATGTATATCACTAAGTTCAAAAGCAGTATAGGTTTTTCTTCAGTGGATTCCAGCCAATGATCGCTTTTTCCCTCTTCTTAAAGTAATCAATAAGACTTCAGAAGTAAAGGGGAAAACATCGTTTATGTTTCATTGTTTCACTGATTGGAGTTTGGATAAAGTAAATGAATAACTCCACCTACAGCTTTCGGATATCCTTCAGACAGCTAGGCTCTCCCATCTATTAAGTGCAGCGGATGGCTTTAACGCGCAAATAAACAGGTTAAGTCAAAGCATGGCTTTCGGCCTCGTTTTTGAAAAGGTCGACGTCATCTGTTGCAAGTATCTTCAGAAACTTGTTCTCAGTTAAAGGGGATCAACCTCGATTATGAAGTGAGAAATTATCTGACCTAGTGACCGATAAAATCGACTAAACTACATTCAGATCACACCCTTGTCTTTCATCCATGAAGATATTCGATAAATAGGTGTCATTATATCTGGAGCACATATCTGGACTCTGATGACGCTTTTGAGCGATTTTGCATTGTCTGTGAATCACAGGACACAGAAAAGTTGTAACAGGAAATCCCTAGAGAGATCAGTTAGAAGATCAATGTGTCAGTTATATATTTATGAAAGAATGAGATTGACACAGAGCAATATTAAACTGTGTCCATCACGTGCTAGCTTATCATATTCATCGAACCATAAAAGTAACATTAACATCTTATAACGACCTCAAACGGAAGGTTAAAAAAGTTAGCACAATTTAACTCTCTTAACTTATTTCCGATTGGAATCTGAGAGACCACTGGATTCTATGATTAAAGAGCTTAAACGACACGACTAGAATTTATTTGTAGGGGTTCATTTGAATTCAATGTCCCTTTTCTGCTAAGTATTGGGTTGTGATAGAACTTTGTATTTCTCATCTCTCGATTTTACTCACCATTTTCAAACCAAATGTTTTTGCTTTTTTTTCCACTACTAACCTTAATACTCCGACCTATCCGATTTGTATCTTGCTAGTTCATTCCTCCTATATTGGTTGAAATTGTAGGAATTCGGGGAAACTTATATTTGTTTCAAGTTTTAAGTTGTATATGACTGACTTGACGAATATCTAAGGGGATCATATTCTTTTAAGTGCATACATTTATATTGCTAGTTTGTCAATAATAATATTTCTGGTCACTTCGAAGTGTGTAGTCACTAACTTTGCTTTAATAGAATTTAAGTCACATTGCTTCCCTCGTATATTTTATTTCAGTAGTCTAAGTGTCATACAGAAAATCCCAAATGATCTACATATACTTAAAAGTATAGTCGTCACTCTAACTGGTTACGCGTAATAGCTAGGTGTATTTTCGCTGACCAAAATTGGTTTTATTTAAGTAAAAAAGATTGAAATATTACTTCGCTATCTCTTATGAAGTGATAAACTCCAATTATTTGAAATAAGCTTTGATGTCCGACTTTTTTTCGTATTACTGAGGTAACCACTACTTAATTTGTAAATAAATTTCGACCGTGTTACTAAATGTATAATTGATGAATAATACTGATCAAGACTTATTTGAAATTTTATATCTTGGGTTGTATCGTGTACAGTCTTCTAGTTAAAAAAGCTGATCAGTTTAGCATAAAAATAAAAATTTAAGTAACCTATTTCCAAGAATGTATTTTTAAGCAAGTTATTTAGAGTAAGTTACCGTTCGTAACACTAATCGACTGCACTGTGTTGTGACATTTCGAAGTGCATGCTGAAACATTTTGCCAATCCACTTAAAATACACAGGTTTATGGATTTAATTTTATACAAATATTAACTGAAAACGAAAATAGTGAGAGTTATTCCACTAAATATAACAACCGTTACAAACCTAGAAATGCACAAAAATTGAATGAAATTTATTCACACCATTAAACTATCAAATTAAAAACTCTTTCTACAGTGCTGTTATCTACAACAGCAATCAATGCAAAAGTTCTAGGGATTTGTATTGGTTATTTAAGAGGAAAATCAGAAACGATCTCGTTTAAATTATGACTATATTTAATTTCAATGAATCCTTTTTCCCTTTTAAGTAGTAGGAACTTCTGCTTGGCTTAAAAGCATCTATTTAACTTCATTTTATTATGAAATTTCTCAAGTCATGTTACTCATTGAATCTTTCTTTTCTATCATATAAAGTTTATAAGATTTCACAGGTTGAAATCATGAGTCGATTGAAGCTAGACCACCATGGAAAACCTGGAAGCACTGGATGGCCGTTTCGTCCTAATATGGGACCCCTCAGCAGTGCGCATCCACGACCCCGCACCACGCGGGGCTCGAACCCAGGACCTACTGGCTTCGCGTGCGAGCACTTAACCACTAGACCATTGAGCCGGCATCCAACGGTGTTAATGTCGTGGATGCGCACTGCTGAGGAGTCCCATACCAGGGCGAAACGGCCGTTCAGTGCTTCCAGGTTTTCCATAGTGGTCTAGCTTCAATCGACTCATGATTTCAACCTGTGAAATTTCCAAAACTCTCCACAAAACCCATTCTGATAATAATCAACTGCTCACTAGTGACTGACTTCAGGAAAAACTCCTGGAGTTCTAGTGAGAAGCCGTTACCAGTGGAGTTCAACCAGGTCTGTTGTGAGATAGTAACTCACTGAAGACAATGGCGTGCAGTGGCGCAACTTCGTGGATTGGTTGAAGTTACACATTAACACAGCTGGATGCCAGCTCAGTGGTCTAATGGTTAAGCGCTCGCGCGCGAGACTGATAGGTCCTGGGTTCCAAGCTCGAGGGGGCGGGATCGTGGATGCGCACTACTGAGGAGCCCCATGCTAGGACGAAACGGCCGTCCAGTGCTTCCAGGTTTTCCATGGTGGTCTAGTTTTAATCGACTCATGATTTGAACCTGTGAAGTTTCTAAAACTCTCCACAAAACCCATTCTGTTTATAAGATTGTCACATTTTAACGAAAATTTAAAAAAACGAAATTTGAGAAGACATTTGAGTCCCAAAGTAGTCATTATTTTTGTTACCTCTACTTTTCAAGCAGGTAGATTATAAAGTTAAAGGATTGGTTTCACTTAGATTTTGCATATACGCTAGTAAATAAAATATATATCAATACGATTTTTAAAAAAAATCTATTTAGGTTTTTTGAAACTAAAACCTATTTAATCTAAAACATTTTTCTTATGAATTGAGAATTTCTCTGTTCATATGCATTGGATTACAACTTTTATGCTTGGTATTACCATTTTGTTTTTGATTCGTTTCACCAGAAAAACAAATAGATTTAGATTATTTTGGTTTCGACAAGATAAGTACATATTGTAATTCATACTGAATTAAATTTCATTTAGTTCGATAATCCAAAGAGTGGTCAGTTGAATCAGATTTTTTTATGAAATGCAATCGCTTTTCAATTTTTTGTGATTTGGTATTTCTCAAGATTAGTAATTATGCCAACCGATACATGGTATCGTGACTGACAGAATGTTTTTACCACTACAAAAGTTGATTAGCATATTCGATTTGTATAAGATAGAAATGTAACTGATTATGGAAGTTCCCTGATTGACGGGAATAATTAGAAAAGTATAGTTATACGTTTTATCGTAAAACAGTAAGTGATTTTACACTTAAGCAGATTTTATTGTAAAGGGTTCATAAAAAATGGTTAGGATTAAAAGATTATTATTATTACGTTAGGAGAAATTTTAGTGTTTAATTATAGTGAAGCTTGATAAACTGTTTAATTTACTAAAAGAATATTGGACGTTAATAACTACAGTTTTTCTAAGTATGTGGTCAAGATACATGTATACAACTTATTTGGTTATATTTTGTCCTGTTATAATACTTTAAAACGAAATTTCTATAAACGAAAAAGGTTTTGATTTTTTTAGGACGATGGTGTGATGATTTTATGTGATGGATGTGATAAATGGCAGCATGCTGTTTGCTTTCGAATTCTACAAGAAGGAGACGTTCCTACATCACATGTTTGTGAGATCTGCGCTAAATTGAAGGTAATACCTATTAATTTTTTTCAAGTAAATGAAACCATTTTTATTCGCTTTGCAAACATTTGTTGATACGATCAATATTTTGATGACACAGTCTGCACTCAGTAAGAAAGTGGTACGTTTGAACAAATAAACGTGCCTGTACAATTTGTCTTGCGTTAAAACTTACCTGACTTTCTTGAGTGAAAAGAAGCAACTTTTGAATTATTCTACACTTAAAAACATTTATGGCTAACTAGTTTTACGTCTAGAATATACAGAGTACAAGGTCTACTTCAGGAAAAATTATGGATATAGTTGCACTACCTGAATGTTAATCTAACTAACATATTATTATTTTTTATTCAGTTCAGTTTAAAATATCTAATTATAAAGAAAGAATTCTAGCCGTCTGTTTTCCACATTAGTTGAAAGTGTTAAAACACCGAATCCAATTTTTAAGATGTTGTTTTCAGTGTGAAAATTTAGTACTGGAATTATAAGTTCAGTTGTAAAATAAATGATAAGTTAAATATTTTAAAAAGATAGCGTAACGTACTATGCGAAGAGCTTTTTATTAGCAGATGAAAGCTATAAAACGTTGTTACAAGTCTGTGAAAGTGGTGATACTTTAAATAAACTAATAGATGTTTTAAAAATGCAGCTAATAAATGTTCCTTAATTTCTATTAGGATCAATTATACTGAGAAATGTTTTGCTTGTAGTGGAGTCCTGAACGTGCATTTTATTCTATCCAGGACTCGTTGATACTCAGATAGAGACTCAAAAGGGAAAAAGGGATTACACACTGAGCTACTGAATCTAGTTGGCATTCAGTTGTTCAACGTGCATTATATTTATATCATTATTAGAATGGGTTTGAATTATCCTGTTGTTGAATTCAAATATTCTCTAATAAAGATATAAGTATAATTAAGATAAAAAATCGAGATTTTACTTCAGTACAGTCAGTACAGTCTCCGTGCTCATACTGAAAAATACTACTACTTCACTGACGATCGTCAAAGGTATATACTTTAGGAATTCCAAAATTATTAATCGACCACCTGTAAATCCCTCATATGAATGATTTCTATGATTTTAAATGTGTGTAACTAGAATCTATTTTCCATATATATATGACAAAAATAGTATAGTTTAAGTTATTATAACTTTGAAATTACTTTTGTTGAATCATTTAGCCTGAACTTCTTCAAACCGGAGGAATCACAGATGAAACTATTCAGAATTTGGGTGTTGAAGCTAGAAAGGTAGTTTGTTAAACTGATTAGTCTATTTTTAATTGGTTATTTTCAAAGTGGCCTAGTAAAAAGCTTTGGCTAGTATGATCATTTATTTTAACAGTAGACCTATAAACAGTAAACCTATTACTTCCGAAAGCTAACAATAATAATTAGAAAATGAACTAAGATGTAAAAGTTCATTTATTTAATATTAATCTATTATCCAAACGAACCAGTTTAATAATTCGTTAACAACACCATCAATATTCAGTTACAAGAGTGTAATTTATCATTGGATTTTATCACATTAAAATCCATCATCAAATAAGGACAAATAAAAATTCTCTTTCGTTATCGGCAGTCGTATTCTTACAATATAGCCGACTCTCCATTTTAAGTGACAAATTTTGTTTTGCTCATAATAAGTATTTATTCATCTTTAATAATGGGTTGAAAAGAGTGTTCATTTAGTCTTTCTGGAACGTTTCAAATGATTCATCGCACATTTGTAACACTTTAAAATGATTGACATCAATATCCGAAATGTCTTACTGAAATTGGATGTTTTGTAGAGAAATAATGATTTTTCATAAATTTTCAAAATAATAATCGAGCTTTCTTCAAAAATATTGGTGATAAATTTCAGAGAGAACATTAACTAACATAGACCTCTTATTTTGAAGCTTCTCAGTGACAGTTAGATTTGCGAGCGAATAAAATCACAACAGACATACCTAAGACTATAAAGGTTTATTTCTTTATTTTTCGATTAATAGAGTAATAGTCAATGTAGTATATCCATTTGAAATGAGTTTTAATATCAGTTATAGTATCCTCTATTCTCTGTCTAAACACAAATGTCTTGTTATTGCTCAATTGTAGTATTTCTAATAGTACTTAGTCTTTGTGTAGTTATACCTGCCTTTTATAAACAAATCAGTTTGATCAATATAGATTTGATTTATCTTCGGGAAACACATAGATGAGTGTTAGATAATGTGAAACAGAACTACGTGGAAGCAGATTTAAACGTGTATTCTATCAAAGGATTAATTATTGTCTTATATTTTAGCGAGAAACCATTAACATATTTATGAATGTCGTCTTGAGTGGATTGAGGTAAATATATATTCAAACTAATCAATAAATGTCCCTAGGTATCCTAATTTCCTCTGAAAAGTAATATTGAGACTGTTAAAGTCAGTCAACTGAAGATCTGACAGTTTTAGCCAGAAAACTATATTTTTCTGTAATCAACTGGAATCCTAATTAGTAAATTTTGGATGCAAACTTCATTCATCTTATCGTTTGTTTATAGCCATTGAGTTCCCCCATAAAAGGCATTTAAGCGAATTATTAATCTGACAAGTAAAATCTAGTGGATGGGAAACTTTATTGGTATAAGAACCACATAATTTATTATCAACTAGACTAAATCTTATGAGATTGATTTGTGAACATTTGTATTTACCTTTATCTAATTTTTCACTGAACTTTAAAATTAACTCTCATTGGTTGTAATATGGATTCAACAATACAGTTTAGGAGACGGTAGAAAAACACCACACATTCTTTACTTTTAATCCAAAATTCATTTTAACTATGAATGGGATTTAGTATTAGTATCTTGAATAGATGAAATTTGCTAACTTTATTAAAGTGCAATCTTATATTTATCTACAAAGTTTCAAAAAGTGAATAGATCTAATACCATAATACATAGTTTAAATGTTTTGTTTTGTATTTTAGGTCCCATGTAAGGTATACGCTATAAAATAGTGAACATTTAGTATTCTCCATTCTGAAGTAAATACATGTTTCTGAGTAATTAATTGTGTTGATGAGATTTAAAGATAACAGTCAGTTAGTAATGCGTTGATATAAGTAGAAAAGGTAATTTGGAAAAATTAAGTTATTCTGACTTCTACAACTGTATCGTAGATGAAAAAAGGATACTTATTAATTTTTCTTCTAATGAGTATGCGATTATGAGTATAAAAGGAATTCAATGAAGTAAAATAAGCTGTCCTCTTTTTGGCAAACCTAAACAATACTTCAGAATTACAAACTGTATTCACAACAAGTTCAGTTTTACTGCTGAAATGCTGACTTCTATTTGACGTTTTAGGAAGTGCATTAGTATCCAGCGGTACAATTTTTCATCTCTTACAACAAGACGTCTGAGCTTAATTCTGTGTAGACTTTTTAACTTCTTGTTTTAGACTTAGAAAGTGGTATATAACTAGAAATGAAGTTTTTCACAGGTTCTTAAGTGCTAAAATCACAAATAACTTCAGTAAATTGATAAGATAATGGTAAGTGCAGATTTATTTCCATAAATATGTCAAGTTTGTGTAAAAACCATAAGTAATTTTCAAATATTTCCAGGCCACTTGTCTCTTTCGACGTGTATTAGCACTGTGTCTCAACGAAGATTCAGTCTCACCCGCTTTTATAGCTAGAAGTCTTGGAGTAGAGTATACCGTGGCTCGTGGATTATTTAATCGTTTAATCAAGGAGCAAGTTATTAAAGGAGCAGGACCGCGAAGGTAAGACGTTTTCTTAATGATAAGCTCACATAGAAACCAAAGGTTGAGATTTTTTCGGAGTTTTGATGACACTTGAAAATATCCTCTACATTGCTCATCAGATATGCAACATATTAGAGTATCCATAAAATCGGATAAGTAAATGTATGATTTATACACTAAACATTTGATCGGATTTGTTGTTAAATTATTCTCTCATCCTATCTGACCCATATTTATTCTGATCATTAATCTCACAATTTCATTTAACGTGTAAGCTTATTCAAGTTAACATTGCATATTAGTCACCTCAGCATTAACAATTTTATTTCACATGCCATACTTTTAGACAATGTATTTTGCCTTAGATCTGCCCAGTTTTTGAACTATTATTCTCAATATAATTGAAAAATATGAAGAGAATTTATTGAGAAGAATATTTTTCGTTCATATATTAGTCTGTGAATATGATGGGAATTTTTAGATAGATAAAATGTATCATTTGTGAAAAGAAAAGAGTCTGTGGTATACTGTAATATGAAATATTGGAATTATATTTTCATTTATTACCACATTCATGAGACCTGTTCTTCATTCTAGAATATCATCATTATATATCAGCAGCTATCAGTTCAAATTAATAAATACCTGGTGAAATTAAGTAGTCAGAAAATTGGATCACCAAGTAAACCACACAGAAACTTCAAATACGGATATATCATAATAGTTCTTGAGTTAAACAGTAATAATCACTGTAGTTGATTAATGTTTATTTGCTTTATTTCAGAGGTGAAAAGCTTGTTGAAAAAGAATATCTAGAAAATATTGTGTGTCCACGTTTTTTCTCTTGCATTAGTTTGCACGATAAAACATCAGTGGTAAGTAATACTTGGTTAAATGAGCATTTTGGGAGTCAATTTTGTGACCAAGATAGACAATCCATAGTGTTTTGAAATGAAATAACACAACAATATGTATTGTTTGTGTGTTCTAATACTTAATACAAAACTTCCATAGCAACATTTAATCAAGGTGTACTAGCCAACTTTTATCCAAATTTAGGATTTCTCAATTCCAGATTGGAATGAAACGGCTGACCAGCGTTCACTAATTTTCAGTGGTTGTCTGACCTATGTCAATCTGTAATGGAACACATCTTTAAATCAAACAAATCTGGATCATTATTGATTACTTCCATTCAATCGTTTGGTTTTCGTTAAAATCACATAAACTAAACTTTGAATAATAAACAAGGAATATTTTCATAAATTTAGGTTTCCCCTCAAATGTTAACGTCTCAAAAATCTACTACAATTCGACGGACACCTGGGGTGAGTGTGCTATGAGTATACCTTTTTACTTTTTAAACACCAACTGAAAATAGTTCTAATTTCTGAAATGCATGTGAATACAAAACCAGTAACTAGTATGATCTTATAGAAATGAATTTACTGAAAAATCTGTGATGAACTGAATGAGTTCAGTTGTAAGAGAAAAATATTTATGTTACTTAAGTTCACCAAAATATCACGAAACTGCATTTGTCAGAAAGTATTCGACAGGTAAAATATATACATAAGCTGTAAAGGAAACTACTGACACCTCTGGATTTTAGTAATCAAGAATTTAAATGCGAAATTTTACAGGTAAAGGTTTCGTCACTTTATTCTTAAGCAATAAGATCTTAAACAGCAATTATTTTACATTGTTGCAAAGTACTTTATTAGACTACGTGCACTTTCAAATCAAGACTTTAGCATAGAATAATTAACAGTTTTCAGAATGTTGTAGAGTACATCGTATCATTTAAATACTACTATTATAATTCTGAAAACATAAGCATTTATTGTGTTTAAAGATTTAGTTATTACTGTAAATTTTATTCCACAGAGAATCAGAATAAACTGACTAGCTTAAGGAACACTGAAGATTTAAACACTAAAAGAAGATATATCTGATTATAAGCATGAACTACAACCAAACCTTCTAGATCTACTGAGCAAATGTTTCCTTAATGTAGTTGTCAGTTTATCGTGTTAAACCAAATTTAACCTCTGTCGTTAAGTAAATTTTAATGTCTACTGAATCCAAATAATACTTAATGGTGACAGCCATCCACGCTTTTTCTGTTCGAGAATATTTTATTGTCGACGGCAGTATGTGTTAAACAACTTGTTGTTTCAGTCAGTGATGTGAGGATTAAAACCGTGTGATGGTTTAAATTAGTAACCCCAACTAGGTTGCAAGAATATTCAGTCGATGTGTCATGATTATGACTAATTCTATCACTCTTATCCAGTTGCCCGTCATCGCCAATCACTTAAGATCTCTTTCCGATGCAGCGAAATTATGAACGCTACAAATTTTGTGCACGTTTTTTCACGCGCAGCTTAATTTGAAAAGAAACGCTAAAATGTAAGGAACGTCTTAATACCTCACCCCATATAACTAACATTCATTCTCTGATTTAGCTGTACACTGACACTGGCTAACAGTAGAATGAAGGTACATTTTTCGACCTGTTCAGGAGCCGGTAACTAAATCTAAACACAACACATATCACATCATACGCCAGGGTGTAGTTCTCTATGATTCTAAGTTTTATTACTAACATCCATCGGAGATTTTTACGTTCTATCCTATTACGACTCAGCTGCTCTTATTGCTTGGTATTCCTGGATACTTTACTTCACTAGACAAGTCCACAAATAAGAACATAGTCGAACAGGAACATAATCATATTCCAAACAAACAGGGTTGAATAGAAGTAGGAATCACAATAAGACGAACATTAGTGTATTTATAATTATACACAAGAAGATTGTAGTCTTCTCCAAGTATCCGCTAGCGCTAATTAGTTAAAAATTGCCAGTCAGCGTGCTCCAAACACAATCTTGCACAGAATATGCTTTAATCCAATCCATATTCCGCTAACACCTCTCTTTGGGCCCATCTGTGCTTTCGGTTTATCCACTTGCTAGGCAATAAAGAAGGGGCACCAGAGACTGGCCTGTCCGTTTCTGGGGTTTTGATTTCAAAGGTGTCCAGCAGAACACCAAGAGGTATTTTATGGCGAGTCTCGTTGCTGGAGATCGAAGTTGCTCTTAGCTGGTAAGCTTGAAGCACCCAAAATTCTTAGCCTACTGACACTTACTGAACCAAATCTCTTTTCTTTAACACGGTTTGACCAGCTATCTATGTAAGATGTGTGCTACGATAGTCCGTAGCAGGTACTTTTTGACCATACAGTGATCTGTGTATCATGATATCGATCCGTTTTGTTGAGACCCAAGAGCTGGCATCGAAATGCTTCCGTATTTTTCTGCATACTAAAGCTTCTGCTGGAGACCCCGTTAATTGTCTGAGGGTTTTGCGTAAAACGATAGATGAGCAGGGACCTCTCTGAAATCTTTTCAGTGGTCCTTACATTTGGTTTTTGTAGAGCATTCTTAAATGTGCCAACAAAGCGTTCGACATAGCCATTCGGTTGAGGATGGGATAAGGTGTTCAGACATGATTGACTTAGTTTTGCCGACAAAATTCCGAGATAGTAGACGTAAACTGTGTCCCATAGTCGCTAGCTATTACTTTTGGAACCCTAAAACGACTGAATAGTTGACGTAGTTATCTGACTGTGCAGCTTGCAGTTGGATGTTTCATAAAAAGAATTTCTGATCACTTGCTGTATTTAATAACTACCAAAATGTAAGTTTGTCCGTGAGGTAAACCAGCGCAGTCCAGTTGTATACACCGTCACATTGACTGTGGTATTGGCCGTGATTGCAGCCCAGTTTACTGCCGTGCTTTATTTGCTAATGCGTATTTAATATACGAATGGGATAGCTGCTCCAGTTGGGTGTCTAAAAGTGGCCATTACACATAACGTCATGCTTGTGCCTTCCTCCAATTTATTTCGGGATGTCCTGCGTGAAAATGTTCAAGAACTGCTGGTTGCAGCTTCTTTGGGATGACACGTTCGGCAAATAGAAGGCAGTCACCAGTGATTGAGATTATCTGCGCCGAAGCTTTCTAGAGATTATCTTGAAGGGCTATCCTTCTAGATGGAACTTATTAACTTCTTGCATAACTCGGTCTCGAAGAATTTCTTCTTTGACTTCATCTGACGACACTGGAGTGTTTCGAATGGCATTTACTAATACATTCCATACTTCTGGATCTACTTCTATGGAAGCAATGATCATGTCCTCTGATTCAGCGTGTTGAACTCCAATCAATCGAGGCAGAGCGTCGGCTTGACCGATACTTGATATTGAAGTCATAGCTCAGAGGTATTGTCGCTCAGTGCTTTGATCTTTTAGCCGTATAAAAAGTATTTCTTTCTTTAAACTAAATATTGAAATTTATGGTTTGTGGTCTGTCAGTAAAGTAAACATACAGCCATAGAGCATTTTATGGAATCGTTTAACAGCAAAAATTGTTGAAAAGGCTTTCTTTTCAACCTGGCAGTAGTTCCGCTCGGCTGATTTGAGTAATCTAGTAGCATAAGCAAACGTCTTCTCTGAGTTATCTAGAAACAGGTAAGATATCAGTGTCCCAACTCCACGACTAGAGGGATCAGATGCAGCAACAATTCTCATGCGGGAATCGAAGTGTGTTGAGGGAAGCTTCGAGCTGAGCATGGATATGAACTTGTCAAAAGATGCTAGGAATTCTGCTGACCATTGCCAAAGTTTGTGTTTTGAAAGTAATTTATTCAAGAGACCTCACACTTGATGCATTTCAAGGAGAAATGAGTAATAATTAACTAGTGCCAGGAAGGATCTTAATGAAAAGACATCAGTCGGTGCAGGGATCTTCTGAATGGCTTCTATGCTGGCTGGATCCGGTCGGCTACCGTTCTTATTGAAGACAAAATAAAGAGATTTCATCGAATGCATGAACAAGATACACTTTTTTCAGGTAGTTGGAAACAATACTCCATCACGCGGCTAAGAATTTGATTCAGTCGATCAGAAATTTCGCTCTCAGTTGAACCCATGATAACATCTAGATAAGCTGCTGTTCCAAGTATACCTGTTAACATCGCATCCATCATTTACTAAAGGATGGTAGGTGTGGTATGGACGCTAAGTGGTACGAGGGTATATTGAAATAACCTTTGATAAGTGTTGATGGTTAGAAGCTCTCTAAAATGATCATCTAATTCCACTTGCAGACAAACATAAGAAAAGTCTATTTTTGCAAAACATGTTCCACCACTTAACGAACAAGTCTTCAGGAACTGAAAACGGATACTAATATACATCCAGAGCAGCGTTTAAACCGGTTGATAAGTTGGTACATATGCGTATAGTTACGTCAGCGTTATTCCCTACGATAGGTGAGGCCCATGCACAGTAATTGACTGCTTGGATTACACCAGCTTGTTGGAAACGACTAAAGTCCTGATCAACTAATTCAAGAGCAGCATATGGTACAGGACGTTTCGAACGAAAAATATGTTTAGTATCTGGTTTCATAGTGCAATGACTAAGGTTATTTCAAAAACAAGTGTAAATTTTCGCTTTAGCTTTTCTAGCAACCTTTCACATACTTTTTGTAACTATCGGAGTGTCCATTGATGTTAAAAACCATTACTCATGTATTCGGTCATTCCTTTTAGAAACGCGCTCACGGTGCATCAAAGTCTGTATCAGAAAAGGAATACGATGAGGTACGTCTAAGATTCTGTCAACATAGCTACTTATGAAGCAAGTTGTATTAAGTCATCTATGGCAGCAAATCTCCTTATTTCGTAAATTAAAAGTGCTCAAGTTACCTAAACAGATCTTTCATACTAAGCGAATTCACTGAGCGTTCTTACGTTGAATTTTTCGCCAGGAGCAATCTCAAATTCTACAGCCGTGAATACTTAGTGAACAGCTGTTCCACGTTATTACCTTTTGAAACTCTACATCCACTAGACTATGAATATCATTTAGTAATTAGGATTTTCGAACAGACTAAATTTATGATTGAATCAGACAGTTATACAAAGGTAAGACCAATTTCTTGCTGAAGGACTGGAAGAAGCAATATTACTTTTCCGTACTATTTGTAATGATTTTGGATATACAAAGCTTTTTAAGTAGCCATGCTAATTCCAACATTTTGAAATGTGCCAAGAATGATAGCGTAACGTAATAGAAGTATTATGCTTCGCAAACGCATATACTTAGAAACATTTAAAGACAGTAAGAGCTGGTACTATTGTGTAATATATACCTTTTCAGAAACCAAGGTAATTTTCAATTTTGGTCAAACTGAGGAATATTAGGTGGCAAACTTAGAAGTGATAATGCGAAGAATCCCTCACTGATAACAAAGAGCTTTATTTTTTTTACACTTTTCTTGTTAATTCATATGTTTATTTGGGCCTAGATTCAAACTATTTTTAAGTAACTCTTGAACACTTCCTTTATATCAGTACTTAAGATTAATTAGGTAACGGGTGTCATTGTGAGAGAAATTCTGTAGAATATTGTGTGTATTTACCAAATAGGGTTATCCAGTGTCAATATTTATTTCGGGATTATGCACATTGTTATTTTAAATGTATAGTCCAAATTATCTTATATTCCTAACAAGTTAAATGTTTTTGAAATTGTTGTCAGTTATTCAATCCCAGCCAAGATTCTAGAGCATCACCAACAATTAGTAAACGAAGAAAATGGATATGGCGAACACACCCATAAGCGTATCCCGTCAATGAAAATGCATTTACCGATGTCGTTTGTTATTGAATTGCGTTTATATTACAATCAAATTTTACGGATAAAAATATAGAATTTACATAATGTTTTACAAACAAATATACATTTAATATGTAGAAATATTTTTTAAAGATAACAAACACAATTATTTTCACTAGTTAGGCATAAAAAATACGAAGTTATTTTTCACGAGTTGACTAGCACAAGCTTTTCAGAAAACAGAGGTTAATGCTCGGTAGATAACGGAATACAATAAATCTACTTAGGTAATTCGGCGAAACTTTACAACTAATTAAAAACTACAATTTGTGAACTGCAGCAGCTTTTGTTTGCCACAAAGTTTTTATGCTTATCATATCTCGGATAGGTGTACCCAGATTACGCTGTGAAATGAGACCAAATGATCCAGGCTCAGTCATTCACCTTAATAATTATGTAATAATTCACTTGCCAAGTGCAAAGTTATGCGCTCACCTTTGTGTCAGACTGTTTTTGTGAGAACTAGTGATGCTACCTAGCATCCATAGCGAAGTATTTATTTATTTATTTGAACACATAAATATTAGTACAAAGGGGCACCGAATACATATGCGCCACACAAGTCACTTAATTTGCGTGTGTGATACTGCACGGGTGCCCAGACCGAAGCGCGTGGTTTTTTGGAGGGCCATACCCAAAGGCTTCGACCTGAAGGTCTGATAGACAACTCAGTTGAGCAATGTCAAGAGATGCATTCACATGGTAGCCGGTGACCAATAACTGGTTCGTACGACATTTGTTCCCTAAGGATCCCAGAGTTCATGTGTACTATTGGTTTGGAGTCAGCGTTTTCCAATTCCCCTATGTGGATCTTCCATATCCACCAACCCAGTTAAAGCGTCGGACATTCGCTTTTCGGCTTCTCGATTTCGTAAACAACTAATGCCACGAGAAGGCAGTGAGTAGGACTTTCCCGACAGTGGCTGTATACTCGTGGACATGTGAGTATTTTGAGAGGGAGAGCTGACTCTCTACACCTTCGGCGGAAGTAGTTACAGCAAGATTCATAATTATGACCTACTGGTTGAAGAGCGACTGCTTTAACTACTGAGCTAGAACTTAATTTAGCTATAATTTATAACTTCCGCGATAGCACTGTCGGCTCAATAGGAAGGAATTGAAAATCAAATATTTGGAACTTTCATCTTCATATTTATCCTTGATGTCACGCAAACGCAGCAGCACAAAGTATCCAGAATCTACATGTGACAAGAATCTTTTCAAACAAAACACAAACCAGTTATCTTTTGTAAGCTAAGAAGTTAAAGTAACCAACCAAGTCTCCGAAATAATCGTTTAAATGATCTCTATATACTGAAACGTGACTGTAGATACATTTGACATGGGTTACGGTCCACGATTGATATTTCAAATACTGTTCTTCATAAAATGTTTGGAAGATTATAGATTCAAGACAAAGTCTCGTTAAACAAGTTGAATACACTGAAACTATTACAACTAAAATATAGTACTATCGAAATTTCAATCGACTTCATTGTGTTATTTTCTTCATGAGTTACTTTCACTCTGTGATTGCGCGTCATTCCAAAGCAACCATAAAACTTCGCTCATTGAAATCATAATCTGTGAGGGAGCTTTCGTTTATTATTTTTTTCCAACAGCAGAACGAGTGATTGAAATTACTAAACTAACGCCTTAACAAGCCTTTGAGGGATGTTTAACAACGGGTAAAAATAAGAAGGATTACACTTTGAAGGTGAAATCATGAATTGGTAATTGCAAAACATTTTTGGAACATGAATGTACACGATATTATAGCGAAAGGTTTACAAGTCAGGATATTATATAGTTTATAAATGAAACTTTTAGAACATTAAATATGAAAATGAGGTTTTGTAATCTTTCTTATTCAGATTATCCGAATCGTGATCGACGCATCGAATAAATATGAGGTGAATATAGATGTTTTAAATCATTCCTACAAAAAAGCGGTAAAAAATTACATAAATCGCCGAATGACTGAATAATTCAGTAGAACAGATCGCAACAAGATAAAAGTATCTGATAGTTAGCACTTATGTATGGACACAATCATGAGATTCAAATTTATGCTTGAATAAAACTTAGTATACATGTGAAGAAGAAATAGGTAGTTACCGATTGTTAAATAGTTTCATTATCACACGTCGAATATAGTAAAGTCATTTATGGAACATTACGTCAGTTGCGAGTGCTATTAAAGGTATGAGGGCGGTCATCGCTTCCCAGCTGCCTACACTATGGAAAAATACTTTTCTTTAATGTACCTGGAAAGGGGCTAGGTTGGTAGTGATCTTGGCGATCTCAGGGTTAAAGGAATGATACTTGAAGCACAAATTTTTTACTCCGTAGAAAGGAATAGATTTACTTGAGAACTATCTGTAACCGTTGAGTTATGAATATAAACCGTAACTTAACCATTAAAAATTAAGTGAGATGGTAGTATATTCAGTTTTTCTGTAACAGTTGCTGATCATAGCTGAGATGCGAACCATGGAACGATTACTAAATGAATGCCGCTAGCTCTTCGCAGTCTTACAGGTATTCAGTAATATAATATTCTCATAAAGTCACTTAGGATTCTTTAATTGTTTACTGCATAACGATAGCTTTTTCAAATAAGTGTTTAACTATTTTAACCAACTAACTATAAATTTGCTAATCAAAATGTTAACAACTCTGGAAATAATTACCAGCATTGTTCTAGATTTAATGACCATTTGAGGTATGTAACCCTTTCCACTGAAGCTTAATTTACAATTCCATTACTTGAGTGTATAGAAGTTGTCCAAAGTCAATTAATTCTAAAACTGCTTTGTCGAAATTTAATGGTATCAAAGAATAATAGGAACGACAAAATTCGTGAAGGCGAAACAAACTGAACAGTCAGAGATGGAGAAAAAAAGTTTATGACAAATCATAATTCACAATTCACTTATAAATATACCCTGCCAGATGGATATTATACTCTGGTTTCCAAGAGAACCAGACGATATCTAGGGTTTTTACAACCTGAACAGCACAGTTCAATCAAGTGGCATGATCATACAGGTATATGAACGTTGGTGGACAAGACCAGTTATAATAGGAAATTCAAAATAAATTCTTACCATATAAAAATGAACTAAACATAACCAGTTAGGTTAAAAAAACTCAAAAGATCAACAACAAAAATTAATTTCAACGTACACTATAGTTGATGGTAAAATCTGTGAGACAACAGGTTCTTGAGCAAGATCAGATGAACTACGAAGACACAATTCATAAAGGCTAGTATCGAAAGTGAAAGTGTAACAGTCACACAATTCTATGAGTTCTGCAAAAGAAATCAGAAACAACATTATATGTATGAATTGTGAGTTATTTATTTATACATCAAATTTAAATCATAATGATGAATTAATTAGCAGTGAATGAACGTGTATTATCTGAACTTGAAATTAATTGTATTACAGTTTTAGATTTTTTATGAATTATTGTGTTAACTGCAACTCATTTTTCTTGTATGCAAATGTATGTAAAGGTACCAATAAAGATAAAGTTACGGTATTTTCTGTTCATTAGAAAAATGATACTAAATAATTTTATTAAAAAGAGTTTGAGTTATCCTGTGGTTGATGTTTAGAACTGAATTTCGATCAGTTTTTAATACTAACTTGCACGGATCGACTCTAAATAGATATCAAGACACAAAACATTTAGAACGTATGGATTATGGTTGGTAGTGGAGATCAGAAATCGAATTTCGTCGTCGACTGGATTTACTTGAAACCCAGTGATGTTCATACCTGGATTAGTACTCAGTATATATCAACAACGGGTTAACTTAAACGCTTCCTAATAATAATAATACAAACATCAAGGCCGTTGAATAAGTTAGTGATCATCTGGACTCACTAGCTCAGTGGATAACGCATAGGACGTTTGAAGTGAATACAGTGACGTTTGAATCCCGGTGTGAATATCAGCGCTGAGGTACATGTACATTCAACCTATGAGTCTCGAATAGGACAGAGCAAGAATCCTGGATTTCCGTGCTGGCCAAAATCTACCTGTTGTGAAGTACGCTAAATGTTTATGTTTCCAACTGCTACGTTTGGAAATTCACGTATGAGTATGATAATCATAAATATCTAGAAACATATTACTTATCGGATTCAACTATTCATCAATGTCTTATAATAGTGAATGTTTTGGAATCCTGAAATCAAACCATTTATTAAAAAATATTAGATACAATATACAAATAAAACTAATTTCTCACTTTCTGTACCCTTCGACAAAACTCCTATATTAGGTATACAATTAATTTCCGAAAATCAGAATCCACAGAATCATCACCATCGTGATCAACATCATCATCATTAATTTCATCTTCAACGGTTGCAGATGGAGGATTTAAAGTAAAAAAATTCTCGTTACTACTACCACCACTGTACATGTCAATTCCTGTAAAATTGAAAATATTCTCATTGTTGAGTATTTCTAACGCAAGTCTTTCACTGAGGAAATAATGTGAAGATCCTGATACGACGTGCGAATTATTATTATTTGATGTAGATGACTCTAAATATCTACCGGAAATATCACTAGTTGAATTTACAGTAGACGAATCTGTGGATTGAGAACAAATTTTTGGAAAAAGTTATTTAATTTTTATAAACACAATAAAATTAAGGTCATTTTTGACATGGTAAGGATTCAAACAATGAATGTGAAGGAAGATAGAGTGGTGAGAGTTGTTGGCCTAAAAACAATTCATCACTGATATCGTGTGCAAGTGAAGTTGATCAGTTATGAGCAGAAATATTGAAAACTTCCAATTATGTGCCACACTTTATATCACCATAGCAAGATGAATACCACTGTAGTATTGATAAGAATATCAGTGTTGATAAAAATACGCTGGACATAGGAAATATGACTTGATAAGAATGAGTTCGAGGAACAGAAACATTACCAGATAATCTTAAGACTAACGGTCTAAGAGAATGCAAATAATGAACAGAGCTGCATCATTGTGACTGGTTTTTATTTATGTTATCCTGTCTCCGACCATAGATTACAATAACCGCTCGAACTCCAGCCACGTTGTCTGCACTTACGTATATTTTCAGTTCAGTGGTCAATAACTTTATGAACTAATGCTAGATTTTGGTTTAATCGATTAAAGACAATGGGTGAAATGGTTCAGAATCGACCATAGATGCCTAGATCTATTTACTATTTTCCTCACTCTAGATCTTGAATATCAATATTTCATTAGACATACTTTTCGATTCTGTCATCATGAACCATTTCCTCAATGTTCAGTCTTCTCCCTAAAATTACTGCTGGATTTATTTCGACTCCATTACTATTCATCTCGTGTTTATGTGATATGTTGACTTGAGACAATGCACATGTGTACTAGGCTATACGTTGATTATAACTGACTAAAAGAATTCATACTCACTATAAACACTTACCGTCCACAAATACTTACCTCTTATTGTGAAATGTACAGGAGGCGTCGAAAATGTATTACTATTGTTGTCACTGTATAAATGAACAGGATCTGTGTATAAAGGTTGTAAAATTTCTTGTTGATTCAATAACAATTTATTATCGTCAAATATTAAATGAAATGAAGTTTGAATAAAATGTAAATATTTCAATAAAACGGATGCTACAGTCTGTTGTACAGAGTTTTTATTTGGATAAGATAGTATATTGGAGTTATAAGTCGATTTTGAAGTGGATGATGATGAGAAGAATGAATTATTATTATTATTGTTATTATTATTATTAATGTCATTATAAATGACACCTAAGGTACTAGTTTTAACATAAGATGTTATCTGATTTACATCAATATAAACATGAGTTGCATAATTTTCCAATTCTTCCATATCAATATCAGAGTATATAAAAAATGTTTTATAAGTTAAGAAATTATGATGATGTTGACTATCATTATCATCGTCATCATCATCACTAAGAAACATAGTAGAATTGCACACTGTTGATGACAATGAATTAGTTGTTGTAGTAGGACACTTGGAATATGTATATTTTAATCCACGTTCTACCGCTTCGAACAATCCATAAATCACTGAATTGAGACAGGTATTAATTAGCTGTGATGATGTGTATATATCAGATGCATGATTAATACAACATGGTTTTTCTAAATTAATTATTTCATGTGAATTTTGAGAAAATGTGTATTGTTTTAATATTAAAGGTTTGTAGTTTTGATTTGTTTCGGAGCTAAAACACAAAAAGTACATAATAACGCAAGTAGAAAATACTCCCGAAAAACATTCTGGAGCAGTTGTGTTTATTGAGTTGGAAGGTTTAACAATAATGTTAGCGCCAGCTTCAGATAGAACCGAATTATTCAAATTTCCCCTTGTGCAATTAAAGGCTTGATTGGTCGATATTGATCTTAACTGACTATTATTGACTCTTACCTAATTGAAATCAATGTTGACCAGAGAAGCTGTTACTTATATGTGGAAAAATTAGAATAATTCAGTTTTATCTGAAGCTTGTGTTAACAATATTGTCTAGAAAGACAAGGAAAGCTTCACCATTAGACCACACAGCTACTATTTTTTAAATATTTAAGAACATTAATAACAGTTTTTGTTCTCTAGTGTATATAAATTATTTAACCAGTGGCCCTTTCACCTGAAATCTGTAAAGTTGGGATTCGGGGGATCGGGAATACGAATCAACTAATATTTCAGTAATTGTACCTGTCAATGAAGCCCTTATAACATTACTGACCAATAATTTTACTGGGTATTTTGTGTTATGACCACTATTTTGATGGTAAAAAAATGTAAATTCCTGAAACCTCAATATTTTACCCAATTATATACATTGCCACAGTGAACCATCAACAGTAAACTTCACCATTTTAGGATTTTATTTATTCTATATAAAATCTGGTACAACTAAGTACGAAAAACAGTATACACAAATAAAATTTGTGTTCAGGCTGGTATATTGATCGGGGGTCTTAAACAAAGAAGGTATCTTTCTGAGTCTTTCACCTAAAGAACTAGATCACTAGGGATTGCGACACCATCAAGAGCTGGCGTCATATGTTAGCCAGTTACCAAAAGTAGGTTCGTATACCATTCGTTCCTTCAGGATCGTGAAGCCCATGTACACTAATGTTTCGCAATTGAGGTTTTTTAACTCTACTAGATTAACCCGCTGTAACCACCGACCTGGTTTAGGCGCTAGATGTCCGCTTTTTAGGCATAACTCATCACTTCCCAATGATAAAAAAATAAACTAATTAACCGACAAATTCGCACAAATAAAAACTAATGAACGTACTTAAACAAAAGACAACCAGGTGACATTGGACAGTTTGCAACAAAAATAATATGAAATTTTGATAATGAACAGGGTGTAGAATTCCTTTCACAACTGGTATCATTACTAATATCACTGCGACTCGTTGTTTTATGAGCGGAGAACATATTTGTTATAGTTAACCAGGCCAAATGAAATAGATGGATCGTTTCATCAACAGTAACATTATTATTATTATTACTGGTGTTGTTGCTAGTACTATGTGGATTCATGTGATTGAATTGATGAGAATGTATAGATTGGAAATATTTAATAAATGGCGAATCATTATTATTATTGTTATTATTATCAGATATGTTAGTTGTTAGATTAAATAATTGAGACAATTCATCAAAGCTTATAACAAATAAGTTAGACAACAGGATAAAATCATTAATTAGCAACGGAATCAAACCATTTAATAAATGAGAATTGCATAAATAGGATGGAATGATAATAATAAGATAGAAAGTTGTCACTGGCGTATTTGATGGTGATGAAGAGGACGACGATGGTGTTGCAGAAGTAGACAGAGATGAATTTGTGGTAGAATTTGAAGATATGACATTACCATGATCAGGATCAGGAATCGGAGAAGTCGATTGGACGCATAAAATTGAAACAAATGGTTTCAATGAGGAACTGGTTCTTCTCAAGCCAAGTACTTCATTCTGAGTTCGATTATTACCTTTTTTTTAAAAAGGCAAAAGGAGGAATATAAAACAAAAAAATCATTAAAATTTGACAGAACTAAATTATGATTATATCTATAGAGTGAGATTGTTTTTTAATAAAAAGAAGGATTTATGGCATTATATGAAAAGTGATTCATAGTATGTTGACATGAAAACTGGCCAAATTACTACATGATTTAAATAGTTGAGTAAATTGGTAATTTGTTGAGGAAAATGAGATACAATCACAAAATAGATTTTAGAGAACAAAACCATTAATTCAACTGAATACATGCGCGAACAAAAAATTCTAATTTTTATGGCGAAGTCTTCGTCAGCATGAGGGGTTCGGTGGGACTGATGAATTTCCAGAGTTTACATCATAGATTGATCTCAATTAGGCAACCATTGAAAACCGAGAAGCATTGTACAGCTGTCTCATTTTAATATGGGACTCCTCAGTAGCGAGTATTCACGACTACACTGGTGATCAAATTCATGATTTTCAGGTCTCGTCATGAGCACCTAAACTGCAGACTACTGGGTCGGCATCCAAAAAACAATCTAAAATTAAGATTTTAATGACATTGGAAGGTGTAATTAATAGATCAGGTGAAAGTAGGACATGGTTGGTTAATAAGCAAGGAAAAAACATATCCGGCTACAATAAATACACGCGACTGTCTTATGCGCAAAAGCAACTACACTTATTGAGAGCTTTATGCTGTGCTTTTTGGCCTATACCTTATCTTTGGTCAAACAACTTATTTGAGTATAACGTGATCAAGTACCGTGTCCAGTCGGTATCTAGTATCCAGCATGGGACGGTGATCTCAATCCAACCTTGTTACGTTATTATAATAATACAGACACACTTAATGTACTTCGTGAAGTTTGTTATGTTTTTTCTACCCCAGTAGCAAATAAATACCATGAATACAAACATCTCAAATTGTTTTATGAAAAAGATTAGGAAAAATCAGTAGTAAAATGCACAAACCCCAATTCAGACTGAATAAACTTCTATGAGGAAGCATTCCAAAGGATGTTGAATACTCGTTGGTAGATCGTGAATCGTTATGGCCATTATTGTTGACAAGAGATATTTTCTCATTAAGTGCTCTTGGTTGTGTTCCACCAAATACAAATACCCGAGGTTGTTGTTTGATTAACGTGGGATTATAATCGCGATGAGTACTAGGTGGAGCCATATATAGACACGCTACAGCACGTCTACGGGCAGAAGGTAGATGGATGTGCAGATTTGATGATTTCATACTAGGCATATAGGAAAGTTGTATCCAAGACAAGGTAGACAAATTGAAGCGCCAAACATCTTGATAGTGTAGCTGGAGACTTTGACCTGTCTGTGATCGAACAGCACCAAAGGCAATATATAAATTACCATTGTAGGACCCTAAATATTTTATTAAAATTTAACAAAATAATTTTTTGGAAATTTGCTACTAAATGTATGACATGTAATGCAAAAGTGAAGATAGAACATAAAATGTATACAGACCAAAATACTTTGAAAGTCATGCTGTAAGAAAACTAAAACAAATAACAGGACCAAGTATATTTTAGATGATTACACAATGAGGTACACATGTGTGTTGATATAAGGTTAGATAAAGGTTGGACAATTGAAATGATAATTGGTATGTATACAGAAACCAGACAATCGAGTTATATCGTCGAGTCAAAGTATGAAGAATCGGTACAGTTCCAATCAAAATCATACAAACACTTACATTATTATTCCAGAATTGATAAAAGGAGAGAAGTCAGAATGATTGAATTAGTTATGGACTAACACTATAAATTTGGAAGGCTCTCCCGGTGTCCCACATTGTACGAACATTCCATGTACCTAAACAAATGGTCGCTCTGGTTGTCAGATGGGGCATCGGCCTCGTAACCTCCGAAGGAATTCGGCTTTCATCATGAGGCGTCATAGTTCTTCTAAATGAAGACCTTCTGACTCCCGGGGCAGAGTTTAAAAGGTTTGAATAATTTTTTCTGGTTAGCGTTTTTTGGCGAGTTAGTTTTCTACGGGATGAGGACGCTAACCCCATGCCCAACCCTCCTCCTTTACCCGGGCTTGGGACCGGCAGTAGCCCCCGGGGGGACTTTAGGCGGCCTATGCTCCATTGGGAGTAACGGGCGTAAGTAAGTAAGTAATACTATAAATATATTCCTGTTGTAACTATTAAGTAGCTATATTATACGTATATTTATATTCATTTTATTATAAGCATTTATTTGACCTATTGACTATTATGATACTGTTTATTATTCTTAAGATATTTCCAATTTATTAGTAACAAACTCTTACATTTAAAGACACTTTTTAGTTTGATCTTGTATAATTGTTATATTCTACTTGTGGTATGATGCCGTCTGGTTTGTTTGTATATAAGCACACTATGCTTGAAATATATTACTAGTCTGCTCTGGCAGGTTTGTACATCATTAGTCTGGTCGTATAGGTCGGTGTCTTTAACTGACGGTCGTATCACGTAATATAATTAATCGAGCATAAGGACATAACAAAAATCAAATGCTTTGAACATGCATAATTAATAATTCCAGTGTTTAGTTAATTGTAATATTTGTGATTAAGTATCGCAGCAAAGAACACATAAAACAACTTAGGTTTTCTGTAAATCTTAAAGTTTGAATTTTTCTAAGACATGAGAGTATATATATACATATATATGTCGACATAAGTAGTATGTAATACCAATCAAAAGTTGAATGGCTGGCAGCAAAAGGCTAAGAAGAACAAGTTGAAGAGAATAGAAGAGGAAATAGAAAGGAATTGTGAACTGGAAGAATCATACAATGTGAAGGAAAAATGGTGTAAATTTGAAAATGAACTATTCAGTGTATGGTTCTTGCATTTAACCAACATATTCTATAACTTTGTATTAAAATATAGTTATTGCCCCCACCTGTGTTCTCGTTCACAACATATCTAACGGACCGACAGTTACTCAAACACATATACATACATTGTTAGCTTCGGTTTGGGCGCCAGTGGCAGTATTTCAGCCCTCACACAAATCGAGTGACGAAGTGTGGCGCATATATACTTTGTGCCTCCTTGTACCGGTGTTTATGTGTTGAAATAAATAATAAAATAAACAAAGACATATAGACACATATTTGCTTGCTAAATTATTTTCACTTATTCATTTTCTTACTTAGCTAATCATTGGTCATGTAGTTTGAGTCACCTGTTTGAAATAAATCATTTTGACAACTTTGTTCCAACTTTGAAAATATTATATACCGTAAGCAATCATTGTAATAATTGTAATCAGGTCGGACTGTCTACGAAATATAAGCATAAGTATGCAACACCCCGCTGAAAAGCTGCAGGTTAATAGAGCTTAATTATAGATGCCTCTGAAGCATTATTCGTGTATGTTAGGACTAGTGAGTGAGGAGTGTTGAAACTTAAACGTAGGATACTAGGGACGTATGGCAAGTCGATTGATAAGGTAGTGAGTCTTTATCGACTGAGATGATTAGGACATGTATCACGTATGCTCAACAAGCACCTACCTCGATGCACAGTGATGGCTAGTATAGTAGGCTGATAGAAAACTATGGTCGGCCAAACCAGG
Source organism: Schistosoma haematobium (assembly GCF_000699445.3). Taxonomy (NCBI): domain Eukaryota; kingdom Metazoa; phylum Platyhelminthes; class Trematoda; order Strigeidida; family Schistosomatidae; genus Schistosoma; species Schistosoma haematobium. The sequence goes on from NC_067201.1 coordinate 15,660,198, forward strand.
ATATGGGACCAGTTCATGAATTCATTGACTATTGAATTGAACTGTGTAGGTAGTTTCAGACTAACTAGTTTGTGTCCGTGTGACTATTGTAATCAATGGTAAGAAATGGAGTGAAGTAGTTCAGAATTGTTAGCAATGAAGCGGTTCCACTTACTGATTGTTTCCTTAGATTTTAAGGTTTTTTAGAAATGTTTTATGACGCAAATACATATTTTCTTGAGTTTTTTTTTCTATTACCAATTGCACTATTACTACTCTGATATCCTCCTTTACTGCGCTGCGATAATTTTAATTGATAAACATATGTAACATGTTCTACGTTGCGCATGACAGACTGAAATCTTTATAACTGGTTTTCTTACATTTAACAGATTACAGCTAGAAATCATTCATTTATTAAAAATGTCCTGGGAAATAGCTAAATACTGGATAGATATACTTCATATTCAATGCCCAATCCATCTATTCCAAAATGTTACACATCGAGACAGAATATGGATAAACACATTATCTGCATCACAACAGATTTACAAACTGATCAATGATTATTATTTCTTCTTAAATAAGATGCTTCATCCATCCCAAACACAAGTTACTCATTCAATTGAAGTAAACGAGCTCATTTCTAGGTGGTAAAATAGCGTTTCAACAAAAAACCTTGTATAACCCTATAATACCACAAAGATTTGTACAAAGGAAAACTTTCAGTGCAGTGAGAAAAATTAGATGAATTTACAATGTGAAAGACTCCTACGTCCGTAAGGTGAATTTAACTTTGATGATGTTGATGATGACGACGACTCCACAAATGATGACTTTGGATCATATGTGAATCCATTAACTTTATTGAATATTTGTGAAAGCAGAACTTCTGGTGATTGTAAACCATGACCTGGATGACGAATTATCCAAACTGCATAACCACTTGACCAACGGGAATGATAGTTTGATGTTAGTTTATCATATTTTGGTGTATATGATCTGTTTTCTACATTACTATGAATAAATTTCCACAAACAACATGGACGAGAGGGAGAATTTGCCCAGAATTCAGGTCTATAAAAAGAAGTGGACAAAAAAGTAAATGGGATAAGTTACTACGAAATCCAGTTATATGGACAAAAATTTGCTCTATATTCTAAAGAAACACCAACTAGTTACGGGTCAACGAACAAGCTAGTTTTATATGGCTTTTGGTGCTCATTAAATCCTATCGATACAGTATTTCTGAGAAGTGATCACCGAAATACGTGATCAGATACTGTATCGTACGGTAAATAATATTTCACAGCTTATGATGACCAAAAAGTAAACCCTAAGCATATTTCCATTGTTCTTCGTATTGAAGAATAGGAGATATTTATAACTCCAAGGAGACTCAAATCCTTCTAAAAATCCAAAATCGTGTCGCCTACAGCCCCAGTCAAAGAATTTTCCACAAATGTTTAATGTAACTCATTTACCAAATGCCATTTCGATCACTCGGTTTTTAATAAAACTATCTGATTCCCCAAACTGAAGTACGTGGGGAAGTTTCTGAATATGAGACCACTACATCACCTGTGAGTTAATGTAGCTGTAATATTAGATAATTGGTTGTTGTTCGAAGGGCTCTGTATCTAAGTTTCGACCACTTGCCACAACAATCATCCTTAAAATGCAATAAACACTTGTGACGAATAATAACACGCAAAAACATCAAGGTCAAAATTTCCGGCAAATCGCATCAGAAAACACAATACCAAACGCATGGTTCTCTGACACTGATAAAATAAAAGCAGATGCATTTGATCAATGAAAACCAGTCATACATACAAATTCAAGACTTAAAATATGACAATAAGAAAAGTGGATGGAATTGTAACGAAAATAAACAGAAATTATCACTCGTACTTTAAGAGGAGTTAGTCAGCCAGCTACGAAGTAGGACACATATATGCATCGGTCCAAGTTGCCACACCTCATTAACACAACAAGATGAACACCGGATTCATAAAAGTAGTTAATTCAGAGGTGGTAATATATAAAAGAAAGATTGTATATAAGGATATAGTACAGGAAGAAAGAATTAGTTCGTAGAAAGAAATGTATAAAGCAATTTTAATCTCACAGTTTAAGGGAGGACAAAGAATGTATACACTGACGCCATTGTGATAGATTCTGAGCCATGTCACAGAGTTTCCAACCATCGGTTACGATAGTCACGCGGACCACAACCAAGTAGTCTGCATCTATCAACATTGCTAGGACTAGACGTTAGTGACTTCAAAGACTGATGCCACGTTTTAGTTTGGCCGCCCCTAACTTTCTTCCAACCATCACCAACACTAGTCATCAGCATTGCGCGTCGTGGTAGTCGGTATTCAGGCATACGTAACACGTGGCCCAACCATCTCAGTCGGTGAAGATTCACAACCTCACCAACTGATTTACCATCATTCCCTAATACCCTATGTCCAACCTCACTACTATTTAGCCGGTGATCCCAGCAGATGCGAGCGATATTTCTAAGGCATCTGTGTTCAGATACTAGTAGCTTACGAGTACCTTCTACTCTTAATGGCCGTGTTTCGCTGCCGTAAATTAAAACAGAACGGACTGCCGCGCAGTATACTCATCCCTTAATTGATAGACGGATATCTCGCATTCGCCATAGGTGAGGTAAGTTAGCAAAAGCCAAACGAGCTTTCGGAATCCGTGCAGAGAATTCGTCAGACACCAACCCATTAGGGCTAATCAGACTTCTAAGATAAGTGAAGTTGTCGACGCGTTCGACTACTTCACCCCCTATCCTTAGTTCAGGTGTTGACGCAGGACAGTCCTGGAGCAATAACTTTACGAGGGACAAATGTAATGCTACCAGTGGATCACAATAAAGCTGAATTCATCAGTTTAAAGAGACGTACATTCCAGTTTTGCGACTTTCATTTCAAAAGCTATACCCGTTCCATTAACTAAAAACATAGATAAGATTCATAATGACATTTGGAGCAAGTACTACTTTTGAACATGTTAGTGGGATAAATCTACATACATCCTAATGGTCGTTGGGATTACTTACTTTGTTTAAAATAAGCATACTAAAAAACTCCAGTATCTAAATTGCTAATATCCAAATGAATCATTTCTAACTTCGATATACTTAACAATAAGCAAACAAATCGATATTCTATTCTTAGATAAAGCGAATCTTAAAGAAAAATCTTGCATACGGGAATTAATGAGGACCAAAAGGCAATGAACTAAGCGAGTAGCTATTGAGTTTTAATATTCTTGAATGTGGAGCAAATGAGTAACTAACTAATGAAAAAAAGATGTCTTGCCTGTGGAGAACAGAGAAACGTTTTAAGGATATAACCATCAGATTTTATTGATAATAATAAAATGGAATGACAAGTTACTTTGAAACCACTGTTGAACAAGTATAAAAGAAAAAAGCAGGTGAGCGGAAAGTTAGATTACCAAGTCGACGACAATTAATGTTAGACAGAATATTTCTTAAAAAGATGGGACAATGATTCACTCTCAACCCAAAAAACTGGAACGATGGGATGAACATTTTGAAAAATAGTTTAACTGTTCTCTAACCACCATTTTGTTGCTCACTTTTACCAAGCAATGTCAACATAAATCCCTCGATTCTTAGAGAAGTAGAAAAAGCCATAGCCCATGTAAAGCAAGAGGAGGGAAACAGGCCCTGATTGATTAACCCTAGAGATCTTTAAGTATTGTGGTCGAGTTTTGGCTGTTAAAATACCTGAGAATTTAACTAAAGTCCGGGAACTGTTTATATTTCCAGATGCAGTCAAAATCTACATTATGATTACGCTCCACCGTAATAACACAATTGCCCCGTTTAGACAATATTAAAGAGAGGCAACCTAATTCTATAAAACTGCTTGTGGTAGACATTTGAAACTACGTTTGGAGACCACAGATCTTATCATTGAAACAATGAGTTAACTAGGCTTATATATATATATATATATATATATATATATATATATATATTAAATAATTTATGTATAGTTTAAATTGATCGACACATACCCACACCAGTTTCCTGTTTCTTCTTCCCACAGGATGCGAAGTAACCCACCGGAGGTAGTACCCAAATAATCGATCATTTCTAAACCACAAAAATTACATTTTGCCGGAGTTAGCTTCTGTCCTTCCGAAATGTTCGCCGTATCAGAGGAGGAGTAATCTGATACATTGACAAGAGGAATAAGCTCCCATAGAGCAGAATCATAGACATCACATGATGGGTGATTAGGTGATTTACTTCGTCCACCAAACAGAAATATACGACCTTGGTGACTAGTAAGACATGCGAAATCACGAGGTAAAGGAGTTCTAGGATGGGATGTTTGATCATGTGATATGTTATCATTCCAAATGCCATTCAAATATTCGTGCGAGTCTATACCGAATTGTCGACTCCTATTCGTATCGAATGGAATGCTAAGGGAAAGATCTGAAAACGATAACAAATCATCACGAATTTCTATACGTGTCCAGTTCCAAGTAATGAAATCCAGTCGATAAACTGAATTGTCATAATTATTAAACTGAAAGATAAAAATATTTAGAAGAATTTGATAAATGAGATGTTTTAGTGAGGAAAAATGGAACTTTATTTTTCGAAGGCTTATTATTCAAAGTTTAGTTAATGTACTTGGTTTTATGGTCGTGGAGATCGGCTCAATTTTGAGATAGATTTTTTACGAATTAACTAATACTGAAAAACTACTGAGAACCAGAATGCACTAAGCAGCCGTTCTGTCTTAGTTTTAGTAGTGCACACCTATAACTCAGCTGGAGGTAGAACTCTAGATATTCAGATCTAAGTGATTAAGGTCTCATTGAACAAAAATTTAACGGTTAACATTTTAAATTCAAATCAGTTCGTAATAAAACGTGACGATCATGAAGTGTCACTAACGATCCATGTATCACCTCAGAATGGTGGAATCGCATCAGTCACAACAATTGCCGTTTATATGAACATCTAGTTTACCTATAGCTAAGCAGATAAAATGGTTTCTGTACTTACACAATTATTTGAAAAATTAGGAGGGAGGTCCAACAGACATATAGCAAAATGAAGAAAATGCTAGAGATTAGTAATGCCTTTACATATTAAACTTAGACTACATATAACTGTAAAACGGGTTTTGTATCTAACTAAAGATAGACAGTAAGACAGGCCATGAAAAGGTTGGCGGTAATTATTTATCAGTAGTTTATCCGTCTTTACATCAAACAAAAGATTGGTACGATATCATACAAGGATATGTAATACATGTAGTGTTTAAATAGTACGAACCATACAGAATAACAAGTCTATAATTTTCTGATTTGTAGTCTAGGTAAAATATTAATATAAAATACTACAGTGGAGTCCTAAATATATCCACAGGTTTTCGGTGCAAAGAGCTGAAAACGTAATTGATGATAACTTTGAAACGATGTATTGACACCTTGTTCACTGTTCGGACCACTCATAGATCGGTCATTGATAGTTAACACACTTTTGTACTATTGAGACGCACAAGCTGCCAAACAACCATAAAAAGTAAACTCTCCCTAAAATATGGAGTTTTGCAGATAAGACTTTAGTAAACATTGAGCTTAACAACAATAGGTAAGAGGTTAATGTAGTCACAAACGAGAGGCTTATCACAAAAATAAATTGACACTTATTTATTTACGCTGAAGAACTGACTTACATTCAGTCACTAAGCGTCAGAAATACAATTTTCTACACGTTGAGATGTTACAAAACTACACTTACTATTACATTGATAGTTGTTATTTAGTTGCTGGGAAAAACCTCTATATTAGTACATAAAAATAATAATAATAATAATAATAATAATAATAATAATAATAGCTTTATTCAATATTATTTGTGTAGTACAGATATGGAATTGTGAGCATACAATATCTCAATAATTTTGTTTTAAACTTCCTATATATATATATATATATATATATATATATATATGCGTAAAATGAGTAAATAAACATATATATAATCCAATGAACTGTTTAAAAGAGCTTATGAAACAGTGAATAAACAGTGGGCTTGATTCTAAGCTTTTGGTTAGCCTAGCTTTTACAACCTGTTTGTTGCATAGTATTTGCGTTTAATACGATATTGTAGGGTTTGCGAATTTTTCTTGAGTGGATGGGTTCTAATAAAACAGCATCTCGTCATGCCAGCGGAAATGCAAGAAAGATGTTTATGAAGTGGGTGGTAAGTATCAGACAAAACAACACTTGGGAAATCTTCAAATACCTATTCACAAACACGTCCATGATGAAATCAAAAGACTAATTTTATAGCCTTACTAATTGCCTTTGGTGTTTTGCGTGACAGTAAAGTAATCGCATTAAAATGGTCATACATTTGTTCACTAAGCCTGGCTAAATGTTCGAGAACACTTATTCACGAATAAGTGGACCCTGACTATATTATACAATGCATTATTACGGATTCAGAGTCCGTATAGACGATATGACCGTTTTTTACTTGGTAAGTTATTTACGATATGCTACGATTGTGTCCAGAAACTAACTACCATTTGTATTAAAAATATGGGGAAATACCTGCCTAAGAAATCCTGTTCAAGTGATTTCAATTAGAAACGCGTATGAGAAATCACAGAGTTTCATCAAACTGTATTTTAAATGGAACTTAAAAATTCAGTTAACGCAAGTTGAAAAATTACAAACGAAGCGACCAAAAGTTTGGGTAGCTTCGTGACTAATTGTAATAGCTGTGGATAAGTTTTACTGTCAACACACGGCTAAACAGACACAAAATAAACGTGATGGTATTTAATAGTTACTTGCCAACGTAGTTAAGAGGTACAATATTAATATCGTATACAATAAGAAGCATCGCAGTTAACAGCGATACTTGAATATAACTTCAGAATAAGATAAAAAACATTATTTCATTTGTGATGAAAATAGAAATAAACATGGAAATTAATGCTCCAAAATACTCAATATTTATTGGTAAACTAGACCGCATAACTGAGGTTACAATTAACGTGGAGAAACTTACGATATCCTCGAAGCCACCAAATATAAACATTGCATCTTCTAAAACAGTAGCTGAATGACCATCTCGAGCACTCGGTACGCTACCAACCGTACCTCTTACTTCAGCCCAACAGGGAGGATGAAGCTTTTTAGCATTGAAAGTATGATTTAATTTTAGGCTACCGGACAATGCAGACCGACTAACCGATTGACAGAGAAACTTCGAACCAGGATCGAACATGTACAGCTGATTAGGGCATACTCGCTGTTGCATTCTTCCACCGAAAAGCCAACCTCGACCACGCCAAGCAACAACAGTATGACCGAATCTAAGACTAGGTTGGATAGAACCACTACTCTACAATACAGAAAACAAATGTCAGTCAGTGTAATCAACTGTAAAATAAGTGTATTCTAAGAGATTTTTCCTAAAGATTGTTCAGCAATCGAACTATGGTACGTTGAAAAATCTGTTTTAATGATATTCGATTTTACTTTCCAATAATTTGATATCAAGTAAGATAAGCAAGATATATAGTCACAGTTGATGTAATTCACCAAAAATGTTATTGTACCAGGTGTCTCAAAGCATGTTCTTAGTAAAAGTGAAACAAATATTGAAGGAAATTAGTTACATATCACGTGCTAGCGCCGATACATATTAACATTTACGCCCAACTGTCTCTTCATTTACGTATTTGATACCTGGACACGTAACTTTATCTTACCTGTTATTATTAATTTGCTTTATCGTTAATTAAATGAAACAAAATTATGTAATCTCAAGTCTTGGATTTCACAGCAATTATTTTGGTAATTGAATTCACGAGTCGATCTAAGCTAGACCACCATTAAAAACTTGGAAGCACTCGACGTCAGTTTCGTTCCATTTCGAGACGTCTCATCAGTGCACACTTACGGTACCGCACGCAAGACCCGAACCCGGGACCTTCGGTCTCGCGCGCGAAGGCTTAACCTTTAGACCACTGAGCCAGCATTCAACGGTGTTGATTTTTAACTCTAATCGATCCCTATTTATTTATTTGGACACATAAAGATTGGTAAAAGAAGGCACCAAATATATATGCGCTACACAAATCAAATGATTTATATGAGGGCTGGGATACTGTCCGGGTGCCCAGACCGAAGCAGGTGGTTTTCTTAGAGGGCCACCCCCGAGCCTTTGACCTAGACGTCTAATCCACAAGACAGTGGAGCAACGATAGGAGATGAGGTCCCACGGAAGCCAGTGGTCAAAAATAGGTTTATACGCCACTTCTTCCCTAAGGATCCTGGAGCCCATGTGAACGATTGGTCTGGATTCAGGGTTTTCTAACTCCATTAGGTGGATTTTCCGTATCCACCAATTCGGCTAAAGCTCCGGTAATCCGCCTTTCTTCCTCTCAATTTCGTGAAAATACCCCCGCCGCGAGAAGGTAGTGTATAGGGCTTTCCTAGGAGTGGTTGTATACGCGTGACCATGTGAGAGCATTTTAAGAGGGGGAAATGACTCTCCCCACCCTCAACTGTATCGAGGCATTTTGGGGCATGATGCATGATCTTGCGAATTCCTTTAATCATTGTTTGGGGTGGATAACTGTCTCCACCCGACACGGATTTGACTCCACTGGTAGAGGCTTTTCACGGAAACTCCAGTTTAGGTCGATTCATGAATTCAACTATTAAAATAACTACAATCTCCACAAATCTCCATTCTGAATTGAACACAATTTAGAAGGTTTGTCCATGTAAGAATGTTGAGATATCCAACTATTATATGAGCGCTATACATAAATTGATGTATGTGGATTACTTACCGGTTACATGTTCATACACTTGGCTTCAGACCACCGTGTTTGGTGATACTATCCGGCTGCCCAAAGCGCGGTATGTATAGATAGTTAAACGTGGGACTTGGTGGTTGAGCTTCTTTTGAATGTAGTGTTAATTTTTACCGCTATCACTGTTCAACTTCGTGATGACATGATGAATAACAATCAAACGCGGGAGTCAAACTGTAATTTTATTGGCTAACAAACGACCTAACCGTGCGCACTAGTACCGTCACCATATATTCCTGTATAATAGTCGGAAGAATATGCTAAATAACTAGTGTAAACTGAATAATTAAACAAAACATTGATTTTCAGTGACTCACTCATACATAGTATAACCGATATTTAAAATATTTCAAACTTAACTTCCTTAAATCTCAGGAAACTTCAGCCTGAAACCTTAAGTAAATATCAAGCTTACACAAATCAAACCAACCAAACGCCAACTTCAAAAACACGATGTGGATCAATTTTCCAAGTACATGTAGTGCTATACCTACGAATTTAATGTCCATACTCCCTAAATCAGCCCACTGACCAAACCCAAAGACATAGGGCAAACAAATACATACGGCCATTTCTATGAACCCACAAGCATTTTAGAACCCACGAGAAGTTTAAAGAACACGAATGTTTACGCCCGAAAATTAACTTATTGGGATTGAATATACCTCTTCGGTTTGTGGAGCGATCAAGCGGCTTCTTAAATGGAGGACCTCTTACATAAGTGTCCATATAGTGACAAGAGTGAGCAGGTGCCAAGCCATAAAGTTGGGTTGCCTGGACTTACATTGAAAATAAAAATACTAATCCAATCACACGTTATTTTACTTACTTCTAGGATGGGATCAGGTCCCCAAGATTTGAGAGTACAGTCCCATGATTTCAGTAAGAGAGGACAAGGGAGCTGCTCCCATTTATTTTTTTCTACCGAAATCACACCAATAAAAAATGGAGCTTACGAATATCCCACATAAATGTGTCTATCTGACGCTCATTGTAGTCTAAATCAAACATTTGAGAATTAAAACCCCCGAAAACAAATATACGATCCTCCAAACAAATTGCTTGATGGTTAACCCGTGAAATTGGAGCATCAGTAAGTCTTTTCCACGATTCCATTACACACTGGGACTCAATATCTCAGCAGAAACCTAGTGTCAAATCAGCCCCATAAATTTTCAAGGGCATACCTAAGGTCTCATTGATGAGACCAAACAGTCGAAATCCTCTGTTTGAGCCTTGAAATGATATGAACTAGTCAGCCTCTTCTAACACACTCTTGTTATGAGGCATTGATTATATATTCAGTGTTGTTCAATAGGCTTTTTTGTCGGTTGATCTGACATTTGAAGAGAGATAACGAGAAATTGCATAAAGATAGTATAATTAAAGTGTAAAATTCAACGAAAATCATAGGTTATGTGTATTCAATGCATGATGATATATGAAAAAGGATTGCATTAAATGATGTGAATTACTTAACTGGCCTTCTTGTAACAAAACAATGCCTACATTTTCTGGGCTGCTTGATGTTCTGTAAACAAGTTGATTTCGTCTTTATTTAACCTGAAATAAAGCGATAATACGTAGGCCTCAGGAAGTGGTTCACTTAGATTTCATGCCTTAAATCTATAGTCACCTTTGATGAGCTGATGGGCTCCCTCCCAAAAATCACTTTATTACCGGGGAGAACGCGTGACAGTATTTTGGTTTTTAAAGGTAGAACACGATTTTGAAATAGCTGGTGGATGGTCACTTCATGATGTTTAAAAAGTGAGTAAAACGTCATATACGGCTCAGCACAATTGCTGTTTTTTCGTGAAGAAATTTCATTGGTGCGGTGTTCAGAATGCTTCATTTTGAGTTATTTTACTCCACCTGTTTTTTCTAAATGATGTATGGTTTTGTAGGGCCAGTGAAATGTCACTGAGCCCTAGCCAAATCATCCGGCAGTTGGATCACTGAATGTCGAACAGATCATCGCTCCCTGCCAAGGTCATGTACAAGCAACGCGCATTAGTTAATCATACGCCATGGACTGGCCCATGCGGCAGTGGTCTTACTTTCGCTTGTATCTACTTTAACTAATATATTTCTGTAATAACGTCCTTTGTGTTGTACAGTCTTCAAAGCATCTATAATACCTTGTTACGTCAATGGGGGTAGTCCACGTAAGGTGCTGACCACGAGGTGTGACTTCGACGTTAGTTGGTTCGTCACACTATTCACGTCTAACTCGAGTAGGCCTCCAATCATTTCGACATAGATCATCAACGTTGGTGATCTACACTGGTGAGCAAGACTTCGAATAACGCAACCTATCACTATAATCTTTATTATTGTATTCTATACTTATTCTTTTTCATTTTTATCATCGCCTATGTTAATCTGTTACTGTGAACTTTCGTTGCTTCATGTCAATGTTGATTAGCATTTAAACCTAAATAATTCGTTCAATCGACAGAACTAACCAATCAACTACGATTATAATCGGCTATCGTGGTTCTTTAACAAGCATTAGCAGCATGTAAATGCTCCTGTGTAATATGTCTGTTAAAATATCAACCACTCGTGAGTATAGCCACAAGGCAACACGAACGCATATCTCTTTGTACCTTATCCACTGGTATAAATAAGACAAGATTAACTATCGACTATAAATTCATCTTTCTGCTTAACCACTATCCACTAGAATGTTCTGCTTTTTTTTACCACTGCCTGCCTAATTTCCAATTGCTGAGTTCCATGGCCAAACAGAGGATACGAATGCTAAAAATTCACGGTGAGTTTGAACTATAAATTTCCTGCGATCTTAGATCTCGTTTAGACTGTTCGTCAGTCTACAACGCTGTGTTAATCGAAAAATTTAATCAACAGTACCTCGTACATAATCCAGATTCAAACTACTGCCTACTTCATTACTTAAAGGCAAGAGTAACCCAGGCGAGTTTCATAATTTCATTAGATTATTTCGTACTATATTTATGATGCGTGATAACATTTCGTAGTTGCTTTCACGTAAACTAGTCATATATTCTGTCACTGCCGTCAAGTTTTAGTCGAAATCATGTACATTTATGACTCGTTAGTCGACATACTATGGTAAAACATATTGCATGTACACGAGCACGCTTAGTCCATGTCCCAAGTGCACACGTTGTCGTACTTAATATGTCACTTAACGCTAGGTAATAAGCTCTTTGTATCAGCCTTTTACGAAATGGCCACGTTACCTGGACCCTCTAAACCTTAGTTACATTGGTGGTCACCATTTTAATTAATGTTTATTATACCCCTTGTATTTGCTATTAATTCACACGGTAAATCATGGCTCGATTTCCTTATTACACGACAGTCATTTTAATTCTATTTTCGGTTTATTTACATGCGATACGGGTTTGGAAAATATCTAAACGTCCTCGAAAATTCTCCACGAACCCAACCATAGTTTTCGTATATGTTTTTATTCACACATCCAACTGTTACGCTAATCATACCTAAGCGAACGTTCAGTGCAACTGTCAATATACGTAAGAACGATGTTATTTAGACTTGACATTGTAACACATCTGAACTATTGTAGTTGTTCTACTTCGATGTCGTACTTCATTTTATGAAGTATTGTTTCATCGTGGCTGTTAATTAACAGATGATTCCGGTACATCAATCGGCTGTTCAACTACTCCACGATTTACAACCTGTCCAGTTCAATTGGTGGTCTGACGACAATATCATTCGCGCGAATCATCAGTTTATGCAGTCGAGCGAATCTCCTGCAAACTGAAAACGATATTGTCGCCTCTATCCCAACACTGACAGCGTTTTTCACGGGTATCATTGACATGAGTCCAGAGTGACACTCTTGGTTTCTTATGTTCTTTTCGATAGTTTTCTGTTCACTAACCGAACAAACACGCAGCATTCACCGTTTTTCATCTTTTAGGGACTTCATCGTGCCACCTTTGCTGTCGATTTGTAGCCTTCAACCCTTACTGACTGTAACAGCAGTCATCGACTTTTCAAACTGTGACTACAAGTTGGTCAATAGCTTCGCACAACGGAATCACGACCACTCTTCACTGTTATACTTCTGTACTTACGGTTAGTCTGTTAGATATAGATATAACTAGAATTTGACACTAATTAATAGCTGTCAACGACACTGTCCGACTTACAACTTTAAACTAATGACAGTACAAATATGGATATCGATTGATAATACACTTATCCTACTATCGCTATAGCATCATTACTCTTGCGGCAGACTTAACGTTTGTCATCGGAGGAACTGAATTACTTTTCAAGGCTATATATTTCAGCGCGACTTGATAGAACAATAAAACGTTTTGTTCTTTTCATTATTTCTATGGTTAATCGCTTTACGTTTAACCAACGTCCTACTAACATATTATAACTCGCTGTTTCCCGACCAGTTTCTGCCGCCTCCTTTCCATTTGTTTTACAGATAAGCAATACCTGGAGAATTTATAATATTCGTTTGACACTCTCTGGCGCGCGACTGCTCCCAACATGTTTGGTACCGATTCAAACGGCCGTTGAATCTGGTGGGGAGTATTGTAGGGCCAGTGAAATGTCACTGAGCCCTAGCCAAATCATCCGGCAGTTGGATCACTGAATGTCGAACAGATCATCGCTCCCTGCCAAGGTCATGTACAAGCAACGCGCATTAGTTAATCATACGCCATGGACTGGCCCATGCGGCAGTGGTCTTACTTTCGCTTGTATCTACTTTAACTAATATATTTCTGTAATAACGTCCTTTGTGTTGTACAGTCTTCAAAGCATCTATAGTACCTTGTTACGTCAATGGGGGTAGTCCACGTAAGGTGCTGACCACGAGGTGTGACTTCGACGTTAGTTGGTTCGTCACACCATTCACGTCTAACTCGAGTAGGCCTCCAATCATTTCGACATAGATCATCCACGTTGGTGATTTACAGTTTCTTTGTAATACTACTATTGATCCGTATACGTAACAACTTTACGTAGTTTGGTTTCATGGCTATAAATAGTAACCAAAGTATTGAAGTCATCCGAGATATCGTTTATAAAAATGAGGTAAAAAGAGAATTTTGATGTGTTTTTTGAGAGACTTTGAATACTAACGCAACACTGCTAAATTTATATCAGTATATGTTGTTTTACGTAGTTCCGTAAACTCGGCGGAGGAAAATCATTAAAATCCATATTTTTCACATTTACTTTCAGAACTACGTGAAGTAAGGTGTTGGATGGTTTGAAAATTTTTTTCTGCTTTCAGTGTCATTTGAATGTTCCATGCCACGGTGGGTCCTCGATGATTTAAAGCCGTCCTGTGCTTCGTATGAGGTTTTATTATTTTCAGTATGTTTTATTACCTGGTTGACAATCAGACTGTCTATGAACTTTAACAGATAACAACTGTTTACATTGAGACCCGCTCTTTCTACGTTCTGTGAAAGTGGGGGAAGTAGTTTATTTCTTTCAACACTTCAGCAGCTATTAAGGTTCTAGTGAAAGGCTAAACAGGTGTAACACGGACTAGCCGGTGGAGCTCACGCTGCTTTAGTGTGAGTGGGTGAACACTTTCACAGCCTAATGCCTTGCCATGACTTAGAGACCTCAGGTTTGTATCAACATCCGTCGACCGCACTTCAAATGTTGTGGGTTCATTGGCTGTCCGCTGGGTTGCATGAATGACAGGTATTCTCATACTTAAGTGATCTTTTGCTGCAGCAAAACCACAAAATCATTGCGAAGAATATTGATTTAGCTCTCTCTGTCATGTAGGGCACAAGTTGGATCGATTGTTGTTTCGTAACTTCCTAAACTCACGTTTGTCCGATTTGGGTAAATCTTGAGGATAATTTTGGTCGAGGACCTCCTGTTCTGTTAGCCTGGAAGTAAAAAGTATTGCGAGCAGATGTAACCTGAATTGTGGATAGATTGAAACATGCCCGTGTCCTTGCCATCATATGCTTCTGGCATACATAAGAAGACAATATCTTCCAGGCAAGCTCGATCGAATAAAAAATATACACTGTATAGTTCATCATATTCTTGGACATTGCAGTCGATGGAAGATAGATAACACTCACATCTTTCATGATAAGAACAATTTCACCACCCAGACGAAGCAAACAGTATGTACAGATCCGAGGAAGCCAATTTTTGCTTACGAATCACCGATAAGTAGGTAAGAATGTGGTTTCTCTAACGGTTGTTTTTGCATAGTATTATCTGCGATAGAAAATTGGAATCGGAATGCAAAAATGTAAATTGTTTCTCCACATAATTCTCCATATTCGGAAATTCTCTAAGTTGTTCACTGGCATAGACATGATTGTTAGAAAGGTTTGAGCCTTTAAATTTGTTGACAGAAGCCATAAGTTGCATATCAGAAAACGTATGAGGACTTTCTCAGCTTAATGCAATTCTGAAAAACAGCAAATCAATCGCGAAACAAACGACTGAACTTCGCCATTAGTAAATGAAATAGCAGTTAACAGAATGTACCTATAGGTGTCTTATTTGTTTTAAACAGTGCTCTTCATTAATTCGTAAATCCTATCAGAAACACATCATAAATTAATATTAACTACGACATGGTTTAGTTACCATACTCGAAAGAAACGCGCATCGTTTTACTTAAAAAAAATAAGTGACCAATTTATTTTGCACTTACAGTAATGTTATACACAGTTCCTGTATATGTTCGTGAAGCGAGCAGAAAAAGCTATCAGCGTCAACTGTTACTCATATAATTTTTCTCAGATACGTTACATATTAATATGTCAGTTTAGTCGAAAACGATTATACTTATAATGGATAGGACTGTTTAGGGATGTATATTAACAAGTTATATAACATTCGTAAAGTTTAATTGCTCCAACCTATATTTTATAAACAACTACTAACATCCATGTTCATCACCATCATAATTAGGGGGGTGAATCGAAAGTAAAAGTTCTTAGAGTTCATTTTTGCATAAAACTTTGACTGTGGTCTGTTTCCTACTCGATAAATGGTGAATTTCATTTACCTGAGTTTTGATTGTTACAAATAACCACATTAAGTTGACTACATATTCACTCAGGTTGTGAGCGACAAATACGTCAAACAACTAATGGACTGGAATAAAAGCTATGTACCAGGCACAAACAATACGAAAATTGACGTGAGACGGAAAAATTATTGTTAATAGCTGACAAATAACGACATCTAAAATCTTCGACAATATGTAACTTGTGAGCAAAAACCCATGACTTACCGTCCTGACCGTGCCGATTAAGTGTCGATTAAGTGTTTCCGCGTTCGCATTTTCCGATTTCCTTCAACTGATTAATAGCTAATGTAAATCTTCTCAGTTGTCGTATGTTCAGCCTCGGGGATAATGTGGTTACGAGTCAGTGTCACTATACACCGTCAAACATAATTAATTAAAGTATAGGGCAAATAATTGGGAAATCCCAATATATGTGTGAATAACGTCTAAAAAGTGATCGACTTATTTATTTGTTCAAAACCTAGCATGACCCTCCTAGACATGAAATTATTATTATTCACGAACAACTTATTGGTGCACAAGTGTTTTGAAAAAACTATTTCATGTTTCTTCAGAAATGTAGTTATACAAGTTTTATTAATGTTCGTACAACATGTGCCATATTTGTCAGATTTTCGTAGAATTTGGAAGAATACTGAGTTGACATCAAAGAAAGGAATAAAGGAAAAATGAAGGAAATCAAAGTGAAATATGTAAATAATTTACTAATAACAAACACTTCAAGCTCATTAACTACGGCTATTTGAATGCATAACCTTCAGTTATAAATAAGTTCGTACGTCTGTTTTAGACGAAGCATCCCATTTTAAAGATTTCAGAATGAAATCAACGTGAACTTAAAACCAAATGAATGTTAGTGAATCTACAAACGCACTAATGTACATTTTTGGATTTAACACAGCTTTCAGCCCATTCTAAAGGTGTGATTTTGTTGACATATGTGTGAATATGGTTCTTATATTCATTCAGTAATTAATGCGGTACTGTTCACAGATGTTTAGAATAATAATAATAATTTATTCTCAAATAACAGTTTGTTACATGAGGCATGCCAGTGTACAGGCACGATCTTCTGAACAAGTGTATTTATGAATGAAATATTCACTGTCGCTAATTATGAAACCACTAAGATATAATATCAATCCATATGAAGCTCGAAGCTATATCACAATATGTCCTCGACATGAATATATCAACATTTTATTTGAAATAACTAATTCCTCAAAAATGGGAAATGATGTACGCAGCAGAATGACATTTGAAACATGAAGGAGGTGATCTATCTCTAGAAAACATTTCTGACCGTCCAATATTCATTCTTTTCACCGAAAATCCTCTATCTGACTCTATTTTAAAGAACGAAATGTAAATGTGAAGCGGGCAATGGTGAGTGGAGCATGTTTGAAAAACTCGAGCAAAATATAGCAGCGAGGAGCAAAACCAACACTTCTTATTCTACAGACATGTAACATAATGCCGAATCGTACTACAATTTTATAAAACTAATGAGCGCAGTCAGAGTTTCGAACGAAATGCTGAATAATACGACAAATAGACAAAATGAGGAAAGAAGTTATATGATGCCCACTTAACATTAAAACAAACTGTATCGCCTTGTGTCAGTTTTCTTACAATATTTTGGTGTGTCGTTCAGTTAAAGTGAATGCATTTCTGTTAGAGGAGATTCAAAGAATAAAACAGATAAAATTGTGTTGTTGAGAAGAACCTTTTAGGAATAATTTGTAGTGATGGAACATTTTCCTTCGGCTACCAAAAAGCCAGGAGAGATCTTTTAAAGACCTTAACTTGATTGAGCTTTAAAAACCGACCTGACGAAGGGACGACCTGAAGAAAATTACGGCACACCAGGTCAATATTAAAGGGCAACTCGCTTCCGGCAACAAAGTTATGGATCTGTCCTTACAACCTACTTACTTCGGATCGTTTGTCAAGAGATCACTTATTGTAGATGCTTTTTGAGGTAATCTCTTTACCAAGTGTTTTGTTCTGTCCCATTTACTGGCGGTCAATAAAAAGATATGTATCGTTTCAAGTCAAATAACTCCACCTGAACCCCGTTTTGAGTTAGTACTGGTTCCAATCCAAGGTGAAGGAAGTTTGACTGCGAGGTAAACAACCTTACCTTAAAAACGCCATATAGATGTCACCGGACTATATTGATCACATGTGCATCATTAAAATAATGAGAAGGTTCATGTAAAACATAGGAACAGGGAAATCAACAGATGTATCTTCTGATCACTACTTGCTGGTAGCTAAGCTGAAGAAGCGCTGGGCAGTTTGGTAAGTAACATTACAAAGTTCATTATATCTTATCTTCCGTATTTTAACAAACTTGATCAATTCATGACGGGATGGTGGAAGCATTTGAAAAACAGCACCCTCACGACGTTGCAAAATAATCTGGTAAGAGTGTTTATTGGGTGTGACACTCCAGACGCACATCGGGTTCTGGAACAGCGTCCGGGAAACCGGGAGCATTCGTTTGGTGCGCGTACGCCCCTCGGTTGGATGGTCTTAGGTCCCAAGTAGTCCTATAGGTCCGTAAATCCAGTACAGCGTTTCATTCTCATGATGTTCCACCGGATCTAGAAAGATAATATAGTTGTGAGTTTGAGGATGCAGACCATATTGATAAACATGGTTCGCTTCAGTCAAAGTTTTCTGTAACAGCAGAAGTAAACGAAGAAATGTGTTTGGAAAATCCGCTTAATAAACGGCAATACAATGTTAGTGTTGATGGGTATCGTAATGAAACTTACGGAAAGATGGTGGACAATTCATCTTTATTTACAAAGGATCTGATGTCTATATTGGATTAACGCAATAACACTACCGAGCAGTCGTTCATACGATTTAATTTGTGGCTAGTGATCATGAGAAAAAGGGTTTTATGTTCTTCTGCGGACTCAAATAGCTGTTTGTGTGTGAACACGCAACTGTGCCTGAAGCCATGTGTTACAGTTATTCATTTTCTAAAAGATTTAGACGAGTCTAACAATGTTAGGATTTGGAATCAGAATAAAGAGTTCGCGGTAAATTTGGGTTTACTTATTCGTATTTGCGTTACCTTATATGAGCTTCTATGGAGGATGGAGCATTTTGTTAATTGGTTGATATTGCAGTTGTTCATGTTAGCACAAATATTGTGGAGACGTTTGTCTAGGAAATATGTTTCCCTGTGGCACCGTAGACACAAACTGACTCGACCAAAGAGGAACATAGGGGAGAGTAACTTGGTGACGTCATGTTCTGGTTTCTTAGAGAAAGACAAATGGTTAGTAGCTCTGGTAAGGAAAGTGATACATAGCAGTGATAGATCAAGACCGATGGAATTGAGGATTAGACAAGGAGTCTCAAGAAGGATATTCGAAATCTGCGTCTAGATGTTAAGTAGCTACTCAGATCCATAGGCGTACTGGTGTAAGTCCAAGGGATCATGAGATTGTTGGTATATTGAATGTTTGTTGTTGATTGCTTATGATGCATATACTCAAATTCTTGCCGCCTGTTTATTTTTCTGTGAAAAGAACCAATATTTTTGGTCGGGAGTGTCACGGAAGAACTGGAGAAATTTGGCTGACTAAAATCTTTTCGTTGCATACTAATAATTTTACTGTGTTTTCGTGTATATTTGTTTTACATAATTTCTGAACTTGTTTGTTTTCGGGCATTTTGGTTTCTCTTTGTCTTTGGTTTGGTATTCAGGAGTTTTCGCTCCGAGAACCTACAAAATTGAAAGTTTGTTTTGTAATTGTTATAATTATTATTGTTTGAACGACATTTGGGTCGACTATTAGCAAACATTGGTACCTAAATTGGAGTTTGGTTCTATTTTTAATTCGGGTTCGTGAATTGCAAATAGATCGATATACCGTACTTCAATAGCGAGAACGAGCAAAAACTTGGACGCAACATTCACCAATAGCTACCAAGGATAATATGATCTAATAAAACAAGAGAAAAACATAGGGAACTAATAGAAAGAGATAAGAAAAGAATCAGCAACAAAATTTCACGAGATGCTGGAATTTATCCAGAACAGTCATTTCACCTCATATTGGAAGGTGGGATTCTTTAACAATCACCAGGCTAATGAAACATCAAGTAATTAGAGAAACAGCAGTAGAAGGTTTAACACAAACTCCCTTCCAGATACTGATAAACCCAGCTAATTAAAGATAACTCTCAACAACAGGTTTCAAGCCTTACAGGATATACGGGAAGAAGAAAAACTACCACGGAGGACAACTGGAAAGGGATCAAAAGATTGCTGAATTCAACGTGTCAGGAGGTTCTGGGTCACAATAAGCATCATCATGAGGAATGGATCTCCATCGAAACCCTGGACAAGATTCAAGAAAGGAAGAACAAGAAGACAGCAATTAACAACAGCCGAGCAGGAACAGAGAAAGTCAAGGTACAAGCTGAATACACAGAAGCAAACGAGCAAGTGGAGAGGAGCATTAGAGCAGACAAGCAGAAACACATGGAAGAGCTAGCAACGACAGTGGAAAAAGCTGCAAGTATGACTAAACTATATGACACGACGAAGAAACTGGCAAGAAAATAAAGTCAACCAGAGAGACCGGTCAAGGACAAAGGAGACAAGATAATCACAGAGATTCAAAAACAGAGGAGCAGATGAGTAGAATACACCGAGGAACTCTTGAATAGACCAGCTTCATGAATCCACCGGACATCGAAGCAGCTTCTACAGAGCTTCCTATAGATGTCACTCCACCAACGGTGAGAGAAATCAGGATGGCAGTCAGACAAAGTAGCAGGTTCTGACAATATAGCAGCTGAAGCACTGAAGTCAAACATAGAAGAAATTGCACAGATGCTTCTAATACTCTTCGGAAAGATTTGGAAGCAAGAACAAGTACCCACAAACTGGAAAGACGGATACTTCATCAAGATACCAAAGAAAGGAGGTCAAAGCAAGTATGAGGACTACAGAGGCATCACACTACTATCGGTACCAGAAAACGTTTTCAACTGAGTGTTGCTGAACCGGATGAAAGATTCAATAGGCGTTCAACTTCGAGATCAATAGCCCGGATCCCGTAAGGATAGATCGTGCACAGACCCAATCGCGAAACTACGGATTATTGTTGAGCAATCAGTTGAATGGAACACGTCACTATACATCAAATTCACTGACTTTCACAAAGCATCTGAAAGTATGTTAAGGACCTTATAGAACATTCTTCGACACTATGGTGTACCTGAGGAAATCGTCATCATCCGGAATTCATACGACGGACCGCACTGCAAATCGTGCACGTACGGTAGGTTACAGATGCATTTCGGGTGTGACTGCTGTCAGACAAGGATGCTTGTTGCTTGGTGAGCCACAAAGATCTACGCATACTAAAAGGAGCATAGAAAAGTACACTTCGAACTCAGCTGGGTTATTAAGTCTACGTAGACGACTTCTGTTAACCTATGTACAGCGGTACAGAATCAGCCTCTAAAAAATTCTTATCAGCGTTCGCAAGCAAAACTCAAGCTTTTGAAAGACAACACAGTAAGCAACAATCAACCAGAAGATGATCACAAAGTACTGGAAAATGCGGATGCTTTCAGATACCTGGGCATCGGTACTGATAAAAAAAGATTTGATGCTTATAGGAAGGCACGGGTTAGCAAAGTAAGAGGTACATTCCGATCAGTGAGGAGTATCCGGGACTTAGAAGGACCACTTTTTAGAATCAAAGTTAGAGTTTTCAACACATGCTATGACAGTTCTTCGTATAGTGCCGAAACGCAATGAACTACAATATCATCACTAAATAAGTACGGGTGTTTATGGATGACTATCTCCGCAGGGAACACTAAGCAAACTATTAAGAGTCTGTCAGCAAATTTCTACTCACAACTGATTAACCAGCTTGCAGTTAAGAAGGAAATCAGGAAATGAAGCTAAAAGTTGATAGGTTCCACTTTGTGGAAGTAATTAAGCTGCATTTCAGAGTAATCCCTAACTTGAAGTTCTAAGTGAAAAGAGAAATAGTTGGTTAACTTAAATCATGGTGTTCGGAACAGGCGATATAGATGAAGACCACGAGTAGCACTTGGGAACAACTAGAAAGGAGAGCATAGACAGAGATGGTTGGAAATTCCTGATTTACTGCCTTTATCACTCTGGGAGCAATAGGCTCAAGTAGTAATGTAAGTTAAGTAACTACCAACAATAACCTGGGTACGGTCTTGAATTAACAATGAGATATATTTACCTATTTTACAAGTTCAAGGTTTATTAGTTATGTCGATCAGAAGTATTGGATAGGAGTAGCCCGTAAAACTACTGATGACACTGAGGAACAAGACTGTTATCTAAAGCCGGAATCAGAGCTTCGAAGACTTTAGCTGCATTGAAGTACTGGTTTTACATATCGTCTTTGAACTGTTGTAATCCGTTTTTCTTATATCAACGTCGTTGTTTACATCATATACAAGGCTGGCGGTCTGTTTGGTCAGGTAGCTTTTGGTGGGTCCTTGTTATAACCAATTTCTAAAGTTATTTATATCTTTTGAACTTTTCGTATTCATTAAGAGTGTCATTGAAACAGTGTTTTGTTTGTATTAGTAAAGTTGTTCATCAGAAAGTTCTCATAACAGGTGGGTAAATAAGTACAATCTTTACTTCATAGCTCATACTTTCCGAAGTGCATGCATTAACTTTTAATCACATTTCGGTCGTTTGTGTGGCCGAAGCCTTTTGGGCTACGTTCAGGGCTTTTCGTCACTAGTTTGAAACATTGAGATCTGGAAATTCAGCAGGGAATCCGTGGTCAGCTAGTGAGGGCTTCCGTTGGATATTTGTGAATTTGGGATCTTGTCATCCTGTAATGAGATTATATTTGCAGTAAGAGTGATCGTTAGCAAAGCAATACTGATAGTTTGGTGTTTCTTTACAGAGGCCTAGTTCCTGTGACTTAGTATCATATTCAAAGAGACTGGCTATTTTTGAATCCCTCACGAATTCTGTAAAAACCACCTATCAATGTGGATAGGTCAATTCTTTAATACCACACGCATACTACCAGGGTGGCGAATGTTTCAGGCTTTTTAGAAGCCAATTCATTCATCGTCTTGCATGTGGTCTATACTATGAGTTTATGTACTAGGGAAAAGCATAGGTAGGTTGTAGTGTCTAGCACTACTATGGACCTGTGTGATTCGTCCTAGCTTATGAACGGCTATTGAGTCGTTTATACCGTCATAAAAACCCTATCCTTCTCATAAGGAGTCGTGAACTTGTCAATTATTCGCCCTTAACTCTATTTTGGATGTGTGTGTATTGCCTACCCAATTCATCACGTATCTTTAGCTTATATTTGTTAGGCTACGGATAATGATTCACGCCTTATCAAATGAAGTTAGCACGCTTGCTATCTCCGCTACACTTAGCCTTTTCGCTTCTTTCGTTGGAGTAAACGAATGTTTGAAATAAATTCACTTGATTCAATACACATATGTCTTATTACCACCGACGCTCAGACGGGGTTAGCGTGGTTGTAATACACAGAACAAAACAAAAGATTTATATTCCTGGTGCATTCGTTCGTTCAACCTGGGGTTAGATTAACGGACCATCAATGGTACGTCTATAAACAAGTTACTTCTCAAAATCTCTCATAGTAGTTCGTCTACACTTTTTTATCCGTCATTCATATGGCCGGTAATGTCGTTCTTTCCAGCTTTCGTTTAGTGACACATTAAAGTTAATTATTGTGGGGTAGACCGTCTCAGTATATTTTAGTAACAGCATAGAATTAATCTTGAGTTAATATACCGATGGATGGTAGGGAACTCAAATATAGCTGGTGTATAGTTTTTAGTCGTTCATTTGTAAGTGACCCACAAGCTGGGGCATATATATCTCGTTTAAACTGTTTATCAGTGTTATACCCCGTGAACTGCTTGTTCTAAGTAGGTTTGACTCCTTTTTTCCTATGACAGGGTCAAGAGCTGTTAACTTATAAGTCTGTTTTTTTCGCTGGTTTTAAACGACTTTACTGTTGCTTTCGTTTCTATCTCTTTTTATTTTACTGTTCGCCGCTATCCATGATCATTATGTTAGTTTCAATCCTTAGTATTTTCACCTTAAGGATTCGCTGACCCGGCGTCGGTTAAACCTCCGTAATATATCACTGTTTTATGTCGAAGGTTTTTAATAGTCGTCACTGCCATCTATACGGGAAACTAGGAATCATTATAGGGTGTCTCGAACTGAAAATACGTTTGATATTTTAGTTAAAGGTTTCTAACTAACTTTACAAATAGCAGTTTAGTTTGTCAAGTGATCTCGATGAGACATCCCAGTTTCACTTTCCTTGCGTTTTTTGATGTGGAGGCATACATGTGATTTTATTAAGACGTAGTCGAAGGCTAATTTTATTTTACAAAAGAAGTAGCAGTCTAAAGTTGTTCTGATTGGCGGGTACTGACAGTCGATTCAGTTTGTGTTTGTGTTTGCCGTGTCGAAGAGCATCTATATGTAGGGTTAATTGGTTCTTACTGAGAGACTTGGTGCCCAGAATGTAGTTGTATCAATTAACCGTCATTAGTTGTTCAGTGGGTTAATTTGTTGGGATAAATCTCACTGATAGTTCACTTGAGTGTAAAACGCATTTAGGTGCATTTTGAGACTTAGCTCACAAGTTGAGCTGTGTATTTGATATTCGTACTGGTGTTATTGTTCTCTCTACCAAGAGTAAGTTTTTTCCTTTTGTTAATCGTAAAATGAAATATGAAAAGTATAATTACATGGTGGCAACTATGAATTTCCGAATTTTCTGGGGAACTACGGTGCGATTTCCGTTTCGTTTATTAGTCACAGCTAAATTTTCTGAGTTTTACTTATGTTGTGGACAACTTTTTCAAATACTATTCACCATTACCTTTTTACATAAAGGTATTTGCATGCTCTTTGGAAAGACTTAAAAAATGCTTTTATGTTTACTTTCCTTGCCCCATCCTTGAGGTTACTAAAAATCTAATCCTAATTTTGTGTGCTGACTTTCATAATGTGTATTAATTATAGAACTGCGTGTTATAGTGGTGTGAAATCGTATGTTTTTTGTGAATGTGCGATCGTTGACGCGTCATACTCATATAACTAGGTTTGGTTAATTGTTAACTAAGCCTGTGATTACATATATATCCATCCTATCAGCCTCGTCATGGCCTTCATAGCAAGGGACATTAGAGCAGAGGAGTGCTTAATTTTTAGTTATTTAATCAGTCGCAAACAAAGTAGGACTTGGCATCAGCGGAAGTAGTCGCGCCAAATATTATATGTAGTATTTATTTTCCCTTTCACTATGTTCAATCTCTTTACACATCTATATATTTTCCTTAAGTGATGAAAATACCGAATTCCCAGTAATCACAGTACTATAAGCTCTGATATGGATCAACCTTCATGTTTGGTAAATGTATCATCTTACCTTTATCAGTATAGCTAATTTTTAATTACTAGTATCATATAATTATTTCGCTACAATATAAAACTGTGTTTATTTAATTTTATAGCTAATGGAATTACGAGTCGGCAATAAATATCGCCTTGGTCGTAAAATTGGTAGTGGATCATTTGGTGAAATTTACTTAGGTAGGTTCAAGTGAATAATATGCCATACTAAGGATCTAAATGCTAATTATTGCTTTTCAAAGTCTCTCACATGTTGTGTCTAGTAATAATAACAATAATACTAATAATTTTATTCTAAGAAAAATGTGTTTCTTGAATTATTGTGTGCATATTTTAATTCAAACTGATTTATCAGCCGTTCATGTTGTTATCTGTGTGCATAAAATGTATTTCTAGAATGGCCATACGATCCATCAATTAAATTTCATATGAAATGATAATTTTCTTTTGATGACTCCCTAACGGGCTCAGTCTGGCATATGTCTTGCTGTGTAATTCGAATATAAAGATGATTTCATCGGTTTTAACAAAAAATATAATGCCAGTGACGAGAAACAGTAAATTACGACACAGAATACCCAGGTTTTAAGACTCATTTCTGATACGACGGGATAAAAAGTGGAAATTACGTTTTCAATTGATTATAATTCCTGTTCAATATTACTTCCGTTTTGAATTTAATATAATGATTACTTAGTGTAACTTGTGACCTTGTGCTTTACTAATATATAACGTAGTGATGCCGCCAATTAGAGAACAATGTTTTATTGACCGGACCAATGACGCGTAAAACCCGTACGAGCAGTTTAGTCTTTATCGGTCTTTCTTCCTGTCTAGCCCTGCCTGTTAAGTCCAGAACACCAATCTCAGCCTCTACGATATGAATCATTTATTTCAAACATACTGGGTTTATATACAAACCAAACAGACTACAGCGTACCATAAAGTAGAAAGTAACATTCGTACAAGATCTAGCCAAAAGTGGCTGTGAATGTGAGAGACTGTAATTAATAGACTGGGCATAATTCAAGGACGGTAAATATAATAATAGTCTATGTCAGTCATAATAAGCCTATGGGTCAAAATAAAGCTTTTAATAAGAGGAACATGAATATGCATAGTTTAGCCTAATAAGCATACAATAAAAATATATTTATCGTATCGGTCCATAAATAGCTCCCAAAAGTTACCATTCATAATTCTCGTCAGGATATAACAAATATTTGTTTTATTTTCAATATATTTTATTCATTATAACGTTGATTTGTTTCAGTGTATTTATTCAAGATATGATATTCTTTGCATTAAATTAACGTGAACTATGTTCAGGATGACATTGAGCATGATATATACGTAATTTATTCCTAATTAACAATCAGTAGGTTTAAAAATCAATATATAACAGTATATTTTCGACTAGAATAGTCGTGTTTTGGGGGTTAATAAAACTTCACTTGTACCAGTCTTGGTGTTCTCACTTCGCTTGTGGGAATTGCAGTAGTTCATCGTCTTTTGAGTATAAGAATTAGGCTCCGTGGATATAAAATTGGTGACCCCCAGTTATAAACGTTTCTTAGCCCCCCTCCTCCATAGAACACTACTGGACCTGACGCGCAAATTAATTACAATAATTATATGAAGATAAAAAGTATTGTACAAAAATGTTGGTACAAAATTTATAGAAGCAAAACCAACAGTATTTTTATGAGCTATATTGGAAGCTTCCACTACCTTATGTAACCATCCGCCTACGTTGATTGGTTGTAACGAGACCCATGAACATGTTCTTACCATTCGTACACTGAGCGTGCAAGGTGGTTAGCTAGGCATCTGTACTCCTAATGCAATTCAAGACCAATTCTAGGCTCTTTGTCTTGAGACGCTTGAGTGTTAGATATTTGTTTATGAATTTTGAGACCATATATAACCTGTTTTGTGTTTTCTGTCATTCATAAGTATGATTACGCTTAGAAATGAAAGAAACCCATACCTTCCTGGGATTTAGTTTCTTCAGTGTTTAAATATATAGTCGTATGCTTGATCTAAAAGTTACTTCTGTTATAATCTGTTTCCTAGAAAAATGCTCTTTTGTTACCATCCAAGTATTTTTATTAAATAGCCTTCAACCAAACATTGAACATCAGGTATATGCGTATCAAAATACTCATCAACTGTTATTACATATAATTTAGTTAACACTAAAAATGACAATACCGTTTTACGCTAGTGCTTGACAAACTTATTATTTTCTCTATTATCAGTGGTGTATTATATCCTTAAGTTAATTTAATATTGTGTTTAGGTTCCCATTCAATATTCCAATGTGACGGATATATAGTTTGCCTTGTTTTTTTCTTCATTGTCTAGACCAATAATTTGAGTGACATTTTAATGTTTCAATTAGACAACACTATTTCTATTGATTATATGGTTTTACTCTTGTTTTATAAGAAAATAATTCACTTCTTTTTGTCAACTTTGTTCAAGGTAATAACTATTGTTTATAAAATAAATACCTGTTTAAATTTACAAATAGTAGTAGGAGTAGTATTTGTTGAGCGTATAAGTGCACGTACAAAGAAATAAAGTGTGTGTGTGCGGGCACAAACTATAAACATGTGTTCTGTCACTATCTCGTTTTTCATTGTCGTTTATTTAAAGTTTGTTTAAACTCGTGACTAGTACAGCCATTGTAATTTATTGATTGATTGGAAACATTGTCTTTCATATCATCTCAGTATAAAGTTAGGAGTAGTGGAGTAATAATCAATAATGATTAGTCGTTTGTTGATTTTTTTTTGTAGTATAAATAATACCAATGGTATTTGTTTATTATTATTATTATTATTATTATTATTATTATTATTATTATTATTATTATTATTTTATAACCATGAGACTATGAAAGACTAACGATTTCCGGTTGTTTATCATTATACACGTTTAAATATCTAATTGTACGAATAAGGAATAAAGTACTTTACCCATTATGATGTAATCATATAAAATGTTAGTTTATGTAAATTAGTGATTGTTTTTGGTGTTATTCTCTTATTGTTATTCAAAGTATCACAAAACAGTCAGTTGATTAGATAAATTTCATCTCCTTCACTTAATTTACCATAAGCTTGATGTAAGGTTAAAAAAAGTGGCTCGAGAATCTGATTAGGCAAATAAATTGTTTTTTTTTTCAAGACATTAGCATTGTTGTTGCTCGTTTTAAAGAAGGATTAGTTTGATTTCCTAGAATGAAGATTAACATACACTGAAGTCATTCTAATTTCAGCGTACATGTTATAACATCCTCTTGCTGAACATGTAATATTCGGTGGTTTATTACACACAAAAGTCAAGTATCTTCAAATGACGGGAAGTTGTAGATCATTTCCAAATATAAATGGGACTCCTTGTTCAAGTGTGGGAAGTTTGACAAGTAAACATTTATGTGATTAATTTTCCCATTCATGTTTGTTGTAGAAACGGAGCATATACATTTTGCAAAAAATTGTTAGCCCTTCTTCTACCCTCTTTACCTACTGTTTACTATCATACGGCAAAACTTGTGTAAATGTTTTCGCAATTATTATGGACGTACAGTTTAACAAATGCATTTTCTCCTCTTGTTAGATAATGGTTTTTCGTCAGTATTCTATTACTCTTTAGTTGTATGTGAATAACTAGAGTCAAAATTAATTTTTTTCGAGTATACTATTGTGTACTATTATCACTAATTGAATACCGTTCATCCTAAAATGTATTTTATATTGTATCCATTCTAACCTCAGATCGCAAGTTTTTTGAAGCCGAGTAAAATCGTTTGTTTTATATCATAGTGTATAACTATCTATCTAATTATAAAAATTACAATTGATCAGACACTTTTTAGTGTTAATCGTCTAGTTCTTTGGTTTTGGTTGAGTTCTATCGATAAATTTGCAATGTAACTAATAGTCTAAATGATTCGAAATCACTGTTACCTATAGAAGGGTTTTAATTCTACAGGGATCATCAATTCTTTCAAGACTGAGTGCACGCCTTGGTAATGAGTGCCAACTCGCATAAAATCGAGGTTAAGAGTTTCCTGCCTATTCTCTCCAACCAAATATCTCAACATTAGTGTGTGTCAAGTTACTTAGACTTATGGTCATGTTGCAAACTGATGTGTAGAATTCGATAAGCATCATAGGATAAGACAAATATCATGTTGGTGAGTGATCAATCATCTGTAAATTCCTCAATTTTGCAGGAGGTCAGTTGTGGCATCGCAGATTGTGAAGCTAGGTGACACGGGTTCGATTTCTACAGGAAACATCTGTTGCCTCAGGATTACATTTGCATCGTGCTGACGAGTACCAAGTAGCATGAAATCAAGGAGCAGGATTTATTAGGGACTACCTGAAACCACGTGATAATTAAAAGATGGGTTCCATTTAAAGTCTAAACAAAATTGCCCGGGAAATATTAACTTACTTAATTGCGCCTGTTATCTTCCGTGAAGGAGCATAGGCCACCCACCAGCATTCTCCATCCCACCCTGTCCTGGGCAATCCTTTCCAGTTGCTATTCATCCATATTCGTTCATATCTGCTTCCATTGTCCGACGTAGTGTGTTCTTCGGCCTTCCTTTTTTACGCTCCCTTTCAGGATTTCAAGTTTCCGCCTGTCTCGTGATGCGGTTTGTTGATTTCCGTAATGTATGTCCTATCCACTTCCATCGTCTCTTCCTAATTGCCTCTTCAGCTGGAAGCTTGTTTGTCATCTCCCACAGTAGGTTGTTGCTGAGGATATCCGGCCAATGGATGTTGAGTATCTCGCGTAGACAACTGTTTATAAATACTTGTACCTTTTTGATGATGCTTGTAGTAGTTCTCCATGTTTCAGGCCCACACAGTAGGACTGTCTTGACATTCGTATTGACGATTGTGACTTTTGATATTGGCCGACAGTTCTTTTGAGTTCTATATGGTGTTCAACTTTAGGAATGCTGTCCTTGCTTTGCCAATCCTCCTTAATCGTCGACGATGCTTCCCAGGTACGTGAAGGTATCCACGTCTTTCAGAGCTTATCTATCAAGCGTGATTGCGTCGGCGTTCTCTATGTTGTATTTGAGGACCTTGATTTTTTCTTTGTGTATGTCGAGACCTAGTAATGCAGAGACCGCTGCTACACTAGTTGTCTTGACCTACATTTGTTCGTGTGTATGGGATGGAAGAGTTGGGTCATCTGCAAAGTCCAGATCGTCTAGTTGCATCCAAGATGTCTCTTGTATTCCGTGCTTTCCGTCAGGTGTGGAGGTTTTTATAATTCAGTCAACTACCGGAAGAAAGAGTAAGGGGAAGAGAAAGCATCTTTGTCTGACTCTGGTCCTCACTTGGAATACATCTGTGAGCTGTCCTCCATGCACGAGTTTGTAGTGTAGTCCGTCGTATAAATTCTGGATGATGACGATTTCCTCAGGTACACCATAGTGTCGAAGAATGTTCTATAAGGTCCTTAACATACTTTCAGATGCTTTGTGAAAGTCAGTGAATTTGATGTATAGTGACGTGTTCCATTCAACTGATTGCTCAACAATAATCCGTAGTTTCGCGATTGGGTCTGTGCACGATCTATCCTTACGGGATCCGGGCTATTGATCTCGAAGTTGAACGCCTATTGAATCTTTCATCCGGTTCAGCAACACTCAGTTGAAAACGTTTTCTGGTACCGATAGTAGTGTGATGCCTCTGTAGTCCTCATACTTGCTTTGACCTCCTTTCTTTGGTATCTTGATGAAGTATCCGTCTTTCCAGTTTGTGGGTACTTGTTCTTGCTTCCAAATCTTTCCGAAGAGTATTAGAAGCATCTGTGCAATTTCTTCTATGTTTGACTTCAGTGCTTCAGCTGCTATATTGTCAGAACCTGCTACTTTGTCTGACTGCCATCCTGATTTCTCTCACCGTTGGTGGAGTGACATCTATAGGAAGCTCTGTAGAAGCTGCTTCGATGTCCGGTGGATTCATGAAGCTGGTCTATTCAAGAGTTCCTCGGTGTATTCTACTCATCTGCTCCTCTGTTTTTGAATCTCTGTGATTATCTTGTCTCCTTTGTCCTTGACCGGTCTCTCTGGTTGACTTTATTTTCTTGCCAGTTTCTTCGTCGTGTCATATAGTTTAGTCATACTTGCAGCTTTTTCCACTGTCGTTGCTAGCTCTTCCATGTGTTTCTGCTTGTCTGCTCTAATGCTCCTCTCCACTTGCTCGTTTGCTTCTGTGTATTCAGCTTGTACCTTGACTTTCTCTGTTCCTGCTCGGCTGTTGTTAATTGCTGTCTTCTTGTTCTTCCTTTCTTGAATCTTGTCCAGGGTTTCGATGGAGATCCATTCCTCATGATGATGCTTATTGTGACCCAGAACCTCCTGACACGTTGAATTCAGCAATCTTTTGATCCCTTTCCAGTTGTCCTCCGTGGTAGTTTTTCTTCTTCCCGTATATCCTGTAAGGCTTGAAACCTGTTGTTGAGAGTTATCTTTAATTAGCTGGGTTTATCATTATATGGAAGGAAGGCTCTAACCGTCCTGTGTTTCTTTAGTTCCAGTTTCATCTTGGCCATAATCAGGTAGTGATATGATACTATGTCAGCTCCTCTCCTGGTCCTCACATCTTCCATTGACTTTACGAATTTTTATTGATGTAAATATGATCTATCTGGTTCTCCGTGGTGTGGTCCGGTGCGACCCATATAGCTTTCTGTATGCGTTTGCGTGGGAACATTATGCCTCCCATAACCATTTTGTTGAATGGACATAAATTTGCAAATCTGTTACCATTCTCATTCCTTTCTCCCAGTTCATGTCATCACATGATATCTTCACACTCGGTGTTGTCCATCCCGATTTTGGCGTTTGATGAGTTACTTTTTGGGGCAATTCGCCATGATCGACTGCAACTTCTCGTAAAACTGATCTTTATCGTCATCACTGCTATCATTGGCGGGTGCATAACATTAGATAGCATTCATTGTGATTCCTTCCTTTTTTTAAAAGAATGCTTTGATGATCCTTAGTTCATGAGATTTCCATCCCATAAGTGCATTTCGTGTTTCTTTGGACAGGATCAAAACAATTCCCTGAGTGTGTGGAGCATTCCCCGGAGTACAGCAGCATCTCTCATGTACCTATCCTTTGTTGTCCATCTTGTATCTCCTGTATCTCCTCATTTCCTTTGCCATTTGACTGGTCCTCTCGGTCTCCCACATTGTCCAGAAGTTCCATTTGCCTATGTTAATTGTTGCTCTGGTTATTAGAAGGGGTATCATCCTTGTGACTTTCTGAGAATCTCAGCATTTATCATGAGGCGTCATAATTCTTCCTTCAACTCTCAGGCCGAAGTTCAAATGGTTTAATCGGGTTGGCGTTTTATTGGCAAGATTATTTTCTACATTATGTTGTTGTCGACCCCATGCCCAACCCTCCCTCCTTACCCGGGCTTGGGACCGACAGTAACTCTAGAAAAGCTACAGGCGGAGTTAAAATGGCGAATATTACCTAATCGAGTGGAATTTCATTGTACATAGTCCTACTTATCTCATGATTTTGCCTTGAATTCACATTTTTCAATAATCAATTTGAATAACAACCATTACTAATCCTAATTATCCATTGATTATTCGTCTTCAGATGAAACACACATATCCATTCAGATTTGTTAATTTTGTCCATTTTCATATGGTATCGTTTAAAGTCATTTTTGTATAGTAAAAAACTTCTCTATTTCGCCTTGTCTTAATTCACTGATTGAAATTTTGTTTTGACAAACTCAACGCTTTGAACTAAAGTATTTAGTATATGATCAGTTGTTTATATCCTGTCCATTGGTTAAAGAAGATACTGCCATATTGTGATATGGTTGAAAAATTTTAATTTTTCTTTGTTTACTTAGCGGTAATCTATGGTTGTTAGCAGTTTGACGTTTATCAGTGTCTAGACCTTGAATAGTAAATTATTTTATGCTGGCTTTTCGTCTATTATTTGGGTACAATTTCAAATTAAAAGAAAAAATGTGATCATTCGGCATATACATATACAATAGTAATTGTTGGCATCCGCTTATAATTTAAAATTTAGTACAAAGTAATGCGTACAACTTATTGTTGTGAAGTACAGTTACAGTGTAGAGAAGAATATATTATTTTTAACATATTTAATACACTATAAATATTTTAGGACATGTGTGCACATTCATCTAATGAGTCATAACTTCGTGCTTTGATACTTTTAACTATTTATATATTGAATTGTAATGTAAACATCCTTCTTGTGCCTGCAATGTCAAACTAATCTATCAGTTACGAAATAAATTTTCATGTACTATTTTCTGAAGTGTGCTCATTATAAATAGGGGAAGAAAACGAATTACAACTTTACTTACCACTTATTTAAAAAAAGGCAATAGACAGAGGGAATCTACACTTATTGTGAGAAGTTACAGATTGATTTCGTAATACATATGTTTAGCCTTCAGTCATCCCTTAGCATCTTTCTATGTGTTCTACCTACACCGTGCTTTCATTGTACTGAAACTCTTCGTCTGACTACTGTTGGAGCTTCGATGATAATGTTCCTCTACATAATTCGTACAAACAATCTTGTGAGTAGCGTCCATCACACATACTGAAATGAATGAACTGGGCGTTCGGACCTGTAGTGCAATGAATATCAGCGTAATGTTTTCACCTCAAAATCCATTCCACTGAAAAATCATCATATATATATATATACTATGCCACACTAAATCACCAACCATAAGGTATGTGGTGTTAATTTATTATTCTTCATTTTATTGACCCGTAGTGTAAATTCCGCAAAGTTTTGTATATATCTGTATGTGTGTGTAAGTCTCTTTAACACAAATAACCTCGGAACTAGTTTTTGCTTTTCATAAATATCAAGCTGTTTACCGGTTCGGTTATCACTCTAAGCTTGTTGTTTGTAGTGGTCATTACATTGTGCGTTCAGATGTGTAAGCTATACACTGTTTATTTCGAACTTAATCCCTTCAATTCTGATTTCACCTTATATTATATATTCAGGTGAACCTACTATTATCTGACACCGATTCAATACCAAAAGGTTTGTTATCGTCGTCTCCAAAGCAACTTTTAAAAAAAGATGTGCATTTTATTAAAGCTTTGATTGATTTATTTCGTGGCCTTGAGTTAGATGCTGTTCTAATGTGGTGTTAACATATTCATGTTTTCATACTCGTAAAACTACAGTAATTTAGCACTATTATTACTATTGTTACTATTTCATAGGTACCGATATCACAAATGATGAAGAGGTAGCTATCAAATTAGAATGCGTCAAAGCAAAACATCCACAGCTTCAAATTGAGGCTAAGATTTACAAGCTTATGCAAGGTGGTGGTAAGTAATCTATCTTTAGTTTACGTGGTCTTTTCTTCTGGTGTAATTAAATTCCAAATATAATGATTTGTTTTCGTTTTGTTTGTCTTACGTTGTGATTTCATTTATTGTCAATGGGATGGTCATTGTGGACCGATCTAATTTTCTCATGAAAATTTCCTAAAAGGGGTGTTTAGTTAATTCGATCAGCATTTATTAAGGAAATCAGTCTTACGTTCATCCACTTTATTAATTTTTGGGGTTTTAACAGCATACTTTGTGTACACAATTATTGTAATTTCCGATACTTTACCCAACTTTGCGTGTGTAAACTGACTTGAAACATTTAACACTCTTGTTAACTTTGCCTATTTTAAATTATGTTTAAAGTGCGTAGGGCCGGTCAACCAGTGGTATGAAGGCACATCAACTGATTAATGACATGTGTCATTTATTCATAAGGTGATTGCCAGTTAATTAATTAATTTTATTGTGGTGTGAAATTAGAGCTTGGCTAGGTATATTCATTTCTGTTATTCGGTTAATCGAACAATCTGATAACGGGAGTTTATCTAAACGGTTTGTGTTTTAAACTTTCCTCGGAATTCAATTTAGTGGTGCTATTGAGCAATTCAATTACATAAACTGTCCTCCCAAAATTAATGATATATTTAAGTAGTGCTTTAAGTTTTGTATTTTCTTTAAACTGAAAAAACCTTTATTGCTATTCAAACATATAGGTACGTGCATATAATCTTGTTGGGATCTATGTAATTTTTGTGGCAGATAGTTAGAGACGTTGGGTGATATGGCTCAGAATCATTTGCAGTGCCATAGTTTTATTTACTCCATGTTCCCCTAGATTCCGAACTGCAGTCAGTCACGACGTAGAACCTGGTACGTATGTAAATCGGTTCAAGTGCCATACTCTATTAGCACATAGAGATGAAATTATTAAGCTAAATCTTAAAGGGGTAGAAGTCGTAACAATATTATTGTTTATAGAAAAGACTAGATATCGAAGATATGATTCAAGAACTGATAAATTACTGAAATAAAAACAGAAAAAGTTATGTGGAATTCAAAAGCTCAGAATCTCGGAGAAGACAAAGAACTGATGAGCTTTCGCCACTGGGAATGATTTTGAGGCATTTCGTTCAAAGTCTATAACCATTGGTTGCGGTAATCACGCAGGCCTCAACCAGATAGTCTGCATATATTGGCATGGCTCATTCCAATCGTCAATGACTTCATAAACTGATGCCATGTTTTGGTTTGGGCACCTGTAGCTTTAACTTATAAGTTACTTTAAATAATATAAGTATCATGCTTAGTTTGATCGTGAATCATATTACTCCAAACAATTATAAATATAATCCAATATTCAATTACTTTGGATTATTGTTTTTGCTTACTGCGCATCACTGAACCTGTAAATCTATAATGAACTACAACTCTACATTCAAATAACTTACATGTTTCTTACGAGTTTTAGGCTTATGTCCTCTACTTTCAGTCACTGTTAATGTTTTATGACTTCTACTACTGTTTGAACCTCGAATATTTCGACCGCTAAGTCTCACGACTCTTCACTTCTTATTGTTAATGGTTATTCTGTTGATTTCGTTATAATTGATTCAGTGGGTTTGAGTGAGTCGTGTATGTCAGGAGTAAGTATACTTTTTCTTTACACATAAACAATCTGGAAAGAAATATTTAACAAAGAGAATCTGTGGTCGATAACCTACCACCGGAAATAAAATTACAATTTATGGATTATAATAACATGGTGGCAACAAGTAGATCAGTAAAACTGGGGACAAAATTATTCCAGTCACTGGAGCCTCATAAACCTTAAAGAACATTTCCTATGGACCCTGAGCGGTTCGTTCATAATTTCTCTAGTGTTACGTTAGACACAGTGCAAGTAGAGGCTTTGTCGCTCGGCCCTAGATTTTGTGACTATAGAAATAAAATAAACCAATTCGATACAGATGTACAGTTCGAAAATCTATTTACACAAACAGCAGATTTGGTGCCTACTTCTGATGAACTCACTAGGTTTAAGACCACGTTCACGGACATCTGCCAACAATACAAAAATAGTAAATGTACAGTGAAAACTCCACTTACCAAACAGCATCGAGATGCTTTACGTATGCTTAGAAAAGACAACACTAATCATAAGCAAGCCGGACAAAGGAGGAGGGCTAGTTCTTATGAACAAAACCGATAACATTAATAAAATGAACTCGGTTTTGAATGATCCGACGAAGTTTCAGAAACTCGGCGACGTGAAGGACTTAAATATGAAGGCAGAAAAATTGCTGACTAACTCACTAAAGGAATTAAAAAATAGAGGCATACTTACTCCTGACGTACATGAGTCACTCAAACCCACTGGGTCGAACAGTCCGAGACTATATGGTTTACCTAAAGTTCACAAGACAGGTCTTCCTCTTCACCCAGTTTTAGATATGTATAATTGATTCATTCATTTCATCTCACTCTCATTGCATTCATAAATCGGACGTTACATCCTACGTATTTGATCTATTGACTTGCACCTTGACAAGATGATAGTTTTTTTATTTTACACACAATTCAGGGAATAGGGTCATCCGTATTGAGTGAATTATAGTTGTTTAATTTCTCGTTTCAAGTAGTTGTTATCACCCGATTAACAGCATGTGACTTAAATAAGAGTAAATATTCGCTGAAATGTATTTGTTATTAGACACATTAAAGTACACTGATTTATAATGAATATTTATCCTGTGATGTATAATATCATGTAGTACATAGTCACAGTCTCTCTATTTAACAAGTTATACACGTTTATGTGGTTTGTGAATTCATCTTAAGTTACTACATGAATCCGTCATAGTCTTCGATCAAATTGTTTTCAATGACCGCAAACAGTAATTAATCTTCGTATGATTAAAGTCATTTTTTGTTCACTAGTAGTTAATCGATTAAAAAACTGTTTAACTTATTTCGATTAAAAATAATATGATTTGTGTGTAGCACAGTATTGTCTGAACTGAATAATGAAACGGTCACATATATTGTTGGCCTTATTTGTATTGTGATTGTTGTGTGCATTACCTTTGCTGATTATTCTAGACAATTATGAATAAGTTACACAATTGTTCATTCTCTATGGGCATGATAGATTTGATTGTACATTTGAAGTATTTCTGTCTGCATATTAAGGAATCATTACTACTACGAGATGACAGAAGAGATTTATAGCCCAGGTGGAGGATTTTAAAGGCCTTATGTTCTTTAGGATAACAAAGGTTTCACAATCAAACCATTTAGGTCATATATACATATACTTACGCCTGTTACCTCCGTGAAGGAGCATAGGCCATCCATCAGCATTCTACATCCAACCCTGTCCTGGGCTATTCATCCTTTTCATATGTGAAAGTTTCCACGTCTTTCAGAGCTTATCTATCAAGCGTGATTGCGTCGGCGTTCTCTATGTTGTATTTGAGGACCTTGATTTTTTCTTTGTGTATGTCGAGACCTAGTGATGCAGAGACCGCTGCCACACTAGTTGTCTTGACCTACATTTGTTCGTGTGTATGGGATGGAAGAGTTGGGTCATCTGCAAAGTCCAGATCGTCTAGTTGCATCCAAGATGTCTCTTGTATTCCGTGCTTTCCGTCAGGTGTGGAGGTTTTTATAATTCAGTCAAATACCAGCCCCCAAATGCCCTGGTATGGCCGAGAGTGGGGTGGGCCCGCCCTCCTCGAAATGCTCTCATATGGGGGTGTTGTTTACGAAATTGAGAGAACGAAAAGCGAATGTCCGGGGCTTTAACCGGATCCCAAACCAATGGTGCACATGGGCTCCAGTATCCTGCGGGAACAAATGGTGTATGAACCAATCGTTGGTCACCGGCTACCATGGGACTGCATCTCTTCACGATGCTCCATCGCCTTGTGGGTCAGACCTTTAAGTCCAAGGCTCGGGGTATGACCCCTAAGAAAAATCGGTCGGGGCACCCGGGCAGTTTCCCAGCCCTCACACAAATCGAATGATTTATGTGGCGCATATGTATTTGGTGCCTCCTTGTACCAATGTTTATGTGTTTAAATAAATAAATAACCAGAAGAAAGAGTAAGAGGAAGAGAAAGCATCTTTGTCTGACTCTGGTCCTCACTTGGAATACATCTGTGAGCTGTCCTCCATGCACGAGTTTGTAGTGTAGTCCGTCGTATAAATTCTGGATGATGACGATTTCCTCAGGTACACCATAGTGTCGAAGAATGTTCTATAAGGTCCTTAACATACTGTCAGATGCTTTGTGAAAGTCAGTGAATTTGATGTATAGTGACGTGTTCCATTCAATTGATTGTTCTTGGATTCCTCTGCTAGACACTATCCATCTTCACATATAATTTTTAGAATATTTCTTTCACCTTTTTTTCTCCCCAATTGTAATATAATGCGATTTTATCTACTTCTTTCATATGTCACTTTGTTAATTCATTCTTTTTTCCCTTGATTTGGCCTGTGTTTCTACTTGGATGTTTTCACTACTCATCCACAAATACCTGCTCTTCATTCTATCCAACTGTTGCGTAACTAACTTACGACACATGAGGTCAGCATATTTCTTACTTTGCTTGTGTCATACTCGCTCTATTTATTCTTCTTATTCCAGTTGGGATTCCTTGTTTAAAATGGTCTGGTACAGAAGGAGACTACAATGTTCTAGTTATTCAATTACTTGGTCCAAGTCTAGAAGATTTATTTAATTTTTGCGGTCGAAGATTTAAATTAAAAACAGTACTTCTGTTAGCTGATCAAACAATTACACGTGTAGAATATATACAGAATAAGAATTTTATTCACCGGTAAGTTATTTGATTTTTTTTTTCTTGTAGCAGTGAAAAGTTGATAATTTCACATATTCTTTCAATAATTTTGCTGTTAGTCTTTTTACATCGTCAATTTCATCAAGAATGATGATGACTTTCTAGTCTAATTTTATGGTCTAATATGCTTTGTATAGTGAATCTCTTTGTTGATACATGTGGAAATAAGCTTAACATATTAGAATTTCGAGCGTACTTCATTGAGACTGGGCGTTTCATTTTATTTGACTTATCAAGTTATTGGTTTCCTAAAGACCATCAGCATCATTTTCTCTTTAAATTAAGCTTTCTAATCGTGTGAAAGTGTTTGCTTATGACATATACCTAGGATAACACAAGGCCAAGATAGTGTTGATAAGTATTTCATTGAATTGTTTGTAAATAAACATTGGTTTATATTTCATTACCAATTTTCGCGATTCATAACTGATATTTTCAGGTCGCCATATACTTTATAGACACTACTAACCATCCAATAATGTAAACTTAAAAGTGGAGCACATCTATAAGTATGGTGATAACATTTTCTCATGATCACTTCTAATCAGGTTCAGGGAGCTATGAGAAGCACAAGATAGTTTACAAGCTTTTTGGTAACCAAAGAATCTTTCAAATATATTTACTAGCAAAAGAATTGAAATCCTCATACAGCACTGTTGTTAAAGATGTGCTCGGAACCGTAATAAGGGATTTAGTAAACTCAGCGTATGTGAATACTACGGTTACTATAACAGTCGTGATTCATGTAAACAATAATTAAAACTATCAGTAAATCGTCGATAAAATCTCACCCACATCATATATGAATGAAGATAAGAATGTCAAAATGTTAGAATTCAGAACTTTCTATGTATTTGAACATATAAATATTGGTACAAAGGGGCACCAAATATACATGCGTAGTGTGTAGTTAGCAGACATATTTGGCTAATAAAATGAAATTGTTGCATCATTCAATTTTTTTTAAAAACTCCAGGAACCCTTTTTTAAAATTATTCGATCTATTCATCATCATCCAGAATGTATCTAAGTCATAGGATAAAATTCAAAGACCAATTATTTCATCAGAATAGCACTATCAGTCTGTTATGAAAAATATATATCAATTTATGATTATACATTTTCATAATATAAGCGTGAATGAATTGGCTTCTTTCTCTTATTAATTCTTTAATGAATATTAATCTGAAGTTAAGTGTCTTCCTTTGTTTATTCATTGAAAAACATTACTTTACCATATATTAGTTGTATAATTAGTTTTATTAGTCATTTGATATTTTTGAAATAGAATTATTTTATTGTGTTTTATGTTGTAATACGTTCAAAATGTTGAATCCTAATGACTTTCGTCGGTTAATGTCCCATTTCAGTTGGGAGATCTAGCTGAATATATGATTTATGGACGACCTTTGAGCGGTGCTGGAGTGACCTTAAGACAGTTCACGTACTTACCAGTGTCTTAAGACAGTTATAAATTAATATGATGAATTAGGATTAGGATTTAGAGTTATAAATTAAGTTCGTGAATTAAAGTAAATGTTTTTATAACGAACCAACATCATCTATGATGCCAAAATGCTATTTAAATATCTGGATTGATGAATTTCGCGTCCAAATCTAAGAACTGCTATTCTTGACTTCATTGGTCCGTCCATAAATTATGATATCACCACAGTCACATAATTTAAAAAATAGTATTCCATTGTATTAAAAAGTATGATAAGAGCTTTATTATAGATGTTGTGTTGTTTCACAGAGCCACATTTTAATGTCTACTGAATAAAAACTTTTCGTTAAGCCTTCGATAAAATAATTCACTTGATATTGTTTTTATTTGAATCTTCCCATTGATGTTTTAGGACTGAAATTGATCAGTCTCTTATTGGCATATGTGCATACTGTGCGTATGCCTCGATATTGCCTTAATTCACAAGCATTATAAGCAAAGATGGATAGTGGCTAGCAGTGGAATCCAGGACGCGCGTTTCGTCCTGTTTGGGACTCGTCAACTGGATGTACCTGCATCTCAGAGTTGATGTTCACTCTGGGACTCGAACTCAGTACCCATTGCACAAGCAAGTGGCTATCAGGACTCAGTAGCTAAGTGGATAACGTGATGGCGTTTGAAGCGAACGGTACTGAGTTCGAGTCCCAGAGTGAACATCAACTCTGAGATGCAGGTACATCCAGCTGACGAGTCCCAAACAGGACGAAACGCGCGTCCTGGATTCCACTGCTAGTCACTATCCATCTTTGCTTCGATAAAATAGTTTATTTTTATGCCGATAAGTAGTACACTTGAATAGTCAAATATTATCTTATTTTAAGTGGGAAA
The DNA here is from genome assembly GCF_000699445.3 of Schistosoma haematobium. Lineage (NCBI taxonomy): Eukaryota > Metazoa > Platyhelminthes > Trematoda > Strigeidida > Schistosomatidae > Schistosoma > Schistosoma haematobium. Next base: position 15,702,235 of record NC_067201.1, read on the forward strand.
CTTTTGTTCTAAACGTATGTACTTTGACTAGTGTCTTTAATTTACAGAGTTTTTTGAATTGTATCTTTTCCATTTGTTGATAAAATACAAATTCCTTTAGTTGTTATCTATTATGTGAGTTTATCAATCCATCCGTTTTTCCAATATTCAATAAATGTACGATATTCAGGATTTTTAGGTATTTAAATAAGTGAGTACTGCATATAAAAGTGTGGTTTTCAATAAATACGTTATTTCAATTTGTTTTGTGTACCATTATTTTTATATTTTTAAAAGAAATTCTTTCTACATAACTACTATTAAAATGTATTAACAAATTACTTGGTTTTCAGTTATAAATTTAAAAGTCGCATCATTTTTATGCAAACATTCAATTTTATTATGATTAACCTATCATATAAGTTACTGTTTATAAATTTCTACTTAGTTACCACCTATAAATTAACATCTCAGAAAATTTGAATAGTAATATAGTTTGATATGTCTGATACTTGTTCTCTTGCCATCAACTTCTAATCGCTTTCTTACTCCTTAGAAATTTGTTACACTTAAACCCTAAATAGGAAACAACAATACAAAAAGAAGTTTTACTTCCAAGATTAATTAAGGTGCAGAGAACAGGAATGTTAGCGTTTTAAATGTGTGACATTGATACTGATGGAGGCTTCTGACAATATGTCTATATTAGTAACAAGTAGGATATGGTGCATTATATATCAATTTTCTAAAACTCTAGAAATTTTTTATTCACCATACATTCAGCGATTTACTTCCACGTTTTTCCTGAAAAATTGTCAACAGCTTTCAGACAGTCAATATTAGATAAATTATTCTCTCATTACTAGTTTTAAACCTGAAACATTATCTCTTGTATATTCCATTAACTAGATAGGTTTTGTTTACTTTCATACAGAATAGTTATGAATTGTATTGGATCATATCGAATAGAAAATTTATTTTCCTATTTGATCCAATAAATTAGAAAATGTTAAACGGTTTCAAAGTTACAAAGTTTGTTTTTTAATAGAATTTGTATGATGTGTACACTATCTGTCTGTATGTTTATGAATGTAATGTGGACAAACAGAAGAAGCAGACCGTTTACCTATGAAAATTTAAATCGAAAATAAACAGATAAATAAAATTTGACTTGATGTTCTAAACGATTATTTGCGGGAAAATTATTCGATATATATATATATATATATATATATATATATATATATATATATATCACGTATTCGAACAGTTTGTTGCCTCTTCAGTTCATTCATATATGATATGGGCGTTGTTTTTTTTAGTAGGGTATATTTCTACCTGCCTACTTAATAATTCACTTTGCAAATGAAGTATCTAATATGTGGTTTTCACATTTTACGAGAGAACTTGGTAATTTTGCATCAAACAGTAAATTAGTTGTCCACACCTGAATGTTCATTCACTTCATTTGTACTTTTCTGATATTTATCTTTCTAATTTCATCTTATTGTACTGATTTGATTTGGCAGAATGTGAACAAATACATACCTATGTTTCAAGTTTCTTATTGCTTTTAACAGGCAGTCAGATACATTAACGTCGTCGTCATATATGTTTTTAAATGAAATTAATTTAACAGATGTGTAAGATTTCCAATTTACTCTCTGAATAATACGTATTATTACTTTATTGTTTGTCTTTTTTATTCTCACTTGATAGAATTTTCACAATTTGTTTCCTATTTAACATACCAATAAACTCATCCCAACATTGATCTCCTAACTTGACATGATTATGCTTATATAAAAAAAAATAATTGTGTTATAATTGATACACTGAACAATAGTCATGTCACTTTTCATTTTCAATTATCATATTTTATTTGTATACTACTTAAAAAGCCCTTAGAATGTTATACAAGTACTAACTATTCACTATTATCTGATTTTCCTGCAAATGAATTGATCTGTAAACGAATGTATAAATGAATAAATTTCGGCCTTAAATTTATCAGGAAGGTATAACCTTATTGATAGTAGTGTGTAATATACTTTCTACTGTGACCATCTAAGTAAATTTTATTACTGTGCAACTTGAGAAAATTCTTTTATTATTTTTGTAAAGAAAATATAATAATAATAACAATAATAATAATAAAGATCAATAGATTTATTCACTTGTCCTCATGTTTTTTTTGGTACAATAGTATTTGGTCATGATGTATTCATGTAATGGAGTATAAAGAATACTAAAATAATGCCATATGTATTGCACCATGTGTGTTTATAACAAACAATTGAACACAACTATTTAAAAATTATATTATGTTCTATGCACGTAAATATATATTTTAAGTCCTCGTCTTTTTTTAAATATTCATGTTCTGTCTATCATATGGCGATGTATCACATTAATTTATAATTTCTTCTTTGCTGTTGATTTAAATGACTAATCAGATATAATACATAATTGAATAATAATGATAATAATACCTTTATTATCGTTAATACTCTTACTGTTCATTATCAGTATTACTGATAGATTAAGCCTTATGTCTATGCGTTTACTTCAATTGGTAGTTGCATGAAAATGAAGAAGTGAATTTGTTGACCAATAAAAACTGTAGGCGAAACATGTTTTTATTTAATTAAATGAGACTTTAATTTTGTTTATATGTTATATAAACTTTAATTAAAAATTGTCTTCAAACACATAGGGAACTATTTTTTTGTTTTGTTATTTCATAATTTGAAACCCTTTCGATAGCAGTCTATGTTCATGATTGAGTCATATTTAGTATAGTCAGACGAATATTATCAGTGAGATTGTATAATGATCATATATTATTGCTAATTGACTGAACCTAGAAATATGTATCCGTTGTATAGTGATGGTTTAGAGCGAAGCTGCAGTTCAATGGTTAAACTGTCCAACTTTCAGTCACTAGGTCAAAGGTTCGAAACCCTTTGGACGTATTTCTTTTGTAACACTTATGGGTTTTTTTAATTGACATAGTTATTAATTTTAGCGTTTGAAGGACTGAGTAAAAATTGGTTCTAACCCATTTCGTTCAAATAGCTCATATAACCGTCGTGGATCATTTGTTACTGTGTTATCAACTACTTGTCTGTTATGTTTGTATTAGACAAAATTTATGTATTTAGTTTAGGTTAAAATGACACATCTAGAGTGAAAAAAGTGGACTTATTCAAGTTACAAACATGACTTTTGTTTTTGTTATGATTATCATCACCACTGACATTGTTTAGTTCGTGTACAGCGATTACTGTTTTGTAATTTATCTATAATTTTACACAATCTTAAAGGTTCATTTCATTTATTTACGCGGCAAATAAAAGAATGTACATGATATCCTCGTATCTTTAGTGAATAAAGACTTAGTAGGGAAACCAGTTTATTGTCTAATACAAAACTACAGAGTGCTTTCATAAAATATGAAAACCATACATTAAATATATTTTTTGCACATCTTCCTTTATTCGTCTTTTACATGCTTCATGATTCTTTTAATTCTATTGTCATTATAATTGCTCTATGTTTCCTTTCCTGTTTTCTTCAATTCAATAAGAAACACTCCACAGTACCTGTACCACATAGTATTAATTATAAAAATGAGCGATTATGTGATCAATCATAAAATTGAGTAATAAAGACTAAGAGATATAAAGAATGTCATGTCTAATAGTTATTTGTTTGTTATATAGTTGATTATTTTGTAGAATGAATATGATTACGAATAGGGATAAAATAACTCAAAAACAAAGTTTTCTGTTGGCAAATTGAGATAACAAATAAAAGTAATAAACTGTAAAGAATTTAAACTCAATATTTTGAATATGTTGAAGTTTTTCTCGTTCTCTTTCTCTCCCTCGCTTTCTTCCTTACTTTATTCACTCAGTTTTACATTTCTTTCCAATGAACTATAAATAAAATAAGTATTCATTACGCAAGAAGTCGCGCGATGATATTAAATGCATTGAGAGGAGAAAAGGGTGTGCTTGAATTTTTTTAAAAATTTTAGTCTAGTTCATTTACCCAACACTATTCTACTCATTAATGTAACTTATCAAAATCTTGCTGTCAATCAGTACAGTATTAATTTATATTTTATTGTAAAGACTAAATCAGTGACTACTGAATTTCTGTTAACCAGCTCAGTATACATCTCTGGTTGTGCTAGTTGTTATAACACATTAGCTAAACGTGGTAAAATTAACAAGATAAATAGTAAGGGACTCAGAACAGTTCTAGTAGTAATTATAATTAAAAAGATTAAACAATTATATATGTATGAAAGCATAGTGAGACTCAAAATGCAAAGGAGGGTATATCTTATTGATTAATTTATTTAAACTTAACTATTGGTACAAAGGGATACCAGAATGTGTATCACACAATAAAAATGAGATTGTTAAGGGGTAGAGAAAGAAAGGTGAGTATAATAAAAACAACGAACAACAATGAGTAAACACTAGTGGATGAAAGTAGAAAGGAAAGTGGGAGAAGTAGTTCAGATAGATGGATGATGATTGCAACAAGTATATCTTAGCCTACAAATCTGTCTGTTTCATGTTTTTCAGATCATATTACTAAATGTACTGTCAGTTGTATTCGACTTAGAGGCGTCTATATATGACTGATTAATAGAATAGAATTGAAACACGGATAGCAATCTTACATATAGCTTTTATCATGGATTGTGTTTTGTCCCAATATTTTATTATCAGCTTCGTTACATAACTTATCTATACCGTTATTAGTGAGAGGGTATGAATTGTTCCATAGACATTAACACTAGGATGACAAGTCCTAATTTGGGACAAAACGCCCGTTCTGGATTCCACTGTTAGTCACCATCCATAGGTTATATGTATTATCTAATTTTCAAACTTTATCGTCGTATGAGTATAAGGAATATTCTTACAATATACATTTTAACTTCTCTCTCCTGTTCGCATATCATGTTAGCAATGTTCTTTGTGCATCGAATTTCATTTTTTGTATGCTAGACAAACTAGTTTTACGTTCACAAAAATAACTTAGAATGTCTTAATCACAGTAAAATTGAATAACCTTAGTGGGATGTCTAATTCATCTAAACACAGAAATTACATTCTCACATTTAATCTCTTATTATTCGATTTTAACAATATAATGTAAAAGAAATGGGTTTAATCTCTTTATGTGTACATCATATTCGAAGCCCTTAGTCGATGGTTAGATACTATTGTTTAATTGAGATAGAGATCTCAATGGAGATGCTTGCATTGTTTCTCAATAACTAATATGTATATGTGTGTTGGTAACGTTTTAGAATTAATACTATTTAAGACAGTATTAAATCTTCTCTCTCGCAAATATGCGAATACTGAAAAAGGTCACAAATCTATGTTACTAGAAAGCTTGAACCAGTTGTGTTCGATTGGTTAAAGCAAAAGTTGGTGAAGTGAATACATGCACACAAGTACTTCCAGATTTATTCTTTATTGACTAAATTGAAATATTAACGTCTCACTAATAGATTTTTTCGTCCAACTCATTAACACTGTAATAATTTATAACTGGTTCGCTAGTTTGCTAAGCTTTTCATCTTTCCTGTGTTAATTAAACCAAATTCACTAGCAAAAACTTCGGATAACATTTATCGTACGTAATTTGATAATACTTCTAACTAACTAGGCAACCATTTTGAATTGACTAAATCACTGTTATAAAGTTGAGGTGCAGTGTTAATGGTAGAGCGTTTAAGCAGTCGTATCAAGGGTTTCATACTGCTCATTCCTTTACTGACTGAAGTAATACAGATGTGCGTTGTTAAACCTGCCTAAATATCGCTTGCTCCAATATACAGTGTGAGCCTAGATGGAATTAGACTAGAAAACTAATAACGATGAGAAGATCATTTTATTGCATCAGTTTAAAATTTTATTGATATTCGTTCTGAACTATGTTGGAGAGTTCAAACTTCCAGGTTTGAGTGCACAAAATATCCGGCCTTAATATTTAGTGAAGACGTTTGCTGGCGTGCGATACAGTTATTACTTAACTTCTTTTTATGTTGTGCTTAGTGCTATTCCATTCTTATTCTTTGATGTGATTCCTCTGTCTCTTAACTGTTTCTTATAGTTAAGTTCTCACTAACTTATCGTAGGTACCACTTTACTATGATAGTCAGACCAATCGATCGATATTGACTGTAACACCTGTTTCTTTAGGTCGTACCGTATCACGTTGGTTGGTTGGATAATTTCAGGACTAAATGCAGAAAACAACATCCGAGGGTTTTCGTACTGCTAATTACACAATGCTATGACAGCATTAGGGTGTTTATCTCAAATATCCAACATGTATTGCAATCCTGCCTTCTCACAATAAAAGGCAGAGATTAGACAATTAGCACACTCCACCTTACCTCACACATTTCTGCCGGTGACTGAGTATTCTAAATGGTGTAGCTAACACACCAAGAAATATTCTCAATAAGGCCGTATGAACAACTTTAGACAGTTATTCTTTGGGCTCTGCATTCACGCTCCCAGGTCTTAAAAATCATTATAATCCATATTTCCATTTAGATACCTCCGTCCATGGTTTATGCAGAGAGCGACTATCAACCACACACCTTTGACACAACACGGCTTTTCACTGATATTAATATTATTAGTTTCCATTCCCTTGCATTTAATTTTCTCTTTATTTGCTGATTTTATCTCTGACAAGTTTATCTTATGTATACAAACACGCGCACGTGTATTCTGGTTTCTACGTTGATTGTAACTGACTGATATACACTTGAATCAGCCGTTGTCACGTTACTTTTCACTGACTGTTTCTGGATTTAAATTATACTTATTTCTAGAAATCATTATTATCGTGGATTATCAGACTTTTTAAAAATCTTAATTTATTATTGCCCAACATTATAATCATTTTCATCATCATCTCCCGCTGTGGTCAATTCCATGTGGATCTCATCACTTCTTTTAGTTATTTAGAAATATACATTAATTGGCTTGTAAACTATGCTAACTATTTATGTTACTATTATTTTCATTTTATCTTATATAAAAAGTGATTTAATTATCACAAGTTCTTTTGTTGTTGTGTTTTTTTCTGTCAAAGCAAAAATACTGTAAATACCTTGCATATTTTCTTTCTGTCAACATAGTCCCGCCGTAAATTATTATTATTATTATCATTACATCTTGAAGATTATGTTCACTTGTTTACATGTATATACATATTCCTTTTCTTAAAGTTGACTCCAGTTACAACAAAGAAATATTACACATTGGAGAGGATTATCTGTGCTCAACGTATATATATATTTCTGTGTCTAATCTAATTAAGTCCCTTCATTTCTGTATTAGTTGTTCCAATCTTCCCATTGATGTTTAGGACTGCAATTGATCAGTCTCTTGCTGGCATATGTGCATCCCATGCGGATTGCCTTGATATTGCCTTAAATTACAAGCATTACAAACAGAGATCGATAGTGGCTAGCAGTGGAGTCCAGGAAGCATGTCTTGTCCTATTCGGGACTCGTCAGCTAGAGTTGATGTTCACTCTGGGACTTAAAATGCAGTAACGTTCGTTTCAATCTCCACAACTTTGTCCACTTAGCTATTTCGGGTTGGATAATATAATGGAAAGAAAACAAATCCCGTTGTATGTTGCCGATATTTGTGTAATTCTTCATTTGAAAAGGTTAATATTTTGAACAGTTCTGTCATCCCTTAACTCGAGTTTCATGAAGATTACCAAAGTGACCTGTAAACCAATCTCACTAAGTACAAAACTATTGCTTGATCAATAATTAACATGCTATTGCTTTCCGTAATATTTTTATACATAACCTTAATCTCTGAGTAAACTTAGTACAAGCATGTGCACGCACTACTAAATATTTTTTTATTTATTGACAAATACATGAACGAAACTCCAGTTGCCTCCCCCTCGTATGTCAGTTTTTTATAGGTTCCCTTGGATATGTGATGTATTTTGGTAACCACTATTTTAGAGATACTTAAAACAAACGTTTTCCGAGTGTCGATACACCTATACCTGTATTTCAAGGCGATAAACCACCTTGTTTAATATAATACCTATTTTTTTCGTCGCGATTATCTTCTGTCATTTAAACGGATCAGAATTAAATGTTAATCAGAGAGGGGTTTTGTGTATATTATAGTAATTTAATAGTTGATTTAATGAGTCAATTGAAGTTAGACCAACATGAAAAACCTGGAAGCACTGGACGGCCGTTTCGGCCTACTGTGGGACTCCTCAACAGTGCGCGCCCGCGACCCCGCCTCGCGAAATTCGAACCCGGGGCCTATCAGTCTCGCGCGCGAGCGCTTAACTTCTAGACCACTAAACCGGCATTCAACAGTGTTAATGTTTAACTTCATCAGTGAGGTACTATCTCACATCAGACCCTGTTGAACTCCACTGGTCACGGCTTCTCACTTAGAACTCCAGGAAATGCCCCTTGTAGTCGTCTTGGCAATTAAATAGTCTGTGTAGATTATCTTATAATATAGACATAAGACTAGTTCTGTTTTCTATTCCTTGTCAATTATTGTCTGTCGAGTACATTCTTATTGACGTGAACTATCCTGAAGGAAATTATATTAGATAGCTTGATCAAATAGTATCATTTGATAATTTCCTGACTTTATTTTCATTCCTCTTTCTTTTAAAGTAAAAATAAACCATGTGATTTTTACCGAAATTAATTATTTAGTTTTCAAAATTATTTGTCGTTTATATGATATATATATGTATACTATGACAAAATTATCGATTTTTAGAGTGTACGTTGATAGGCTTCATCATCTCTCTGTGTGTGTGTGTGCGTTTGTTGATAAGAATTTGAATAGTACATTATATGATACAATGGTCATCACTTTCAAATTAATTGTGTTTTTCTCACCCTCAAATTCATGTATGCAACAATGCACTTTTATTGTGAGAAAATGAGATTTTAAAATTTTGTGGCCAAAGTAATCCAGTTAGTTAGACACTAATAAGGAATAGTGTCAATATTGTGATTTTTCTTTTAGTAAATTTAAAAGTGAAATTAAATAATAATTAGCAATTATATAATGGATCAAAATAACAGTCAGTGATTAGTTTTGACCCCTCTCAGTTGTATTGTAGTAGAAATAATTGTGTTATCAATGACAGTGAGAAAGGCTAAACATTGAGAATATGATTCAACTCAAGATGCCGACCAAGATAAAGACTGAATTCACCTGCTTCATTGGGATCAATTCAAACCTTGATCGCTCAACGTCCCCGATCACTGATTTGCGGCTATTGCACTGATCTCACCCCAACAAAGTAGTTTGTACCTATTCGATACGGTTCGAACCTACAGTCAGTGACACAAATAATGTGTTTGAAAACCTAGTGGATATATGTTGTATGTGGTTATTTTGTCCGGTTTTTTTTTTAACTGATTCGAGATTATTGTATACTAACACGTCATTTAAGTTTTGATAACTTAAAGGTCAAAGTGAAAATATTGAGACAAATGTTACACAATAGTTCTATTAGGACAAAACAAGAAAGTATTATCGATACTTCTGTGTGATTATTTAACATAACACAAAAAATAAAAATGATGAGAAAGTCTATTATTTATTATTATTATTATTAACTGCACTGTGTTTATAAAGTCAGAAATGAGATTCGCTGAAATATTTCAATGTTTATATGCTCATGGCTAGCATAGCAATTGAGTCCGACCAGAATGTTTTAAGACCTATGATTGTTTATGTGGTGATTTTTGTTGTTTTGTTTTGTTTCTTTCTTGAAACTGACTTATAGAATCCTTCTGTTACTACAGCTCAGCCATGAATAGTTGATTACAATCTGTGGTTTTTTCCTAAAACGACCTAACTTTAATATTGAAATGTGTAATGCTTTTTTTACGGCTTTTTACTTTAATATAATGGCTAATTTATTGTTATAATGTGAAAGTGGTATTACTCAATCCATTTTTAAATGTGATCCAGTTCATTTTAAAGAAGTTTAACTTTTCGCTTACAAAACTTTAAATGGATATATGCAACTTTTGGAGTTCGATTCAATCTGCAGGTTGCACTTGTCATAAAATGACTTAAATTGAGGTACCATCAAAAATCGGTGAGGACTGGGAAATTGTTTGATCCTAATGTGAATGTTTTGAACAGTACGCGCCTGCAACCTCACCAGTAATATAGCACAGGATCTTCAGATCTCACGGGGAATGCTTAGTCATTAAAACTTCTTAGCCAACATCCGATGGTACAGTTTCAACCTTAGTCAATTTATGGTGTAGCGTGATGATAATCCAATGTCCCCAGTACTCCGTGGTTTCTAATGGTAACACAGATGAGATCAATCTGTTTCGAGTATAATCAATGAATGTGTATACTAAAAATCATTGATGCCATAGTTTACATGTTAAAGAGTAAACGCCGAGCCATACAACGATTAGTAATATTAATTACCTGGGAAAATACCTAAGCAGATTGTTAAGAACATCAGTTGGTTAATTATTCAGGATTCAATAATATTTACCAGCTTATCTATTTATTCTTGAATAACTCAGCTTCATTTTATGTAACGTAAAGTATTTGTACTCAAATATTTTTTTTCATATTGTTTTTATGTAATGGTTTTAATGTTATCTGAATAATCTGAATTGATAACTGTTGTATATGCGAAGCAACGGCATGTTCTGTTGAAGAATACGTTTATAAATATCTATTAGTTTTGGCCTTCGATTACGATGACCATAGGTTTATGAGATGGGTGTTGTTGTAATAGTTTCGTTACAATTCCACGTAGAACTAAGTATTATTGTTCCCGGAGCTAAAAGCCTTCGGAATAAATAATAATAATTATGATAATAATAAATCAAACCCATCAAGTGTTATATCTCCCAGCATATAATGTATCGTTGTGTGACGTGTTTTGTTGAGCCTGTGATACAGTTACCGATTTCAGTTAACGAAATTCTGGTAACGCCCGAGGTAAGAAACTGAAGACATTGAAGATTATCCTGAATCATAAATGTTAACTATTGAATGACGTAATCTGACTACTGCACTTACTACCTTTCGTAGTCCAATGTAATTGTCTCTGTTCTCTTTATTTACAAATTTTTGTATTATTTAAATGCACTTGGTATTGTTTACTTGAATTTTCCATTGACGTTTAGGATTGCAATCTATCAGTCTCTTACTGGCATATGTGCATCCTATGCGGATTGCCTCGATATTGCCTTAAATCACATGCATTATAAGCAGAGATGGATTATGGCCAGCAGTGGAATCCAGAGAGCGTGTCTCGTCCTATCTGGGCCTCGTCAGCTGGATGCACCCACATCTCAGAGTTGAAGTTCACTCTGGGACTCGAACACAGCACCGTTCGCTTCAAAGGCAATCGCGTTGTCCACTTATCAGGTACATCTGGCTGGCGAATCCCAAATAGGGCGAAACGCACGTCCTGGATTCCATTGCTAGCCACTATCCATCTTTGCTTATAATCTTTGTATTATTATTACTATTGGTTAAACATCATTAATAATCTCCCCAATACATGATTCATTCACTTCGCATTCATTCCACCTTATTATGTCTTACTAATTTTTCACACAATATCATCTTCTACTAAATATTCGATCGAATTGTAATTGCAATTGTCAATATTTCTTTCACCCTATCTGACCCATATTTTTTCTGATCATGGATCTTAAATTTTAACTTAACATATAAGCTGATTCCAGTTAAAATTCTTTACCAGTCATATCAACACTAACAATTTTATTCTATTTTGTTCGACAATCCAAATTCACATGCTTTAACTTTTAACGATGAATTTTCCCCTTAACCTGGCCATTTTTCGGATTATTAATTTTGGGTATATAATTGTAAAACGTGTAGAGAGTTCATCGGAAAGAATATTGTTCGTTCAAATATTATTCTTTTAAAATCATAAATCGCCTAGAAGTTGACCATTGGATTCATACTCATTAGTAGTCTCAAGGTAATACCGATTCCGTTGTAGACACTGGTTGTAGACACTGGAACAATACTCTCTATCCAGTTTACCTAAGTTTTCATTAATTCTTTTTTGTATCGAATCAGTTTATAGAGAAAAATATTCATCTCTTCTCTATAAACATCTAATAATAAATAAATCTCAATTTACATAACAACTTGATATGCGTTGTTCATTTGTGTTCGGTTGTTGAAATAATCAATTAATCCAATATATATTCTGGTCTAACGATAACTGTACGATTAATCTGTTATAACTTTATATTCACTGTCGTTCATCAATAAAACAGAATAATTTTCTTTTTCATATCAAACAAATCACTTTTTATTATGCCACCATAATTGATTGAACATTCAGTAAATATTATAACTTTTTTATACTTAACAACTTATTGATGTTTAAAACAATTAGTTCCTTTTATAAATTACGATAATGCAATGAGAAGATGGTTATCAGTATTATGTGATATATATATGTTAGCGCAATACATACCGAACAATCTGATCACACATATACTTGTTAAGACATTTTATATGAAAAATAAAAGGTCAATTGAACAAATTAGAAGATAAACAGAAACAAATATAATAATAAAGTACCACACTGGATTATAAGTCAGTGTTACCAGGGTAGGTTCTTATAATATCAGTAACTATGTCTAATACTGAAAAATTCTCATCATTATATGCTATGTATGAGAAATATTATTTCAAAATAAATCAACAGTATAAATATTTCATATCAGAAGGGGTTTTGTGGATATTATAGTAATTTGTATAATTAAAGTTAGACATTAACACCGTTGGATGCCGGTCCAGTCATCTAATGGTTAAGCGCTCGCACGCGAGACTAATAGGTCTTGAGTTCAAATCTCGCGAGGCGGTTCTTGGATGCACACTGCTGAGGAGTCCCACAGTAGGACGATACGACTGTCCAATGCTTCCAGGTTTTCCATGTTGGTCTAACTTCAATTAACTCATGATCTCAACTATTAGAAAAATATTTCATATATGTTATTGCAAAGTTTTTCATCAAAATCACGTTAATATTATAATAGATCATACTCAGTCACATTTTTCTATAAATTAATTAAGTCGTCAATATGACCATATAATAAAGATTTGTGTGTTCAGTTGTCCTGAATATATTTTAAATTTCCAAGCATTTAATATCATCTTTTCTATTTAACCTTCAATAGGTGGATAAACTATTAAACCAAAGTAATCAGTATATAGTCCATCGCAATATATTTACCGACTGTTTATGTTGTCTACCTGTTTCACAATAATTATGTTTCTCTTATTTATTTCTCTTCATTTATTTTAATTACGATCGTTTGTTGTAAATGGCTGGATTAATATTGTGACACAGTTTATGGTTAAATTACATAAGTCTCTTATAAATTATGGACTTAACATTTTTTTTATCTTTGTAATTTGTTAAATTTAGAATACATTAATCAACAATCAATTTGTAAACTTCTGTAGCGTTGTGTAATATAACTAGTTTTGTGTTGTTTACTTTGTCTATTTTTTGGTGGGTTAAATATCCAAATTTTTTTAAGGATTTAGATATAATCATATACAAGTACTAGTTGAATCTTAATTCTCTCTTCTTAAACTGTATTGCCTTAATTACTTTTTATTTGCTGATAATTTATAAGGGTTATAATTGAAAAGACGTTTACTGAAAGTTTTTTTTCACACAGATTTTCAGAGAATATTTACTTTTCATTATTATTAGGGTTTTCTCTGTTGCTGTTATGAACTAGAGTTGGACAGTTAGTAAGATCATTAAATTGTTAAATCCTCTTTGTATCAATTATACTAATGACTTTTCCCTAGATATTACACCTGTGCTGATGATGATTAACCTATGATAAACTTTTGCTGCTCCCAATCTATCTAATCGGAACACGAGGGTTGCAATCCGATTTACTTAATAAGTTTATAACTCTAAAACTCATATGATAATATATGTTAATTATAAGACGACAACACACTATAAATAGAAAACCACAATCTATGCATAATTATATCATCTATAGTACAAAACTGAAAAACACTTAAATCACCAACTAACCGTAATTTATGAATCTTAAAAAATAGATCAACAGTTAAATTCAGGCATATAATTAGACTAATATGGAAATACCGTAGTCAAGCATTTACTGAATGACAAATAAAAGTATGTATAAAATAATCCACTGTTGAACAATCTTCAAAGTTCCCCTTTTTTAGATCATGCTTAAAAATTACTCGTTTTTTTTCAACAAAATATAGAAGTATAGGGGTTGTGGAGATTATTAAGTTTTTGATTGAGATCATGAACCGATTGATGTTAGACCACCACCTTTGGAAACCTGGAAGCACTGGACGGCCGTTTCGTCCTATTGTGGGACTACTCAGCAGTGCGCATCCACGATCCCGCTCGCGGGATTCGAACCCAGGGCCTTTGGTCTCGCGCGCGAACTTAATAATCTCCACAACCCCTATACTAGTAATCAACATGTGCTCACTAGTGACTAGCTTCGTGAGGGAATTCTCGGAGTTTTAGTGAGAAGCCATGATCAGTGGAGCTAATCCATGTCGGGTAGAGACAGGTGTCTACCTCAGTACAATGGAAGTTGGTCGCGTATATTCGTGGATTGGTTGATGTTAGACACTATCACCATTGGACGCCGGCTCAGTGGTCCAGTTGGTTAAGCGTTCGCGCTCGAGACCGAAGGCCCTGGGTTCGAATCCCGCGAGCCGGATCGTAGATGCGCACTGCTGAGGAGTCCCACAACAGGACGAAACGGCCGTCCAGTGATCCAGGTTTCCAAAGGTGGTGGTCTAACATCAATCGGTTCATGATCTCAATAAAAAAAAAATATAGAAGCTTGATTCTTCTCTCTTCACAGATTACAAGTATATAAAATAAAAGATAATTTTCATCAGTCGAATATCATATATATTAGGAAATAAGAGACAGCTTAGTCGATTCAACGTCAATATAAAATTTGGTGCACTATTCATATTTATGGTTTCTTTGTCATGTAAATAAAATTTAGTATCTCTTTGAACTTTCTTTTGTTCACTGAACATAAGCGAGTACTTTACTATACTCAGCAGCCAGTACATTGAAGCTTACGTCTGGGTTAAGAGTTCCCGAGTGTTTCAAACTTTATTGATTCATAGTCATTCCTGTGTAATTCATCCTGAACAAATGTACCTTAAAGCCTTATAATATATTGGTTTATTCTATTTGTTTTTAGGATTTTTTTGAAGGGGGTAGTCATAGATATGTTTAATATTTTGTGTTTTGTTTTTACAAAATTTTTTATCCAGAGACATTAAACCGGATAATTTTCTTATGGGTTTGGGTAAACGTGGCAACCTCGTCTATTTAATTGATTTTGGATTGGCAAAAAAATATCGCGACAGTCGAACACGTCAACATATACCATATCGAGAGAATAAAAATCTTACTGGGACGGCTCGATATGCTAGTATCAATACACATTTGGGGATAGGTAAGAGATAAATTATCGTATGAATTTTTCATTTTTATCTTCAAAAACACATGTGGCATTTCTTCATGTTCTGTTTTTCATATAGTGTCAACAAATTACGTCATGGTTACTTGTTGTAATCGGCTTTAAATTATGCACACATACACACACCTAAACATAAGTAAATCGATATGAGTTCAAAGTTTAAATCTAGGAACAAGCGAACGTCACATTCTGTAACCACTTATCACTCCTGCTCAATTAATTCTAGACTGGTGACTTTACATTTATTTTTATTCTTATGCTTGATCGTCATGCACACACTGAACATGATAAAACTATTGCTATTTTTAAAGAGGAAGCAGCCGATAAGAAAATGTTGACTGCATAAAGCATCTATAAATGATATAATTTGATTGATGTATAAACTGAAACTTATCCGTTCACAGTCATGTATCATTGTCAGCAAATGCTAAGAGCTTTCCATTATTATTCCAATATAAAGTATGAATGAGATGACTTATTGTACGCACATTGTAACTTTACTTGCGGTTATAAACTATGATACTTAAGGCAAACTTTTTGTTATAACTTGCTAGTTGAATGCCACTTGTTATATCTGGTCGTCGCTGATTGTTGCCTCTTCGTCGTCTCTGCCTATTCTCCCACTGACTGCAGCGCAGAGGATGTAAAAGATGAGTTTTACAGAAAGCTCTCCCACCTTCTCCGAAAAGCTAGGCGCTCGGATGTAGTAATAATGGCCGGTGACTTTAATGCTCAAGTAGGTAAACTAGGCGATAGGGAAAGATACCTGGGTGGATCTTATAGCATCGTGGCTCAAAGAACAGATAATGGCGACCGTCTGTTGCAGCTGTGCTCAGATAACCGCCTGTTCCTTGCAAATACTAACTTTAAGCATAAGGAAAAACATCTTTTCACATGGCGACCCCCTAATTCGTTCCAACGTTGGACCCAAATAGATCACATCGCTATCAGCCACCGATAGAGGGGCTCAATAGAAGACTGTCGCTCATTCTGGAGCACATGCTTAGATTCAGATCATGCTCTAGTACGAGGGCGTATCTGTCTGCGTCTTACTGGACGTAGGAAAGACGCTGCAAGTAAACCTCTTAGGGGCCTACCTAATGATAGTCAAGCTAAGAGTATATTTCAGGAACAACTAGGAAAACAGTTAGGCAGCCATGTATGTGATGCCCACCCCGAGATAGCATGGAACGATATCCGAAAAGCTGTGGAAACAGCAGTGATATCTGCTAGTAAGGTAAACCGTAAGGTTAGGGAGAAACACTGGATCTCAACAGCATCTATCGCACTGATAGATGCTTGGAAACTCATTCCACCTGACTCTGAACATAATGAAGAGCGAAGTCAGCTTAGGCACAAGCTGAAAAGAAGCCTACGCAATGATCGCGAACAGTGGTGGGTAGCGAAAGCAAGAGAGATGAAAAAGGCAGCGGCAATAGGTAATAGCAGACAATTGTTCAGACTCGTTAAGGAAACCGGAATTAGGAACCCGGCCGTTAGCGAAACAATCTCAGAGAAAGATGGACATATTATTCATTCTCAATCCAGGAGATTGGATCGATGGGCAGAACACTTTAGGGATCAGTTCAACTGGCCTTCAGTCACACTTCGGTTTCCCACGATCTCCAGTCAACCCGAATGGCAAGTTAATTTAGGTCCTCCGACTCTTTACGAAGTTGAAAAATCCATAGGAAATCTGAAGCGAGGGACAGCAGCAGGCCCTGACAGGTTTACTCCTGAGATTTTTAAGGATGGTGGTCCAGTATTAGCAGTGAGATTAACTGAGGTCTTAGGTAGAATTTGGGAACTGGACGTAATCCCATCTGACTGGTCTCAATCACTGATTGTGCCAGTTTTTAAGAAAGGACAAAAGTCCTCTTGTGACAATCACAGAGGAATCAGTTTGACAAATATAGTATCTAAAATATTAGCTTCAATAATACTTCGACGCTTAACCAAAGTTCGTGAAGAGCAGACTAGAGAAAATCAGGCTGGTTTGTCACTGAAAGGAGTACTAAAGAAGTACGTTAACCTTATAAGGGCTCTCTACTCGAACACAACTGGTAGAGTGAGAGCTTATGGCGAACTGTCATCAGAATTGATTACCTCAAGTGGTGTTCGTCAGGGCTGTCCACTCTCTCCATTCTTGTTCAACTTTGTCATCGACGTACTTTTAGAGATAACACTTTCCTCGTCTAGATTTCCAGGGGTTGAACTTCTGCCAGAAGATTCACTCGTTGACTTAGAATATGCAGATGACATAGTTCTATTTGGTGAAGACACTGACAAAATGCAGAGTCTTCTGACCACTCTAAACAACAATGCAAGCATGTTCGGGATGCGATTCTCCCCCCTCGAAATGCAAAATGTTGCTTCAGGATTGGGTTGCATTGACACCCGAACTAATGATAGGGAGTGAAGTTGTTGAGTGTGTCGACTGCTTCACTTATCTTGGGAGTCTCATCAGCCCTTGTGGTCTGGTGTGTGACGGAATCTCAGCACGGATATAGAAGGCTCGACTAGCTTTTACCAACTTGCATCATTTATGACGTAGGCGAGATATCCGTCTAGCAACCAAAGGACGTGTTTACTGCTGAGCAGTTCGTTTCGTCCTACTTTATGGCAGTGAAACATGGCCGGTTAGAGTAGAGATATTCGTAGTTTACTAGTATTTGGTCATAGGTGTCTTCGAAATATTGCTCGTATATCCTGGGACTATCGAGTAAGTAACACAGTTGTCAGGAAACGGGTACTAGGTAAGGATGGCAAATCAATTGATGACGTAGTGAAACTTCATCAGTTGAGATGGTGGGACACGTGTTACGTATGTCCAACAACCGACTGCCTCGACGTGCTATGTTCAGTGGTATAGGAGTAGGTTAGAAGAATGCTAGGGGCGGCCAGACCAAAACATGGCACAAGTCCATGAAGTCACTGACAAGTGGACTGAGTTATGTTGGTAGGTGTAGACTACCTGGTTGGGGACCACGAGATGATAGCAACCGATGGTTAGAGACCCTGAATGACATGGCTCAAAATCGTTTCCAATGGCGCAGGTGCATCCACTCTTTGTGTTCTCCCAAATTCTAATCTTCTGAATTCTTTTTGTCTCTTCTTTCCTCTTTCCAAATTTATTACACTGAATTATACTCTTTAAATAACATCTTCAAACACTAATGTTCCCGATTACTGCTTATACTCTTATTACCTCTACCACTATGGGATTTGAATCGACCACTGCATCTCTGTGCTAATGTGGTGTGGCAACTCGAACTGATGTACGTACGTACGAAGTTCTACGTTGTTACTGACTGACTGACCCACGGCGCTAGAGTAAGAACACAAAGACTCGTATAAATGAAGATTTATTAATTCCAAAGCACGACGACCCTAGTCGAAAATACACTCATTTATATATTGATTGTACGCACACTTTGATTAATAATTAGGATGAAATCACATAAATGAAAAAGTAATTACAATTATAACGAATCACATACTAAGCATAGTTCATGTCAATTAAATATGAGAATACTGTATATTATACAAAATAAAATATCATATGAAAAGACAAAACAACTACTACACTGAATGATCATCACATTGAATCGGAACGGAAGTAATGTTGAACAAAACACATAATGAGTAAATCAATTGAATTTTGACTTTTCTTTCTATCACAGCACTTTTTATTAACAGGAAACTAATATATATATATATATATATATATATATATATATATATACACTATGACGTGAGTCCAGCTGGATAATCACTAAAAGCCAGTCAGCATTGTAATTCATCACCAGCACTCATCTACGAACAAACCAAGGGTCGAACCCCTACATTATTTCTTACGATGGGCACCTAACTTTTAGACTACTACGTTAATACTCAGTAGTTTATTGTTTAATTGAAATCGATTCACTATATTGCTTAACTATCTTCGATTGCTTTTGATAGGTAAGTACACACTGTTCAGCATTGGTACACTAGGACGAAAAAGCTGTCCAATGCTTCTTAATCTCTAATGGTTATCTAGCTAAGGTCAATCGGCGATGTTAATTATATAGAATTCAACAATCTCTACAAAACCCGTATATTAATTATATAGATTTGAATTCTTCCCGACATCTGGTCAATCGATTAAATTTTACTTATTTTACGATCTAGATATGATGGTGATGATAGATGTATCAATATATTTTCGGTTTTATATATATATATATATATATATATATATATATATATATAATTCTATTTAGAAATCATTTTATGCAGGGTCTTATAGAATTGTCTACTGATATCTTCTATGCACGTATCCACTTGTTCATGTATTCATATACATTCGTATGACAGCTGTTTCTGTTCAAAATAAACCAGAAAATCAGTGATAAAAGAACGATTCTGTCACTGAATTTATTATTATTATTATTTATCAGTTCATAATCGACAGATAGATAACTGTTGTAACTTTTTTTATATCATGACAATTAATAATCTCCTTCCTTTGTCGTACTGCATGTGTCAGGTTGATGAGATATTTTCAGACTGTGAATGATTTTTAATTTAAGCTATACAGAGCATAAATGGTGCCTGGTTCTCCTGTAAAACAATTTAAGATTATTATTCTGCAAAACATATATTCATAATTATGAACTAAGTGGTAATTGGGTAGTATCTATATTGTTTATGTACTTTGTTATATTACTTATGTGAGCATATAAATTTTCTTATAGATTGCTCTCTATATAAAATAAAATGGTCTATTACATTACACTCAATTAAATAATATGCATATGTACAATCACATAACTCAGAAATGTAATACGTCATTTCTACTGTGAAAATTGTTTATGAAATAAAACTAAACTGTTAGAAACATTCATATCACTTACAATAAAATTAATTTATAGGGTAAATTCACTTCATAATACCTCAGTGTTATTTAATGTTATTATTATTCTTCTTCTTCACAGAACTGATTTATTTATTAATGACTTATGTTGTAAACAATGAACATATAGGTGTAGTATGTACCATTCCAATATTATTATTATTATTGTTATTATTTATTTATCATCTCTGTTATATTCAGAAATTTTCACCTTAAAAAAATAGAGGAACGATAAACAATTTTGTACAAGTTTCGTTTTGATTAGTAAATTTGATTCGGATTACGTTCTTGACTTACAGAGTTTTTTTTTTATTATTGTGATTATTTTGAATTTTCTGTCCCTTTTTTTTCCTTATCTGATTGTCTGAACTTATTCAGATATGTGGAATAGAAACTTGGATGTATTTATCATAGTTACCCCTACTTAGAGTGTATTTTCATATTCACCAATTCATACTATTGTTAATTTTATCTTTTGATGGAAAAGAAAAAATCAAATGTTTTGTTAAATCTAGTTCAATAAACTTCGAATCATATCAATTTTTGATTCATGTTGATGTTGAATTATAGACAACATGAACTTAACTGTACGGTATTTTTAAGTCTTGTGGAATGTTATACTAAATGTCTGTTTCATTCTATTCTGAGCCATTTTTAACATTGTGATTACTGTTATTGGCTTTTTGGTTTGGAATAATAGTGTTTTCTTTTATGACATTTCCTGCTTGGTTTAGCATCTTAACTTTCTTATAGTAGGAGGAAGTTATAAGGAATACAGTCGTTCGTTTGTTAGTGTTCAACTGATGAATTTTGATAAAAGTTCATTCTTGATGGTTAATGAATTGAATATACACTTAGAGATTACATTATATACTTCGCTATTTCTTAGTTGTTTTGTATTCTTACTGACTTATTTGCTTAACCAAAATCCTTTCAAGAAATATACTTTCTATCTTATTATTTAAGTTCACAGAGCTTACCTTTTAAACCAGTTTACACATATGGGATAAGTTCAATCAATTCTCCGTGTAACGTAGGTACAGTTAAGCGAATACTTACTGTTGAACGTCATTAGTATCCTGAGAATATTATGAACATTTATAACTGGTTGTCAGGTATCTAATTTGAATTTCAAAGGCTCATTTAATGGCGTTCGTAGTTAACGTCACTGTGAACCAGTTTTATAAACGATATTTTCCATTAAGCTATTAATTACTATAACTTAGCTTTTGCTTATTCTTGTTAAATTGTCCATCTGCCTCAGTATTATGTCTGTTGTTTTACTCCATATCTCCAGAACAAGCTCGTCGAGATGATATGGAATCACTTGGTTATGTGTTAATGTATTTCTTACGTGGTAGTCTTCCATGGCAAGGCTTAAAGGCTGGCACTAAACGTCAAAAATATGAACGTATCAGCGAAAAGAAGATGCAAACACCCGTGGAAGTTTTATGTGAAGGTTATCCAGGTACATTATTTTGAAGTTGCTTTTTTTAATTCAGCTGTCTGAATAAGTTTATATTTTAATTGTTAAAATGATAAGTTTGAAAAGAACATGATGTGGTTTTATTGCGAACAAGATTATCCCAAATGCTTTTAAAAGTATGGGGAAAATCTTTAATTTGTGGCTGCTTATTTTTTGGGAACTTGAAAAAGAAACTTCGTTTGCCGTGGTCTTGGTGATCTGAGACCATGAGCTTAGTGTTCAAAGGACAGCCAGAAGTTTACTCTATAATTCTATGGGGATACCGCAGGCGACGAAATTCTATGTAGCAAGGTGAGGTATGATATTGTTAAGGTCAACTTTTTCTAACCTTCCATTATGGGAAGGCAACATTCCTACCTATATTGATTTTGTGAAGGAAACATCCTTAAATAGTTAGCATTATGGCTTTTCCATAGACTATATTTTACCATTTCCAGTTTGACTATTAGCCATCCAACCTACCTGGCATAGTAGGACTTAAAGGTGCAGACTTTCCAGCTAATATAGCTTTATTCAGTTACTACAATAAACAAGACTGACTACAACTTCTAAGTAGCGGTTAGATTAGGGTCTTCCTAATAGCTGATGTACAACAAGTTTTAGTTGATCTAATACTAGTAAGTGGGGTACTCATCAAAAAAGAACACAAGGTTTCATCATATTTTGAATAATGAATGGGAGTGGAATTGTAGATATGCAACGTCCAAATGTAGAACTTATTTTGGCACGCGTCTCCAGGCAATACTTAATACCAACATCCAGGATATATTTATCGACTTCTTGTTAAATAATGAGAACCTTTTTTCTGTTCGTTTTTATTATTTTTGTTACGAGTTTAGCACCTCTTACGATTTGTAATGTTGAATTGAGATCTCACCTATTTTGTCTGGAGGGTCGTCCTTCATCGTGAGAAATGCCTAATAAGACTTCTAACTACTTATTGTTTGCCAGTAGCCATAGAATAATATTCAAATAGTATTAAGCAACATGGTATCACATTTGATTGCTGTGCTTGATGATATAAGATGAACACTGACTTACTGTGTAGATTTTGTGGTTAAATGTATTCAGTGGCATGCCCTTTCAGACCTTGAATTATAGTGAAGCTTTCTAGGTGAGTCAGATTGCGTCTTTTGGGCATTTGATTCATTGACACATGGTGTCACACATACACGGTCTAGGATATGTTTTATGGAGGGAAACAGGCAGAAACCCCTCTAAGGACTCAAAGACTAGATTTGACACTACTTAGAGGATATTGTGGGTGTTGATTCTTCTGTCAAATATACAGTGCAAGTAAATTAACACTACACAACTCGGGTCTCGTGAACTCTAGGCATACACATAAACAATGATGCTTTGATAGTTATGAGAACACTAGGTTGTGTGGTTAATGGGATACATTTCATATTTTTACATGAAACATATAAAAGCAAGTCCCGTGCGTTCCATAGTATGTATATGAACATGAATAACACTCCTTAGACTTTTGGTGCAAGTATGCGTTACACGCATGTTTAAGATTCACAGGTCAAAACTTACTCATATACATAGACACGGTCGATTGCCCACTATGAGTTTAAAACAATTAATCCGGTTTTCTGACGGAGGAAGTGGTTAGTTCGCTGTTCATTGACCATTTATGAGGCAAATCCCACGACCCTCGGAGTATCATTGGAAGGTTTGAGTTGGATTTGGCTTCGGAAAAACGTACTTATAAAATTATCCTGCCAGTCACAATTATATTTATTCATTTACTCACTATAAATTTTGTGTTTGACTACTCTAGATGTTTATAAATCCCGTTATATACAAACTTAGATAATACTACTTCCTTTATTTAACTGCTTCCTGATATGATCAATTAAATTCTTTTATTTGTTAAACTGTTTATTATTTTCAACTTCACCATCTTCTTGATGCTTTTTATGTTCTCTACAGTTGAAATGGCTGTCTACCTTAACTATTGTCGTGGAATGCGTTTTGATAACCAACCGGATTATTCTTATTTAAGAAATTTATTTCGTGGACTATTCCAACGTGAAGGTTTTACTTATGATTTTATTTTTGATTGGAATCTATTAAAATTTTCTGGAAGTGATCAAAATTCCATCAATAATACTACTGCTGCTGTTAATAATAACAACAATAATAATGGTAATGATCATTTAATTACAAATCAACAATCATCCCAACCACAACAACTCGTGCAGTCTTCTCGTCGTGGTCATCATCATGATGAAAAAATTAAATGTATGTCTTAGTCTTTTTTCTATTAGTTGTATATGTACTACTGAGATTTGGTTGGTTTAGAGGTATAAAAATGATCGATTGCACAAAGCTACAAAATAGTAGGTTTCAAAACAAAGTGTTAATCACAGGTGGTATTCTTCATAGTAAATAGTCTTCTAGTTTTTATTTATTTTCATTCATAGTTCAATCTTCGGTGAGACTATAATTTATAGATGAGCCAATCAGATTTACGATAACAGGTTCTGAATTTGGGCGCGAAATTAATCAATTCATTTGGCTAAATATAGTTTTGGCATTATAGCTGATATCAGTTCGTGATCAAAAACCTATATCTAATTCCTAACCCTGACTATCAACTGCAAATAATAATCTTAATTCCTCACTGGTTTACAACCCTCATTTAGTCGTAGTATATAGGTGGACATTCTCAAGGTCATTTTAGCGTCGCTCAAAGGTCGTCCATAAGTTATAGTCTCACCCAATCTTCTTCCTGAAAAGTTATTAATATGGACATGAGTTACACAGAAAGCATAACCCCATTTCATGAACACGCTTTAATAATGGGGTTTTTTGAACGCCTGACAATTCAGGGATGTTTTACGTGCACTTATAACCTAAGGTACTGGGGAACGTTGTCAAGCCGTTTGTGAATATTCATATATTAAAGTCTTTATAACACGTATTACGTAATGCCAAGTCACCAACTACATTTATGTGCAATGTTAATTGGTATACCGAAAGCTAGGATCTTTTCGAACATAAAGTGTGACATCATTCCATTAGGACATTGACTGCTTGTAGATACAAATTACTTGGTTGAGTTCGGCTCGGTACCAAAGACCTGTGGTTTAAAACTTTGAGTGATATTGCTGAAAATTAGTTGTGATAGCGCGAATTCATTCACTTTTTATCTTCCTTGTTTAATAGTTTGAACATTGTTTTTATGCGTGTGTTGTTTAGTTCGCGATAAAGATAATTATCATTTTAAATTGTTCATCGTGTCCTCGAATCTCTTCAGTTTTATTTTTGGTGTTTTTAGTGAATGTAACTGCATGAAGAGGTCCTTCTTTTTTATATAACTTTTCCTTTAAAATACATCACCTTACAGCTCGTAACAAAGGAACATCTGGTAATGCGGGTTATACTGCTCAACAGGCAAATACACAATTAGCTCATAATTCATCAACTACAGCAGTGATGAATTCTCGTTCAGGTTTTACGCAACAAGGTTTAGGCTCAGTGACTGCTTATCCACGTGGTATGCCACCATCGTGTCTACCGGCTGCGCAAAATATGGTCGCTCAGTCATTACAGGTAATGAGTCTTCAGCCACAGCCTAATCAAATATCATCTAATACTGTCGCTCATCATCATGCACAACACATGCAATCTCATCCAATCCCGAATTCATTAACTGGATATTACAATCAGACGGTACAACAACAGCAGAATGTTTCACAGTCTCCTCAACTAGGCACATCACAATTTGCTAATCCTGCTTGTCCTTCTAACATGTTTCTTATGAATAATAATCATAATAATAGTAATGCAAACAATCCAATATCAGTGACTGGTGGCCTACAACAACAACCTAATACTAATTTATACCCCTCTATTGACTCAAATTGTACTATTCAACATCCATCCCAACAACAGTCACAAAATGTTTGTTGTCTTCCAGTACAATCGCAACCTCAATCCAATATAAATAATAATAATACTAATCATCAACAAGTTGTTACATCGCGTCAAATTGTTCAACCTATTTCACATCATCCACAACAAAATTCATATTTATTAACTCAACAAAGTTCAATCGGTCAAGTAATTGGTGGGAATAGTAGCGGTACAACAAATCATCAAATTCATCATCATCAACAGCAGTTGAATGCATCTACAACATTTGGTAATCATCCGCATAATTTGTATCATTTACGTCTTCATCCGGAAACATTTTATGTGCCTGCAACAGCTAGTGGGCAGACAAGTAATATTAATAATAATGAGAATTTCACCTCAACACCTATGATTTTGCCATCCGGACAACAAGTCGGTGGTGTTGGCAGTAATGCATTTCGAAAATAATAATAATCTATTATTGTCTGCCTACATGTTCCCTAGTATTTAGTTCTGGTGAAATGTGAATGTTTAAATGCTTGTAGTTTTACTTAAATTGAGTATTCTATAGCTCAGTGTGTTTCCAACTTTCTCCGTCTTTTTCTATGCTTGACTATCTCTCTCTCTCGTTCACTTGCTCGCTCTTGATACATTTCACTAGCCTTGTACTGTAGTTATGCTAAATATGCAATTTAAAACAGCTCGAAAATTACTCAATAAAATGCTGTACTATTTTTCATAATTTATCTGACTAATAAAAACTGTTTCGTCTTTATTTTTGTGTAAATATATACATATATTCCATGAATATACAAGTACACAGAATGACATAGAAAAATGTGTAGAAAAACAATCTGAAAGCTTGACTTTTTTTATGTCTGTGTAAAAATAAGTTTTACTCCGTATTATTTTCGTTTACGTTAAGAAGAAGAATCACAGTGGAGAAAGAAACACACACAAGCATATTTACATATATATATTTACACGGTGTCAGCACTGATCACTGAAGGCGATGATGGTGTTTTTGAAACTCATGTTGTATTAGACATTGTATGTATTTTTCCATATACTTTCAATTCATTGCTCCATTTAGTAAATGTACACACATGGTCCATACAAAGGTGTTTGCATGTTTTGATTAGTTAATGCATTTCTCAATTTTATGTCCGCCTTCAAATATTGAATGGATTTCATTTATTGTTTCTTTTTTTTAAGCTGACTTTTTGTATGTTTTCTGTGTTTTTCAATTATGCAAGTGTAACCTTAGTCATTAGTAGTATTTAGTTGATTAAAAGCAGCGATATCAGTACTTTTGATAGTGAACTTTATAACCGTTAACAAACTTTTATTCATATTTTCTAAGAAGAAAAAAATAACGGAAAATGAGGATTCTGTATTATTTTGTCTCAAGTGTTATTCGTGTGTGTAATTGTTCTAAATTACCACCATTAATCTTTTGTTATTATTTAATGTATTATTTATTATTCGCTTACTTTTATACCCCATTTTCTATTAAAATCCAACTTCATTTTTTGTGGCATTCTCTTCCTATTGGTTGTATTTATTTTAAAAATCCCTCCTTTGTGTTGAGAGCACTCTTTAAATTAAAAAGTATTGGAAATTCTTTGCTTACCATCTTTGTATTGTCTTCTTTTAGTTAATGACATTTAGTCGGTAAGATGGTTGAACGATTAAACTTGTATGTTTACTCACCTAAAGGGCAAATGTATTCTCCAAATAAACGGGTGCTTTTTTATTTGTACATATTATATAAATGGTAGTTATGTTAAAAAATATATTATCATTACTACTAGTAATAAAAATACTAGTCTATTATATGCTGCAAATTTCGTTTGATTTTTATTTATTTTTAATCGTTCCATCTTTAGGATTCATCTCATGGTCCCAGTACTGCTTAGCATTAGATCATTGACTTGAACTTCCCGTGTTATGTCTTAGTATTCAAAAATTACATTATATCATTACTCATTGTGGGTTAAATCCAGAAATGTTAGTTTCAAAGTGTCCTTGTTTTTAGTTAGCCAGTGGTAAACTGTTTCATTGTAGGTACACTATGAATTGAATTTAAAGCGAAAAGTTCATTTTAACGTGCTGATATATTCTGCTGAGTAAATAATTTCACCAATTGTTGTAGTCGTTTTCCACAAATATATAATGAGCATTGAGTGCACTTTTAGACCACGAATGATAAAATTCTTATGTAGCATTTTATTACAGGGTGGATATTTGACCGAAACTGAGAAAAAATGGTAATTAGTATGACAACCAGGAAGTCACTAACTGCACAATAAATGGAAAAAAAACAGGACTTATGCAGTTAATGTTTAAAAAATATATAAATGTCATCAGAAAAGCCTATCGAAACGTAGATAAGTTGCTGTAAGGATCAAATAAGTCATATATGCACTATACCGCCTAGCATGACGCTTCCAGGTGGGTAGTTAGTTTAGGATATCTTCAATGTGATTCGTTTACAAAGTACAGATCCATGCGTTCATTTTCGAGCTGTATTGGATGTGGGGATCAGTTTTACTACCCAGCTATTAAAATTTTGTATAAAACTTACGATAATGTCTTGAAATTCAAGTTCGTTGATTGCTAAATGGTTGCTTTATATCCTTCTTGTTAGATAATATTCACCTTAGTTTAATAGTGATGAGTTGGCAAAGTTTCATATCATTATGCGACTTATGCTGTTTGTTAGATTCACTCGAATGACGTAATGGAGGTCGGTTAAACTCAAAAGACTATCTTAATTTCTCGGAATGATTCTGTATCAATGTATATAGATAACAAATGGTTGTAGAATGAATAATTGGTTTTAGCTTAGAAACTTTCACTCAAGATGATGAACCTAACCACAATAGCAGTTGATCTTCAGGGTAGACTAGCACGAAAACAATTAGTTCAATATGGCCAGACACAAAAGGTGTATTGGTTTAAGGGTCTTGTGATGAATATTTAATTTCTATGTTTTTCATCAATATTGCCAGTTGATAGAAGTTAGACATGTAGACCGTTGGATTCCAACTTAGTATAGTAGCTTAGGAGTTAGGCGCGTGCGTACGAGATCGACAATCCCGATTTCGATTCTCTGTGGGGTCGTTTTTGCGCACTACTGAGGAGTCCCGAATTATGACGAAACAACTGTTCATCATTTCTCGGTTTGCAATGGATGTTTAAGATCAATTAGTGATGTAAACTACGAAGAAGTGTATTGACAAATGAGAGAACGATTAGTTTATGATTAAGCAATGAAACATGAGGAACGAACTGTAGGATGAAGTGGTTGCTAATGAGCAGTATATTTTTAATGCAAAAATCTCACTTTACCCAGTATTCGATGTTTGAGACGTTCTCTTGAGCGGAGTAAACGGAATATAAAACTTAGGCCAATTTATATTTGTTTATGTGGTGCAAATATTTATCAGCATAGATAAATATACACCTTTTTTAATGCTAACAAAATGTCTACTCTTAATTATGAATATGAAAGCCTGAACAATTAAAAAATTCCATTACTACATAAACAGGTAAGAATAAAGGCGAACTGATATATTGGGTATTTATATGTAAATATTACTATGTGCAGTCCTATGGTCTTTATATAGTAAAATGTGTTGATTAGATACCGGACTGATAATTTCCAGAATATTTTTGATATGTTTAAAATCGGAAATTTCAATATTGTATACACAATAAGATTGACGACTAATTAGATTATGAAGAATCAGAGGATGAAATACTTCCAAGTAGAGACACTTATTTAGATGTCGATGGAGGGTTGCTAAAGTCAATCCGACAGACTTTGTGGTAAGATTTATGGAAAATTCGAAAACAGAGAATATTTAGGTGAACAGTTGTTTTCAATAACCTCGTTATCAGGCTACAGGTATGAGTGATTAAAAGCTCTATTCTCGCTCAGTCGAAGGACCTAGGACATTAAGCTGATTTAAATAAAGCTTTTAAAGTTATCCACCGTATCGCATCGAATTCACCACATATTTTACGAGTTCGTTTATTGTGTATTGCTGAAGCTATCTGAATCCATATCCAAAAATCTAACCTTTGCATTCAAAAGAAGAGTTATGTTGCCTCATGGTGAAATCCGAGTTCCTTCGGAAGCCACGATGCTGATGCCCCTTCTGACAACCAGAGCAACCATTTATTTAGGTACATGGAATGCTCTTACAATGTGGGAGACCGGGAGAGTCTTTCAAATTGCTGCAGAAATAAGGAGATACAAACAAATTGCTGCATTACTACTATGCCTTTTATTCACACGATTTTCTTTTACTTCTGTTATATTGATTATAACTTGACGATATTTAGTAAATGACCTATCTAATTAAAAAAAATGACACGATTTTAAAGTATTTCTACCGTAATAGATGGAAGAGATCACCAGTTTTAACATTGTTTCATTCATTAGCATATCTTATTTTGGTTGTTTTAGCATAACACTGACTTAATAAATAAATAAAGTTTCGGCAAATTAGACAACACATCAATGATGAATGATAATTCCATATGAGTATTGTATTCATCATCACCAAGGGTTGGTATATATATATATATATATATATATATATATATATATATATATATATATATATGATATCCTAACGATTAGAAATTAGAATTCTTGATATTTAGTAACTTCATTCACTTTATTCGTTTAGAGTAAATATATAAATAACTGAAATTAAATTAACATCAGTAAAATAAAACTAGGCAGATTATTTAGTTTAATCGAAATAACAATACAGGTCTAATTAGGCTATTGTCACATTATTTTGATTAAAATAATTTTGTATGAAACGTTGTCGTATTTGTATGTGTGTATATACCAAAATATTTCGATTATTTAGTTAAATTATGCTAGAGAAGTAACTTAAATAAAATCATGAAATACCGGAACTTCTAATTTCACTTATTGAAATATCATAAATAAATCATTATTTCATTATTATATTTATTATAAGTGTAGGTTATTAATAATGTAGTATATTAAGCAAAGTGATTACTGATTAAGAAAAGTCCGTGTCCATATTAACATTTAGGCTTCAGTTTATAAACCTGTAAATATAAACGATTTATTAGTCGTTACACAGCATCATATACTCTTAAGTAATCTAGCTTATTTCATGGATTTGTGTAGTTCAAGTGATAGAGTTATATAATCACATGTTAAGTGGTGGAGAACATAGTTAAAAGTGGATAAGAAAACAGTTCAAAAAGTTTATTCAGTATGCTTATTGATTATTTATTTAAACACATAAACATCGGTACAAGGAGGCAGTAAATAGATATGCGGCACATAAGTCATTCAATTTGTGTAACGGCTGGAATACTTTCCGGGTGCCCAAACCGAAAGTGGTCTTCTTAGGCGGCCCCACACCCGGACCCTTCAACCTAAAGGTCTGATCTACAAGGCAGTAGAGCAACGTCAGGAGATGAATTCCGATGGTAGTCGTTGGACAACAATAGGTTCATACACCGTTTGTTCTATCAGGATACTGGAGCCCATGTACACCGTTGGTTTGGAATCAGGGTTTTCCAACTTCCCCAGGTGAACCCTCCGTATCCACCAACCCGGTCAAAGCACCGGTCATTCGCTTTTCGTCCTCTCAATTTCGTAAACAACACCCTCGCCACGAGAAGGCAGTGAATAGGACTTCCCTGGCAGTGGTTGTATGCACATGGCCATGTGAGAGCATATGGAGAGGGGAAGCTGAGTCGCCTCACTCTCGGCCGTACCTGAGCATTTGGGAGCTTATTGAATTGATTTCAAATACATGTATTTGCTATTCAGATCGCGAAATTAGGGAAAACAGAGTATAAAGTGACAATAAAAAGTGTAAGTTACAAAGTAAATGATCGACATAAAAATACACCAGATAACTCCAATTCAATGATACTTGTTATGATAAAATCATTCAAACGATTTGGTCATAATTAAACACAGGATAATGTTAATAGTATTCTTGATCAAATTTCTGATTTGTTATGCTGAAGTTATTTTGTGCAATGGATATTCTTAATTTTCACGAAACAGCTTCAACATTGTTACTAAAGTTTACACATAAGCCTTATCCACAAGTTCTAACTAGAATAAAACCGAGGTACATTAAGTTTTTAACTAATTACAGGTAGAATGTATTGAGACTAGTGACCACAGTGCAACCTAATCGATATAGTTTGGTAATAACTAAGGATTACAAATCTATGACATTGCGGACTATTAATTTAGCAATTTAAACTAGATTTCGTCAATCACTAACCACCGACTACCTCAACTTACAACGTCAGCTGGTGTGGAAGTTACGTTTTTAGAATGCTAGGGGCAGCCAAATATGGTATTAGTCTGTGAAGTCGCTTATAGTTAATCTAATTGATAATGGTAGATACAGATTACCTAGTTGAAGTTCGCATGATAACGTCCACCAGTGACTGAAAACTGAACGACATGGTTTAGAATTGATCACCACTCATGCTTAGTGAACATAAGACTGGTTAATACTATTAAATAATTACTTAGTATCAGTGTAGATGTATTCCATACTCCAATGGGTTAACACGACTCATAATTCCTGATAAAAATCATAAACACACGCGCTCATAGTTAAATGAGATCACGTAAGGTCAAAGACATTTATCTCGGTTAACAAGTAATTATTTAGTATGACCTACACGTGCTAATATCAACCAGATAACATCCGAATTATTTATTAACACTGAATAAATCTTCATACTGTATTTGGTGAAATATTTCATATTTTTACTTCATATTATGAGCCACAACTCAAAGTACTTCATTGATACTATTATTTCAGTATAAATAATACATTTTTTACTGTAATTTATTCCATTCAATGAAACATTTGGTTTGAAGTTAGAGTGATTCACTGTAGATAAACTATATAAATCTGAATATTAAAAAATATATGAGTAAAATAGATTCTATTTATCTTTTCAGCTTAACTTAATGTTTGTGTAGAATGACAACTCAAGACTCTGAATGGACTGCTCTTCATGAACCCATAAAAGATATGGTAATAAGTCAACACAACAAACACAGTTGTTAAGGGTTATAAATTGGTCACCACTTTAGTTTTCTTATCCAGGCTCAAAAAAGAAGTGCTCGGTACCAAAGCAACCGACACTACGAAGGAAACAGTGATCTGATAGAGGACCAACTAACATTGTGCGCGTAAACCGAAAAAATTCATGAAAATGCCTGAATACATTGATTTATGTGCCAATTTAAAAGGTTCATCAAAATGGGTTATACAACATCTCACTAATCAATCAAATGATATTTTTTAAAATCATTCTAAACAGGGAAATAAATTATGAAAATTCGACTTGGCTAATAATGTTATGCATAAATGTATCGTTGTCTAAGCCATATTATCGAGCTAAAGTATTTTCATTTAAAGTAGGAGCGAGCTAGAACTCTAGAGTTTTTCATTTTATTTTACAATTTCTTAATATCATTTAATATAAGTCAAATTTAATACGACCACAGTTAGAAAGAAAAAAAACTATTGGATAGCTGTAAAATTTCATTTTTCGTTTCTCACTGCATTATCGAGATTACTGGACAGTTTGAAAATACTGAATTTCCAGTAGTAAAACCTAGGATCATGTTCATTTCAAGTCACTTAGCTACTTTCCTAACTGAGAGAGATAGCAACTATACATCAGAAAGACAAGTTGTCAAGTAAATTTGTAAGCCTTCTTTTAATGTCATTAGAACTCTAGTGTTAACGAATGCAAACAAATTGTCTTAAAAATTACAGGTTGATTATGAATACAGCGGTCTTGAGTGCTGTTAGAGGTATGAGGGCGGTTATCACTTCCCGGTTGCACACACCGTGAAAGGGTTGTTCTGGAGGTACCTGAAAAGGAAATTGGATTAGAGGTGGTCTTAGTGACCTGGGAGCGTGACCACAGTGCCGAAGGGACAACTGCTTGAGGTCGGTCACACACGACCTTTTTATGGGTAATTTTTGTGTTAGCTCCGTACTTTTTGGGACCTTACCGCCGGAGACGGATATCCGTGGTATAAGGTGAGGTGTGCATTTTTAGGGTCGACCTTCTCTAACCCCACCCCTCCTTGTGGGAAGGCAGCATCGCTGTTTTGCTGGCTGTCTGAAGGAAACACCTTACTGCTGTCACACCTCTGTACAGTCAGCAGTACGACTTCGCCTTCGGACCTTAGGTTTGTTGCTTTTAGTCTCACCGCTCTTCAACCGACCTGTCTGATATGGTAGGACCTTGAGGAACAGTTGTTCCAGCCAATATAGCTTGGCTGCTTCATCACGATAGGCAAGCCCGACCACCACGTCAAGGTAGAGACAACGGTCGTGTGTCTTAAAAATAGATACTCTTCACTGAGAATTACAAACGACTAAAAATTTATTGTTTAAAAAATTACTTACAATAATTGATAATGAGTTTCTTAGGTTTTTAACACTATGGTGCACTAAAGGTTTTATTAATCCAGAAACGACTGGTGAATTTAAAAGCTGGGTAGACGTTATTGAAAATGTCCAACAACCCTTGTTTGTCGATATTTTCGTCACATACGATTAGTGCGCCATCTCTGGCGAGGAAGAGAAAGACAATAGTATGAATTTCCTTGATGTCCTACTTTAAAGAAGGATAGACGGTTCCATAAAACGAAATATACTTAGAAATAATAGATGAACAGGTCAGTATACCCATTTCCAAAGCTTTACACCTCTTCAATATAAAATAAATTTAGTTAAATGTTTCAGCCACTGAATCAAGCTATTATGTTCTGAGGACAGCGTCGATAGCGAAGTAGATATACTAAAGAATACACTACGAAATAACGGCTATCCAGATAATTTCTTCAGAAAATTCCTAGCACAAAGTATTAGAAATAGAAGAAATTATGACTCAGTAAAAACACCCTATATCTGAGACTGGGCTTTGAAGGGGACATAACGGGTGATATTTTAACACGTCGACTCAAAAGATCTGTTTAAAGAACGTTTCACACTGCCAAGTTACACATAATTTTCTCAACTAAACCAGTACTCACATCAAATCTAGGATAGATTACCGATGATGGGCTCCTCCATGTGTGCATACCAGTTCAACTGCTCCTGTGGAGCTAGTTACATACACCGTACTCAAAGGGCTTTATCCTTGCGTGTTCGTGAATATGTACCAGCATGGTTGGGAAAAGGAGTCACTAAGTCGACCAACAGCAGTATCATTTCTCACTTGGTAGATAGCGAACATCACGTCAAGATAGATGAAGCTTTCTCTGTCTTATACCAAATTCCAAAAAATCTACCTCAGTGTGCTAGACTACGGTTACTGTACATAGCCAACACCATCTGGATCAACTCCCGAAAACCAGAAAAAGTATATCCAGCCCCTATGTTTACCTTGGCCTACGACTAGATCACCGGATACTTAAATTGAATATTACAAACCTTTTACGCTCTTCCTTTTTTTGATTAGATCTATCTTAATCTTCACATCCATCATTCCCAATTCACATGAATCCTTTTTTGTTTATCGTAATTACCCTGATAACACCCCTCTTATTATATATTATATTCACACAACAATATTATCATTGTTATTATTATATTACTATTATCATTATTATCACAATTGACAAGATTAAATTCTCTTACTATGCATTTTATTCACACGACTTTTTTTATCACTATTCTACTGATTGTGACCGGACACTGTTCCAAATCATTCTGACCATTATTAAATGACCTTTCTAATTTTCAAATAACACAATTTTGAAGTATTTATATCGTAATATATGCAAACTTTCACCATTTTTAACATATAACATTGTCAAATTCTATAGTAGATGCCTTATTTTGGCCTTCGTAAAATATCATAATTATAAACTTATAACTGTAGAGCCTGATGATGAAGTTATTGAAAACAATCGTTCGCTCAAGTATTTTTCATTTTTGAATATTCTATGAGGATTTTTTAAACTGCTGATATATATTTTGCGCGGTCTTAAGTCTTTGGAAGAGTTACCTCTTCGTATATTATCTCTATCACTTATTTCTTTACTGTAAATTTGAATGTTTGTTTCCAGCCGTCAAAATTCTCTATATGCAGCTTTCTGTAAACTTGCAGTGAACAAAAACGAATTTCCTTTACCGATTTAATATTCATTGAATGTGGTAGTTTTTCGTCCTACTCTCAGGCAAATAATTTGTTTGATGGAAACTCTGACAAAATGCAAAAGTCTTATGATCACCTTGAGCAATAATACAGGCATGTTTCTTCATCCTTGAATGTAAGACATTGCTTCGCAGCTGATCTTTGTTTATCATAGAACTAATAATAGAAGGTGGAGTAGTTAAGCGTTTTGACAGCTTTATTTATCCTGAAAGCTTTGTCAGCCCTGGTGGGTTGCAGCCTGACGAAGTCTGGGGACACTATCAAAAAGTCCAACCCGCTTTTGAAATCATGCGTCACTTGTGACAAAAGTGAGATGACTGATCACCATTTAGAGGACGAGTATCATGAGCAGTAGCTAACTGTTTTCCAATTTATAGTTGTGAAACACGCTCTACGAAAATAGGAGATATGTATAAGCTGAAATCTTATGATTATGGGTGTTTCCGAATCATTGCTGGCGTGTCATGAAACAAAAGAAGTGAGAAGTGTTGAGGCTAAGTAAAGGTGGCAAATTGGTTGATGAAACTGTGAATCTCCGCCGAATGAGGTGGCTAGGATGTATGGCACGTAGGTCAAACCACCACCTACTTTGACAAGCCATGATTATTAGTGGAAAACATAGATTGTAAGGAAGCTGAGAGGTGACCAAACTAGAAAGTGGAGTGAGTTTTTGAAGTCGCTGACTGATGGGATGAGCAGTGTTGGTCGAACAAAACCACCGAGTTGGGTTCACATACTCAATATTACACCACTCACTTAATAAATCTGTAGACAGACGAAAACCTCAACTAACTAATATCTAATCACAAATACAAGAACATACGATACAGTTTCTACAGGAAAAGTAACCTAATGAATTAAAAAGACAAAATAAGATAAGATATGGCAATATTAAAGAGCAATAATTATTGTTCTATAAAGTATCTTCATCACGTATAAACTAGAATAAATGACCAATAAACAATAGTAATATTTAAGTATAAACAAAAGGTCAAAGTAACAAATAAACAGACTAAACTGTGTCTAGTGTAAACTAAAATTTTGTCTATAAAAAAATTTAGAAATTAGCACTTATATTTTTTTATTCCAACCGCTGTCGTTGCATATTGCTAAGTGTTTATTTATATACATGTTTAACAATATTCGGGGAATAACGCTTTGAGTTGAGCTTCTGTATTTTCCGGTGACGTAACAGTATGTCCGATGGTTTGTGGGTCATTGAATATTTCGTAATCATTTCCACCCTGAGAATACAGAATTATTAAAAGTAAAAAGCAATAATACACTGTATAATGCGAAGTAAACCAAAGACATATGTAAGATGATTGGTCAATATTATGACAAGAAGCCCAGTAATCTGTATCTACTATTTTGAGGGAAAATAGCTACCCTCACAAAGCTTAAAAACGTGTTACTCACTGTCCATTGGAGACGTTACCATTGAGTTACTTGTAGATATCGATACCAAGGTTGAACGTGATAGTTTCATATAAATTGAGAATTAATTAGAAAGTTGATTATAAATATATTTTTGTGATGTCCCCAATGAGTAGATAATTGTATTTCTGACGTTCCGTGACTTAATGTAAGTCATTCAGAATTAAGTGACTGATATTATGTCATTCAGAAATACAATTTTAAACTCAGTGGGATATCACAAATATATATTTATTATTGAATTATCTGGTTCTTCGTTGGTCATTAATCCGAAAATATATGAAAAATGTCCTCAGATTTCGTTAGATTTCTTTATGATCATTTCGTTCCATGTATTGTGTCATCTGTGTGAATACTATTAATTGTATTATTATCCTCCTATTTTTACATTTCAATCTAGTTTGACTTTGTTTAAGTATACATTATATTTCGATAAATACAGGATATAAAAGTTTTCACTTGTGTGTTTTTAAACAATGGACAAATAAAAAGGATCATAAAAACGTAATTACTAATTGTATACAAATTTGTTTAATTGTGACAGTTATGCACAAAAATACGAAGGCATGAAATATGTCAACACTCATTAATTTTAATGCTTTTACCTCTTCTGTTTTGTCACCAAAGAAATGTATAGTATCGTAATCTTTCAGGAATTGTAAACAGTATCGTTTGTCCCAACCTTTTGGAAAAACATCAATACTAATTTGTCCACCTACAAAAGAAATGTAAACAAACTATATGATTACAAGTGTTCATTAATATCATAAAACAATGTAATACAATACTGAAATGTATCGGGTGATCAGTGGCTTAGATGATAACAAAGCATTTAGCTATGAAGTGTTAAAAAACAAGGTCAAATCCTTTTTCACCTACTTCGATTTAGAGATAGTTGCAGTCACAGAAAATTGAGAACTAGATAGCATCGAGAAAATGAAATTCGGTAGCGATGCCTGCCTAGGACTTGAGCATATATAGGAAACCATTAGTGTTTAAGCGTTCAGGTGCAGATGTCATCCTTAAACAACTAAGTAATGGTCGACCTTTTCAACTTCAGTTAACTCGTGATATACGATGATAATCATTCACTATCATAAGTGATATTTGTCTCAAGAGTAGCAGAATTTGGATCTGAGGCCTAATGATTATATCAAAACATTCAACACTGACTCATCATTCTGTATCCTCAACTTTAAGCCTTGCTCTATGTTTAAAAACAAGTGTGCATAGGACGACTGACATTAACCTATCTTTTTAACCACTATATATACTGTGTAGAGTAGAAACGTGTCCCGATATATGTTTATCCCAGGTTTTTACTTTCTAAATAACCGGCTGACTGTATGAATTAGCTTACCTATAGCGAACTCTAAAGGACTTGAATGAAATTCCGAACGCATTTTCATGACGAAATTTTCGCGAATTTTATGTTTCTAAAGCAAAAAAATAGAACGGTCGAAAACATTCATCCCATTACCATTTCATCGATAGGTGGTGATATAAATGCGCTTAGGGAAAAAGACCAAATTATTGACAGATTACACTAGTAATGGCATAGATGTTGTCCACATTAATTCATTTGAAAACATTGTTAGTGAGAGCTAAAAAGATGAGATGATATCTAACATCAAGAATTCACTCATATAATTGAATAAAAAATTTCTGATCATAAATCGTATCTTAGGGTGTAGACAAAGTTTGTCTAAATAGACGATTCAATAATGTCAATCTGGTCTGAACATTTGGTTCTTAAGTTCTCTTACAAAGCACGAAGGCTAAGTGGAATGTACTAAAACCAGAAGCAGTTCGTACCATTAATAAAACTTGATGCATGTACCAGATTCACAGGTAAAATCATATTGTTAATTGCTGTGAGATGCAACCATACTTTTATAACGAGGTATTAAGAAAGACTATCTTTAAGAAATGATTTGTTACTACTGTTCCATAAATGTTACATGACGGGAAATCCTGAATAAAGTGTACAATAACAATTTTATTTTACTTCAATTTTAGTCATACGCACAGGCTAAGTAGACAAGCAACAGCAGCTAACTTTTTTATGTTACTAGGGTGCAACTGTAATATAATATGTATCGATAAGAAATATGAATCACCTGCACATTTACAGAGACACACCGTGCTCCCTTAAATTGTACAAGAACCTGTGAAACAAGTGGACAAATTACGATACTTCTATCGATTTAGAAGTTTGACAATAAGACTTAAGGGAAAACTGTTGGACAGCCGATTGTGAAAGGCCTATTTTGCAGTATGTAAAGAACGATTACATATTTTCAGTGAATATTAATCATTCTTACCGCATCATATTCAGCAAATTCATCTCGTTCTTCCTGACTACAGCTTCGTCCAACTGGACACACATTTATCAAACCATTTCTGAATTCAATAAAATTTCCTCTTTTCCTCGGAAGCCAGAGGTTTGACATATACTGGAGACAGAAATTGATGAAACGTTGAAGGATGTTCTCACCAACATGCTCAACAATATTCTGAAATGAAATTACATCGAAGAAAACTTGGTTACATACTGTGCTTTTAATTTTCTGACCATAACTGTGTACTACCAAACCATTTTCAGAGAATATATATATAAATTTTTCGGTAGCTTCATGCGTAAATTAAAAGCGTTATTTGTAAAAATTCTTACCGAGTGTCCCAATCTGTGAAGAAACCTTCTGGAAATCGGAACCACTAACCACAGCCAAGGGAATATTAGAGCACAATTTAAGCAAACATTCAGTCATATGATCGGATATAATATTGCGTGGCTTTGTAAGTGTTCCATCAACGTCAAACAGGCATATTACTTTTTTGTTCATAGTAAACAAACAACTAATAAAACGGTTAATAGAATATTATTTTTATAACGATTTAAAAGTAGATATGAAGGTTTACAGAACATACAATTCGAAGCAAATCAATTCAAGAGACTTATCTCTGATTCTATGAGGTGAATTCGAAATTTCTATATCTTTAGTCATTCTACGACAAATGTCCAATTCTAAGTCTTTTTTTCATTTTTACGTATGGTTTTATAAGCAAAAAGCTTTTAGCATCCGCGAAGTGTTCAGTAGGAAATTTTGAAGTATAAAAAACAACAAAGAAATTAAGACTGTTCCCAGAACAACTAAGAGGAAGCAAGTAATAACAAACAGTCCTGATAATTAGATCGGATGATCAAACCGGGTGGTTAAAAGAACAGATCTTTTATATCAACAGATACACGTGTATCTATTTAAGTAGATCCAATAAAGAAAAAGACTAGAAAACCGGTAATATTAAAGGAACTTGTATAAACGAATATAATTGTGTAAAATAATGGTCACTTATGTCTTAAAGCTCATATAATAGAGCTTATCTGAAGGATAAGATTTATATTGATATGAATAGAGATTCGACTAAGGACGATACTATGATATCTAACTTAAGTTTATATATCAAGTACTATATACATATTAGAGTCTATTATATGTTTATTATTTTTCTAATAAGTTTAGCTAGAATCCCTTGGAGTTATAAAGAAGAACAATTAGTTAATCATTGAAATATTTATTTGGTGATATGACGTGTCGATTTAACTCTACGAATGAACCGTTTCCTATGATGCTAAAATAAATTTCGAAATATGCAGTGTAAATTTGGAGAAACTATAATTTATGGACGAACCAACCAGGTATAATTAGACGGGTATAAAGTATTGGCGCGAAATTCACTCATCCATTTACCTTAGTACGGTTTTGACATTAAAGCTGATGTCAGTTCGTTATGAAAACCCTAAATCTGATTTGTAATCTTAACCCTAAAATGTAAACCTGCATTCTAATTCCTTACACCAATTTATAACCCTCGTTTGGTCGTAGAGAGTTGAAAACTCTCAGTGTCATTCCCGAGTCGCACAAATGCAACCCATAATTTATAGTTTCACCGTAAGTGCTATAATTTAGTAAACAATGATACTTCCATTTCAGATTCGAAAGGAGCAGCAAAACTGTCATTTTCCAGAACACTTTGTGACGCAACCCATCACAATATATAATGACGCTGACTACGTAGCTAACAGTAACCTTGGGAAACCCAAATAAGCACGGGGAAAATAGTTACTTTGTGGATTGTTAAAACACAAAAAAAACACTGTCTTATATTTCTCGAAATATAAAAATATTCGAATAATTCATCATTGTTTACTCATTTTCATCATTCAATTTACAATTTTCTTTGTCAGATGGCCATGTGACGACTTAGTGTAAAGTGGTCGTTAACTTTTCCGTTAAAATTTTAGTTATTGTTCAAACATTAGTTATGAAAACTCATGAACAGCAGCGTTTTTGAGCTTGAGACAAAGGTTTTCTGTACGATGTTGATGCTTGGAGTTGTAGTGACCGACTTTTATCGAGAGGAAGCGGATGGTTTAATGGAAACAACAATTATTATAACCAATCGCACCGGTTACCGTTTTATTGTACTTATTTGTTTAACTGTAATAAAGACATTGTCACCTTGCACAAATTTGGTTACTCTCAGTAACCACACTTGAAACCTGGCACGATATCTGTATTCTTTTGATACCACGAGTTCGCCAAGAAATACACCTCGACTACAGCGATCAACTGCCTTCTGATATTTGACTTAAGGAGGATCTTGACGGTTAGGTTGCACGTGGTCTGCCTGTAGTGGTGATCATAGTCAACCGCGACTCCAAGCCACACTACAGAGTCTTTCCCCAAGGCTAAACATGCCACCGTTAGTATAAGGACGTTTGAAATTCCCGTTCAACTCATACCAGAGCATCTTGCCCATTTTGTCCTGCAAACTGGGTAGGAGGTCAGAGCTGTCTTTAAATGCCTGAGGTATGAGAGAATCATTAGAAACCGTGATTGAATTTCCAAGTTTTAGGGTGTGTTGATTCGTGGGTTCACAGAAATGTCTAGGGAGCCAGTGATGGAGAACACAAATATGCTGAAAGAATCCAACACAAAAGATGTCACAGAATAGTCAAGTTTTAGCGTAGCCTCACAAATGTCGATGCGTTTTGCGTGAATACTATTGTTGTCGAAGACCCATTCAGAATTGCTTTTCTTAGGTTGCTGACTAAGTTTTCCGCAGACATAACAACAGAATGATTATTTTGCATAGAAAATCCCTAGCAGTCATATTTCATGTACGTCCATACCCAATTACAATCTGACTTATTTAGGTTATCGTGCGCAACGTCTGTGAGATTTGTGAATTTGTCACACTATGCATCACAGATGACGGCAACGTGGAATCCAGGTCGAGTAAATGAGTTCTTCACAACAATTGTGAAATATAAGTTGTAGGATAGGTCCTAGCAATACTTTACTGGCGCAAAGCAGTGCGCGTGGAATCAGTATATAAAGAAATGCATAAGCTCAACAATCTAAGACCGCTTGAAACAAACACAGATGGATCGTACTCACTATCTGATAAAGTAATATTGACACAGTAGATGGGTAATAATCACAGATTTGAAGCCTTATCTAAATCCCTGCTTTCGAACTCTTGGATTCTGTACTTACAGTCGGCACCCTGAAAGTGTTGTGCCATCTGAATTCGGAGACATCAATAGTTTTAGATAAATATGTATACTTATTAAATGTGTCAACTCCCTAAATGATTTAGATTTACTAGGCTTTGAACAGTCAAGTGGCTAGAAGGCCGTTAACAAACAATCGCAATTACAAGATGTTAGTTAAAATTTGATTTTGAGGGAAGCAGATATTATGCAGACTTTTAAACAAACAGAGCGGCGAAGCTCAATCCTGTGGAGCAATCCTAATGGTACCATAAATCCTGATGAGCCATCGCGTCACAAGTGTGTGCTATAAAAGCTTTGATTCCATCGCTATGATGAATTTGGGAGTCTAACTAAATCACCTGGTTTATAATAAGTTATCCTAAAGATATTGGATGTTGGAAAATCGTTTGTACACTAACTATATACTGTCAGTAAATAGCGCAGTCTTCAAACGTCTGGTAACAGGAAGCTATGAGGTCATATTATCTAGCTGTTACACTGTTAGTATGTAAGTGTGAGATATGATCAGCTTTATACTTAAGTATTTGTAAATTATGAAACTGAGGGCACCTGTGAAATTCCTGCGAAATATGTGAAAACTCTGTTTTCTATTGAAAATGGGAAGGAAACAACTATTCAAATCCTGAAATCACAACTTATACAAACTTTAGAAAGTTTATGGGGATCATGTCATATG
Source organism: Schistosoma haematobium (assembly GCF_000699445.3). Lineage (NCBI taxonomy): Eukaryota > Metazoa > Platyhelminthes > Trematoda > Strigeidida > Schistosomatidae > Schistosoma > Schistosoma haematobium. Next base: position 15,746,001 of record NC_067201.1, read on the forward strand.
ATAGTGTCTGAAAATACAAATTCAGATGCTGTAGAGGATATCGTTGTTGTTTATAAAAACATGTAAGTTATTCGTCAAAATAATTTTACACCATTCAGGACGAAAGATTGCTTTTTTTGCTACGATTTCATATTCAGAAGTCCAAATGTTATACAGTATAGACGAAGTATGTGTTTTTCAACAAAAATATATGGTTTCGATTTCAGGTCAATGTCAAAGACCTGAATTCGGATCAAATGAATCTACTATATGTGGATCACTTGCTACATCGGAATTAGAGACGGGCTTCGTTCGTTCTCGTGAGGATTACTCGGATTTTAATTGTAAAAGCATTATTGAGGGCGTTTTCGCCTTTGACTATCGAATTGTTGGAAGTACTGGATTATGCAGTAGTCCTTTTAGTTTAATAAAAGCATGTCAAAGACAAGGGTCTCCGCTTAGAGATAATTCCATCTTAGAACAGACGTTTGGTTACTGCCCAAACTTTCAAGATCAGTCGATCCTTGAAGATCCCAATATAGTTTTTGGAAAAGCAAATATTTGGCGATGTTACGGACGCTGGACAGATAAAAGTGGAACTATTTGGGCTGCAATTGCTTATGATACTAACCAGCTGAGATTCCGATACCGGTGTTTAACTACACGTATTGATCAACAAAATCCTCAAGATATATATTATTGGGGTAAGTTGGTGGTGGAACTCAAAATTAGAGTAGACTTTCAAAATTTCTTTTTTACAGATTAAGAGTAACGTTTTGCGCCTTCGACTTTGACAGGTGTTGTTTAGCCATTCAAGTCTATTCGAATCCTTTTCATCATTAGAAGACCTTAGCACTGACAATTGTAGATAGAAATATACAATGAATTTGGGTTGCGATTCGCTTTCCCACACTGTTTCCAACCTTCCACTATGCGAACATTGGGTTACTATAACTACTGCAAGATAAAATCCTTGCTAGTTTGACCAACTTCAGTCTAGCGTTTAATGCTCTATCAAAAGTATTTGTCAGTTACTCATAATATTGAGTGATTGTTAGGCTTCAATCAATGTGCTAACTGAACCAAGGCTATAAAAGATTGATGCTATGACTTAGTTAATTAAAAATGGGTATATACAAAACAGTATACCGAGACTTTATTTATAATTTTAAGATAATTTTAAGATTTGATATATATTAAATGGTTAGTTACAAGTAGAATCGTTCTAGTGGTAGCTTTATAGGTAAAACAGACACTGTCTTAGAAGGTTAAGGATACCTGATATAACTCATTTATGGGCTTTAGATTGAGATAAAATGTATTCCTAATACAAGAGTACTATTTGTATCACAATGGCTTCAGCTGTCGGTTATTACAATGTCAATAACCCGGGTTGTCAATTCTGAAATTCATTTTGTTTCAAGCTGGTGTCGGTCAACTCGTATCTTAGTAGTTACTTTGAATGTAACCACTTCACTGAATCTGAACTAAATCTGAATGACTTACCGACGAATGGTCGGTTTAATATAGAAAATAGCTTTGGTTTATTGGTTCATAAATACAGTGGTATATTGTTGCTACATTTAAATGGTACGTTTACTTTGTTTTGTGAGCAGGTAACCGACCAAAATACATTAACCATATTGTTCTAGTAAAATTAGTGCGCAAATAACGTTGGCAGTTTACTGCGTTTATTTAATATTACCACTGAAAGGTCCCTTCGTCCTACTTTGCACAAAACCGTTAACACATCAAATCGTCTGCGTCATGAATATATATGGTGAATATGACACCGTCAACGTTCCAAAAAACTGAAATGCTTAAGTTTACAGAAAATAAGTATTTAACTTCAGATTATCTTATATGAGACTATTCGCTTAAAAGAACATGCTTGAGTATGAGTTTTACCATAATATTTTCGTTAAAAACAATTGTATCTCAAACCACATGTCTTTTGAGCAAACTAATTTAATTTGCCTTCTTTTCAGGTATGTCAACTAACTCAGACTGTAAAGTTTTATATAATTACAATAATGCTCCTATCAGACTAGAACTGCGACCTGCATTTGATCCTACAAGCCAACTAAGTGAACTGCAACCGGGATGTAAACTACCGACTAATTTTAGTGGTCATTGGTTTTACCCCAGTGAATATCAGACTTCTGTAAGATTAATTATATTGGTAGATTTTTAAAAATAGTGTATAAAAATTTGCCGATTTAATACTGAGTTAAACATTGCTATGTTGTGTGCTTATTCTAAGAAGACATTTGTGGCAAATGGGATTTTAACAGATTTTTATTAATTTCGTTTTAAATGGTGAAATAGATCCACTCACTCATTGAAAGAAATAAATAAAGATGATTTAATTTTGTTTTCAACGATATCGATTGTTAAAGCTGTACAATCACATTTATTTTACACAAGGAATATATTACAAGTAATCGTTTTCATAATAATCATGTTCTCATTGCATTATCAGCATTGAGAAAATTAGATCGAATTATTTCAACCATATTTCCAATATGTTTAAATGGTTATCATAAAATATCCCCAACTGAACTAATCTGGAGATGTGGAACATTGGATACCAACTGAGTAACTTAAAGTTGACGCGCTCTTAGCGATCCCTAGGAGTCCCGAGTATGTTCTTGCTTGTGTTCATGGACGTTTTCTGCTGAATAGTCCAAAATATGTGATGAAAAAGCCATCGTGTGCTCCCAAGTTTTCAATGTTTGTTTAGCCGAAGTGAGTTAGCGATTTCATCCCATAATAATCAATAATTTGTTTGAACGTAGGTCCAGAAGACTTTACACGTCATAGATTTTATTGAGTCTTACAAAACGACCTATCTATATTTAACAGTTTGAACTATTCGGTTTAAGATCGAAAGAGATAATAGTGTCTATGTGTACCGAAGGATCTTAAAACATTAGTCATCACTGATCCTCATTTAGGTCTGACATTTATTTTGTGTGTAAATTTAGGTCACAATAAGCATATTACGTTATAAAATTAATGGATATTCAAGTATACATATGCACATATTGATTTAGATCTGGTGAACTAAGTGGGTAGTTTGTACCACATTGTTAGATGAATGAGGTTGATAATGTTAACAAATAAAACTACAGGTGTTACCTTCACCTTCAAGACCACAAGTCCCACATATCTATCAATAAAGAGTAGTAGAATTTGGAAATAATTTTTTTCAAACATCAAAAACCAGGTGGTCTTAAAATTTATTGTAACTGATAGAGCAGCTAAAGGTTTATTTACCAGTTTTTTAGCTCTAGTGTTTGTTTAGGGGCTTGTTATACTGTCCGTGTATATAAGCCAGTGGGAATGGGGTTTGAGCATCTGAATCGGAAGTTGAAAGCTGAGGGCTTTAGTCAACAACCTACCTCCTCTTCGATAATATAGATCATGTTCCGTCGTATTGAAGTTCATGTTGATCTAATGACTTTATTCAGTCAATAAAGCAATGTTTGGTATTTTTTTCGTCTCAGCAAACTTCCTCTAGACATATGTCCTTATGTGAGTTAAAGTAATCTTATTTCATGTACAGACAATGTGATAAGCGTAAAAGTATCCGTTTGCGGGAAATTGGACTTGAAATTTAGTGTAAATTATTCCAAATCTTTTATTCTTACCACAGGTTGATATCAATGCTACACACATATATATGAAACGAAAGCAAGCAAACTTTTTATACGACCATATTTATTTTGTTTGCCGACAACAACAAGAGTCTCGTTATTTAATGACCGTTATCACTCTTGGTAAATGGTGAGTTTTTATTATACAATCATTTGAGTTTTTCAAAAATGTATCCATTGTTGCTTTTATCACTGGTTGATGTTAACTCACGTTTTATATGTTCGAACTTAATTGGTAAAAAACTTAAGATTCTTGCTTGCTGATAGGAATCATCGGAACGTTTACAACCTTGAAACAGACTACCTAACCTCATCAGAAATGCTAATTAGTATCTCGCTAAGAGATATCATAAGCTCGTTAGTTGATATATATTATCGTTTCGAAGCAAAACTCTAGACATTAACACCATCGAATGCCGGCTCGCCGGTTTAGAGGTTAGGTTTCCACGTGCAAGACCTATGGTCTCGTGTTGGACTCTCACATTCAGGGTCTTGGATCCTCACTGTTGAGGAATCACATACTATGGTGAAACAGCTGTTTAGTGCTCTCAGGTTTCCAATGGTGTGCTAACATTGATCAGTTCATGATTTTAGAATATAAATTCAATTTTAATTCTTTGTTGCCCAACAACCGCGGTTGACTTCTTGATAATATTACGACGCGGGTGTTGGAAATGGATTTTCCATAAAAACTAAAAGTGTTGATCCTAGTAGTTTTGATTAAGAAACGGCATTGGGATAGTTTTCTGAACTAGATCTTTAAAAAGAAAATTATGGCTACCTTTTTCTAGTTGACAAGTTGGCTTAAAACATTGTTATATACTGTCAGGATTAGTTACTCTAACGTTATAATCCATTTTCACGATAAAATCTGACAAAACATTCCACAAATAATTAAATAAACTTATTATACTTGGTTACAAAACCTTACTTCACTCACCTTCATCACTTAATTTACCTTCAACATTTGAGTGTATTTCTCTTCAAGAAAACATGTGATTTTGTGCCAAACATTTTAAAACATGTTCGTTTTTCTTTATTGGGTACTAAAATGGTCTCAATGAATTCTGAAAAAGGATGTAGTCGCCTGATTTCAGTCATTATTAGTGAACTTCGCAATATCTTTTTAAAAATCCAATGCTTTCGGACTACAATTTGGTTTCGCGATTATTCTTTTTTCTTTTGATATTAAGACAGCTAAGCATAATCTTCATAGTGAACTAATGGTCGTACAAACCTACGAATCCTTAATGAGTTCTGTAAATATGCGACGTCCGCTGAACTTCACTTACCGTTGACAGAAGATACGTTTCTTACTTCGTAAAATGTCTGAATATAAAATCTTAGCTTTCGTTTTTGGACAAGTGTTTCCATATATAATAATAATAACAATTCAAAATTCACGTCGGACGTAATAGACCGAAATCCAGAGTTAGTATTGTGTAATAAAAACGAGAGAAATGACTCCTATTCACAGTTGTGAGAAACTATGCACAGTTACAATAATCTCACTGATAAATTGATAGTTATTTTAATAAGAGGATGTTGATTTCACTAACAATTGACGGAGATCAGTTTTGTCATAAAAATTTTTAGAACATTTTTGTGTTACCTACCTGACATGGTATCTAAATTAATATAACCTTTTATAAGATTTGCCCACCTGTGTATTAAAAATTTCTTTTGTAAATCAAATATAAACTCACGGTAAGTGTATTACAAGATTTCGGAATTCAGTCTTTTGCACCATAAATTTGTCTTTGATTTTAAGAAAAATATACAGGCCAGTAGTTGCTCTCGGATAAATAATTTTAATTTTAATTGAAGGGGTTTTGTGAAGACTGGTTTAGTTTGTAGTTTGTATTCATTACTTATTTGTCCCGTCTGGCGCACTACTCAAAACTAGTGAGCACTGGACATCTATTTCGTGAAAATATGGAACTCCTGAGCTGCACACTCTGTTGACGCCGTTAGGGATCGGACCTAGCACCACTTTCCATGGCGAGTCCTTAACCATTATCACCACTACGTAGATGCCCGTCTGTATAATTCCGTCTTTAAATGATTTTCGACATAGCGCGACGACCATCCAATGTCATTGATATTTGAAATTATTCGATTTCGATTTCCTACTAGAAATCTAGGGATATCTTGAAGTAATTCACTAGTGATATTTAGGGTTCTGTCCTTAGTGCAATGCTAAAGAGTCCCATACTATGACGAAAAAACTTTTCAGCCCTCCATCATTCTCAGTAGTATTCCTAATGAGATCAATATGCGACGGATCCTACCTATAAATTATTATTCCAATTAATATGCATGATATGTAGTTATATCAGTTGCTTTTGTAAGCCCATCCAATGTTTATTCCCATGAAATGTGTAGAACAATTAGTGAAATAAACCGGACTTTAACCATTAAAAAACAATTTTTTTGTTTTTGAAGTGAAACAGATTTTATGTGTATGGATTTTATGCCAAGACACCATAATATAATACGTTTTCGTATGGGTCGTCCGTTTCCATTATTACATCGTGAGCGTCATTCGATGGGTGCAAGTTATATGCAACGTTTATATCGTGAAGCATGTCATTGGAGTTCATTTACATTAAATTATATAGAATGGACATATGAATATTTTGTTCAAGATCCACCAACACCAATTAATTGTCCTATACAAGGAAAATTTAAATTCATTCAACGTGGTCAACAACAAGAAAAGTATATAACCAAAATACCTGGTGGAATGACTCCTAGACCATGGGTTCAAGTAAGATTTATTATTTCAACAATCTAGCATTTAGCAAAAATATTTACAACTATCCGTTTTATATAAATGGCAGAAATATTTTTTCCTAAAGCATCCAGTCGCGAAAAGCTTTGGTAAATCATCAGGTGTGATTGCATTTTTCGATTACAATTTCACCAGAATACCTTTTTCGTGAAAGTTTATTATTAAGACTGGTATCAAAACGAAACATTTATCTAATAATCCAAGAATTACCACATTTAGCCAGAAAATATTTACATAATTAATTTTCATAAGCTTAACTTCACTATATTTACGTATATGCAATGAGTTCGAACAAATGAATTATAAGTATCTATTTTCTTCATTGTGAAGTGTAAACATATACATTTTTTACGGTTAATATAACCGAACAACTTTAGTTAGACAACTATTGGAAGCCAAGTAACACTGGATAGTCACTTCATCCTAAAAAGGGACTACCATGAACCTATAAAGGATCCAACCCAAAGGCTTCGATTCCCACGCTGAGCGCTTGACTTTCGGATCACTGAAGCAAAATCAAATGGTGTACTTGTTTAACCTCAATCAGTTTGCAATATTGCGCACCTCTTAGAAGTCCCATACTAGGACAAAACAGCTGTTCAATGCTTCCTAGTATTTTTTTATGGTTTTCTTTGTAATGTGATCTATGAGTTTCAACATTCTCCACAAACAAGCTAAATTAACAGTACAGAGAAGGTGGAGAGAGTGAAGTGGGCGAAGAGCTGGTATATACTAACAAAATCCTTAAAAACCCTAAATCGTTTATTTACAACATATATTTGAGTGGAAGATCTATCAGAATACACTTTTCTTACGTAAATATGAGGAAATATACCTAACAGCCATGTTTTAACAGCTCTTATGTTTATTTAACTTTATTAAAAGATGTTTTGTAAATTTATCGTGGAGTATATCGATATATCCGAATCATTAACAGGCACTTAAAACTGACTTCTTCAAACAACTGATGTATTTTAGAATGAGTTTAGCTCACAAAACCTGCGAAATTTCCTTACACAGGAGTACATAATTAATGAATCTCAACAAAAAAGTATTGTCACACAGTAAATTAGAAATAAATTCCCAGGTACTGTACTGATTAAAATGACCACTGCCTTTATCGTTAAATACATAAACATGACTCAACAGTTAAGCGCTACAGTATGTACACAATTACGGATACTAAGCTGGTTTGTAATTGTGAGACTTTTGAAAATGACACTATAAATCTTCAAGAATGGAGGATTTATAAAGACATTAACCAATAAATATACTTGAGAGTATAATTATTCTATTGGTCAATAAAATTTCAGTAATTGCCTAATTAAGTCATCCATATATTGTAGAATATTGACATTTTCTTATTGAATAATGAAAACTGCTTGATGATTAAAGGTAGGAAAGATTGATTCATTTATTATTGATTCGAAATTCATTCAGTCTGATTTTATATTTGTCTTTTACCTTAAGGTCCTTTGTTACAATTATTGGGAGTCTAATATTGAAGCTTGTTTAAATGATCCGAAAACATTACAGCTTGATGTACAAAAATGTTGGCGATTGGATTTTTCAGGTCAACCGATATCTGAATATAACGTTGTTGATAATTATATTACATGTGTCGGTTATTGGATGGAAGACACTAAGTCGTTTTTAGTTACTTATGATAAAGAAGATCCAGTAAGTTTAATACCTTTAAACTCTAGCGCTTTATTTATAGTTGATAACCAAAATGGTGCAGAAATCACAAAATTTCACATTTAATGGGCTGATTTGAATTTTGGTTTTCAGATCCGTAACTTGTAGATATTCCATTGATCCTTGCATTACAAAAGGTACTGAGAAAAGACATGATATGACTTTGATCCACTATGCTTAAGACAGTAACACTGATACCAGGGATCCAATGGCACAATATTACACCGCTTGATAGTCCATGTAGAATTCTCTTGCGTTTAAGCCCCGATTAGAACAAGAAAGAAGACAACCGATGTAATGTGCAGTCTGGGACTCGAGCCCAGTACCATTCGCTTTAAACGCCATCACATTATCCACTTATCTACTGAGTCCTGATATCCACTTGCTTGTTCAGTGAGGTGAAATTTTAAATTCTCCCTTAAAAATGTTTATTACAATATTTTGTAATTTCACAATAAAGCGAAAATAATAATTAGCCTGGTCAGAAGTTACACTTTTAACTTCCAGATAGATAGGTTTTAGTTAGGGTTATGCTCCACGTTTTCAGTGTTCTAGCCGTGCGATTTATCCAGCATTTTCATTTTCCATCCATTTGTCAGAATAATATTGCATATCGAAGTGTTATTTTCATAAAGGATTGTATTTTAATTGTTTAGAGTTATTCATAATTTTATGCTATGAACATGTCAATGTAGCGCAGTCCGACAGATTAGTTGCAAGTTGGGGCCTGAAATTAAACTTTCTTATTAAGTAATTACGTGTATAATGAATGAAACAACGACTGGATACAATACATTAATTAAACTTTGAGAATAGAACGGATAACCTTAGCGGAAATAATTAGTTCAAACACTGTTGTATAGATGTTTATTTGATTGTAACTATCGATTTCAACAAAATCTTGGATCATTCAATCCTTTTCTATTCTACCATTATTATTGCTGACTATTCTTAACACGAAATATATATCGTTTTCTTTTCTTTTTCTTTCTGTTAAATTTGTATTTTTAGGTAAGCAATAATTTTCGTTGTTGGATTTATAAACGTTTAAGTTTTCGAACATACCTAATGTCACGTGGTCGTGGTAATCGCTGTTCTAAAATTCAAACAGCTGAATCATCTTTACCAGAAGAAGGTGCATCTTTATTATTAGAATTAACAGAAGATGAATATCAATTTGATGTATGTCCAATGTCATGGGATGATGGACGTAATCCTTATGCGAATCCGGCTATTTTAGATGTCTATGCAAGTGGTTGTATACTGCGTCCATTCAATGGTCTATTGATCTGTTTAATTTTAATACATATGTTATATAGATGATGTTTACATACAATAACTATCATTCTATAATCATTAATTTGTAAACATACATAGGAAAAAACGGATGCTATTTTTCAAGATTTTTTTCTACAAAACTTTGCAAAAATTATACTTTTTTATATGTACAAATCGTCAGCCGACTGCTTCAGTTGTAGTTTCTTACGTCCTTCCCTTTTATAACATTTATGATTTTTGTATATATCTCAATTTTGAAAGGATAAAAAAACTTGTCTTAGTAAACAGTCTGTTATTTTAGCTGAGGTTTTAAAACGGAAACAGTGATTGTATATTAAAACTGTTGAGCGCAATTGGGAGATCTGTTCATGAGTTCGGGCGCGAGACCGAAGGCCCTGGGTTCGAATCCCGTGAGCGGGATCGTGGATGCGCACTGCTGAGGAGTCCCACAATAGGACGAAACGGCCGTCCAGTGCTTCCAGGTTTCCAAAGGTGGTCTAACATCAGTCGGTTCATGATCTCAATCAAGAACTTAATAATCTCCACAACCCCTTCACTAGAAATTTTTCTTTTGAGAGCAAAATTTATTAGTTCATCAGTCAAGTTTTCATAATCTATTAGAATCAGAAATCAAAAAGTATACCGTTAAATGAAGGTGGAAATTTAATTTGTCTATCAAAAAGCCTCCAAATTTTCTCGCATGGCCACACCTATACAACCACTGCCAGGGAAGTCTTACTCACTGCCTTGTCGTAATGTAGTGCACAGAACACGAGTGGGGACAACAGAATGTATTTGACAGAAAATTACAGGACTTGTTATTAAAATCTAACAATCATAAAGTAAATGCTTAATTTGCAAGATGTCCATCATTTGTCTTAAAATGACTCAGAATACATTGTTCTTGCATTTTCATACAAATTGTATTCGGTTTTCATTTTTTACTGTTCGATCATCTTGTCTCTCTGCTGCCGGACATTCTGTCCTTGACTAACGTCATATACTACTTATGTCGATATAAGTAGCACACACCACTGCGGCATCACTGTTGTTTACAAAATTGAGAGGACAAAAAGCGAATGTCCGGCACCTTAACCGGGTTGATGGATATGGAGGATCAATCTAGGGGGGGGGTTAGATCACCCTGATTCCAAACCTATGGTGTACATGAGCTCCAGCATCCTAAGGGAACAAATGGCATATGAACCTATTATTGGTCACCAGATACCATGGAACCGCAATAACAATATGTATAAATTGGAATTTCGTGACTTGGTGTAGTCCATTCTCTCAGAGTAAACAAATAATGTTATTTAGTTATTTATTTATTCTGAAGAAAAGGATTTCACTAAGTTACGAAATGTTACTTATTTCAATTTCTGTTTATTAGAATGTCTCAGACATTATATCTTGTGTCCATAGAACAGATCTTATAGTGTAGCTTAGGGTCTATCTAGATTACAAAGCGAGGCGAATCAGTTGGATGTGCTCGGCGTTTTATTAGCATAAATAAAACTAACTTTTATGAACGTTATTGTTAAGTTTGTTTTAAATTGTTCCTACTCACTTCCGCTCTTTTGCGTATTGTTTTATACTACTTATTTACATTCAGTAAATAGTTGCATTCCCAGCAATATTTACACCTATGTTGTAACTTAAGTTTGTTGTGTAATATTCTGAAATATTCACATATACTTATAACGTTTATTGTATTTATCATTATGATTACTTTACCTCAATCACTGCAGCAGTTATCTACAGTTTTGTACATTTGTTTAAACGCAACAGTTTGCTTGTTGATGAACTGTTATCACGTTTAGACACAGCTTTCTTTTGCACTATCGTATGTTGTAACTATTCTTTATGTTACCGTTACAGGAACTCCCTTTTGCTTCATACAAAAGGACGCGTTAAATGCCACAGACACCTTACAAGTTGAGGTTTGTAACTAAGTTTTGTGTATTACTCAATAAAGAACCGCTACTGTAGACAAATCGTTGGGTGACCTGGACGCTTCGATAGACCTAACAATTATATTCTTCAAAAATGATTTGATGGCCAAAATCAAATCAGTCATTTGGTACTAATAAAATGGATTAGTTTTAAAACTAATGAAATGTCCACTTTAAAATCAAGAACACACTGAATGGTATATAAATGCATATAACTGTATTATGCTACAACGAAAATTGTTCAATGAAGGTCAATAAAATGTAAAGAATGCAATAAACCTGTCATTAAATCCATTTCAGCACTCCTTGCTTTCTTTTATAAGAAACAGCTGCAAAAGTGCGGTAATGTATCTTGACGTTAGATTCAAACAACTGTTTACTCGTTTGAACTACTCACGACTAATAAAAATTGTATGACTCTTAGATGTGTTGGTTCTACTCTATTGGTTATCATATGCCCAGTTGTATCAATAATTCTGGATTCTTAACTATATAGCATTGTGACAAATTCTTATTGCAGTTTGGCTATATATATATTGTCGTTGTACCTGTTAGTTGGTTCAATTATTGCGAATACAAATCTATATTGAATCTACTTGTTATTGGTCGTCGAGAATAATACAGTATTACAGACCCATGTTGAATTATAAGATATCCGATCCCCTATTCACGTAAATTTATCTTGAATAAAATAGGAATAATTTTGAAGCGCATTAGTATTAAAACTTAATGATCAATAGTGCGAGATAATGTATATGAACCATCTTCTATATCTGAGATAAGAAACTTCAGCTTTAGAGAATGGATTGTCCAAGACAGGGTTGGACTAAAATTGCTGGTGGGCGGCCTATGCTCCTCCACGAGGAGTAACAGGCGTAAGTAAGTAGGGATAATGAGTTACTTACAAAATAATCCTTATTATTACAATCATATTCAACTAGTCTAATTGTTTGATGTGTAGGCGAGAATGATTGATCGTTTGCTTAGTCAGACATGTAGATAGTCTCACAGGTGTTAAATGAGTTATATATTCCCCTATCCTTATAATAATTATTATTACTGATTGCTCATTGCTGTTGGATTGGGTCGTGTTTATGGTGTGGAAATATATTTACGTTCTAGTCAGGTTAATCACGTTTTCTTGATCTGAGTTATGTTGACGTCCTGTAGAATAGAATACTGGGAGGGAATCTAGTGTAGATATTCATCTAAGGTAAATTTACGTCCCATACGTGTAAACGCAGAAAACCAACCGTTATAACATTATTATTGATAATTCAAACATAAATAGAAACTATTACACTACATAATTTTACTTCATTTTATTTTTGTATTTAATAATGTATATACACTGTTATTACTAATTAGATAAGTGAAAGATTGTTTATTATCAAGTGTATTAGATTTTTCTTTGTGTACAATTAAGGTCGTATTGTTTATGTTGTGGTGATTACAAAAAAATTGTTTTTTAAAAAATGTTTACAGTACTATAATTAAATAGAATAGACCTTGTAATGGAATTTGACTTCTGTGTAATTGTTGTTATGATGTTCTTCTCTCTTCAAATGATCATTTTACTATTTTTCTTTTCATTCTTCAGTGAGACTATAATTTATGGATGACCATTGAGCGATGCTAGAGTGACCTTGAGAGTTTCTACTTAATAACTAGGACCAAATGTAGCTTATCAATTAGTGTGAGGAATTCGTATTATAATTTACTGATGATGGTGAATGCTAGGGATTAGATTTAGGGTTTTCATCACGAAATGACATCAGCTATAATGACCAGATTTTATTTAGCTGAATGGATGAATGAATTTCGCGCCAAAATCTAAGACCTGTTATCGTAAATCTGATTGGTTCGTCCATAAATTATAGTCTCGCCTGTGATCTATATTTCATTATGATAAAGTAATGAGAAATAACTTGGCTGAATATTTTCAATATTTGATATCAGATGTTAGGCGAATCGGATACAAGAGTAGACAATTGGGAATAATTACTGCTTGTTTCATTCGTTCATCTAGTTTCCCAGCTAGAAGAAGGATGTTACTTTAGGATGTTTTGCTTTTTAACGTTCTTTTAAAGTTATCTAATGATAAGTCTATGGGTATATAAGTAGTTAAAATTAAGTCAGGTTAGGAAATCAACTTTCCTTATTGTTACTAATGTTTTCTACAAATAATCCGTAAATAAATAACACATTTTTCTCAGTTAGATTGTTTTAACTTTTAGTCTGAAGTACAATTGATAGTTCTGAAGACTCTGGGCGTTTTTACCAATGAAATTGATTGTACTTGTAAAAAAAATAAGAACACACCAGTTTTGGTTTTTTTTTATATCGAATAATGTTTATTACTGAAATTCACGATACATATTCCATTTTCTATGTAGAAAGTCAGCCAGATACATTTCCATTGAAATAAGTTTCAGTATGTAGGGCTAGTGAAATGTCACTGAGCCCTAGCCAAATCATCCGGCAGTTGGATCACTGAATGTCGAACATATCATCGCTCCCTGCCAAGGTCATGTACAACCAACGCGCATCAGTTAATCGTATGCCATGGACTGGCCCATGCGGAAGTGGTCTCACTTTCGCTTGTATCTACTTTAGTAATATATTTCTGTAATAACGTCCTCTGTGTTGTACAGTCTTCAAAGCATCTATGGTACCTTGATACGTCAATGGAGTAGTCCACGTAAGGTGCTGACCACGAGATGTGACTTCGACGTTAGCTAGTTTTGTCACACCATTCACGTCTAACTCGAGTAGGCCTCCAATCATTTCGACATAGATCATCTACGTTGGTGATCTACAAGTATCAGTCAATAATAAACACTAATAATAAATGTGAGTAGAGTAACGATTCATCTTTATCATTGACTCAATACTATTATGGTATGAGCAACTTATATTCATATAAGTAGGATATAACGACAATCAGGAATAGAATGTACTTCAGTAGAAGATCGAGAAAGAAAGAACGGAAACCGAATGCAATTAGTATGAAAATGCAGAAACAATCAAATCTAAGACGATGGACTGATATTTGCAAAAAAGAAACAGTCAAGTATGAGACAATGGATTGATATTTTGCAGCATAAGTATTTACTGTATAGTGAAACATTCTGTAATTTTATACTCCAATATGTTCGATTAGTCTCACTTGTGTTTTCGTTCACTACATTATGAGATTAAATGGTGTTAGATGTGATCCTATTTGAAGTTTTAAATTAATGTAAAACAGCTTTATCTATGTCGTATAGTTTTCAATGCATATTTAGTTATTAATCAGTCAGTAATGAAAATTTACATCACATTTGACAATGTTAACAAATTCCATATTATCATAATTATTTACATTCTATAGTATAGATTAGAGTAGAATAGTAAGACTTTAACTCGTGGAAAAAAAGGTAATGTAAAGTTAGTATGCACGTGAAATGTAAGATTCATATTTCATAGTGTGTTGTATTCACATCATTTATGTGGTATTATTTTCAAAGAATTTATAGTCAATAATAATAATAAGGCTACTGTAAGAGTTGATTGTTTTCTTAAAGTAAATTAATTTATAATATAGTTTAATGACATAAGGATTTCATTTTTACAGAATCTTCTGGAAATATAGTACTTTGTTGAATTTGTTTTCATAATGAACTTTTCTGATCGTAGGTACAAATTGTACAAAAGTGGAAACACGAGAGTTAGTATAAGAATTCAAAACAAAAAAGAAATTTCTAACAAAATTTCTATTCATCCACCAACCCTAATTGATTGGAAATGAATTCATCGGTATATTTGTTCTCGTTTTGGAGCATTTATACAATTGTTAACATACTGTTGTATCTCGATAAGAATAATGAATGGTAATTTTTGGGATCCATTTATGGACCAATATTATGAGTATATTTTTATCGTATAATTGTTATGTAACTAAACTGTTCATATTCATGCCCCTCTTATCATGAGCATTATTTTGACCTATGAACTATTATTATATGATTTACCATTCAAGGACTATTCCCTGTCTGTTAACCGCTACCTCCCTCATTCACAGCCACATCTGGCTAATTCCCGTACAAATGTTGTTCATATTTTATTGGTACGTTGTGGTCGGTTTGTTTGGTATATAAACTCAGTATGCTTGAAATATAATGATTCATATCTCAGAGGCTGAGACTTGCGTTCTGGACTAAACTGGCTGGGCTAGACAGGGAAGCGGAGTCAATCAGGACTCTAGGCCGTTCTTACGTGTTGACGCGTCTTTGGTCCGATCGATAATACGCTGCGCTCTAATCTTCAGTCCACAAGTCACAACACATACTATACGCCTAACTTCTAACAAGTTTTCTATTCGTCCACCAACCCTAATTGATTGGAAATGGATTCATCAGTATATTTGTTCTCGTTTTGGAACACTTATACAAATGGTTAACATACTATACGTCTAACAGCTCTTTATGAAAGTGAATTGTGATGATTCTTACTGTTATAGCAACTGCATGAAGTTTGTAACATGTGTACATGTCTTTCTCATTGTTATATTTATAGTTAGGTGTTTCCTGAAAATTTCTCTACGATTAACTGCAGCCTCTCATTAAAATGATGCTTATCATCTTCGCTAATTTCATTGATGGGGATGTTGCGCTGGGTGACATTTAAAGTAATTTCTTCCTTCTTTGTTTTCAAGTATCTTTAATGATCCTGGAGCCATGAGGTTCCCAACTTATGGACAATTATCGTGGTTTTTTTTTGGAGAGCAACAGTGCAACCACTTGTGTGTAAATAATTTTCTTTTTCTTAAAATATAGATATATGGACGAAGAATATTCTTTTCAAATAATTTCTCTTCAGGTTCTACAATTATATGTCCAAATTAATAATCCAAAAATAGGCAGGTTTATGGCAAAGTACACAATTTAAGATTAGAATATGTAAATTTAGGGTTATTTGTAATACTAAAAAAATAAAATCCTTAATATTGAGATAACCAATATGAAATTTGGACTCAAATAAGCTTATACGTTAAATGGAATTATGAGGTTAGTGATCAGAATAGATATGGTTAACATAGGGGTGAGAGAGATAATAATGTAATTATAAATCAGAATAACACGAATTGGGTACGAGTTAGTAAATTCGGGATGGATGCTGAATAAATTCCTCAAAAACTTTGACAGGTGTTGTAATAATAAGAATAATGGGACTAAAAAGCAGTGCGTACTCACGATTCCACATGCGGGATTCGAGCTCAGGACTTTTGGTCTCGAGCATGAATGCTTATTCCAAGCAAAACCAAGTTGTAGTTTCTTATTTTTGAAGTTATTTGAATGATCCCATCGACTTCCGATTTGTCCGGACGTTCCACGCACCGAAGTTAACTGATACTCTAGTTGTAAGAAAGGGGCTCGACCTTGTGGTTCCCAGAGACTCTTGATTTTCATCAAAATACTTTATAATTCTTCTAACTGAAGACTTCTAAACTCTCAGATTAAAGTTAACATCGTTCAAGTGTTCTTATCTGTTTAATACCATGGTTTCTTTTATAAATTGGGGTCACTGACTCTACACCCCACCTTTCTCCTTTGCTTGGGCTTGAGACCACCATCACAGGATTTAACTATTGTTTATTTATTGACATTAAAATTGAAGGATCCAGTGTTTAAATGTGAATAACTTTTGCCTAATACCATTTAAACAAAGTTTGCCTAAGTTGGTTCACTACTAAACTAGACCTTTATGTTCAGCAGCAAAAACAAGTTTGAAATATCTTAAAAATTGTATTGAGAAAAAGAGTTACCTTCAAAGATTTTATGATGAAATATGATAAGGTATACCAGAGGTCACAATCAACTGTCGGAAGCTCCATTTAACAGTATATTATGTTTTCATTTTGTATAGTGAGATTAACCATTTATCTAAAATATGAAGAAGTTCCAAGATGATAACGTTTAAACAACCATCAATAGTCAAATCTTGATGAGTGACTACTTTTCAACTGTAAACTAACATTTAACATCATGAATGACGTCATACTGTTAAATGTTATTACACGTTCTTCAAAGTCTTTTACTCATTATTCTATGTATACATTCAAGTATACAGAATTTTGATTAGGACTAAAGTTGTATACGTATGTGGTGTATGCTAATTATGTCAACGGAGATAAGTAGTATGTAACGCTAATCACAAGTGGAATGCCTGATAGCAGAAGGTTGGTTTGATCGAATCGATTGTTATGACAATGAATGAACAATGAAATTTGACACAACTAACTGAGAATTTTTTGATTGAGATCATGGACCGATTGATGTTAGACCACCTTTGGAAACCTGGAAGCACTGGACGGCCGTTTCGTCCTATTGTGGGACTCCTCAGCAGTGCGCATCCACAATCCCGCTCACGGGATTCGAACCCAGGGCCTTCGGTCTCGCGCGCGAACGCTTAACCTACTGGACCACTGAGCCGGCATCCAATGGTGATAACTGAGGATTTGCAAATGAAGTATTGAATGTATTGTTTTCACATTTGATGAAAGAACACTGTGGTTTTATGCTGATAAATATTTGGTTGTCCCCGCCTGTGTTTTTGTTCATTACACAATCAACTAAACTAAAAGATAAGAATAGGGTGAATTGAATTTCGTTTTTATAAAAGAATCTTTAGAATTTACTAGAGCTAATAATGTGGTTTGAATTCACTCATTAATTAACCAACATTCTTTATATAAATATAATCTAAAAATCACTTTTCTATACTTGTGATTTAATGTTGAAGAAAAATGTTCTACTTTTAATGAAGTTTGTAACCGATTCAACGAGGTACCATTTTGAGCGTTGGTATATATATTTTTTGAAAACTGATATCGCATATAAACAGATCTTTATGTTAAAAGTATTAAAGAAAAGCAAGGTGTTTGTGTATGTATCTTTCTCTCGAAAATCCGAATATGAAACATACTTATTAAATCATTAGAGAAGTAAGAAGGGCTAATTCAATGAATAAAATGTGTTTCTTCCAACATAATCATGAAATCCTCTGGTCAAGAATCAAAGTTGCTTAGGTAATGGGATTACGTACATAGTTAATGCGAATATATATTATCGTGATACTAAATAAATTATAACATAGTCGAAATTTCATACTATCAACCATTAGTTTCGATTATCCGATTGTTTTAATCTTTTGCTTATGTTATTTCTGATTGTTGTCGGTTGCTTTCATCACTAAATGTAAGTGTATTCTATGTATTTACTGGGTTATCAGTTCATTTTTTCTTTTTTATATAATTTCTCACTCTCCTCTACACAATCACTCAGAAACACAGAATACCGTTAGGCTAAACAAAAACCTACCAAATGCTGAACATTACAAAAAATATGATTGGCTTATAGTAAAAATAAATACAATAAATTATGATCATAACACTATAAAATTGGTACGATTTTTATTTAGAGCCATCATATGAGTAGATGTAGTTCATTACAGGGACAACCAATTACAAACAAGGTCATCAGAACAAACTGATTTATGAATCGTGAAATGGAGCGTTGATGACGTTGTCTAGATAAACAATAAAAACTAGTCAACCAAACCCTATAACTTAGAGAATTGAAAAACACACTATACCTGCAAATCTTTTTCATGAACTCAAGAGTTTGCATCTAATTCATGTAGTCAATGTTTAGGCTACACTTTAGTTTATTTAGTTGAGATTTGTGTTGTGTTTTGAAGGATATTTCAAAAGGAACCAAGTGAGCTAAGTTAACTAGTTAATTTTCGATTCACTGGTGTTGTCAATCAAACTGAGTCTATATATATTTATGCCTATTTCTATGTTTCATATGACTGACTGTTGTGTAATGAAGTTATGAAAATCTTATCATTTACTTTTGGTCAGGTAAACCGGATAGTGTGCAAGAATGTTTTGCAATCGATGAACGTATAGTGTTGTCTATGTACTCATTACCATGGCAACGGTCAATCTAATAAATAGATATTTATGTGGCTTAAAGTGTTAGCTTATCTTTGTGACATTAAGAAACTGCGAAGATAATACCACTGGAAGGTTCAAGTTCAATGTTTAATATTCCGTATGTAACATTATCAAAAGCTTCCTGGATCAAGAGGTATAAAGTTTTACCTAACGGTCAAAAGAATTTAGTTTGATCTCTAGAACTTTTCACCCAGTTAAAATAGATTACAAAATTAGTAATTGTTTGTTAAACTTTTAATAGAGAAACGCGTTGATTAACATGAAGCACTGATTTGTTTATTGCATTATCTCTGATCAACTTGGGGAAGCTTTCTAATACAGAAAGATGATTTTTTCAGAATTGAGCCTTTATTTCATGAAGAAGAAACATTAATGTTACCAATTAGGTTTTTTTATGGTTAAAGAAAATGCATGAGTGTAGAAAATTTTCTTTAAACACTAAAACTAAAATTATTGATTGAATCTCTATAGTCTCTAGTTAAATCGAAACCCACAAGGGTATGCCATAAATCACTCTGAAAATTTTAGTGCTATTTATCTATCTATCTATCAATCATATAATTTTATTGACGAAACCATAAAAGGCGAAGTTATTTAGCGACATAGAAATTTACTGAAGTTTGTCAGATATTTTGAGTTTTAAATCTCAACTACCTAGATAAGGCAAATAACTAACTTATACTTGTATAAGGAAATACATCTTTAATCAATTTCTTGTTATTAATTAGTAAACAACTAATCTAGATCATCACCAACTTGGACATTCTAAATAAGTTTCAGAAGTTCCCAAATGTCGATTGTATTTGTTCTTATTTATCATTACGACTTATTTCCTTCTTATATTAATTTATATACGTTGTCAGTTGTGATAATAAATCTTAGATGGTAGAAATGTTTCTACTCAGGTTTCAGAACCATTTGATACTTTGTACGGAAACTAAAATCTAGGAAATTTTGCATTCTATTTTTAATCTTATATTATCAAATACATTGAACTGTAACTTATTATTTAAAACAGCTTAACTAGAAGATTTTATAATTGAATAATATTTTAATCGTTCAAAGATCCCCGTCATATTAAAAGACTAATATTTGAACGAAGAATATTCTTTTCGATAGATTCTCTTCAGGTTCTACAATTATATATCCAAATTATTAATCCGAAAAATGGCCAGGTTAAGGGCAAAGTACATCGTTCAAAGCGTGTGAATTTAGGATTGTGATAAACAAAATACAATAAAATTGTTAATGTTAATACGACTCATATAGAATGTTCACTTGAATCTGCGTATATGCGAAGTGAAATTTTATGATCCATGATCAGAATAAATATGGGTCAAATATGGTGAGAGAGAAATAATAGTGCAATTACAATTCGATCAAATAAGTAAGACGTAATACGGAGGGATGAATGCGAAGTGAATGAATCCTGTATAGGGGAGATTAATAATGATGTTAAACCAATAATACGAAAAGTGATAATAATAATAGTTATAATAATAATAATAATAATAATAATAATAATAATAATAATAATAATAATAAGATTTATGAATAAAGATAACAGAGACAATTACAATTGACTGCGAAAGGTCGTAGTCAAATTAGATAATTCAGTAGTTAAAATTACGATTGATTAATTGGCCTTGATGTTGGCCAGGGGATGGAGAGTGGTTGAATATATTTCTTCTGTACACATAGCTTCGGTTTCTTCATCCGGATGGCTACTGCTTCAGATGTTTGACCAGTTTTGGCAAAAAATTACTGACCTTATAATTAGTTGAAAAAGATTGGTTTATACTGGCACCATAACCGGTTTGTATTAAATGGGCCAATATTGAGCAGTTCACTTTCTTTATCAAACTAATCGCAGTTCTCCGGCGTTAAGAGATTTTTGTATTATCCTACGTAATCTCTGAGTTAATATTTCACTAGCCGCATCCCCTCTGAATTGTAGACACATGAACAGGGATTTCTTCTTCACTGTTTGTATTTCGCCTTCGTGACCATATATTTAATTATAAACTTTCTAGGGTAGCCGTTTCCCTGAGAGTATTATGCAAGGTGTTAAGCTCTTGTTCAACTATATTAGCAGAACGTATAGTGAGTATACGGTAACTAAAGATTTTGATCAAGTTTCGTTTGTATTGTAGAGGTACAAAGCTCAGGAAATTCGTATACTGCCCAGTCCATGTATTTCTTCTGTATAATTTCCTTTTTAACGATCCATCCGCTCTCTTAGTCAAGAGAACATCCAAAAAGGCTATTCAGCTATCACTCTCTTCTTCAGATGTAAACTGAATGGCTGGATGCACTTCATTAAATCGCCTAAGAACCTCCTGCGGCGACGTGTTATCTTTACAGAGGATGAACGTGTCATCCATGTATCTAAAGTAAAATGTGAAGTTTTGAACAATCTCTTTTAGTGGACCATTTTCTAGTTTGGCTAGAAAAATATCAGCTAGTATAGGGCCTAGTGGTGAACCCATTGCAACACCATCTGTTTGTCTATATATTTCACCGTTGAACTTGAAATTCACATTCATGGTGCATTTGAGTAATAACTTTTTCACGACATTAATAGGAACAGTAGTTTCAATTTCATTTTCAATCAGCGGTTCACCTATATATTCTACAGTCTCTATGAGTGGGACGTTTGTGAATAACGATGTTACATCCAATGACGTCATCTTTAGTCCCAACGTATTTGCATTTCTGATTTTATCAACAAATTGGAACACATCATCAACACTATATTTTACAAGCTTTTCATGCAGAGGTTTCAACACAGTTACCAACCATTTAGAAAATGGAAACTCTGAGATGCAGGTACATCCAGCTGACGAGTCCCAAATAGAACGAAACGCGCATCCTGGATTCCACTGCTAGCCACTAACCATAATTGCTTACAAAAAATAATTAGTGCATTTATTTCTTGAATACTATAGTGAGACATTAAATATTACTGTTCACACATCATGATAAGGAGCTAATTGAAAAGAAATTTTTCGCCATTCAAGTTGTATTTTTAAAGTTAAAATAGGGATACTTTATATATATCAGAAAAGTGGCATCTGATTGCTTGTTAAACAGGTTACGACTCACTGGAACAACATGACATATTTTAAAAAGGGCTTGGTCCATCACATTAAGATAATGAAAATCCGAAGGGCTTTTCTATATGAAAGTTTTCAAAAAGGAAAATACATTAGAAAATGAGATTATTCACATTAATATTACAGAAATGACTGTTCAATTCACCAGTAATTAAGATATATTTGTAAAAATCAACTAGAAAATCAACGGATATATATCAAAGGCATTATGATTTTTAAAAGTGCGATAAAGTATGTGCATCGTAGCATTGATTCTTTTGTTTTTTACATTATGGCTATGAAAAAAAACAACTGAATATCAAATGCAAGGGAAACCAAAAAGAAAGGAAAGCCTAGAGACGGGTTGTTCAATAAAACTAACTAAAAGTTCATTTATATATTAGGTGTGGTTAGAGTGTTAATTGTGTACAACAAGGCCATCACCATTCAGTAACGACAAGAGTACATGTTTGAACATCTATAAAACAAAAATAAGGGAATAGCGAACAAACTTAAAGTAAGATTGAATAAATAATTGTTTTACAGACGGTTTACATCAGTTTTAATCACATATATCAGTGGTAAGTGATTATTGACAATAAATAACAAATATCAAATTTGAATAACCGTAGTTATTTATAAAATTAGTTTATTTTCCGTTAATATTGTATTTTATACTGATGATGATGACGATGCTGGATTATTATCTTCACTCTCTGCAAGTATTCTTTGTATATGTAATGGTTTATTTGAATAGATTGTATAACTAGTCGGTTTCATATTATTTTTTTGTGAATTTTGTTGATTTAAGGGATTATTAAGAGATCCTTGTTGATTGTTGTTACCATTATCATCATCATTATATTCTGTAATATCATCCGGCAATGTGAAACCACCACTTGCGCCAATACAGGTAGTATGCTCTGGTTTGAGTAGCAGTTCTGTTAGTACAGCAATATCAGCATTCATTTTTTCCTTTGGCCATTCACCATAACATGCGATTAGTTCACGTCGAACTTTTGCAGCAGCACCAGACTTGCCATACTCTATCAATTGTTCCTAAAAGATGTGTACATTTTTTAAAATTGGTAAGTCGCCAAATTATTTAAAACAAAGGATGAAAGACGTACCTAATTTTTGAAAAAAATGCAATTTATCGGTAAAAACAGATAAAAAACAATTTTTTTAAGTGTTAGTTACTATTAATTCGCACTAACAGAAGATAACATTTTTCTATTTCCCCGTATTACGTATAGAAATTTGTAGTAAGAATGTCCAATTACCAACTAAGGCAATGCGTGACTATAGTTGATGTACGAGTAGTTTGGAAGGAAGCTTTTAGTAATTAAACCGAATCATGACATAATTGCATGAAATCATTACAACGACTATCAGTTAGAGACAATGGGTAATATGGATTAGAATTGTTCGCAATCGCACAGGTGAATTTACTATTTACCTTTCCTTAGATCCTAAGATCCGTTATTACAAAATATTTTCTTATTCAGTGAAATCATATTTTCACCGCGAATTATATTCTCTATGCCTAATTTTTTTACTACCACTAATACTGTTAAAACTTATACAACTCTGGAGTACAGCTGTGTAGACGTGATGTGGCAACTTGAACTAATGGAAACGTGTCAGACTCTACGTTGCGTATGACTGACTAACTGATTTTAGTGACTAGTTCAGTTATCTGAAGCGTAGTATACTACTTACTTTCGGATTGCATGACAAGAGTTAATGTTTGTAATAACTCGATTACCTTGGTAATTCCTTAGGACGTAAATGTTTGCCTGGGGATCTTTATACTTAGCATACTATGAACAAACCAACGAATAACTATCAAATGTAATACTTTTAACATCTCATTATCTGGATGGAACTTATCTCCAGTAGTTAAGAAGCAACGGATAATATTTGTGACTTTCAAAGTAGAAGGTACCAAATAAACTGTTAACTCTTTCAGAGGATCAAAAACCATTAGATGGATTCATAATGAGAAATAACTCAATACCACAGTGAACATAAACATACTGATTCATTTTTATATTAGTTGTTTAAGTCTTCCCATTTTTGTTTAGGACTGCAATTGATTAGTCTCACATTGGCATATTTGCATCCTCTGCGTCAGCTGGGTGTGTCTGAATCGCATCGCACAAGCCAGTGGCTATCTGGATTCATTAGCTAAATGTATAGTGAGATGATATTTGAAGCGAACAGTAGCGGGTTCGAGTCCCAGAATGAAAGTCAACTCTGGGATGCAGGTACATCCAGATGACGAGTCCCAAATAGAACGAAATGCACATCCCGTATTCCACTGATAGCCACCATCTATCTCTGCTTATAAACATATACAATGTTTTTGCTTCAAATCATTAGTTTTCTCTAAGTATTGAAGTATTGTTTATCAAAGCCTGCTTTCGAATTTTGCCAAATGAAACAAGATATGAGGAGCGTTCGAGATTATTGCTTCACTTGTTACTGACCATTTCTACCAATGCAATTGGCAGGGTTAGTAGTGAAGTTTTAATTAAATAATGGATGACGATGAATCAGTAAAAGAGCAGAATGATACAAAAATATCTATTTTAGCATTGAACAAAAAATAAGTGTGAGAGTATTTCAACTTACCAGAAATCCACTATTCGGACAAGCGCATGGTCTTGCACCAACAACTGCTCTAACGAGCTTTGGTAGAGGCATATTTGTTATGGTCATCAGATAGGCCAAAGTTATTGTCACGCTACGAGAGACGCCACAAGCGCTTTTTAAGTAATATGGGAATAGAGATAGAGTTATTATACATAATTATTAT
This sequence comes from Schistosoma haematobium, assembly GCF_000699445.3. NCBI lineage: Eukaryota > Metazoa > Platyhelminthes > Trematoda > Strigeidida > Schistosomatidae > Schistosoma > Schistosoma haematobium. The sequence continues at coordinate 15,771,279 of NC_067201.1, forward strand.
AATTTTGATCAAATAAGAGATTGAAATTTACTATACCATCACCCTTATCTTTACTCTTTTGTTTGGTTTCTTGCTGGTAGTCTTTTACTTAGCAAATAATGGATTGTGATGACTTGAACATATAAATAATTGTTTATTCAATCACAAGGTATGTATCGAAACCTGTGAAGGGTAAAGAAGTTACCTAGACAGGTTTGGTTTGTAATTCGGAGAAATTAAATTTAACTTGACTTAGTTATCAAGTACTCAGATTTGAGCAGCATTATGTATGGCTGTCAAAACCAAAGTTAAGTGGTTGGAGTTGAGACCACACATTTACGGGTTGAAAACTGACTGTTACAAACACTAAGTCGCGGTGCTAATAATTTTTATATCTGACTATTCCCAGTAAACTAATAAATTGAGTCAAAAGTCAAACTTTCTGTTGGTGAACTACGAGTCTAGACGTATACTTTATCATGTGGATTTAATTAGTGGATCGTTGAATACATGACCTGTCTGATAGGTCGACCTATAACGTAATCTGATGGACTCCAGCACAAAAATTACTAATGCTAACCTCAATAAAGAATGTCAGATGTTTATTTCGTGACACTCTTTGGCTCATTATACAGCAGTACCATAGACTTTTTGTCTGAGACTCCTGATGTGACCGAGATTGTGGAGTCTTGTCTTCTTGAAATGATCTCATAAGCCCATTCTTTTATAGTCCTTGGTATGAAAGTCTCTTTCTTAACCATTATGTATGCGGTGCTGTTTTGAAAAAAGTAGTTAGATGAAATGAGGATACCTGGAGCTTAAACCAGGCTGGAAAACACGAAGAACCCACTTGGAAGAGTTGGATAAAATCGATTACAAACCAATGGAAAATATTGTCTCCTAAATCTCGACGGAAAGAAGGGAGTAAGGACCTACTTTGGTCAACAGCTAACATGAGACTGCGTCTATCGAAGTGAAAAACTAGTGAGGAACGAACCAGTTTCTAGGCAAGTTATCAGTCCACGAAAAAGTGCTAATAAGGACTGAGTGTGTGTAGGGCACTTTCAAAATATAGGACTATGTTGCTTGTGACTTTGCGACGTGTTTCGCGTATGAGCATTGGGTTTCTGCAAGCTCTTGAGGAACACTACTCTGACCTGGTGAATCATATATTTGACGATATTTGTAGATTCCCAGCTCAGAAAGTGCTACGTTTGAAGAGATTAAAAGTTCACCTAATCTGCAAACGGAACGAAGACTCAGTGACACAATGACCAAATAAGCCAACTGTACCGACGTGTCTCAGCCCCGCTAACCAGAGAGAGGAGTCCAGGTGCACAAGAGGGAAATGTATTCCACAAGCAGCCAGAAGCAAGAACGACAAGCACAACTCAAGCATATATACATATATCAGTCAGTCAGCTTCAATGTACGACCAGGCACATATATGCATCGGTCCAAGTTTCCATACCTCATTAACACGACAAGATGAACACCAGATTCACAAAAGTAGTTAATTCAGAGGTGGTGATATATAAAAGAAAGATTGGATATAAGGATATAGTACAGGAGGAAAGAATTAGTTCGTAGAAAGAAAGATATAAAGCGATTTTAATCTCTTAGTTTAAGGGAAGACAGAGAGTGTATACACCGACGCCATTGTGATCGATTCTCAGCTATGTCACCCACAGTCTCCAACCATTGGTCACAATAGTCGCGTTGACCCCAAAAAAGCAGTCTGCATCTATCAACATTGCTAGGACTAGAAGTTAGTGACTCCAAAGACTGATGTCACGTTTTGGTTTGGCCAACCCTAACTTTCTTCCAACCATCACCAACACTAGTCAGCAGCATTGCGCGTTGTGGTAATCGGTAGTCAGGCATACGTAACACGTGCCCCAACCATCTCAGTCGATGAAGATTCACAACCTCATCAACTGATTTGCCATCATTCCCTAATACCCTGTGTCTAACCTCACTATTACTTACCCGTTGATCCCAGCAGACGCCAGCAATATTTCTAAGGCATCTGTGGTCAAATACTAGTAGCTTACGAGTATCTTCTACTCTTAATGGACATGTTTCGCTGCCGTAAACTAAATATATATAAAGCATATAAATGTCCTTGGGAAACGTTACAAAACAGCATATTAAAAGAGACAACAAATCAATGACATTTGAGGTTCTCGCAAGTGGGAAATACGACATGAAGGTGAAAATGGGCGCTTTTGGTGCGAAGACAGGAAATTTAAATTTCCAGAATAAAATTACAAAAATAAGACATTTACCAAGTAAGCTCTGAGGATCTTGCATCCCCAACAGAAATCAGGTAGCCACAGTGTGGTAACGAGTTGGAATTAGCAGCTGCATATGGTTACTAACGGAGGCTGTTCCAACTCATCTGAGACACTGGTAGCAAAACACCAGGTGTCCATGAGACAATTGACAGTTAACGGGACACTAATTAGTAACCGAAAAAGGTGTCATGACCGCTAGGCAGTGAACTTCAAAGGATAGTCTGATTGGAATATAGCCCTAGTGACGTTCATATCTGTCCGATGGCTTGCGATCCACCCGATAAAAAGGACTTCAGTACGATATCACACGAAGGCGACAAAATTCACCAGGCCTAGAAGGTCCACAATCGGCTCCTTTCAAGGATAGTGATTAATCAATGGTCACGGAACTGACAAGATTATTTAAAAAGACACGACAGTGTTTTTAGTCATGTTATGGTTTTTTAACATATTTACGAAAGTAGAACCGGCTCGCTCAAAAGAAAGGGAATCTCCTAAGTATATTTGGAAGTCTAGATCGACAGCCTAAAAAACATATGGTTTTAGTAGCTTCACTGTGCAGAGATGGAACATAAAAAGGTGAGACTACAATGAATGTACAGAGAAGTTTGAAAGAATACAGAACCAGCTTAGTACAAATTCCAAATATTTGAAAAAACTGACGAAATAAAATGACTGTAACAACCTTAGATTAAAAGATAAATAACAAAGAACTGAAAAAATACGCTCAGAAAGGCTTTTTACTCACCAATGGACTAGCACGGCACCATCGTAAACCCTTGCCCCGTGAATGAAAAAGGATGCGTCCCTAAAATATTTGGCAATATTTTCCTTCGAGTCGTCATCAGCTCGAAGCAGCAATTGCTTTCTAGTGGGACACTAACTACTATCAAGTTATGAGCATACTAGATTACCTTGAAATTGTAGTGGAGAACGCTACAGACATGAGTAATGCCATTTTCTTCCAGTTGACTTTTGGATTGAGCGCTAGCAACTCCGCCAATGTATAAACCAGGAACTATTCTCGACATCGATCCACCCATTTTCTGTTTTTAGTCACAGAATACACATCAAAGCTCCAGAAATGAATAAGTTATAATTGGATTTGTTATGCACCCATCGACAACTCAATTGAATGTAACTCAAACACTTGAACTAACCACATTCAATATAAAATATTTTATGAACCAAAAATGACGACTCGTGTTATCACAGTAATAATGGTAGAACTGGCGTGAATAATGGTCGCGGTTACGAAATGTTTCGAGACAAGCATCTGGCATTGTTAATCCAGGTGAAAGATTGTGTGCCACGTGAAAATACATGTTTCCGAGCCTTATATTAGTACTGTGAACCACGAAGCCGCAGTCATGTTGGTTGTAAAAAAACATTTGACAGTGCCGACCGGCAAACTTCTGATTTAACCTAGGTCTCCTCTTATTGATGTGTAGTCCTTCTTGGGTTTGAAGATACCACAGGTATTCGGAGTTTGACAACGCTCAAAACAGTAACACCTAATATGAATCGTACCCACCAAGTGAAATCAAAAGACAGAAGCGAGAAGGTTCGAAGATATATCTGATAGGCTATCAATATATCGGGGATTGTCTGATCTAATCTGGCTAGCGATTGTAGGGGTTGTTGAGCATGGCGTTCCCACTCGTGATCTGGTGCGGTTGGATGACCGAGTGCATTCAGCTAAGTGAGTCCATTAAGACTAATGTGGTCAGCAACCGATGTCGGAAACATACAGAGCTATTTATTTTGGGGATTTATTTACCGCTACAGGTTGAACGGATAGACATTTTTATTTGGGTGGCCAGAGGTTTACAGCTTCTTTTATATCATTATTAGATAGCTTTGTGTTCTACTTCAATCTACCAATCACAAAACTGGATGTAGAACTCTATTTTCATAGAGCTTGTCTCTGAATCGTCTGACCGAATGTGCAATAAGCTACTCACTTTTCACAAGAAAATCGTCCATGTTTTTTTTCAGGAGAAACGGATACATGTCCCTTGGATGTAGTTGCAGTTTTACGTTCACTTTTGTTCAGATGACGTATGCTTTATTTTTACATTCCACCTGCTCATTAACGTCAAGGACAGCTCGTACGTTGGGCCATTTAGTAAGTTCCGCTTTCTGTTCCTGACATTCCTATTTTACAAGTGCAATTTTTCAGTGACTCGTCTTATCCTGGATGTTCACTAACCTGGTGTTCTTAGTGTTCTTTCTATCCAGGATTTCAACATTCTTCTAGTCGAATTTATGTTCACAGTTGTCCATATGCATTGATATACGTGAAAGTATTTGATGGCATTTTACCGCTAATCGATGTTCGTGCTGGTCAAAGAGGAGATTTCATTCACTTTGTCAGATAAAGTACTCCCTTTCACTGAATACGTATGATTTCATTGTTTTTGATGTATATGTTATAGTCAACCTCCTAACTTGTTAGTTTTGATCCGTAACCTCAGATATTTTGGTTTCACTTTTTTTGCCTTTCCTTTAAAAGTTTCTCTTTGGAAACCTAAAACTTGAAGGTTTGTTTTGTAGTTTTAATAATGTTTTATTAGAACGATATCTTTGGATCGATTACTTGTAATTTGCGAATAAACTTTTGCACATTAATCTTAATTTTTTCTCACTTAAGGACGTAAGTTATGAGTAAATCAATCGACTATGCTCCAATAACAGACGAGAGCAAGACTAAGACGTAACACTCTGCGAAAATGGGAAATGTTTAGAAGCTTGACTCTCAGGTCAATGGAGGATCAACAAGCATATCGGAATGAATTCAGTATATCAATAAACTAGAAAAATCACTGAAATGCACAGGAACAGGAATCTAGTCACAGGGATATACTATCAAAATAAATAGGCAGATAACGACGGGGTAAAGGCCGACAAAATCCAATAATATAAAGCTAGATAGAATGATCTGAGAGTCATATGTAGAGGAGTGCAAATATTTTACTACAACATGATCATGTTCTAAAGAACAGTGAAAGGCACATGAGCAAACTATTCATCTCAGGGAATGAAACTCCGCATAGATCATCCACATTAGGTACAAATCGTCCCCATCATCCTAAGTAAGAATGGATGAGTTAAACTTGCTTCTAGGTTGAGCAATTACAGGGTAATTACTCTAAAATTCAATGATCACACAAGAGGTGACTTGTTGATTCACTTAAAACACAAATGGCTAAAGTCTAGGACTGCCGTTTAACTATGACAAAAACAAATCGAAGCATGGACGAACCTTGGATTTTTTCATGAAACGAAGTAGCCTTACTTCATTTTGAGATCGCTTAAATAACTGTCACACTGATATATAAGAGCTGATTAAACCACATTCTGAGAGAGTAATCAATAAAATTATTGAATTGTGTTACAATCGTACTCTTACGTTGACTTGCTGGGAGTCTGTTCTGCAAGAATAAATTATGAATGACGGATAAATTCAAACATATGTCTTTGTGTTTCCCCTTAATCGATACAAAGTTTTCCTTGTTGCACAGGTTGTTGGATGATATGATATAGCCTAAACGTATGGATGTCAAAGAGTTAAAAATAACATTTATAAAACGGGATATTACTACAAGGCCTAATTTAATGTGTTTGATTCAAAGAGGTCCCAACGTTAGTTGATGACATATTTGGTGATAATCCTTATGATGAGAATACATCAAAAGAGCTCTAGTGAATCGCTTTCGACAATCTTGAATGTACATGAGATCATTATACTTGGAATTACTGGAAACCAGAATAACATATTCAAGGAAAGACATGAAACACTTTTGTATCATGGAAGTTATGAATATAGAAATTCTCTTTGGTCAACATTAAAGTACAGTGACTGAAGAGAAGAAAAGTGACAGTTATCGAGGGCGAACATTATAGGAAGATAAGAATCACGAAACTAAAACCATCAGAAAAGGAATGGTTTTAATCTCTGATCTATTCACACCTTGCAGGTTTAGTCTGTGGTCAGGTTCGAATACATTCTCAACACAGTTATATTGCACTAATGAGAGAAAATTTGATTAATAATTCTGAGGTTTCTGTGTGAACAGTGGTTGGTATTAATACTTTCTCATAAATAATCAGAGGCTGACAGTTGCATTCGTACATTTTGAAGTTCTGAGGCGACAGCGAAAAAATACTAGGGCTTCTCGATAAATCATCTGTCTTGCAGATTTGATAGCAGACCGCTGAACGTCAACTTATTTACCAACATGCATTCAAAATCGCGGATGGTGTCACGCTTGAACACTGTTACTGTCAAACAGATATTTCAACATTATTTAGACATCTATTGAGTGTAATGCTAGCTTCTAACAGGCGATCACTCAATATTTGTTGTCAGGATTGATCAAGAAATAAGAAAAGGAAACTTGTTGGGATACTTTGAGCCAGAAATTCTACGCTGCACTAAAAATATAATATTGAATCAAGCTAGTGCTAATGATTATACAAAACTATCGCAACTCAGTTATTATTCACAAACAACTCACTGGCACATACATGTTGTGAAGAAACCATTTCGGATTTCTTTATGAATGTAATTACACAAAAGTTCCAATAATGTTTGCATCATATTCGCCAAATTTAAACAGGTTTTGCAGAATGTGGAAGATTATTGAGCCAAGTTTAAGGAAAATGCAAATAAAAAAACGTGAAGTATGTAATCAATTTAACAGGCATGTTTGTGAAACAGAATAAATTAAGTCAAACTGCAGGTGTTAGGACCATAATGGCTACTAACTAACTAACTTACGATGCTTGAATAGTGGGCTGGCTGTAACATATCCGTCTTGGAATGATGTAACTGACTACTCTATGTGATCTTGTGTCAAGGTCACATCGTGGTTTATCCTGACTAATTCAGGCGTGCCAGTCAGTGTGTGCTGCTTTATAGAGACCTGTGAAGGAAAAATACACTTATGCTGGCAGAATTACATACTTATTACAACGAAATGTAAGGTGCTGTGTGTCACCACATTTTCGATTGTTAGCAAATCAGTTTTGATAATGTTGCCATATAAGCCTTTCTTCGCCTTCACTACTTTCCGTTCACCATTCAACATGTCCACGTAAAAAAACTGGGGCAATATACTCAGCTTGAGTTATCATGTGGCCAGGCTTCGGCGCTATCACACTTCCCGTTCTAGTCTACGAACAATATTGTCGATCTACAGATCTACTACCTCTCATACTAAGTGCATCATCCCCATAGTTCAAACAAATGAATTTCTTCCAGGCATCATCATAAGCGAAACACTTTCTTGTTAGGCCTGGGTCTCTCGATCGACTGCTCCACGTCTATTTGTGTTGGCTGTAGTACCTTTTGAACCAACAGCTTTAAAATATGAGATGAGTGTAATGTTTCCGAGATTACTATGGATTCGTAATTTGTGATGGTGATATATAAAGCCGGTGCCGTTTGACCTATGTGTTTTCTCATCTCCCCTTTCCGTAGTCATTCCACTAGTACTTCTCACCCTTTGAATGCTTATTTTCACACACTTACCTTATTAAGGGACACACATGATAATGATTATCATTAACGGCTCATATTTCGTGATAAGAATAACCTGACATGGTTCTTTCTTAATTATCTTTAATAAGTTAAGGATACGTACCCCTTATTTGAGGCATTCTAAAAGTTCCAAAAGAATGTCGTTAAAGAGACAGAGTAAAAAATGTTGATCAACATACAAATACTAAACAACATCAGTAGAGTTCTAGTGGGTAACAAATGTCTGGCTTCCTAAACCTCATCTGGCATCTTAGGTTAGCCTGAGAAAACAGGAAGAACTAGAGCACACTATTCGATTTAAAGGTGATAAAACTATGGTGAATGACTGTGGTGTTTATGCGCAATTCACTCGCTGGGATAGGAGACTAAACATACCAATCTGATGGATGTAGTAGATGTCAGTTTTTCGCAGCACATAGGATTCTCAGTATCATTATGGATTATTGTATTATTTGTATCTACTGAACTGGGATAGTTAGTACGCTAGGCCACCAAAAAAATTAGATGTAATATCTGAAACAAACGCGGTCACAGTTGTGATAGTACATCTAGCACAGCTAGACGGAATGCTAAGTGTGTTAATAAGCATAACTATTCTAGGAATTTAGTGAAAACATTGGTGGGTATCATCATTTACACGGCAACGAATCCTAATGCCGAAAATTTATAGGTCTGACACTTGTGTTTATTAGCAGTGTAAAACAAGAAGAATAAATAATGGGTATATATAGGCAGAAACAACTTGAACCATAAGACGACAAGTATGCCAAAATGTAGAGATGGAAAAATTTCCTGATGCTATCTTATCATCCTGAGCACACTAGCCGTTTCGTTAGGATTGGGTTAAGTCCTAATTGAGTAGTGTGAAAAAACGTTACAAGTTGATGGAACCTAGCACCATGGTAGACAATCTTCTTGTCAATATGCAAAATAAATCCACCTTACTAACGTCATTTATAGACTCTATGAATACACGTATTGTTCCATCACAAATGACTAAACGTCACTAGTCATAAACACTGTCAGTCATGCTTCTAGCCTTTTCGTGTAAGATCCATTTTGAATGCTTTGTGTGTTTGTGAAAATCCCTCCATGTATATACTTGCACTTTGTTCCTATTGATTCTTTTAGTTGTACATTGTTAACTTTTTGGCTACATTTGAATTGTTAATATTTGTATTTTATTATAGTTTTCGTTTTTACTACACCTTCACTAATTCCCCATGTTTCTTCCCGAACTGCACTTATGTTGTTTTACTTTATACTAAGTCTGGGCGGCAGCCATTTTGGTTTATCCTTGCTTTTGATTGCTTGACCTGTGTTGACTGGAATTAAGCATTTCGGTTGTGAATTGAAGCACTCTTCCAGAATTGAAAACACTCTGTGTTATAGAGCGACCAATTATTACCTTTTCAACAAATCTGTACGTGATCTATCCAGACAGGATAGAATAACATTTATTTGTGGTGATTGGTAATTTTCTTGCATCCTTTATCAACTTTCTTATTTATTGTAGTTTAGATTTGATCAATTGAACAATTATTGGTTGGATAGCTGAGTGGTTATATTTGTTTAGGTAATAATGTACACTTAAATTTATGATAAATTATAGAACCGTCATCTTACCCAATTACTTTGTTTTGGTTTCAATCAGGAGAGGGCGCGTATCTAACTCATCCAGACAGCTGTCCTTCACTCCAAACCGTAGTTTGGATCTTACATTCGTTCTCTCCTTTCAGGACCCACATTATATACCCTCTGAACTATTTGTGGAACATACGACTTTGTACTGCGCCATAACTTATACCTCCGGAATTCAACTGAGATCACTGTTGAGAAGCATAAACTAATGCGTTCAAGTCGACTGACTGCTCTGGTCTTTAATTCCAGTCATTCTCGAACGGTAACTGATTTTTGCAACGCAATCCCCATAAAGTGCACCAACTCTAATATCGGACATTAGAGTCATACAAACATCATATTCTTATATATATTAAAATTTACCTCCTGTTTGTATTACATAAGTGCGTCCTAATTTATCAACAAAATTGAGTGACCTAATGAAGTAAAGCCGGTAGCATTTGTAACAAGTTGGTCTTGTCTGTAAACTGGCATGAGTCATGCAACATATTGTTATCTGAGAATATATCGTTATATTGTGCTATATGCTATGAAAAGAAATTCAACTTCGAATGAGACAAAGAAACATAACTCGTCAAAATTAGGAGCTGTTAGGGTCAACTCCTACAAAACAATCTTAGGAACTACTCAGAATTATCATCCATCTAGGTTTATACAGTCAGAATTTGACACAGCAGCACCATGTGATGAGATATATGACCATGTACTTTCATTATAATATGAGCGAGCTAGTAAGTTAACTAGCGACACTCCGAAATACATCTACGAGCTCTACGGTGTTGATCATAATGCTAACAGAAGTATAACTTTCTCAAAAGTCACTGGACCTAAAATTCAGAGTTCATCATAGTGTCATGAAACCATAACTAAAGAATGATTCAGTGTGGAATACTGTTTCAAACATATCACAAAATAGTAGTCAACGTACTTTTTGTATGACATTTAAAAATAATTATCGTGAAATTGTGAAATCAAAATAAAGTAAATACTTCCACATGCTATGCATACAAAAAATACCAGAACGGTGCAATATTTAGCAGGCATAAACTCCAATAACAACGACTTTCGGTTAAACTGTGCTGAGAAACATCTTTCTACTCAATGAAAAAGTTTATTACGCTCACTTTGGAAGTGAATAATGAGCTACGAAAATATAAAACAGAGATGGTATAAAAATCATGTGACTTATAACGGCTTATCAACAATAAATGTTCCATATATGAATGCGTTTCATTCTCAGTAATACAGAACAAAGTGAAATAATTCACATATGTACAATCTTCAAACATTTGTAACGTTAGGCCTTTGATAGGTTCACATTTGGCTGAAATATACTTTAAATCTAGGAGGAGTGTGAAAGGAGTATGTGACAGAATCCAAAAGAGAAAATAACAAGGGAAAGTAGATCCACAACTTAATAAGCACGGAATACACCTATATTTAGTAAAAATAATCATCGACGGTAATCGGTGGCAACATAAGGGTGAGATTAAGACAACCAGATAATCGAATCTGGTAGTTGATAGCGCAAGATTTCGAATATCACACTGATACACAAAACAGTAACCATTTCAAAAGTAAGCATAAACCTTAATAATTTCGATGAGTTGATCTCAGTTTATTAGCTTTTCACGATGTGATGAAAATAACTGTGAGCAGATGAAAGATAAATGAAAACATATTTAGATACAGAGGACAGTAGGAGTAACATTACATGTGACAAAGAGAAACAAAAAACTGACAATTTGAGGAACTGTTGACATGATAATTTAAAACATTAAATAATTGTACTAACCAACAGTTTCCAAAATAGTGCAATTTAAGGGAGGTTAAGTTTGTGATTAGCCTCAGTGTCTTGTGTACTACTGAAGTCGACAGATTCAAGTAGTATATATCATCAATCGTAGGTGACATGTCTGACGGCAGAAGGTTAAGAAGATCGAATAGAATAGAACGAGAAAACAGAATGATTGTAATGGAAACGAAAGAACAATGAAGTCTGAGACGATTGAGTGAAATTTGCAAAATGATCAGTAATGTTTGAGACAATCGATTGATATTTTGCAGGTTAGGTATTTAATGTATGGTTCTCAGATTATACTAAGATGTTTTGTAACTTTGTGTTCAAATACATTCTATCGTCCCCACTCCTGCTCTCGTTCACCATATAAGTAACTGTTTTGAGAGAAGAAATAAAAAGTTCTCTCAGTATTATTATCAATTTCCCCATATCCCCAGGATGATCTTAAGTTGAGAGCAATATTGAAGGTTTTCCTGGACTGGCGTATTGGTGGTCGTCCTGTCTGTGATAAGTGGATAAAATGAAATTCGGTATGCTGTCCGGTAACAACAAGAAATACCTAATAAATACTCTATGAGTCCTGTCTACGCCAATATCAGAGTCAAAGAGATTATTGTGAATACAACAAAGAGTATTTTATTTGAAATTCAAATCAGCCATGGCATAACATACGAAAATATTCAGCAAAACCTTTTCTTCTTATCCATTCAAAAAACAAGCAGAATCTAAACAGTTAAGTGGTTTGCTAAATAAAACTAGCTAAATGGAATAATTGTACGAGGAGTGTGACCATAATTCCACATGTTCCAGAATCGTGCCATTGAAAGATTCATCCAGTATAAGGTTAACACAATGGTGATACATTGTTTGTCCATAATTATCCGATATCAACCTGTTAAAATTCAAGGTTCGTGCAAAGATATCATAAGCAAGATTATAGATTTTCTAGTACCACTGCATGCTCCAATTACGAAAAAAGGAGAAGGGTTAGGCATGAGGTCGGCAAACACATCCAGCAGAAAACAACCTTGATAAAAAACGCCAACCAGATTAAACAATTTAAACTACTTAAACTCTGTCCTGGGAAGGGAGAATTATGAAGCCTCATGATGAAAGCCGAGGGTCTTCAGAAGTCACGAGGCCGATGACCCTTCTAACAACCAGAGCAACAATTAACATAAATACGTAGAATGTCCAGGCAATGTGGGAGACCGGGAAGACTGGTCAATTAGCAACGGAAATGAAAAGATACAACTTGGCACTATTTGGAATCAGCGAAACCCATTGGATACAAGATGGAAAATAAAAGATAGGTACGGGGGAGATGCCGCTGTACTCCGGCCACAAAGAGGAAAATGCTCCACACACTGGGGGGGAGTTGTTCTGAAACTGTCCAAAGAAGCATGAAATGCCATTATCGGATGGGGATCTCATGGGCCTAGGATCATCAAAGCATCCTTCAAAACAAAGGAGGGAATACACAATGAATGTTATGCACCAACCAATGATAACAAGGATGATGATAAAGATCAGTTTTATGGGAAGCCGCAATCGATCATAGCGAAGTGCTTAGGAAAGGACCTGACCATCCTAATGGCAGACCTAAACGCCCAAGTCGGAATGGACGACAACCGTTATGAAGATATCATGGGAAAACATGAACTTGGAGAAAAGAACGAAAATCGAGAGAGATTTGTAAATCTATGTGCATTCAACAAAATGGTTATAGGCCGCACAATATTCCCACACAAACGCATACACAAAGTTACATGGGCCTAACCGGACCACAACACAGAGAACCAGATAGATGGAGGACAAGGAGAACTAACATAGCTTGAGACCACCACCTGGTGATTGCCAAGATGATACGGAAGCTAAAAAAATACTGAACAGCTGGGGAAACAGCGTAAAGTTCTGAATACCCTGCACATTCACAGATAGACAAGCTGAGTCAGATTGTTTACCAATATGAACAGTAGAGATTTTTGGTGAACAACAGAAACCAAGAGTCTCAGAGAAATTAACTTTAATTACACGTCTGACAAAGGTTCGTCGCATTATTTTTATCATATTTACAGACTCAAACAAATTTGAATATACAGTTAACTGATTGGCAGTCACCTGATTGGTATCGATCGTGTTAATTCAAATGTAAGTTTCATGTACTGATTAGCATGCGACGGTTAGAAAAATCAGTTGAAAGTCAGTAACTCAGTGAACGGTTGTATATTTTACCGCTGCGAATTTCTGTCCTTATCATCAGTACAAATATTACAATTATGGCCCCGATCTTACTCACCACTATTGTTTTCATTCTACTTTCGGTAATGCGAACAAGTATTCCGATTATTGTGCGGAATATCATGTTGCCTATTTCCCTAAGTATATTGATGACTACTGTCATCGTGAAATTGTCATATATTGTGTTAAATTTTCTGATAACTATTTCACTATATATTGTTACGATCATCATGTCTATGATTAGCTGCCTAGTATTTTAACTATCACGATGGTGGTTATAATAATTAGGATTATAGTTACCACAATAATATCTGATGCATGTTATCTGTTTTGTCGGTTAATGTGGTGTGAGCTACTTATATCCACACAAGTAGTATATAACGATGGTAAAAAAATGGAATGTATTTCAGTAGAAAAACGAGGAAAGAACGGAAACAGAAAGCAACTGGTATGAAAATGCACGAACAATGAAATCTGAGACGATGGATTGATATTTGCAAACGTAGCAGTCAAGTTTGAGACAATTGATTGATATTTTTTCAAATTAACTTTACTCTATGGTTCTCATATTTTAGTGAAATGTTCTGTAATTTCGTGTTTAAATACATTCGATTGTCCTCACTTGTGTTCTCGTCCACTCCATTTATGATGCTGATTAGTATGATGTAAATGGACGTAGTGATGCAATTTAAGTATGATGCTTATTTGTATTTTCTATTTATTCTCGTTTGATAGGGGTAGGATGGCAGGTAACGAAGTAAAATATGAGAAAAGAACATTGAACAACGTGATTCTAATGTTGTACAAATGTGAATTAACGTCTTATAATATAATTTTAAAACAATCCACATTTGTTTACAACGTGTTTACTGGTAAATGCGGGCAGCATAAAGCGTGCTTGTAAAGTTTTCACCAATAGGTAGGGTCGGCGAAGTGTAGGAGTTGCTCGGTTGTGTAGCTGTGGTAATTGCACTAACATGATTTCTTCGTACCTGATTGCGCGCCGATTACGAATTGCAAATACAATACGTCCATTTGACTGCCTTAAATATGACTTTTTCGGAAAGTCTTTGTATATTAATTCCACACATTGTTAATTGTCCTAAGTGCAGTGGAGGGATGAGAATTCCGTCTATAAAACTCCAAGTACAAGGTGATCCAGTCATCCTCAAGAGGCGAATAAATCCCTATGGTCTTCCAGAAGAGCAATACATAAAACATTTATATGGAGTGGAGAAGAGTCATGCTTTCAATGTGTACAAAGAGTTCTTCCAAGTGATGCTGTTATTGGAACTTACTCTCCTACTTTACAGTTTGTAAATCACAGATACATCTAGTGAGTATTGGTGCAGTTTTGGAACAGGTAAGTAGACCAGTATTCTGTTCCACGCAAATTTACTGCTGCTGAACAAGGTTATTCACAAACGCAACTACAACTTCCTGATCACAACCTGGTGGTTGCCAAGTTGAAATTGAAAATAAAGAAGCATTTGAAAACTGGACAAACAGCATTTCAGAGGTTCAATACAGGCTTCCATCGACAACCTGACAAACTCAAACAATTCATTATAACTATCAACAACAGCTTCCAATCCTCACATGGTATACGGAGAGAAGAATAAATCACCATGAAGGACAACTGGAAAGGGATCAAAGGAGCTCTAACTTCGTGTCAGGTTCTGGGTCGCAACGAGCATCGTCATAAAAAATGGATCTCCATCGAAACTCTGTACAAGACTCAAGAAATAAAGAACAAAAGAACGGCGATTTACAACAGCCGAACAAGAACAGAGAAAGTCAAGGCACAAGCTGAATACGCAGAAGCAACAGGCAAGTAAAGAGAAGTGTTAGAGTCGACAGGCATGAAGACATGGAAGGGCTAGAACAACAGCGGGAAAAGCTGCAAGAAAAGGAAATATGAGACAGTTGTATGACACAAGGAAGATGGCAGGGAAATATAGTAAGCCAGAGAGACCGGTCAAGGAAAAGAAGGCAAGCCAATCACTGAAATTCATGGACAGAGACAGATGGTCAGAACACGTCGAGGAACTCTTGAATAGACCAGCTCCATGAATCCACCGAACATCGAAGCAACACACAGACCTTCGTATAGATGTCACTCCACCAACGATGAAATAAATCAGGATGGCTATCAGACAAATCAAGACGCGGGAAAGCAGAAGGATCAGACAATATACCAACTGAAGTCAGACATAGAGGTAATTGTAAAGGTGTTCCATGTCCTGCTCAGGAATATTTGGAAGGAAGAACAAGTGTCGACAGACTGGAAAGAAGGATACTTCATCAAGACACCAAAGAAGGGAGATCTAAGCAGATATTAGAACTACAGAGGCATCCCAGTACTATCGGTACCAAGAAACGTTTTCAACTGAGTGTTACCGAACTGGATGAAAGATTCAGTAGACGTCCAGCTTCAAGATAAACAGGTTGGATCCTATAAGGACACGTCGTGTACAGACGAAATCGAGACACTACTGATCATCGTCTGTCCCTTCGTGCCGTACTATGCGTGTAGCATATCTCATAGGGTCCTTCAAAATAAATATCCTACTATGGGATATACGTATGAATCAGCTGTAGTCACGTAGCCGATTACGGGGAAAAAATATGACGAAAAAAACATTTTGCAAGCTGGAGTTGCTTCGGTGGTTTAATTATGGTGACAAATTTACTAGTTTCGTAGTAGTGAAGGTTACATTGCAAAAACCAGTTAAATCTCAAAAAGAGAAAGTACAGTTTCATAAGTACTACTTTGTGAGAAGCGACCAGACTTACAAAAGAAGACTGAAAACTGTTCAGCTCTAGTGTCTAATAGGTTTAGATTTGTCTGTAATAAGCTACAAGACATTATTGTGAACGGTTTATTGGAAAACTCTCACGACAATAACATTTTAATAAAATGCAATATTAACAAAAATCAATTGAAGTTAGTTGCAAGAAAAAGTTAATCTCTTGGAGAAATGCTATTCAGATAAAGAATTCTCTTCAAGTGCTTTTCTAACTTTGTTTTCAATACGACGAGCTGCACTTTGAACTTCTTCGCGCAGTATGTTTATATGCATCTGCCAGGTACGATTAGCAGACTCCTTAGTTTTGAAATATGACTAAAAGAGAAAAATGATATATGACCGATTTCCCAGTATATTCAAAAATAAAGTATTATTAAAACTTACAAATAGTAAGTAGATTAAGAGTGCATAGAAGTTAAGTACATCAATAAATAGGTATTTTATTTACAGTATATTCAATACACCAAAGGATTGAGCTACTACATCTTTCGACGTCAAAGGTGTTATCTGCCATAAATACTTTCCAGAGGCAGACAATAAATGTTGACTAGTGAATGTTCGAAAGTCCTTGGTTTGTAATTCAGTTATCACATTAAACCATTCTTTTTATATATACTAGATGTAGTTCCGAAAATGCAAGAGGGTATGAAGAAAATTATACGATGACAAAATGAGAAACCGATAAGGCCGCAGAAGGGTCGAGCAATGGAGACAAACATGAGAAGAATGAACGACTGGATAGAACTAGAAACGAAGGCCCAGGACAGATTGGGTTGAAGAACGCTAGTCGTCGGTCTATACTCCATTGGAGGTAACAGGCGTAAGTAAGCAAGCAGAAGGGCCTGACTTTAGGGATGTTTTCAATAGTCAAAACAGAGATCAACCATAGTTGTTGCAAAACAAAAGCTTTATGATTTCAAGTCTTGTATTGATTATACTGACCGAGTTCAATAGAATACAGTAAACGAAATGCGCATAGTAGCTGATGAATAAAATTTTTAAAAAAGACAAAGCAGAAAATTGTCCTAAAATATTTTTAAAACGTTTCTCTTTGTGAGAAAGAGTATAACACATAAAACTTACATGTGATAAGATAGAAAAACCAACATATAATTGGAAAATTGTCACTGAATGCCTTCTAAAATGAACTCAATAATCCAAGCGATCACCAGCTGTTACTCGAATGTTATAGCGCTAATGCTCGGAACTATCACATTGAACAACAGTTTAGTAATGAAGAGAACTTGAATTTTCAGATATTGGCAAGATCTGAGTCTACATTTTTTATTGGAACTTAGATTTTATGATTAAAATTCTTAACAATAAAGAGATGTCAACATTACTTCTGTACACTATCATATTATACACTCTGAGTTTCATATTGTTCAAATATAATAACTCAATTAAGAACCAAGTAAACACTGACTATATACGCTAGCCGACCGATCACTTCGCCTAACCAAATAAAATACCATCTTAATTCCCTTGAAGTTATATCTAAATTGAAAAAAGTGTTACGCGAAATAGTGGTACATCCCCATATACATTTATACTATACTACGGTTCGCGTCATAGGATAAGAAATAGTGCTTACGACTGAGTGTACTAAGTGCTTAATAAAGAAGGCCTCAGAAATGTATCACATCTTAAAAACCACCGTTCTAAATTTCAAAATCAATGTAATACAAGTTTAAGGGGTGCAATGTCACGATTTATTTCGGTCTAGAAAAAGTGGATATAATATTTATATCGACAGAAACGTTTACACACGAAATGAGACTAAAATGTCGATAAACATAACTTAATAATCAAATGTACTGAGTATCAAACGGCATTTTTGTATGAGAACATTGAAGATATCATTTGGATGGTAAAACCGAAGTAGATACATCGGCATCTGAACCATAACTGCAAAGTTGCATTGCACATAAAAAGATTTCTACGGTTAATACTTTAAAATTACCTCAATGTAAGGAACAAACACTGATAATTGTTGACTAATATTTTCAATATAAGAGGTGATTTTAACTCTTTCTTGAATTATTTCTTCAAGTTTACCCTACAAAAACAAATAATACTTCATTTTACAAAATGATCATCAGTAACAATATCGATAATGCACGTAAAAGTTAATCAACGGAACTATCCTATCCTTTTAATAACCAAAATAGGTCAACATTAAGCAAAGTAAATAAATGTAAATAACATAAAACAGTAAGTGAACTGGTAGATGAATAAAAAAGGACAGCATATTACACGCTTAAAGTGAATAAATTATTCAGAGCTTAGCTGGGCAAAAACTCCATCTACGGAAATAGGGCAGTCGACTTTTGTAAATAAATATGTACAGAACTGCAAAGTACATGAAGTGTCAACAGTGAAAGAAATTCGCCGGGTTTCAAGCTAATAGTTTCGAGATGAAGTTTACTAAAATACTTACTTTCAATGAGAATCTCCTTAAGAAAATTCAAACCATCTTTCACAACGTCATATATGTAGATCTTATAAAAACCTGTAATGAAGATAATTACAAGCTGATTTCATATGGGTTGATTTTCAAAACTCTATCAGCTCAATATTTAGAAAGAAAATATTTGAATTAGACATATTTCCTAGCTATATTCTACATTGAGGGATTAAACAAAACATTCCTAATATAACTAACAGGCGTAGCTGGTACAATTGTTGTCGATAGATCAAAAGAGTAGACCAAATATCATTCAAATCTAAAACACATTGAATTCAGTACATTTTGTAGGATTAATTGAAGATTGAAATCAGTTGTTATGATTTGGAACTTCGATGCTGTTTAAGGCACTTTTACATTACAAGTAGAGTAGGACATCTTCTAAACTTACTGAGAAATTTTGTTTAACTTTAGTTTCTAGCTTTAATCTTTTTTCCAGTAATCTGATTATCTAATTTGTATTCCCTCAGTTTTATTAACTACATATTATTAATAACACACAAAAAATTTGTATTCAGATTTAACTGTAGTTCCTATCCTTATTATTATTTAACTAGTTGTGATAACTAAAAGATTATGAAATCCACCGTTATTCACTAAAATGACGGAGAATATCTATAGCTAAGGATGAGGTTATTGACGGTATGTTCAGAACTTTGAGCTGGATGGTTGGGTCGTGAAGCTCTCAGTGCTTTTCTAGCGAACATCATTATCAGCACATACTTCAGAAAGAAGAGTTACTAGGATCTCACCATAGTTCACTAACAACCAGTTCTGTTGAAATATATCATAAATGGTTTTTTGTCCATAATTGTGTGAATGTTTTTTCGATCCTTGATTAAAACAGCAACAACCGATCGACTACTATATTAAGCTGTATTCAGATCCATTTAATTACACATACTACACAGAGAAATGGGAAGACATATCTAATGGACTTATTATAGAAAGTAGCCACCCAGAAGATTTCACCATGGAATGGTGATCTAACGTCTCACCATGTATTAAATCAACAGAAAAAATTGACAAGTGGATAGTATATGTTTTTAGAGTTCCCCACCATCAAAACAAACATACAAACAACAGCCACAGAATCACGAACAATAACAACGACCCATCGAATTCCATCCAGGTCAACAGAACAAGCTATTAGTCAGTTGGGAGGAAATCCCAATTAGTTGGCACTTTTTGTGAAATATGCGCTGCTACTGATGTCTTTTAGAAAGACAATGAAAGCTTCACACGACTAAATCATTCAGGTACCTAAGGGAACATAACACAAGTGAAAATGTTTTATCTACTATAGGATTCAAAATTCGTTAATTAAAATTAGGAGGTATCACAAGTGAATTTGTTATGCTGTGTTGTCGCTAGAATCTGATATAGATATACAAACTTCCTACATACGAGTCCAAACCAGCTAACTGAGCGAGAAAACCAAGAGTAAGAAGCTTTTATTGACAAAACCTAATCGAGAATTTACGCGCAACGCATAAATACTTATCACTTCCCCTTAAAAAGTTATAATTCTTCTCTCTTTCTTTAGAAAGTAAAATCTTGGCCAACAGTGTCCATCTGTCGTTTGGTTTATGTGTTATTAATACCGTGTTTTAGGATTTTAGTTAAATACGCAAATATAAGCATTTTAAGGTTACAAGGAAAAAATAGAACACTGCAGTCAGCGTATTTTATAGATACAGTAAACTCATATTTAATAAAAATGAACTGACAGTTCTAGTAAAAAGCCATGACCAGTGGAGTTTAACCATGTCAAGTGTGAAACAGTCACCCACCAGTAACATTAGACGTAGTTGCACAATATCGTGAATTCACTGGAGTTAGACAAGTAAACTATTGGATACCGGCTCCGTAGTCTAGATGTCAAGACCAAGTCACAAGATCTCGAGCTTGAGTTTAAACTATCATGAGATTGTGAATGCATACCGTTGAGAGGTCCCTTACTAAGACGAAAGACCTGTTCAATGATCTCCAGTTTTAAGCGGCTATCCAAATAGGGTTAAATCTATTACACAAGCTATAAAAATTAACATAGTTGTCATCAAGTAAAGTTACAAGTACACAACATACGCTTAACTCCGTCTGACGTTGTTCATCATCAATTAACTGTTTTTTTAACTGTTCTAATTCTTTGGCTCTGTGAGAACATAAACTAACATATTCTTCTTCTGCTTTTGTATGCGCACTGTATTCTTCCGCCAAAAGTTCATCTAGTTTAGCCAAATCTATTTTTACCTCATCCAGCTTAGCTTGTACATCTGGCAATTCCTGATAAGTGAAAAATAATATTCAGACAAAAATCTGTTAAGAATTGCCAATGTAAATAAATTTTAATACATATGTTTATTATTATTAATGTGCTGAAGAAAGACCTCTTCTCAAGTGAATCAAAAAATTCTGTGAGGACAATGAAGAAGGAAAGGTTAAAATGACCGTCGACCTTTTGCGTTGATGAAAATATCGAACATATTCGGTTTTTTATGACTGAAATTCGTTGACTCACTGTCGATAGAACAAATTTCGGAAAATAATCGGTGTATACGATTTTTCTGGTACACAAAACGAGACTATTGAAGGTCCCAGATTCCGGGGACTTTCAGAAATATTTCGAACAATGAAAACAAAGATAAAGAGTACTCGAAAACGAATATAATTGAGGTAGTTTAAAATTCGCAAAATATTTTTTATAACCTTAGTTTGCGCATTTGTTGGATAGAGTAGTCATCATGGAAACGAGAAAAGTCGAACCTACTGAAGTGATGAAGGGCAACACAAGCATAAAATCTCACTATATATATATATATATATATATATATATATATATATATATGGGAATTTACAAAACTTACTGAACTATCGATTGACGATTGAAGAGTTTCGAGACGTTCAACCAATTCACTTAGTCGTTGTTCTTTAGAAGTCAAAGCCAAAGTCAACTGTTCAACACAAGCCTTCACATTTTGAACTAGCAATGGTAATTGCTTAGCAATATCAAATCCTTTGCGATATGTGCAAACTTCCAAATTACAGTTTTTGGTGATCTGTGAAAACGGTGGTTTCTGTAAAGGATCAATAAGTGTGCAGAATTTACGACCGATGTATTGGAAACGAAAAAGTTCAATGACAAAAAGTTAACGATATTGTGGTTATAATTATACGTAAAGTATAACCTGGTACATCCGTTCAAGTTAACAGACTACTTCAGAACGAGTTAAAATTACTATGATAAATAGTAGCAGTGTTATTGGAAAACGAGGATATTTATGCAGAAAAACAAAATCTGCTTCCTACTAAAAAGGACTCTTCGGCAATGTTGGTCTACGATCCCACTAGTGATTAAACACACAGTAGGACGAAAAGGCTGCTCAGTGTCTTCTGGTTTCGAAAGTTATCTAACTAAGGTCAGACTGTGTTATGAACTGTGAAATTCAATAATTTTCACAAACCAACATACTAAGAAGATTATTATTAGATTGTGCGTACAGAAATAAGATGTGGAATCATCGCTTAGGCATACAGTAACAACAAACCCATTGAAAAAGCAGCGGCTACAAGGCACTGAAATATTCATCACTAAACATATAAGACCAGAGTAAATATACAATATAAAATCTTTATCCTCACATACAAATATCAATCTAGAAACTGACAGTAAAATAGGTACCAGGAACGAATACAAAACGATCATACAATTAAATTAAAATACAATTGGTGGACATCACAGAAACTAGTAAGTCATGAAACAATAAATAATAATAATAATAATAATAATAATAATGATAATAATAATAATAACAATAATAATCATAATAATAATAATCACACAGCTCTACGATCAGAGATGCCATTGTTAATTTATTTAAGCTACTAAAAGATTACGTACACTGATAACTTAACTGAATATCAAAAATTACATGAATGAATATTTGTCCGATGGATTTATGCTGCAATCTATTCGCTACATTATGAAAGTGCCTTAACTATTTAATCTTTACACACCGCTCTCAGATGAAATAAGTTGGAGTGATAGGTACTGTCTTTCTAGAACATATGCATACTTTTTTTAACAATAAATAAATAAGTACAGACCCTTAGTGATCCGACAAGACGATTATAAGCGTCCAAAGTAGGGGCGATGGTGCCTTCTGAACGTGTATAATCCAATTCTTTTTGTTCAACTTCTTTAATTAAATCATCTTTAGCATGCAATCGAGCATCGACACGTTCCCGAAGCATAATATATTCTTGAGCTAGTCGTCCATAACTAGAAAAGAAATACTACTTTAGGAGAAAAACTGGACAAATAGGAAATACAATAACACTTGGTTTCTCATCCGTATTACTTTGGATACTTGTGTAATAAAATTTACGCTTATATTTTAATGGTTAAGTTCTATCGTTTCTCTTTCACTATTTTAAAAATTTTGTGTTGAAAATTAGTGAAGGTGAAGTTCGTTCAATACATATTGTTAGTAGTTAGAACGCGCAGTTTTTAATTAGTAGGTGAGTTCTACAAAACCTAAACAATTATTTCAGTTCGGGTATCCTGTTATTATTACTGCCACCTCACAAAAACACTGAGACTCAAAGACAAGTACATATACTTGTACTTGGTTAACAAGTTCTTTAGAGATATTGACATTTGTAAACAGTGATTAAATACATGTATTTAACGAACCTGATGATTTTTCATAAGAAATTTACTATCATATTTCAACTACGAGTTATGCATATTAATTGCTTGAGTCTGATGAAGTTAGCTTTCAGCACAGCAATAAAACATCTTAATAATTCAATTAATTCATAATATAACATACCTAAAAAATATTAGTGTCTGTGGTAAACACTTCATCGTTCTTAACTAGGTTGGATTGTGAACGATTGGAATGGGACTCAATAGAATATGATATTTGATATTTTAAAATCCAATCATTTATGTTTTCGTGGATATGGACTGCTGATTAATTTTAAAGGATAATCAAATACCTGTTTAAAGCTTTTTGAATTTTATTCGTTCCACGACTAGTCAGACATGATCAACGTAGAGCCTAGAAAAACGTGTACCGACCCACGAAGTTATCATAAGATGTTAGCAGTCAGTAAGCTACAACTGTACCGATGTGTCTCAGCCCCGCTAACTAGAGAGAGGAGTCCAGGTGCACAAGAGGGAAATGTATTCCACAAGCAGCCAGAAGCAAGAACGACAAGCACAACTCAAGCATATATATATATATATATATATATATATATATATATATATATATATATATATATATATATATATATCAGTCAGTCAGCTTCAACGTACGACCAGGCACATATATGCATCGGTCCAAGTTTCCATACCTCATTAACACGACAAGATGAACACCAGATTCACAAAAGTAGTTAATTCAGAGGTGGCAATATATAAAAGAAAGATTGGATATAAGGATATAGTACAGGAGGAAAGAATTAGTTCGTAGAAAGAAAGATATAAAGCGATTTTAATCTCTTAGTTTAAGGGAAGACAGAGAGTGTATACACCGACGCCATTGTGATCGATTCTCAGCTATGTCACCCACAGTCTCCAACCATTGGTCACAATAGTCGCGTTGACCCCAAAAAAGCAGTCTGCATCTATCAACATTGCTAGGACTAGAAGTTAGTGACTCCAAAGACTGATGTCACGTTTTGGTTTGGCCAACCCTAACTTTCTTCCAACCATCACCAACACTAGTCAGCAGCATTGCGCGTTGTGGTAATCGGTAGTCAGGCATACGTAACACGTGCCCCAACCATCTCAGTCGATGAAGATTCACAACCTCATCAACTGATTTGCCATCATTCCCTAATACCCTGTGTCTAACCTCACTATTACTTACCCGTTGATCCCAGCAGACGCCAGCAATATTTCTAAGGCATCTGTGGTCAAATACTAGTAGCTTACGAGTATCTTCTACTCTTAATGGACATGTTTCGCTGCCGTAAATTAAACCAGAACGGTCTACCGCGCAATATACTCGTCCTTTCATCGATAGACGGATATCTCGCCTTCGCCATAGGTGACGCAAGTTGGCAAAAGCCAAACGAGCTACCTGAATCTGTGCTGAGATTTCGTCAGACACTAACCCATTAGGGCTGATCAGACTTCCAAGATAAGTGAAGTTGTCAACGCGTTCGACTACTTCACTCCCTATCCTTAGTTCAGGTGTTAACGCAGACCAGTCCTGAAGCAACAACTTGCATTTAGAGGGAGAGAAGAGCATTCCAAACATTCTGGCATTGTTGCTTAGTGCTACCAGAAGACTCTGCATTGTATCAGCGTCTTCACCAAACAGGACTATGTCACCCGCGTATTCTAAATCGATAAGTGGACCTCCTGGGAGATCAATACCCGAGAATTCAGTCGACGAGAAAGTTATTTCCATCAGTAGGTCTATGATGCAGTTAAACAAGATATTAGCAGAAGATGAATAACAAAAAAAAATGATCGAAATAATGTATTTGAAATAGTAATGAGAAAGAAGCATTGAAAATATAGTTCGAAACGATAGGATGAAGAGGTACCTATGAAGAAGTACTGCAATTTAAGATCAATGAACGTTCTTCGTTCATAATCAAGACTTGGTTTGAAGGAATACGCTAATAAGATAACTAATGGGAAAAATCAATATGAATAACAGTTTGACATCTTTCAACTGGTATTAACTACTTATATGGTTTAAAATAATCACTTTAAAAAAATAAGTCGAACGATTATTATTTGAAAACTTGTAAAAAATTGAGATAAGTATGATTGGTAAATTTAACAAAATTAACGAGTGCTTAGTTTAAAAAAGAATAGAAATAGTCTAATATTCTAGACGCAAATATTATGTAGTGTGCTAGAAAGACTTAGTGGTTTCAACACTTAACGTCAAAATAACTGGGCGACAGTTTGTAATATTGTACTACTTATTTCAATTTGTAGGCTGTGAGCGGGCAGAAGTTGGAAGTTGAATGTAAACACTTCTACTCAGTAGATAAACCATAAATAATATATTTATTGAAAAAAGAAAACATACCCAGCATCTTCTTGTTCCTTTACTTTTGCACGTACTGTAGCCAACTGTTGTTCTGCTTCTTTGTTTTTTAATTCAAGTTCCTTTAAAACTTCTGTGCGCTCTTCGTCTAAAGACTGTCGAAAAGCATATTTTCTATTACATACATAAACATTTTGTTAATTGCCGCACATTTAACACGGAATTATAGTATGGTCAATATACAGAGATGAGTTGAAAATGTGCTTTTTACCTAATAACAGAACTACGTAACAATATGGTAAAATATAACTAATACAAACCAAAAACCAAGGAAGGGTCTATCAGTGGATCAAATCATGAACCATATCTTTCAAATGACAGCTAAAGATATAACATTTTGTTGGTAGGTCACTCATTTGATTAAGACATGTTTTATGCAGGGATTGCGCTTATTGCCTTAAAAATGAGCAGATCAACGGTAATAAATAGGCAAAAAGTAGAGCCCTTCGGTGTATTTTATATATATATATATATATATATATATATATATATATATATATACTGGGATATTCCTGACTGCAACTTCGACTTAGCTAACTCGCTTCCTTGTTTCGGAACATAGTACGTTTTTGTCCAAGAAGTGTGCTGATTCTGGGGAGTAGTCGGATGGAGTAGTGTCCGAAGAATACTAAGCAATGAAAGTAACTTGGTCGGATTAGCAAGAGTTAACACCTTATTGTTCAAAAATTTCATAAATAGAGAGTAGTATTTGGTACAGTGGACAAACATACTTGAAGATCAGGTATCTAAACCACTTAGTCAGTCATATTACCATGTTGATTTTAAGTGTACTAATTTGTGAGTAAAAACGATCGCACGATAACCAACAATACAATCAAACAGTTAATGTAGAATTGGACATCGTGGATTGAAACCAGAGACTCAATAGGTAATAGACTAATGTCGATATCACTAAGTCACAAATCTATTATGACCTGAGCGAATTTTCATAACTTCTAGTATGACATTTATCACCAAGTAGTACTGAAAACGTAAGTAAATCATGCTACGAAATATACCATTTAAATTTATGAGTATTTGAAAGATGAGAAATGGTTTGATACTACTATTAAATGATCTTTTAGGTATCAGATTAATATAGACAGAAAGCGTATACAATAATGGGTTTTATTCAAACATTGTGGTTTCTGTACGAAGAGTTAACTGGAACATTCTGATCAAACGCTGTTGTTAAAATCTTGATCTTGGAGACAGAATCCAAAATAAGGACTAGATAAGCGTGACTTTGGTTACTAATAAGTGCTCCATCTATGTAAATATCAGTAATAGTTCTAGTTTCTTGGAGGTAACGTCTGAGACAGTGAAACTAGGTGATCCTGCTAGGAGTAGGTGCCAGTTGGAGGAGCGTAAATAGGCAGAGGGTTTTAGAAACTAAGACCCAATAACTGAAAGTCAAGTGTTATGCCTATGAGGTCAACTTTCCAAGTGATAAGAACTGACTAGGTACCTTGTAAGGAACAATTAACATATAACAGCACTTTGAAGGAAAATAAAAATATACCTTTAACTTAGCTATCTGAGATTCATGGTCGCGCAACTTTTCGTCTAGTGATTTTAAACTGAATTCCGTCTCAGCTAATTGAGTTCTTAATGATCTTTCTTCTCCGTCTACATTATTTATACTATTCATTTCTTTATCCACTTCATTCAGACGATCATAAAGCTTCTTCATATCATCTTCACTTGGAGCGTTCAATACTCTGTTGATACGACAACGGTAATCCTCAATGCAAAAAAACAAAGCCATTCTTTCGAAAATAAGTACCATTTTCTCAGAAAAGCGGGGGTAAGAATGCATTTAAAATTAATTTCATTTACCTTGGATGGAATCCAGGTTATAACATAAATATTCAGTTTCAGGTTGCAAAAGAAGAGAATTTTCACACAAAAACTTGAATCCTAAAATCTAACTTAGTGCATTAAGTAAAGACGGTATATTTGTTTATAAGGTTGTCAGATAATATTGACCAAGAGTGGAACCAAGTCCATTCATCAACCATTTAGACGCAAAATGTTAGCCAGAGTGGCGGGTAGATCGAGAATGAATAAGAGTGGTCAAACAAAGAAACAGGATCAACCCATGAATTCATTATTAACTGGAGGGAGTTGAAAGCTTTGGATCCAATCGATTATTGCAGTCAACGGTAAATCTTTAGGCAAGACAAATCAGAATCACTCACAATGATACAGCGGCACAATTGTTTCTCCGTGAAATTTTGAGTTTCACTATTATTTTAAACTTTCTTCATCAACTCGTTTCAGTGCTTCAAAACTACACTCATGGTGTTTAGTTTGTGACCAATACTGATGTTATTTACGTTCATACGCTTTTGATATGGTTTATCGTTGTACTGTCGATCGGTGTTGTTGAAAGAACTGAGCTAAATATACCGCTTGGTACTTTTAAAACATCTAACTTTGGTGACTAATCAAATGTCGCAAGATAGAAATAATATTAATTATTAAACAGAGACCGAACGTATTTTTGAGTAGCACAAGGTGATACAGTGAACCAATCCACATTTGCCAAATGAGAAAGCCACGTTGTGACCCTGACCACAAGCGCTTGTTACTGATAAAAAAATGAGTTCATTTCCTAAGTATATATATATATATATATATATATATATATATATATATATATATATATAATGTTTGCGCCACACTGGACGCAAAAACGCCACACTAAAAAGACCCATTAGAACTGAATTGAGTAACGAGAAAACCAAAAATAGGTTCCAGGAACAACTGAGGTCACACTTAGGTAGTTCTGAAAACGAGGCTGACCCTTATGTTGCTTGGAAAGATATACAAACAGCTATAGAAGCAGCAGTGAAATCTATCAATGATTTAAACCACATGGTTACAAAGAATCAATGGATTTCTTTAAGGTCTATTGCACTGATGGATTTTCGCAAACTCACCCCATCAGGTTCTGAACGCGATGAAGAGCGTAAACAAATCAGATCTAGGTTAAGCAGAAGTCCAAGAAACGACCGTGAGCAGCGGTGGGCAACGAAAGCAAAAGAGATGGATGAAGTCACTAACTTCTAGTTCTAGCAATGTTGATAGATGCAGACTGCTTTTTTGGGGTCAACGCGACTATTGTGACCAATGGTTGGAGACTGTGGGTGACATAGCTGAGAATCGATCACAATGGCGTCGGTGTATACACTCTCTGTCTTCCCTTAAACTAAGAGATTAAAATCGCTTTATATCTTTCTTTCTACGAACTAATTCTTTCCTCCTGTACTATATCCTTATATCCAATCTTTCTTTTATATATTGCCACCTCTGAATTAACTACTTTTACGAATCAGGTGTTCGTCTTGTTGTGTTAATGAGGTATGGAAACTTGGACCGATGCATATATGTGCCTGGTCGTACGTTGTAGATGACTGACTGACGACCCCACCATTGATTGAGTCCAGGAGTCCCATAGTAGGACCACAGGGCTGCTCAATATTTTCTGATTTTCAATGGTTGTTTGACTGAGGTAAATCAGATACAGAGAAAAAAACATCTGTTACAAAAGGTGAAACACCGACATACTTCAATATCACTTGGAAATATATCAAGGCCTTCGCGTCTTCTTTTAAAAATAACTGACTTCAAATGAAAAATAATTTTATTCAGCGGCTCTTCTTCAGTATCTTGATCATCATCATACCCGAACACCGAAAAATTTATAGCCTAAACACAGATGAATATAAAGATGACCAATAATGAAATGATTACGTCATTTGCATTTTCTGTTTCTTCTCTGAACCAGTCGAACGCTGCTAAAACTGAATTCCAGGCTTGAGGAGCACCAGGTGCTAACAAATGATGCTTACTAAGAACATTTGGGTAGCCTAGAATTTTAAGATAACTTCAGAAAAACCAAGGATTATGCTGTTTGCTTTTATAGAAAATTATTCTTACTTCAGACAAACTTCTTCCGCTTTCATTCCGTCGTTTTCAATACGAAAGGAGGGCTCAATTTGTCGAACAAGATGTTCGAATATTGAAAATATTTCTTTTGAGTTGGGTGAATGGAGGATTTTGGGAGAAAGGGAATTTGAATAGTCGGTGGTTTCCAGAAACTAAAGTCAAATGAAAGTTAAGCCTGTCAAAACATAGTTTACCTGGATTAAACTTCCTATCATCTTAGTGATATTTGCTTTAGATTTAACCTCACGGTTAACAGGTTTTTGTTCCTGTGGACCAACAGATGAAGTCCTAAATAATGTTCAGCTAATGATTAACAAACAATCTACCTTGCTTTGATATTAGAAGGGATTCCAGTCATACGGCTCTTTCTCTCAGGTTGAAGACTGAAGTTTCGAGGCATAGTTAAGTCTAAATAAGTACGAAATATAAAAAAATATATCAAAAAAGTAATTTTCACGTTATGAAGTAACTGAAAGATGGTGATTAAAATTTACCACACATATTTAAGGTAACCTAAGACAGAAAAGTACGAAAATCAAGATTATGGCAGTAGCACCCTATACGAAACCGCTCTGGAAAGTGAAAGTCATTCTGACAGTTTTCGTTGGATTATAGGAAAAACAAATAGAAAAAGAGACCTTAGACAAAATCAAACTGGTCTAACTCATAACCCTTTACAATGGAGGGGACTCAACGCAACGCAGATTCAGGCAGAAACATGAACTGGTTCGAGTTGCCAAACCACATTCGCACGAGAATGAGCCCATTTGAGTGATTTTGAGTCACGTCACTCGACGTTTCCGAAAAATGGTCAAGATGATCGTTCGGACCAAAACGTCCGTAACTACTAATACGAATCAGATCAACAGCCAATGAGTTCATACACTTGGTCTGAGAGCTCCTAACTCCTAACTTCCCAACTCATTAAACATTGGGCGTTCAGGTAGGCAAAGTAAAGGATACGTAGTTCTTGTAAACTCTTCAGACGATAGAGGTTTAAAACACCAACCGACTTGACATATAAGTCCAGTACTCCACGCATAACCTCAACATTGGTCACTTGGTGGTCCTAACACAAACGATAAATACTTGGGACACCTATGACCCAAGACTAGTAACTCACTAATTTCCATTACTTTTAAAGACCGTTTCACAGACATTAAGTAGAACACAGTAAGCGGATGAAGATTGTGTTAAAAAATCTAGATTACCCAATGCAAGTGACGCAAGTTTGCAGACGCCAAGCAAGTCTTCTGAATCCATGGAGATTTTATCAAATACCAGCCCACCAGGACTAATGGAACTCCAAAGATAAGTGAAGTGGTCAGCACTCAACTGCATTACTTCCTACAATGGTTACACGTGAAGGCCGAACCCGACCTCCTAGATTGTTTGGTAATAGCAGGTAATCATAGGGTAGATGGGGGCCAGTTGAACCTTTCCTTAAAGTGTTCTGCACATCGTTTTAATCTGCAATAGTGTGGACAGTGTTTTTTCACCAAGTAGAACTTTTGTTAGTATACTTTCAAGTTTTCATTGCTCTTGGGTCTGGTGGGATTCTTATAAATTCAGACCCCACCGAAATTCACTGATTCCCTTGGACTTTTTGCTCAAGTCGCTAACATATACCACTATTTTTGCAGCTGTTTTGATATCAAACCAAGCTGGATCAGGATGGACGTCCCTTTAATGGTTGACTAAGCATTTAAAATGGTGTTCCTGAGAGGTGATTTTGATTTTTCATCTACGGATGAAATCTAAGAGTTCTTTCTGCTGTGAATTTTATGGTTCCAGTAAGATGCAAGCAAACGCGTCTTTGCGTCAAAGCATGATCAAAGTTTAAACATGTGCTTCGGAACAAGGTTTAGTCTTCAGATGAACCTTTCCAGCGATGATAGTAACATAGGTTATTTTGTCCATCGTTGAGTCACCTTAAGGGCTTGTTATGTCACGTGATCTCTAGTAATGACTGAAGTTGGTGGTTGTCAAGACTAAATGGTTAAGAAGGAAAAACTCAGGCGAAAACGATATGATACCAAACGAAGCAAATCGTAGTTACCCTATGGACCAAAAGATGGACTTCTGCAGCACATCTTAACCAATATACCTGGCGACGGTTCGTCATTTGATTAAATGAATGGCCACCTTCCATCAACATATATCTAACATCAATGGTGTCTACCAGCTGGTTCTGACACATCAGGAGTTAAGCGCAACTATACGTGACTGTGTGGTTATTTATGTAACAAGAGAAACTTACACATAGATTATCGACTTGAAGAAACATGATTCTACTGGAGGACACCAGTTTGTAGGTCACTTACACTCCAACCAATCGACAGTTGGACTCATTTTCAGCTTAACATATTAGGAAAACAACTGGATATTTCGAGGACAATAAAACAACACTACTAGACACTGTAGCATCATGGTAATGTGGATCAGTAAACAACTAAATTAGATGTAGTTCGCTTCGCTATATAACGACAAGTAATTAAAGCTAAACAAAACAGGAATACGGCATATAAAAAAACGTCAGAATTTGGACACTAAGGAAATTGCCACTAAGAATGAGTACCCTGGTAATCTTAATAAAAACTGACATTCATGTTGCACTTCAACACATTAAGGTCTCAACAGAGACACAAGCCATAATCACAGTTAGTCCAATGAGACGAACCCTACAGAAACATCTTAGGACTCGACCTTACGTTTAAATGGAGCAAGTATCAGGGACAAAACATCATAGGTGTATATAGATTCAGACTGATGTTTACTCCCAACCAGTTGACTTAGACATGTGTAAATATTGTAAGGTATTAGCTTTGGAAGTGTGAAAATAATCACTGGGTAAGGAGTATTGAGGTTTTTATGTGCGCTAGTGTCGAGAAACGCACAATGGACTGTGCGTGTTTAATAGTCAAAACATGAAAGCAACAGCTTATTCTATAGAGACGACATACTTTTGAACAAGTTAAATTAAATACTGTGTGGTGATAGTAGAAAATCACAAAGCTGCGGCTTATTAGAACTTTGAAATATCTGGGCACATTCGCTGAAAAGAAGACCTAGTCATTCAAAGTATGTAACCTAAACAAGTGAAATCAGAGGACAGACAATAAGAACTAATTCCGGTATGGATGAGGAAAATATCCAAATCAATCGCCCTATTTCGTGATTTTCCCCAGTCGTAAGAAATATGATAGATTTCCCAAAAGTATGAAGGAAAACCTGTGTCATATGATAATGAGGAAGAACTGGGAAAAACCGAAGATCTCCCCAAACATTTTAATGATTCGTATCTTCCCAGTGTTTTATGTTACGCTTTCCAGAAATTTCACCTAAACAGACAAAATTTTCCCAAAAAGTAGGGAGATCAGAAACAGACACAACTACATGATTCGCTACACCGAGGTGCATAATATTAAAAATTTCACTGAACTCAAGTGTGAGTTATAATCATCTACCAACACCAACAACATACAGTAGTTTCCAAGTGACAAACTTGGGGTGTTACCAAACACCAGTGATTCGTTGTCAACAAAAGTTCATCTAACAAAATATTCTAGAAAATACTGATTTTCAATTTGTGGTATTCACGAAAATCCTACTACTTAATGACTTACAAATGTCCTGGTTAACAAAAACTCTAAACAGCAATCTACATTTAACTGGGAATCCAACTTTCCGCGCACTACCTCAATGCCTAAACTCAATGCATACAAACAAATCAATTATTAAAAAGACGCTACAAAACAGTACAGACACGCGATCGTTTTTATAGAGGAATGAAGAGTTTCTCCATTATTCACTCCCACATGGAACCGGAAAACAAATGAAGCATATAGTGACAGAAATGTTAAAAATTTTATAAGTCATGTATAGGCACGGACTAGCGGGTAAGCCAGGGATTTTCGCGCACACGTTACATATTGTCGTGGATTTTTTGTGTCGTTATTTATCAGCTATTAACAGGCTTTTTTGCATGACACATCAATTTCTGTATTGCTAGTGCTTGTAACATAGTTTTTATTCCGATTTATTGGCAGTTTGACGTATTTCTTGCTCACCACGTAAGTAAATCTGAAGTTAGCTTAATATAGTTATTTGTAACAATACAAACTCAAGCAAGTAAAGTTCACCGTGTTTCTAGTCAAAAAATACATCACAGATTGAGTTTTCATGAAAATGAACCGTAAAATCTTTTACATATGGTTAACCTCCTTGATTGCGGTGACGGTGAACATGGATGTCGGTAGTTGTTTTTAAAATGTAAGTAGAAGCAATCAAGCGTTAACCTAATTGTGAATATTATATAACTTGTTTGTATTTAGCCATAAAAAGTTATATCCATTAGAGGTACCATTGTTTTGTACTGAAGTGACATAATTATGTAACGTATAAAAAAAATATGTGAGTAACAATTGACGTTTATAGTGTTGTCCAGCGGCTTTCTGAATGTCTGCAGTAATAGTGTATAACACCACATCAAGTAGGAACAAAATCTTCATGAATAAAACGATCGGTGTTTCTTGTGAGAATGGTGACACAACCATGTTTTTTAGTTAATACTGATTTGTGACGTGTCTGTTATAGGGTTCACAAATGAGTTATTATATACTCTTCACTCCGTTTCGGTAATACAGTTGTTGTGTTACTTAGGAAGTTATGAATGAATGTCACTACTTGTTAATAAAAGACTTATAGGCACAGTCTGTTACTTGCTATTTGAATAACTTATTGAATATGATACTGAGAACAAAGTTTAATTGTTTGTCTCAAAACGGATTTGTTGTTTTTCAGAATAGTATGAAGCTTATGGAATTTAGGATTACGGAAGATCGTGTGGAAAACCGGTTTACAAGTTTACGATAACTGTTTTATATTGCCTACTGCTATGCTCATTCATCTAATGAATTATTTAAATATAAATATAACAACCATACGCAGTGTTTTATATTATAAATCCTGTAAGTTTGTATAATTATGGTCTAAATAAAGCCAAAACAAATATTGACGCACAATCATGTGACTGCATTACATTTCGTGGTTTCTTATAAGTTGCATACAACTGAATATGCATTATAATGTAAGATTGAGGGAAGAAATAGTATGAAATATAATAGAAAGCAAAGAATTGGAATGACCTAGGTTATCAATAATAACTATACATATGTATATGCTTGAACAGGTCAAAGGTCATTTGGTGTTAGACTTAAGGGAACATAAAGGATGGGTAGTGTAATAGTCGAGTGAAGCTCAGAAGCATATAAGATAAATTGTGTGATAATTCTAGATGTAATGAATAAATCATTGAATTAAGAACTAATAAGATAAGTGAAGACAATCTGAAGAGTTAACATAATTTAGCAAAGAAGTGTGAGTGGAAGGGTGGTCTAAGGATTACGTAATCCATCTTATCAAGGAACTAGCTGCATGAAATTGTCTAGTTCCATACTAATACTAACTTGATAATGGACGTAATCTGACAACGGAAAATATGTAAGGCGGTTGTTTAATCTGTAAGGTTTTACGTGGAAGTCGCATTATTGTTTTATTTGACTCATTGATTCCTGACAATGAACAACGATATAACGCTAAGTTCTAACGACAGTTCGTAACTAATACAGTAGTACAAATTCTTAATTTTCACACACAATTATTCGTTAAAGCGATTGGTAAACCTCCCCATGAAAGTATGAAGAAGACTGAAATAAAAAATGAGAAAAAGTTTATTGATTTTTCATGACTACTAAAGTGGAAAGATAAGTTTACAAGTTGTATAAATAGTGGTATAAAATAAAGCCACAAAGAACTGTTAATCGTAAACCTGCTGTCTAGCTGTTTATAATTCTTAAGTAAAAATTGTAGACCCTTCTCTCCACCTGATTCGCGAAGCGTTCACCATATTTCTCAACAATTCGTTGTTTGCACATTCTTTGGAGCCGTTGAAGTTGTATATATTCTTTACTTCGTCTCCGTAATGAAATTACTGTGTTGTTTTGTAAATTGTGCGTATTGTCTAATTTCCATCTACAGCAACACCTAAGAAGTTGATGAGCTATGCAGTTTATATTTTATAATTTAAATAGCTTACCTGTTAGACTTCGTCTTTTAATATATGCCAGCAGGAGATGGCGGCACGGATATCGACACATATTAAACGTGCTACAATTGCATTCACAAATACTTACATCTACTTCGTAATGTTGTCCGCGGTCAAGCACAAACGACCACTCGCCGCTTTCATATTCTAAGTTAACGAAACGCATTCTTTTTAGTTCGTATAACACTTTGGATCTTGCGAATGGGGTCAACATGTTCAGCAAGGGTATAAGACGCTGTGGAGCATCATAATTGTATGTTCGTCCACTGATTATTTGGTCTTCCATGCTTTTTCTAGAGAATGTCATTGAACTCCACTTAAAAGCCTTGTACATGCATTTGTGCAAGCGGTCGCTTTTGCGTACATATCTTCTAATCTGCCTATTTAATGACTCAACACGATTATTCGTGTTGTTACCCAAAGTTAATACACTGCCGTAAAAGGCACGCGCCCACATTGTTTTACGTGGCATCCAGAAACGTGATAGGTACTGGCCTATCACTCTGTCTCTGCGGTTTATTATTCTGTAATATTGATTAAATCTAGTGAATAAATACATTAAAAAATTACCTTCCGACCGTTTCTGCGGTTACCAGTCGAGTCAAGTAGGTTTTTAGTATTTTATCATTTGTCTAAAAGAAATTTTATGTAACCAACCATTGGTGTACCTTTTTCCGGAAAGCGCGAATCACATGAAAGGCGCACAAAATAATGTTTGCATGCCCGTGTGTTATACGGACAGCCGCGCTTTCAGATCGTGCGCAATCCATCACAAATGTTTCTGTTTTGGTCGTGTTACCCATTATCTCCTTGAATTTATCCAAAATCCACGTAACATCAGCACGCTTTTCTTTTTTTGTCCATGCAAACATAACAGTTCGACCTCGACCCCAATTGTCTGTTACCACTAACTGGAATAATGAATACCTACATAGTAGAACAAAACGAAAATCATATTCACTTTTTATTATTAGTTTTATAAGTAGAATCAATACACACGACTTCGGGATATTGATTGTACAGCCGTATCTTATCATAACTGCTGAAGCATACCGCCGTAATAGATCCATTTTCTGCATGCTCTCTAACTTGACCGTTTTGTCGCATCATCTGCAATACCTGCTTCCGAGTCCAACCTGAAATATATTTATATACACTTACCAGTGGAGAGTTCAGCTTTCATATTTTTGACATCAGCAGCGGTCACCTGCTTACCTGTTCTTCCCTTAATACTTTCGATAACTTCGTCCGTCGACTGACAGTGCAATATAACTGGTTTCAAGTTTTCTTTTTCTTCTGATGACAATCGTCTACTCAACGGATCACAAACCATCCACGAACTTGTACACGGATGGTTGTGAGTCATGTTGTAAGATTTTATAACGTATTGTTGACCCTCCAATCTTACGCGAAACATCGATTGGCAATTTAAAAATTTAGACCTTAAAGGTAACACATTAGTTAGAGTCCTCACGGTTTTTTAATCACATTCAGACCTTCTGATTTACGTTTACGACCAAACGTGCAACGAAACACTACGAACAAGTATTTATATCTCACATCCTTCAACAATCTACTTTCTGCGTGAACATAGTGTGTATGGGTCATCTGAGAAAACATAGATTTATCCCATCATACTTTATGGAAATCCTTTAGCGCATTATCTAATTCAATCCAGCTTCCGAATCTCTTATTCAGCATAATACGTTGGAACGCGTCGCTTACGTTCACTGAAATTTCACTTGAGCATGAAGCACTAGATACAACATACAATAGCTATTAAAAAAAGGTTATTCCTTGAAAAAAATTAACTGAAGGAAGAACAACAAATATTTAGGACTTACCCTTCAGTTGACATTTCGTCTTAACTCACAAAAACTATGCGCATCTATAACCTTTTACGTTATTTTATCTTTCTTACGTTGTTTTCCGGACCTTATCAACAAATTATATATAGCTGTTGACTTTCACTACAGCACTTAGGACCACAGATCAAGTTTCGAAGGAACAACAGAGCTAAAGTGTGCACTACAAAACAGAAAATACTCAGTTAATGCTCTTAGCAGTTATTTAGTGTTTATTATGCATCAAAAGATGACTTATATATGGAAACATTTAATACTCATAGGACCCAACACACACACGGCAATTGAAATACGGAATGCCCGCTTCCAGTCAGCGCGTTCAAGGTCATTGAAACGAAACGGCGGACAGATTTGAAAGGGATTACCGTTTATACCTTGCCCATGTATAACATTATATTCTGCCTTCTTTTTATGATACCACCGGCGCGACGATATCAGTACTCAGTACGTTTAATTTAGTAATGTATTGACTGTATAGTGTATAGTGTGTCATATTGATTAGATGGTTGCCAGCTCCCTTACTACCTGAAGATTAAGTCGTTTTTTGTGTGCCTTAGTCTTCAACCTAATTTGAACACGGCCATGATAGTCCATAAACAACCGTAATTTCAATATCGCGGAATAAGCGTCCGACTTTTCATTGGACAGTCGCATGGTGAATCATAAATAATCACATGATATCATTATGTAATTAATCAATATTCATGGTAAACTGGTCATGCTCATCAGGTCGTTTAACTGGAACGAGATTTTGGTTGTCTATCGTTGCGTTGCAGCAGAATTCTAGTTGTTATACCGTTTTATTGATTGTACGCAACATGAATGATTAAAAACATTTTGATTTATTTCATCGAGTTGTTGGTTAACTTGTGCGCGATAATGAAAGTTAATATTTTGTATACGAATATTAAAATATAACTCCTGACATGAGCACATGCTAGCCTTTTATAATTACGAATCCACACTCGTAATTTATCATTTTGTGTATGAAAAC
The DNA here is from genome assembly GCF_000699445.3 of Schistosoma haematobium. NCBI lineage: Eukaryota > Metazoa > Platyhelminthes > Trematoda > Strigeidida > Schistosomatidae > Schistosoma > Schistosoma haematobium. Next base: position 15,810,061 of record NC_067201.1, read on the forward strand.
ATTTGTGGTTTTAGAATATCATATCATACTTGAAGTTGAATATTCATTAAGGGGACAATTAACCACATGCTTCATGATTGCATAGGGATGTTGAGTTCAAGCAAACCAAGTTTAGTAGCATGACGGTCTGATTCAAGTCATGTCACACTATGCAACAAATATATACGCTCGATTACCCTATCGTGATGGTCATGAGTTGCTGTTTCTTTTTGCTTCGTACAGAACTAACTAAACCTTGAAGTCTAAGTCATTTTGTGTAAATACCAAATCAGGAATTGTCGAAGTGACAGTATCAAAAAACTGTAACAGGATTAAAAAGTCTAGTAATGTCCTCATACCAATAAATTGTTCTGTCAAATGCAAATACATTTGTAAGATCCATTTTGAATCTGTGGAGATATGACTGAAAAGTTTATTTTGTAGATAGTTTTCAGTGTTATTTGTATTTATTTTGTCAACCTTCCACTGTATTTATATTTAACATTAAATGACTGTAACTGTTGTTTTAGTGAATGACCTTGAACACACTTTCCGTTGTGGTTCTGACATAGCGTGACATACTCTTGCTGGCTAACAAATACACTACTACTCTCACATTCCTCGTTCTATCTTCGTTTGTGATTGAGTTAACTGAAATCTAAATCATATACCATCATTATTTATAGACTGTAATTGGAATATATCACATTCTACGTTGGATTATATCACTAGAGAGTTCGCAAACCTGCTCAGAATCACCAAGCATTTATAATTGTGGATTTACATTGCCGGCCCAATCGGAACACGCAACGTTTGGTCAATTCAAGCAACGTCCCAAATTTTTATTGTATTTGTAACAATTAACTGGTATATATAAATATTACTATTGATCTTTAGTGATTTTGTTGATACTTTTCGCGTTCATATCTGTCTGGTCCACTACAATTATTTGGTGAGCCTCGATTTTTTTATATAGACATCTACTATATATACATCTACATATTTTTTTATTATTATTACTTGGCACGACAGACCATTTTTGTTTTTTGACATTATGAACTCTCCCAATAAACTTAATAATATAGATAGCCCATCAACCAACCCCTTTCATTCATCACAGACAGAAGATAATATTTTAAACTCAATCAACGCTATTTCTGAACTAAGATTACCAACATACGGCGTCAACAACCCTAGAATTTGGTTTGCTCAAGTTGAGGCACTATTTTTGGCGAGGGGTATACGTTCGCAAGCCCCTAAATATGCCCACGTCGTCGGTTCACTACCTAGAGAAGTAGCAACGGAAGTCGGTGACCTGATCGACAACGTACCAGAAAATGACCCTTATGACAAGATAAAAGTTGCAGTAATCCAACGCACATCGCTCTCAGACGAAAAACGTTTACAACAACTGCTTATTTCATGCGAACTAGGGGATAAGAGACCTTCACAGTCGCTCCGACACATGAGACAGCTCGCCGGCCCATACAGATTGGACGAGACGCTACTTAAGCAAATGTGGTTACAAAGGTTACCACATAGTGTTAGACAAATTCTCAGTATTTCAGGAACCTCTGTCACCCTCGACGACTTAGCTGACATGGCTGATAAGATGATGGAATTATATCCCGATAGTCGCGGAATCAACGCGGTACAAACCCCTAGTAGAGATGCTATGAACCCCTCTCTGGACATTCAGCAGCAAATAGCACACTTAACTCAGCAAGTAGCGTCGTTGCAGGCGACCGTTGCCACGATCCACTCTCGTCCTGCCAGATCGATCTCGAGAAAGCGGCCAAGGTCCAGACCTCGCACTAGGTCATTCAAACGGGCAGCGTACACTTGCTGGTACCATGCGACTTTCAGGGAGAAGGCACGTCGTTGCACTAAACCGTGCAACTTTACGACAAACAAGCCAGATTGTCAGGAAAACGAGCCGGCCAGATAGTAATGGCGGTGTCTGTTACTGGCCAACAAGTTAGCCGCCTCTTTCACATCAGGGATCACATTTCTGGCTCGGATATTTTAGTCGATACAGGAGCAGAAATTAGCATTATCCCACTTCACTTCTCCCGGAGACAACAAACAACAAACACTAAGCTGTCTCTCATTGCGGCTAACGAATCAATTATCAAAAATTACGGAGAGCAATCTCTTATATTAGATCTCAGACTCCGAAGACGATTCACATGGGTTTTCATTGTTGCCCAAGTCAAACGACCCATCCTCGGAGCTGATTTCCTCAGTGCCTACAATTTGTTAGTAGATATGACCAAGAAGAGATTAATCGATGCAAATACACGTTTACAGGTAGATGGTACACCTTCCAACGACTATGAAATCCACGGTGTACGGATAATGAAACCTGCGAACAACGTTTTCAACGACATTCTGTCAGAATACGAGTGCATCACTCCGGTTCCTGGGAATGTGCAATTTTTACCGACGTTTTCTCCCTAGCTGTGCGGCCATTTTGCAACCTTTGACGGATTTACTGAAGACAGATAAAACCGAAGCTCAGACCAAAAAAGAGAATACCTTCACGTTAACACCTGAGGCCAGAGAGGCTTACCCTAAAGCGAAATTGATGATATCCAATGCTACCATGCTACAGCACCTAAACACCGATCCAACAACAAACCTCATCCTCTGCACTGACGACTCCCAGAAAGCAGTAGTAGCAGTATTACAGAAATGCGTTAACGGCAAGATTACTCCTATAGCATTCTTTTCCAAACGATTATCACCAACTCAAGAGTGTTATAGCACCTTCGGACGCGAACTTCTGGCTATGTACTTAGCTGTAAAACACTTCAACTTCCTACTTCAGGGACGTGATTTTACCATTATGACTGATCATAAACCACTTTGCTATTCTTTCAACACGTCTTACGACAAACATTCTTCACGGGAAGCCAGACAAATGGATTACATTTCCTATTCACTACGGACATCCAGTTCATCAAAGGCTCCTCCAACATTGTCGCTGACGCTCTATCTGGAAAGGATATAAACATGATGGTACACAACCACAACATCAGCCTTGAAGCTTTAGCTAAACTACAAATGGACGATCCAGATTTGAAGACCTGCAAACGGAAGTCTAACTTGAATCTTAAACCTGTACGCATTCCTTTCTCAGATGCATCTATTATTTGCGACACTTCAACGGGTAATAATCGCCCCTTTGTGCCACAACCCTGTCGACGAAAAATATTTCAACAGCTACATGGACTGTCGCATCCAGGCATCAGAGCTACCACGAAGCTTATCACAGAACGCTTTGTTTGGCCAAAAATCAATTCGGATGTTAAACGTTGGACACGTGGCTGCTTACAGTGCCAACGCAGCAAAATCCAAAAACACACTATCAGCCCGATTGGGGAATTCCCTATTCCCGACAAACGTTTTCAACATATTCATTTGGACTTAGTTGGGCCACTGCCTCCGTCCAATTCCTTCACCCACATTTTCACCGCAGTAGACAGGTTTACTAGATGGGCCATAGCCTGCCCCATAAAAGACACTTCGGCAGAAACAGTCGCTTCAGGCTTCCTCGACCGCTGGATATCTAACTATGGAGTACCATCAATAATCACAACAGATCGTGGTCCCCAGTTTCAATCTGTCCTTTTTCAGGAGTTCACTAAACTTCTAGGGGTCAACCACATTAATACCACAGCTTACCACCCAGCAGCTAATGGCATGGTTGAAAGATTCCATCGCCAATTAAAAAGCTCACTGATGGCGCAAGCTGACTCATCAAAGTGGAGCGATGCCTTACCGCTTGTACTCCTCGGTACTCGTTCAACCATAAAGGAAGACATTGGATGTACAGCCACCGAGTTAGTCTATGGTACAACTCCAACGTCACCTCGTCAACTAGTCAACTATGAACCTACAACGCACGGGGATTCTACTCACTTCGCCTATTACAAACGATGCAGAATATTAAAGCAATATCCCCTCGTGAACACAACAACCGAGTCCAACTTGATAAAAACCTTGAACGTGCAAATTTGTCTTCGTCCGAGTAGATGCGGTTAAAAAACCATTAAAACAACCATACAAAGGCCCATATAAAGTAATTAAACGCACACAAAAATACTTCATCATCAACAGAGATGGCAACAAGCAGACCATTTCTATAGACAGAATCAAATCTGCTTTCTATGAAGTTACTCAAGTCCAAGAAGACAACGCCGTTGACAAACAACAATCCCCCCTACCAGTGACCGAAAAACCAGTGGAGGATAAAAAACTTAATACTAAGCCTTCTTGTTTAACACGCTCCGGTAGACTTATAAACAAACCTAAGCGTTATGTCCATTTCGTCGATTAAAAAAAACAACAAAGCACACACTGACCGATGTCACACACTACTAATTTCACCCAAAAAAACTTTTTTTTCCTTTTCACAGTGTACATAATCACATTTTTCCACAATTATTCGTTTTGTCACATTTATTTTTTTTTATGAAAAATTTTTTTTGTTACTATAATAAACGAGTAAACTCTATTTAATTACTCATTTATTGTACACAAAAATAAACAGTTCAATTTTTCTTTTGGGTCATTAGCAGTTTTGCACTTCATTATTATCATTGTTAGCCAACCAAGACATTAAATGACAGTGTCTTCATTTTTTTGTGTGTGTTTATTATGCTATGCTACATCTCTGCTACATGTCATACTCATCTCCACATTTTTGTTAGCTATAACTGTAAATATTATTTTTGTATACATGTATATATCATATCCTTACATTGTTTTTTTATTATAACCAGTGTTACCTCCGGACACTCTGGGGGGAGCTATATGGAGATATGACTGACAAGTTTATTTTGTAAATACTTTTCAATGTTATTTGTATTTATTTTGTCAATCTTCCACTGTATTTATATTTAACATTAAATGACTGTAACTGTTGTTTTAGTAAGCGAATATCCAGGTATGCTTTCACTTTTCTCAACAAGAGTTGCCCCTATTCGAGATGTTCTCCCAACTGAAGTGATCACAGCCCCATGAGTGGATAGCTTTAAGAGGAGACTTGACGAACAGGTGCTGACACGTAGATTACCATCTCCCTCACGTATCAGCTGTGTCTGGTGCCTGTCCCATAATTTAAACGATCATCATTAACACATATCAGTAACTAATTCCAATCTCTCTCATTATCATTTACGCCTACCCTTTTGCTCTTTCAATTCGGTCTTATCACAAATTACCAATTAGTTAACTTATTTATTTTTTGGGACAATCGTCTACTTTTAGCACTCGAATAAACACTTAATCATTTTTATGATTACAACCAACCAACCTCCGTCATGTTATGTGATAGCTGCTGGTTTTCAGGATTCTCGTTGCTCTAAGACAAACTCCCTCAAAACACAAGATATACAAATCCACAAGCAAATATCATACTTACTAGAATTAATGCAGTCAAGTAACTGTACTATCACTCGTTGGAGACTACAAAACACGTATATCCGTACCGAAACAACGAGAAGCGAGAGCAAAGAAATCAATCGGTGAGAAAAATCTCGTCAGAAAACTAGCTGATGTTGAATATCGGAACTGTAGGTCCTAAATGAAACGAAATATCATATCATTAATTTATAATATTGCTTGACTTCTATAGATGAGTTAACTAATTTAAATATCTCAAACTCTTTGGAAGTAACTTTGTACATTAATTGCAAATTATCAGAAGTGAATACTTTAGAAACGAAATGTGATTCCACGAAAGGTTATTGTTAGGCCTAAAAAATAATGAAGTCATTTTCAATGTCTGTGAATAATTTTTTTTCATTGAATTAACTCTGCATCCTACAAATCATACATTTCGCTCTTACGCATCTACTTCCCATATTTAGCTGCAATCTAGATACTATGATCACCATGATCACGTTAGAACGCTTCTAATTGATCTTATCAACAATTTATGGTAATTTTGATCAAGAACTGCTTCATTACAAATTTCGTCACCTCGACAGTGGACCGAAGTTCGAAATATTGATCATTGATAAATATGCTATCGCAGCAATTACGAAACCTGAAAGTCATACCTTCGAGTCATACGAGATCCTACGTTCAATTCTACGTGGATGCATCGGGTGCCAACTGTAGAGGGGCTAACTAATATTACCATATGTATATCTTCATTCATGTTTTTCTAATAATTCTCCAAATGATGTTGGTTAGTAATGAAACTCCAATCAACTCTTATTTCAAGATATGAAGTTACAGTCTAATAAGCCTACCACTAATTCTTTCAAGGAATATTGGCGTTGATGTTGAAATTAATGTAGGTCGATGGAAATGAGTACATTATTGTATATAGATATCCCTAGAGCATTTTTGGCAAAGGTTGTATTCACCGTTGATTATGAATAAAAGGCATTTACAAACAGGTAAATATTTGTATTTGTACCTTTACACGTTAACTGATACATTGGATCAATCAAAAGTCGATAAAATGATAAGTATACGTTATTAGACAAGAAATAATTAAAATCTCCCAAAAATAATAAATAGATCATTGGTGACTGAGTTTTTTAAGAAACATGTTCTGGTTCGGTTGGTCAATAAACTTTTTTTCTTAATTTGAGTCTTTTCACTCGAATAGATGGTTGCACTCAAAAATGGGATGATTGAACATCATTATTAAAATTGGGCACTGCAAAACACAACATGATCTAATCGATTTCATACAGGATCTGTCTTCGTTAAAAGAGATTCGATATAAACGAATACTGAGAATATGAATACTAAAATGAAGATTTCAAAGAAAACAAAACATAAATCCCAGATAGGATTGCTAGCCAATATCTGAAAATACAATTTTACTCTTGTCATGTTCACAACTCTTATTCTAAATTGTAAATGGAAGAAGTAAAAAGGAATCTGAATCCGAAATTGTATATTGATTTATTAGTTGTATGATTTTGCCTGATGGCAATATAATTTGCATAATTAAGTCTTTTGATCAATTGTAATATGAGTTGCTTTGTTTTGCATGTATGTGTGTGTATATGTTTATGTTTGCGATTGTTTATATGCTCTAAATGTAACGAAATGTACAATTAGTACTTTATTGTTTCTCATGATATTACGAATAAATTGTATTCAATGGATTGATTTTAGGAAGTAAAAATAGAACACACTTTGTTTAGCCAACACTTTTCATTGGTTACTAAATGATTGGCTGACATAATAATGATCTAGATTACCTATTTATACTGCAGTCACTATTTATTTATTAATACCGAAGATTAAACGACGGTATAATAGTTAGATTTATTAATCGTATGGATTCCAATAAAATTTTACTGCGATCTTTGTTTTTACTTTCAGTGATCATATTACAAGAAGTGAATGGTACGTCTTGACAATTATGTGTTAAAGTAAAATTTTAGAAAAAGTTTATATTATTTAACAACTTACATTAAACTTATCCATAGAATATAGAGTTGAGTGTAAACAGTCAATTGTTATTAAAGATTAGTTTGAAGGAGTTTTCTCTAAGAAAATTTCAGCGATACTCTAATTCATAGTATATTGTTTAGAAGATGATACATTTTAGTGTTATGCTCATATAACATCTCAGTTTACATTACATTGGATAGCCTAATATCAAATAATAGTAATTTCAATGGTTAAGATCATGAGTCAAATGAAGCTAGATCACCATTGAAAACCTGGAAGCACTGGACGGCCGTTTCGTCCCATTGTGGGACTCCTCAGCAATGCGCATCCACGACCTCGCCCCCTGCGATATTCGAACCCAGGACCTACTGGTTTCGCGCGCGAGCACTTAACCACTAAACCACTGAGTCGGCATCCAACTGTGTTAATGTTTAACTTCAACTAATTCACGAAATTGAGCGACACATTCACCATTGTCTTCAGTGAGTTACTATCTCACAACAGACCTGGTTGAATAATAGTCTTAACTATCTGTTAAAGGTCAGATTCAGTATGCCCGTAGATTTATTTTAATATTTTACTTGTCCAATCATACCACAAAAATTCCTTCGTTTTCTTAAGTGTAAAATACACAGAAACGTTGTAGGATTATGTAATAATGTAATCAGTTATTCATGTGACCTTAGAATTTTTTTTTAAAGTGACAATGTCGATTATTTACTGTTATTCAACTGTTCAACATCTAACTATTGTTGAATCTTTCAATTTTGTTCCACATTTTTATCCATAAAAATATCAACAACAGGAAAAATATAATTAATTTATGATCTAATAAATCCAAGTCTGGCTACCAAATGCTTCGTACTGTATTAAGATTATTTACTGGAAATAAATGACATTTGAACTGTTCTTTCAAACTGAAAATAAACCAGATACTGAGTATGAACTTTAAGTTGGTTTATTATTAGCATAATAAGTTTATAAGCTGAAATATTTGCTGTCATTACAATAGCGATGCTTTATATTCAGGTTGGATGATAACCATTGATGTAACACATGTATGGAAACGATGGATTTTTTGGGGGTAACAAATAGCTATTAATTCATTGCACAGAAAACTTAAACAGAAAACACTACCTAACAGATATATAGACTTATGATGTGATAAAATATCTCACTGAGATTGTCAGTTAGGAGTAAGGGAAAGTGTTGACTTTCATTGAGATCACGAAAGGACGATCACTGAAAACCTGATGGTCTAAATTAGATCGGTTCACGATTTCATCAACTGAAGTTGTTTGTGGTTAAATACGTGACTGTTTACCGCCTGTATTTCAAATATATTCTGACTAATAATTTCGGTATGCAATTCTCAAAATAAATATCTTCATTATTGATTTTAATTTTAGGACGAACGGGAACTGGAGGTAGTACTTTTGAAAACGCTTAGGATGCTTACCAATATAATATTTTCATGGATAATATCCTGTTGAAATAATGTTAAACATATTTTTTAACATAATAGATTACATGCATTCTTTGTGGTAATTCCTATAAAATTATGGTAACCGTTTATAGAACAGCTGAACCAGTCATATTGGTTATACTTAGTTTTTTATTACTTCGATTGAGAAAAACCTTATTGCAAGAACGAAACTGCACAAAAACCATTTGTCTTATTTATCTCTAATCAGAGAAGTTGCGAACAAAATAAGTTGATTAGGTCATTCAAGGACCAAAACTTTTTATGATATTTTCAATTCACTAAGTTACTAGTTCGTGGAACGAATAGAAATAAGCAAGTGGAATACCTTATAACTGAAAGATTTAGGCTTCAGTAAATATTGTTTTAGCACAAATGTTTGCAATTGAATATGATAGTAGTTTTTCACATTGGTTGTAATCATGTGAAAACCTTACTATCTATTCTTGAAGAAAACTATGTAGCGGTAAAGAATATTGATGTGTGGGTGAGAATGATAATGATTTGTTGTCTGCTTAGTCAAACATGTAGATAGTTTGACAGGTGTCAGATGTGTTATATATTCCCATATCCTTATAATTATTATCACTGATTGTTCATTGTTGTTGGGTTGTGTCGGATTTCGGTGTGGAAATATATTTACATTCTGGTCAGGTTAATCACGTGTTTTCGATCCCAGTTGTGTTGAGGTCCTGTAGAGTAGAATACTGGGAGGGAATCTAGTGTAGATATTCGTCTAAGGTAAATTAACATCCCATACGTGTAAACGTGGGAAAAACAACCGTTATAACAAATATAGAAATAATAATTACTGACAGTATTCAGATATGAAAAGGCCAAATTTTAGCCAATGGACATTAGGTTTACTTTTGTAATAGAAAGAAAAAGAAAATCGACAGTTTGTAAATATCATGTTATGATCATTTATTTCTAATTTGTCATTATAAAATAAAATAAACCAGAGCAAAATGCAAAGCAAGCAGCCCTGAACAACTGTTTCAACTTATATGATAAATCTAATGGATTGTAGAAACGAGATGATTTCATGGTGAGACTATAATTTATGGACGAACCAATCAGGTATAAGATAACAGGTCTCTTATATTGGCGCGAAATTCACTCATCCATTTGGATAAATAGAGTTTTGGCATTATAGTTGATATCAGTTCGTGATGAAAACCCTAAATCTAATTCGTAACCTTAACCATCAATTGTAAATCATAATTCTAATTCCTCACATAGGTTTATAACCCTCATTTGGTCTTAGATATTAGGTGGACACTCTCAAGGTCAGTCTAGCGTCTCTCAAAAGTCGTCCATAAATTATAGTCTCATCGGTTTCGTTTATGAATGAAATTGTTTTATTTTTACTGTCTACATGTTGACTAGCTTGTGCTGGAAGGAATTATTGATACTGATTTGTATTTCATGAAGTATATTATTAGCTATTTAAATGAAGCTAAATCCGTAAAGGGAAACAATTATATTTATCAGTTCTTCCAATTATTATTTCAATGTATTTCACATGTTGTCTACTTGTAATTTGATCAATATTTATAAAATATATATTGGCTGTTGAATAGTGTTATCCGACAGAAATGTAGCCGTCTATATACCAGGAATTTGATATTCTAAGGTAGTTTCACAATGAGTTAGTCAAATCTTCAATAATATCTTACATGATGTATAAAACATTTAGAAAAATGGTCAGTTATGTATTCTGACCTTGATTTAACATGGTACCAACTAATCACGATAGCAGAGTTATCCACGTAAGCATAACAACATAGTTACCAATATATATATATACATATATTTCAGTTATCTTCAATTTAGAGTGAGTTGAACTTAAGTTATTTTCAATGTATATTGTGAAGTTCCCTTCTATTCTAAATAATCACTTATTAACTAGTTACTTCATCATTGAATATGTACAATTATAGATACTTTTGTATGTAAATAAGTCAATAACCTTCAATAAAATGATGCTTAGTCTCATTATCCTTATACACATATATGATTGGAAGTAAGAATTTATTTATTGTATTGATGTTATAGTGTTATTCTGAAAAAGTACTTAAAATGAGATTGTGGATAAATCCGTTTGAACGATTTAGTGCTTGAGTCTATTAAAAAGAATGCTGTACATTTATAGAGAGAAAAAATTGGTCAGCTGCACGTACCTGCATACTAGAGTTGATGTTCACTCTGGAACTTGATATTCTTCTAACACACACTAGCAAATACTATCACGGTATACTTTATCTAAGTATGCGTTAATTTAAAGATATTCGACTTAACAAAATAAAATTATCAGTCCATCTTAAGTTTTTTACCGAAGGTTGTTGTCAGATCTTGTGTTAACATCATGTTGTTCAGTATATAATAACACGCAACTTATTTCAGTTCACAGAAATGGATTTACATTACTCACTGTTGACAATAGTATTTTTTCAAGACAGTGTGTTCGTATTATACTAAAGAATACAATAGTTCAAAGGGTAATCATTGTATTTAACGAAACAGTTGAATCTATTTTTCACTCGATCGGGTCATACCAAAAATTTTATGTAATTGGTACATAACATAAAGTACTGGTGGAGTGTTAGAGGTTTTAAGTAAATTCTAAGAATATATTTATCCTATAAACACGTGATCTATGGTCGGTCAATGAGACGAATTCAACTTCATTTTGACTCAAAAAGTTTTGTATATTCACTTCATTGTACACACGTTTACACTTACTTTTTCATGAACAAATATTAATCGCTTCTATTACTTTCTTCATATTCTACACATTCAGGAAAAACTTGTACGAACGTTTGGCTGAAACATTCAGATGTCTTTTGAACGCATTACCAGTATATCTTGGAGGTGCAAATAAAACCTGTTACTCATAGTAACAGCAAAAGATTTGACTTCCTAAAATTATATAAAACAAAACATATCAGTTATAAATAAAAAATTTTACATCTACTGATAACCACACACATTTTAATGAAACTTAATGTTTGATGTGGTGCGAGTCCTTCAAATTAGTAGTATTCAATATTTACATAATGCTCCATATTAGTGATGTGTATATACGGACACGTGATATCAAAAAGATCTAGATCCTGCAGTAGATAATTCATTCAAGTTGTTATCTTTATGATGTATCTTGAATTAATGGTGATGAATTCTAGCCACAATTTGATAACAGGCTATCAAATACTCCTTTTTCTCCTGCATTCTGCTTCTAAAAGATGGACAAATCTTGAAAGAAATATTTATTTGGTAGAGATCAATAAAATTTGATTTAAGCAAGCAAATTAAGCATTGAAAGATCACGATAAGTCATAAACAAATGCAAAAATACTTCAGTTCGATTCTCAGATTCATGAGTCATGGATACAGAAAATCACTTACTGGATCGAAACAGGATCTTAAACTATGGAGATGAGCAGGTGATAATTAAACTATTAGAGTAGAATTTGCTAGTCAGTTTGGGATATAAAAAATCTAATCGTCATGCCGATACAATAAAATATGATAGAATCAGTGGGAAACTTAACGTATAGTATACAGTAAGTGTAAATATAAACTCACATTTTTGTTCTTCACGCAATACTGAGATAAATTACATCCTTCTCTGATCTTTGATTTTGGTTGTAAAATCCAAACTAATCGAAATTCCGATTTGGAAAATAGTAAATTAACAGATAAAAGAAACAACATCGTGACCTTAATTGGATTCAAACTAAGTTTTTCAGATATCAGGGTGATGAACGAATATTAAGTAGGGAGAACTCAATTGTTGTTCAATGCAAAATAACACAGTTGCTTAGTAAAATATGAAAATCATACAATAAATATATCATTTGCGCACCTTCTTTGCGTCCCCTTTACATACTCCATTATTCTTCTTATTCTGTTGTGATTTTGATTCCTATTCGATTTCCATCCCATTCTCTTCAATTATGCTGTCAGTCATTTCATTCTCGATCGCGGCTACATACTAGTTATATCTGTCAGGTTAAGTAGCATATATTACACCAGGACTAAAGACAAACAAGATTGCCCAGTAAAAAGGTTGTGACGATAACTGGATTTCACTCAACTCATCAACCAATCAAACTCAGACCACCGCTGAAAATCTGGAAGCACTTGGTGGCTGTTTCATCTTAATATGAGACTCCTCAGTAGTAGGCAACCATGACCGCGCCCAGGAAAATCAGTATCGTGCGCGAACACTAAAAATCTAGACCAGTGGGTTGGCATCCAGCGGTGTTAAGTTTTAAGTTCAATCATTCCTCGACACATTGCAACCATCGTCTTTTGGTTTCCATAGTCAATGGTCTAGAGTTAAGCAACTTGCGCGAAATTGGATGTCACGGGTTAAATTCCGTGTGAAAGGGTCGTGGATGCTCACGTCTGAAGAGTCACATACTAGAGTGAAACAGCCACCAAGTGCGTCCAGATTTCTAGTGGTGTTTCAAGTTAGATCGATTGTTGATTTCAATCATACTGAAATATGTTCTGGTTCGGTAATAATTATATGTAAAAGTGGGGTTTCTTGAGTGTTATTCAATTTACTATGCACTCCATTTTAAAAAATATTAAAACAACACCTCGAAATTAGTTTTAGAGACAAACTAATATAAGTTACGTTTGATAGGAAATCATGTCCGGTGTACGAAATTGATTGTTTGATAATATGATCAGTAACTAAATGACATGATCGTATCACTCAAAATTCAGACGCTTCTATATTATTCCAATTATACCTTGATTTGCCCATTCGAAATTAATTCAATTGCATTGAAAATTCCTTCCTCATTCCCATTCTACCATTACATTCAGTAGACAAGCTACCAACAGCAATGACCATATTTTTCAGGAAGAAAAACCTGTTATAAATGTAGATAATATACCTAAAACATTGTTCTGAGATGATGAGCTCTGCTTAGTTGAATGAAAATAATCTAAGTCAGCTGATGAATAATAATCGCATCACAGTCACAATCCACTTATTATTGATCACATATGAGATAGATTACCGAACTCGCAGTGAGCAGTTGTGATTAATAGAATCCGATCATGTCGTGATTGGAAAGATAACAATTAATGATTGTAGATGATGGTCGCGCTTTGTATTGAATTGAATAAGAATAGTTAATCAAACCAATAAACTTCTATTCAGTTTTCTAAATGTATCACGCTCGACTTGAAAACTTAAGGTCATGATTTCCATCTTTACTGGTTTATTGCTTAAGCACAGGTGATCATTCACGAGCAAAAACCAATCTTCTTTGTCCTCAATGCCTCTCCAACTGATGTGTTTGCTGAATAATATCTGTTCATTTGGAAAATAATCGATTCATTATGATTACGAGTACTCAGTTCAGAATAAATCATCACTTTTATGAGCTTACAGCAAAGTGTGAACAATTATCAGAATAAACTCAAAAATACAACTTCGTTAGGAGAAATAATGCAATACTAACTCTACTATATAATCATGTTGCTTGACTTAATTTGAGTCAGTTGTCAACAAATAAAAAACTGGTGTGGAGAGATTTTAGGAAAAGTAATCCGAGAATTAATAGCTTTTGAAAGTTAAATTACAGTAAATCTAATACATATATCCAGGAGTATGTAGAATTAATAACACTTAGTTAACAGTATTTTTCTGCCATCATCGCCGCTATAAACGATTTAAAAGTTATTAAAGGATTCCATGGTGTTTAGAAGTATTCAAACTGATTTGATAACTAAGAATTCCCAAAATAGTGCAATTTAAGGCCGATAGAACTAAACGAGTACAACTGAACGCATTATGATTCAGATCATGAATCGGTGAATGTTAGACTACCATTGAAAACCGGGAAGCACTGGACGGCCGTTTCATCCTAGTATTGGACTACTCAATAACGCTCATACAGGATCCCGCACTCAACATTTGAACCCAGAAATTTCGGTTTCGCACGCTGGCTCAGTTGTTCAGAGGTTAAGCGCTTGCGAACAAGACCAAAGGTCACGGGTTCAAGTCCCGCATACAGGATCGTGAATGAACACTTCTGAGTAGTCCCATACTAGGGCGAAACGGTCGTCCAATCTTTCCAGGTTTTCAATGGTGGTTCAACTTATATTGACTTAGGAATTCAACTATTAAAATATAGAAACCATATGGACTAACTGTTATTGATCGCACGTAAAAAATTACTTTATTCATTTTGATAACGTAATTCTATTATCAAATAATCTGGTTTGAATGAGATAAATAGTTAATGCTAGATGAACTGATAGTTTCAGTCTTGCTACTATATCGAAAGTTCAGTTCAAATAAAATAGATTATCAATCATAGTACCTATAATATTAAAATATTTTTAGAAACGATATTTTATTACTACTGTGGTGTGTGCTACTTATATTGACATAAGTAGTATATGATGTTAGTCGTGAACAGAAAGTCTGGAAGCAGAGAGACAAGAAGATCGAACAGTAAAGAATCGAAACAGAATGCAATTTGTATGAAAATGCAAGAACAATGAAGTCTGAGTCATTAAGAGTCAATTGGTGGACATTTTGCAAATTAAGCATTTACTTAATTATTGTTAGATTTTATTAACAGGTTCTGTAATTTTGTGTTAAGTACATTTGATTGTTCAGCGAAGGGATCTCTTTCCAACGAATTTATTATCAAGCTGTACAATCATATGTGTATATGAGAATTTTTGTAAGAGTACTAATACCGTGAGGAAATGTGAACACAGTTAACCATGACGTTTGATTGTCCCCACTCGTGTTCTGTTCACTACACTACTTCAAATAAAAATCAGTAATATACATAACTTACTAACACAATATACTTTACAGTAAATGTGTATTAGAATAAAAACACGAATGGATTGGTTTCTATTATATCCTTTACTAACAAAATCGATTTTAGTCCTAATAATCGTGCTAAATACTTAAGGTAAATCATGTTGTTTTTTTATAGGAGTATAGTTTTAGTTTAATTAGAAACTTGATCTATACAAAAAGAAGTAATGTTTATTTGGATCAAATTACTTTAAAGAGAATACGAATCTTGAATATAATCGATTTGTTAACATGTAGGGGTTACAAATATAAATCATGAACTGTTTATAAATACCTGTGATGTCTAATGGAATAGTATATATGAATAACGTTTTGTTAAATGTTCTAGAACAATCTGGATGAAATAATGCATTCTTATTTTCTACTATCTACAGTAGTTTTAACTTTATCGCTTATATTTCTTGAAGGAATTAATGGTAAGTTTATTAAAATATGATTAGTTGATTGTGTGAATAATGATGTTGATAAATGATTTCTAGGGTTGGGGAATCATACTAAATATCTGTCAATATTTGCTTACTGGTTAGCGTTTTTTAGCGAGTTAGTTTTCTACGGAATAGGGCCGCTAACCTCATACCCAACCCTCCTCTTTTACCCGGGCTTGGGACCGGCAAAACTCTAGAAGAGCTATAGGCGGAGTTCAGTATCTGCTTAACTGAATACAAATGGACTCAAATTATCTCATGTTTTCTAAACCGTTACTTTTAAATATCACGATATATGTAGTTTACTTACTTTCTAGAAATCGGTCATTTCAAGTTTCGTTTGTTAAAACAACATGTATGATAAAGTCTTGATTGGTAATTACTAAAAAATTTGAATATTTGACTGTGGTCCATAAAAACATCTGAGACGCATTACTCTTATCAACATCAAATCATGTGGTGTGTGCTACTGATGTCGACAAATATAAGTAGTATGTATCGTCAACAGAAAGTGAAATGCATGGTGGCAGAAGGTTAAGAAGATTGAAGAAAAGAGAACGAGAACAGAGAATGATGGATGTGAAAACGAAGAAAAATTGAAATCTGAGGCGATTGATTGACATTTTGCAAATGAAGAACTTACTGCATGATTCACATTCTGTAATTTTGTGTTCAAATAAATTCGATTGTCTCCACTTGTGTTCTCGTTCACTACAATATCAATCCCATCAATAATGACCTTAATTAATTTTTTAGTTAGTACTATGGTCTTTCAAGTCAGAGTTAAGGAGAATGTTTCATTTTCGGATTCACAGAATGTTTTATAAAATTACCACTTTTTAGTGTGTTAATTACAGATGGTTACTACAGTCTAAATCTATAAATATGTAGTAAAGATGTATTTGTTATTTCTACTTGAGTGTAAAGGCAATTTGGTGACATTAACATATCCCGTTTTCCGTTTAAAAATGAGTGTTTTCGGCAACTGATGCGATCTTTCTGTTTAATCACAACACTGAATATTTTTCCTTGATAACCAAGCAATTACGTATTGAGCAATTTTAATATCCTATATACAGTAGTGAATGGAGAAGGTGGTAAGTCAAACCATGATTATACTGAAATCACTTAAAATAAGAATCTGATAAACTTATAAATGACTCCCTCTGAAAAAACGGTTATTCACATTTGTCTATTCATTCAGTACATGATATAACGCAGACAAAAGCTTAAAATATCAACTCGAGATATTTGCTTTAATATTAAACAGGTCATGTTAATTGAGTTTGTCTACACCAGTTTGATAATATTCACTAATTTAAACAGTATGTTATTGTTCTTGTTATTACTGATACTAAACATCATGACAACTTATCAACTTGATGTGGTGGATATTATTCCTTGCATTTATGCCCATTATTCTTCTTCTGAGAAAATGACCATAGCATCAAATAAAGTAAATTTGTACTGTGTAAGATATTTCAGCAAATAGACGACACGCACTTTATATTATTTTCTATAGAATGTATTTTAGTCAGTGCTATAAACGTTTATCATCAAGATAGTCAAGATAATTAACATGCATAGTTATTTAGCGTTAACATGATAAATTATTTTGGTTTAGTTACTAGGCTGCGAAAAGTACCAAGCCTTGACAATAATGTTTCTATTACACCAACGAACGGTACTCATGTTTCTGTAGCTTAACAAATAAATTTGACATTTGAAGTTATGTTTATTGGATTTGAGTTTCGAAAGGAGTTTTGCAATGCATGTAGAAGTGTTACTTTGATGGTGTTTTTTTGGTAATGAATGACATTTAAGACATTCCAAATTTTACTTTTCTATTTCTCATTGAGTATATAAACTACGGTATTTGATAAAAATTACTTTGAAAATAGAAAACTTACAGAATACAAATGTCGTTTCTTAGTTATTTTCGACGTTAGGTAAGTTTAACTATAAAAGTAGATTTAAAATAGGTCATTTAAACTCTCGTAGATATTTCTTAATCATTAATTTGCTATTACAGTTGCTCAGAAGTAGATTTATGATTTTCATTGTCATCCAGTAACGCAAGTCAGTTTAATGGTGAACCATTATGGCAATGAAAACAGTTTTACTTAGAAAAAGTTGTTATATAAACATTAATCAGTAGTTTATAGCTACATTACGTTTAATGTGAACCATTCTTTAATGAACTTTGGTGTTAGTTTAGAACAGGTAAAGTAATCCATTCAAAGTATTAGATTTGTTACTGTGACATCAATTTTTAGTAGTTGAAATCATGAGTCAATTGAAACTAGACCACCATGAACAACCTGGAAGCACTGGACGGTCGTTTCGTTCTAACGTGAGACTCCTCTGCAGTGCACATCCAAGATCTTACATCTCCAGACTCGAACCCAGGACCTATCGGTCTTGCGCGCGAACGCCTAACCTCTAGACCACTGAGCGGGTTGGCATCCAACAGTGTTAATGTCTAACTTCAACCAATCCACGAAATTGAGCAACACACCCACCATTGTCTTCACTGTGTTACTATTTCACAACAGACCTGGTTGAACTCCACTGCTCATTGCTTCTCACTAGGACCGCTCCTGGATTCGAATCTCGCGAGATGAGATCGTGGAAGAGCACAGCTGAGGAGTTCAGTGCTTCCAGGTTTTCCATGGTGGTCTGGCTTCAATTGACTCATGATTTCAAGTACTAAAATACTATAACATCCACAAAGTTAATATACATTCAACAACTTAGTGTTTTCATTGATATATTAGATGTCTCAAGCTGATCTAAAATGTAAATGTCGTACTCTAGGAAAAGTTTCCTTAATGAATCAAAATTATGTCAGATAACTAATATTGAACAATGAAACTGTGGTGTTCAAGTATGTAAATCAACATACGTTAGTTCTTTTGAGGTAGTCGAATTACTCTTATGGGATTTTCAATACAAGTTTTGAGACTGTTTTCAGAAGTCAATATTTTATTTTTCTGTTATAAACATATTAATAATTAACATTTAAATATACAGGATATTTTTCTTGGAATGTTGGTAAGTTTATCTCATCTTTAACTACGTGTAAAATTCATAAGTAAATCATGTTTGTTGAGTAGTGGACAATTTGAATATGGTTTATTCATGAAACGAAATCAGAAATGGATCTTTTAACGTGAAGTCTTACGATGTAGCTATGTTTTCATATTATTGGGTTTCTCAATTGCGTGTATTCAACATTAAACATTCAGTCAGATCATTAACCTTTAGGTATATCACGGAGTTTAATATCAATGATCTACTTTCGTCTAATAATATCAGTGGTCAACCAGCTCACTCGAAACATGATTCTTTTTAAAAATAAAAATCCATCTTGACACTACTCACAAGCCAACATAGGATTACTGTAAAGTTAGGTCACTTATATAAGTCATTCAATGTAATTGCATTTGTCCAGTCAGCAATGAGTACTAAATCATTGATTTTTGGCACTTTGTATAAGCAATGATGATGTTCTAATAATGCTATGTATTTTATCATTTACTGTGTAATGAATAAACTAAATTGTCTAATTTCTTTACCAACAGGTCAAACTTGTGTTTACGTTTACAAGAAACATTCGATTTCTTCCTTGAAGATTTGAAAAAGAAATACGGGGACAACGAAACTCATGAATTATGTAACTCCTCTTACTCTGTTAAGTTTTCTTCTTAATACAATTTAAACTAGACATTTTACCTAATTAAGAATTAGTATAAGCAACGAGATTTATCGAATGCCAAACTTTTGTACATTATAGTAGCTTCTGGTTGTTGTAACAGTGAAATGCTTCACTACATGTATTAAACAAAAATAATACCAAACTATTATAAAAATTATTTGTGTTTTTTATGCGCCATTCAAACTTCGAATATGATGAAAAGAATATTTGATAAATATTTAAGTTCTCAGAAGGGATTTTGTGGAGATTTTAGAAATTTCACTGATTGAAATCATGAGTCAATTGAAGCTAGACCACCATGGAAAACCTGGGAGCATTGGACGGCCGTTTCGTCCTACTATGGAACTTCTCAGTAGTGCGCATCCACGATCCCGCACCTCGCGAGATTCCAACCCAGGACCTATCAGTCTCGCGCCAGGCGCTTAACCAACTAGACCACTGGGCCGGCATCCAACGGTGTTAATGTCTAACTTCAACGAATCCACGAAGTTGTGCCACCGTACAGAATTGTGTTCAGCGAGCTAATATCTCACAACAGATCTGATTGAACTCCACTGGTCACGGCTTCTCATTAGAACTCCAGGAGTATCTCTTGAAGTCAGTCACTAATGAGCAGATGATTATGATCAGAAGGGGTTTTGTGGAGATTTTAGAAATATTTAAGTAACTAATAAACTGATCATATTATTAACATAAGTAAATGGAAATATAAAAAATGTATTAAGATTAATACAGTCTACATATCACAAATAGTGAATCTGTAAACAAACATTTTTCATTGATTTAAGCACAACTGTACAACAACAAAAGTTTTTCAAAAGTAAATATTCATGTTTTGAATTTCATTTGGTAAATTTATTTTGTATTTAGTAACATTAACACACATGATCAAGATGAATAATTTAATTCTTACTGAAGATCTTTATTCAAAAATATTTTTGAGCAATTTGTTTACTGAAGCATTATTCTATTCATTCACTGAAAACAATCACATTAGAAAATAATGATAATCATTATTATCTTGAGAAAAGTGGTACATCTGGAAGTTCAGCACTGAACTTTAATTTAATGTGTTTGGGTATTGTAATATCTTGTGGGCGAGACTCTAATTTAAGGACGACCTTTGAACGAATCTTAAGTGACCCTGACAATTATTAGCCAATCAGAAGAAAGTTAGTATAAAGTGAAAATATATTATATGAAAGTAATGAATTACAGTGGATATTCTCCTTTTACATGATGTAAAAACTTGTTAAGGTTTGATTAAGGTTCAGAGGTTTTGAATTCACAATGCATATGGAATAGAAACTCGTCAATTGGGTTAGGGTTAGGTTTACGGCTAAGGTTAAGGTGAGTTAGGATTTCGGGTTAAGGTTAGCGTTAGGTTAGAGTTTAGGGTTAGGATTAGGGTGACAACATACGGTTAGGGCTAAGGTTAGGGTTTAGGGTTAAGGTTAGGGTTTAGGGTTAGGTGAGAGTTAAAGTTTAGGGTTAGGTGAGGGTTAGGGTTAGGATGCTAACATACGAGTTTTTAAATCATGTAAAAGAAGAATATCCACTGTAAATTATTACTTTCTTTTAATATATTTTTACTTTATGCTGTCTTCTGATTGCCTAATAATTGAAATCGCTCAAACGCTTCTGATTGGCTCGTCCCTAAATTAGAGTCTCGCCTTTTCATCTGTTGTAACCTTTCATTAATCACCTACTCTCTAAAATCCGCTGTGAACTGATCGTATGTTAGGATCGCGTGTTAAACTTCGCTCCGTGACCTTGAAATTGCTCAAACGCTTCTGATTGGCTCGTCCCTAAATTAGAGTCTCGCCATCTTGTGCTCTGTGTCCTATCAATGTATATCGCAATGATACCGCCAATTAGAGAACAGTGAATTATCGACCGGACCAATGGCACATAAAACAAGTACAAGCAGTCTAGAATCCTCATCGGTCCTGCTTCCCGCCTAGCCCTGCCTGTTAAGTCCAGAACACTAATCTCAAACTCTGCGATATGAATCATTTATTTCAAACATACTGGGTTTATATATCAACCAGACAAACCACATCACACCATAAAACAGGAAACAAAATTTGTACAAGATTTATCCACAACCACAACATCAGCCTTGAAGCTTTAGCTAAACTACAAATGGACGATCCAGATTTGAAGACCTGCAAACGGAAGTCTAACTTGAATCTTAAACCTGTACGCATTCCTTTCTCAGATGCATCTATTATTTGCGACACTTCAACGGGTAATAATCGCCCCTTTGTGCCACAACCCTGTCGACGAAAAATATTTCAACAGCTACATGGACTGTCGCATCCAGGCATCAGAGCTACCACGAAGCTTATCACAGAACGCTTTGTTTGGCCAAAAATCAATTCGGATGTTAAACGTTGGACACGTGGCTGCTTACAGTGCCAACGCAGCAAAATCCAAAAACACACTATCAGCCCGATTGGGGAATTCCCTATTCCCGACAAACGTTTTCAACATATTCATTTGGACTTAGTTGGGCCACTGCCTCCGTCCAATTCCTTCACCCACATTTTCACCGCAGTAGACAGGTTTACTAGATGGGCCATAGCCTGCCCCATAAAAGACACTTCGGCAGAAACAGTCGCTTCAGGCTTCCTCGACCGCTGGATATCTAACTATGGAGTACCATCAATAATCACAACAGATCGTGGTCCCCAATCTCAATCTGTCCTTTTTCAGGAGTTCACTAAACTTCTAGGGGTCAACCACATTAATACCACAGCTTACCACCCAGCAGCTAATGGCATGGTTGAAAGATTCCATCGCCAATTAAAAAGCTCACTGATGGCGCAAGCTGACTCATCAAAGTGGAGCGATGCCTTACCGCTTGTACTCCTCGGTACTCGTTCAACCATAAAGGAAGACATTGGATGTACAGCCACCGAGTTAGTCTATGGTACAACTCCAACGTCACCTCGTCAACTAGTCAACTATGAACCTACAACGCACGGGGATTCTACTCACTTCGCCTATTACAAACGATGCAGAATATTAAAGCAATATCCCCTCGTGAACACAACAACCGAGTCCAACTTGATAAAAACCTTGAACGTGCAAATTTGTCTTCATCCGAGTAGATGCAGTTAAAAAACCATTAAAACAACCATACAAAGGCCCATATAAAGTAATTAAACGCACACAAAAATACTTCATCATCAACAGAGATGGCAACAAGCAGACCATTTCTATAGACAGAATCAAATCTGCTTTCTATGAAGTTACTCAAGTCCAAGAAGACAACGCCGTTGACAAACAACCCCTCCCACCAGTGACTGAAAAGCCAGTGGAGGATAAAAAACTTAATACTAAGCCTTCTTGTTTAACACGCTCCGGTAGACTTATAAACAAACCTAAGCGTTATGTCCATTTCGTCGATTAAAAAAAACAACAAAGCACACACTGACCGATGTCACACACTACTAATTTCACCCAAAAAACTTTTTTTTCCTTTTCACAGTGTACATAATCACATTTTTCCACAATTATTCGTTTTGTCACATTTATTTTTTTTTATGAAAAATTTTTTTTGTTACTATAATAAACGAGTAAACTCTATTTAATTACTCATTTATTGTACACAAAAATAAACAGTTCAATTTTTCTTTTGGGTCATTAGCAGTTTTGCACTTCATTATTATCATTGTTAGCCAACCAAGACATTAAATGACAGTGTCTTCATTTTTTTGTGTGTGTTTATTATGCTATGCTACATCTCTGCTACATGTCATACTCATCTCCACATTTTTGTTAGCTATAACTGTAAATATTATTTTTGTATACATGTATATATCATATCCTTACATTGTTTTTTTATTATAACCAGTGTTACCTCCGGACACTCTGGGGGGAGCTATATGGAGATATGACTGACAAGTTTATTTTGTAAATACTTTTCAATGTTATTTGTATTTATTTTGTCAACCTTCCACTGTATTTATATTTAACATTAAATGACTGTAACTGTTGTTTTAGTAAGCGAATATCCAGGTATGCTTTCACTTTTCTCAACAAGAGTTGCCCCTATTCGAGATGTTCTCCCAACTGAAGTGATCACAGCCCCATGAGTGGATAGCTTTAAGAGGAGACTTGATGAACAGGTGCTGACACGTAGATTACCATCTCCCTCACGTATCAGCTGTGTCTGGTGCCTGTCCCATAATTTAAACGATCATCATTAACACATATCAGTAACTAATTCCAATCTCTCTCATTATCATTTACGCCTACCCTTTTGCTCTTTCAATTCGGTCTTATCACAAATTACCAATTAGTTAACTTATTTATTTTTTGGGACAATCGTCTACTTTTAGCACTCGAATAAACACTTAATCATTTTTATGATTACAACCAACCAACCTCCGTCATGTTATGTGATAGCTGCTGGTTTTCAGGATTCTCGTTGCTCTAAGACAAACTCCCTCAAAACACAAGATATACAAATCCACAAGCAAATATCATACTTACTAGAATTAATGCAGTCAAGTAACTGTACTATCACTCGTTGGAGACTACAAAACACGTATATCCGTACCGAAACAACGAGAAGCGAGAGCAAAGAAATCAATCGGTGAGAAAAATCTCGTCAGAAAACTAGCTGATGTTGAATATCGGAACTGTAGGTCCTAAATGAAACGAAATATCATATCATTAATTTATAATATTGCTTGACTTCTATAGATGAGTTAACTAATTTAAATATCTCAAACTCTTTGGAAGTAACTTTGTACATTAATTGCAAATTATCAGAAGTGAATACTTTAGAAACGAAATGTGATTCCACGAAAGGTTATTGTTAGGCCTAAAAAATAATGAAGTCATTTTCAATGTCTGTGAATAATTTTTTCATTGAATTAACTCTGCATCCTACAAATCATACATTTCGCTCTTACGCATCTACTTCCCATATTTAGCTGCAATCTAGATACTATGATCACCATGATCACGTTAGAACGCTTCTAATTGATCTTATCAACAATTTATGGTAATTTTGATCAAGAACTGCTTCATTACAAATTTCGTCACCTCGACAGTGGACCGAAGTTCGAAATATTGATCATTGATAAATATGCTATCGCAGCAATTACGAAACCTGAAAGTCATGCCTTCGAGTCATACGAGATCCTACGTTCAATTCTACGTGGATGCATCGGGTGCCAACTGTAGAGGGGCTAACTAATATTACCATATGTATATCTTCATTCATGTTTTTCTAATAATTCTCCAAATGATGTTGGTTAGTAATGAAACTCCAATCAACTCTTATTTCAAGATATGAAGTTACAGTCTAATAAGCCTACCACTAATTCTTTCAAGGAATATTGGCGTTGATGTTGAAATTAATGTAGGTCGATGGAAATGAGTACATTATTGTATATAGATATCCCTAGAGCATTTTTGGCAAAGGTTGTATTCACCGTTGATTATGAATAAAAGGCATTTACAAACAGGTAAATATTTGTATTTGTACCTTTACACGTTAACTGATACATTGGATCAATCAAAAGTCGATAAAATGATAAGTATACGTTATTAGACAAGAAATAATTAAAATCTCCCAAAAATAATAAATAGATCATTGGTGACTGAGTTTTTAAGAAACATGTTCTGGTTCGGTTGGTCAATAAACCTTTTTCTTAATTTGAGTCTTTTCACTCGAATAGATGGTTGCACTCAAAAATGGGATGATTGAACATCATTATTAAAATTGGGCACTGCAAAACACAACATGATCTAATCGATTTCATACAGGATCTGTCTTCGTTAAAAGAGATTCGATATAAACGAATACTGAGAATATGAATACTAAAATGAAGATTTCAAAGAAAACAAAACATAAATCCCAGATAGGATTGCTAGCCAATATCTGAAAATACAATTTTACTCTTGTCATGTTCACAACTCTTATTCTAAATTG
This sequence comes from Schistosoma haematobium, assembly GCF_000699445.3. Lineage (NCBI taxonomy): Eukaryota > Metazoa > Platyhelminthes > Trematoda > Strigeidida > Schistosomatidae > Schistosoma > Schistosoma haematobium. The sequence continues at coordinate 15,835,912 of NC_067201.1, forward strand.
TAAATGGAAGAAGTAAAAAGGAATCTGAATCCGAAATTGTATATTGATTTATTAGTTGTATGATTTTGCCTGATGGCAATATAATTTGCATAATTAAGTCTTTTGATCAATTGTAATATGAGTTGCTTTGTTTTGCATGTATGTGTGTGTATATGTTTATGTTTGCGATTGTTTATATGCTCTAAATGTAACGAAATGTACAATTAGTACTTTATTGTTTCTCATGATATTACGAATAAATTGTATTCAATGGATTGATTTTAGGAAGTAAAAATAGAACACACTTTGTTTACCATCGTCTTTTGGTTTCCATAGTCAATGGTCTAGAGTTAAGCAACTTGCGCGAAATTGGATGTCACGGGTTAAATTCCGTGTGAAAGGGTCGTGGATGCTCACGTCTGAAGAGTCACATACTAGAGTGAAACAGCCACCAAGTGCGTCCAGATTTCTAGTGGTGTTTCAAGTTAGATCGATTGTTGATTTCAATCATACTGAAATATGTTCTGGTTCGGTAATAATTATATGTAAAAGTGGGGTTTCTTGAGTGTTATTCAATTTACTATGCACTCCATTTTAGGAAGTAAAAATAGAACACACTTTGTTTATCAGTAACTAAATGACATGATCGTATCACTCAAAATTCAGACGCTTCTATATTATTCCAATTATACCTTGATTTGCCCATTCGAAATTAATTCAATTGCATTGAAAATTCCTTCCTCATTCCCATTCTACCATTACATTCAGTAGACAAGCTACCAACAGCAATGACCATATTTTTCAGGAAGAAAAACCTGTTATAAATGTAGATAATATACCTAAAACATTGTTCTGAGATGATGAGCTCTGCTTAGTTGAATGAAAATAATCTAAGTCAGCTGATGAATAATAATCGCATCACAGTCACAATCCACTTATTATTGATCACATATGAGATAGATTACCGAACTCGCAGTGAGCAGTTGTGATTAATAGAATCCGATCATGTCGTGATTGGAAAGATAACAATTAATGATTGTAGATGATGGTCGCGCTTTGTATTGAATTGAATAAGAATAGTTAATCAAACCAATAAACTTCTATTCAGTTTTCTAAATGTATCACGCTCGACTTGAAAACTTAAGGTCATGATTTCCATCTTTACTGGTTTATTGCTTAAGCACAGGTGATCATTCACGAGCAAAAACCAATCTTCTTTGTCCTCAATGCCTCTCCAACTGATGTGTTTGCTGAATAATATCTGTTCATTTGGAAAATAATCGATTCATTATGATTACGAGTACTCAGTTCAGAATAAATCATCACTTTTATGAGCTTACAGCAAAGTGTGAACAATTATCAGAATAAACTCAAAAATGCAACTTCGTTAGGAGAAATAATGCAATACTAACTCTACTATATAATCATGTTGCTTGACTTAATTTGAGTCAGTTGTCAACAAATAAAAAAACTGGTGTGGAGAGATTTTAGGAAAAGTAATCCGAGAATTAATAGCTTTTGAAAGTTAAATTACAGTAAATCTAATACATATATCCAGGAGTATGTAGAATTAATAACACTTAGTTAACAGTATTTTTTCTGCCATCATCGCCGCTATAAACGATTTAAAAGTTATTAAAGGATTCCATGGTGTTTAGAAGTATTCAAACTGATTTGATAACTAAGAATTCCCAAAATAGTGCAATTTAAGGCCGATAGAACTAAACGAGTACAACTGAACGCATTATGATTCAGATCATGAATCGGTGAATGTTAGACTACCATTGAAAACCGGGAAGCACTGGACGGCCGTTTCATCCTAGTATTGGACTACTCAATAACGCTCATACAGGATCCCGCACTCAACATTTGAACCCAGAAATTTCGGTTTCGCACGCTGGCTCAGTTGTTCAGAGGTTAAGCGCTTGCGAACAAGACCAAAGGTCACGGGTTCAAGTCCCGCATACAGGATCGTGAATGAACACTTCTGAGTAGTCCCATACTAGGGCGAAACGGTCGTCCAATCTTTCCAGGTTTTCAATGGTGGTTCAACTTATATTGACTTAGGAATTCAACTATTAAAATATAGAAACCATATGGACTAACTGTTATTGATCGCACGTAAAAAATTACTTTATTCATTTTGATAACGTAATTCTATTATCAAATAATCTGGTTTGAATGAGATAAATAGTTAATGCTAGATGAACTGATAGTTTCAGTCTTGCTACTATATCGAAAGTTCAGTTCAAATAAAATAGATTATCAATCATAGTACCTATAATATTAAAATATTTTTAGAAACGATATTTTATTACTACTGTGGTGTGTGCTACTTATATTGACATAAGTAGTATATGATGTTAGTCGTGAACAGAAAGTCTGGAAGCAGAGAGACAAGAAGATCGAACAGTAAAGAATCGAAACAGAATGCAATTTGTATGAAAATGCAAGAACAATGAAGTCTGAGTCATTAAGAGTCAATTGGTGGACATTTTGCAAATTAAGCATTTACTTAATTATTGTTAGATTTTATTAACAGGTTCTGTAATTTTGTGTTAAGTACATTTGATTGTTCAGCGAAGGGATCTCTTTCCAACGAATTTATTATCAAGCTGTACAATCATATGTGTATATGAGAATTTTTGTAAGAGTACTAATACCGTGAGGAAATGTGAACACAGTTAACCATGACGTTTGATTGTCCCCACTCGTGTTCTGTTCACTACACTACTTCAAATAAAAATCAGTAATATACATAACTTACTAACACAATATACTTTACAGTAAATGTGTATTAGAATAAAAACACGAATGGATTGGTTTCTATTATATCCTTTACTAACAAAATCGATTTTAGTCCTAATAATCGTGCTAAATACTTAAGGTAAATCATGTTGTTTTTTTATAGGAGTATAGTTTTAGTTTAATTAGAAACTTGATCTATACAAAAGAAGTAATGTTTATTTGGATCAAATTACTTTAAAGAGAATACGAATCTTGAATATAATCGATTTGTTAACATGTAGGGGTTACAAATATAAATCATGAACTGTTTATAAATACCTGTGATGTCTAATGGAATAGTATATATGAATAACGTTTTGTTAAATGTTCTAGAACAATCTGGATGAAATAATGCATTCTTATTTTCTACTATCTACAGTAGTTTTAACTTTATCGCTTATATTTCTTGAAGGAATTAATGGTAAGTTTATTAAAATATGATTAGTTGATTGTGTGAATAATGATGTTGATAAATGATTTCTAGGGTTGGGGAATCATACTAAATATCTGTCAATATTTGCTTACTGGTTAGCGTTTTTTAGCGAGTTAGTTTTCTACGGAATAGGGCCGCTAACCTCATACCCAACCCTCCTCTTTTACCCGGGCTTGGGACCGGCAAAACTCTAGAAGAGCTATAGGCGGAGTTCAGTATCTGCTTAACTGAATACAAATGGACTCAAATTATCTCATGTTTTCTAAACCGTTACTTTTAAATATCACGATATATGTAGTTTACTTACTTTCTAGAAATCGGTCATTTCAAGTTTCGTTTGTTAAAACAACATGTATGATAAAGTCTTGATTGGTAATTACTAAAAAATTTGAATATTTGACTGTGGTCCATAAAAACATCTGAGACGCATTACTCTTATCAACATCAAATCATGTGGTGTGTGCTACTGATGTCGACAAATATAAGTAGTATGTATCGTCAACAGAAAGTGAAATGCATGGTGGCAGAAGGTTAAGAAGATTGAAGAAAAGAGAACGAGAACAGAGAATGATGGATGTGAAAACGAAGAAAAATTGAAATCTGAGGCGATTGATTGACATTTTGCAAATGAAGAACTTACTGCATGATTCACATTCTGTAATTTTGTGTTCAAATAAATTCGATTGTCTCCACTTGTGTTCTCGTTCACTACAATATCAATCCCATCAATAATGACCTTAATTAATTTTTTAGTTAGTACTATGGTCTTTCAAGTCAGAGTTAAGGAGAATGTTTCATTTTCGGATTCACAGAATGTTTTATAAAATTACCACTTTTTAGTGTGTTAATTACAGATGGTTACTACAGTCTAAATCTATAAATATGTAGTAAAGATGTATTTGTTATTTCTACTTGAGTGTAAAGGCAATTTGGTGACATTAACATATCCCGTTTTCCGTTTAAAAATGAGTGTTTTCGGCAACTGATGCGATCTTTCTGTTTAATCACAACACTGAATATTTTTCCTTGATAACCAAGCAATTACGTATTGAGCAATTTTAATATCCTATATACAGTAGTGAATGGAGAAGGTGGTAAGTCAAACCATGATTATACTGAAATCACTTAAAATAAGAATCTGATAAACTTATAAATGACTCCCTCTGAAAAAACGGTTATTCACATTTGTCTATTCATTCAGTACATGATATAACGCAGACAAAAGCTTAAAATATCAACTCGAGATATTTGCTTTAATATTAAACAGGTCATGTTAATTGAGTTTGTCTACACCAGTTTGATAATATTCACTAATTTAAACAGTATGTTATTGTTCTTGTTATTACTGATACTAAACATCATGACAACTTATCAACTTGATGTGGTGGATATTATTCCTTGCATTTATGCCCATTATTCTTCTTCTGAGAAAATGACCATAGCATCAAATAAAGTAAATTTGTACTGTGTAAGATATTTCAGCAAATAGACGACACGCACTTTATATTATTTTCTATAGAATGTATTTTAGTCAGTGCTATAAACGTTTATCATCAAGATAGTCAAGATAATTAACATGCATAGTTATTTAGCGTTAACATGATAAATTATTTTGGTTTAGTTACTAGGCTGCGAAAAGTACCAAGCCTTGACAATAATGTTTCTATTACACCAACGAACGGTACTCATGTTTCTGTAGCTTAACAAATAAATTTGACATTTGAAGTTATGTTTATTGGATTTGAGTTTCGAAAGGAGTTTTGCAATGCATGTAGAAGTGTTACTTTGATGGTGTTTTTTTGGTAATGAATGACATTTAAGACATTCCAAATTTTACTTTTCTATTTCTCATTGAGTATATAAACTACGGTATTTGATAAAAATTACTTTGAAAATAGAAAACTTACAGAATACAAATGTCGTTTCTTAGTTATTTTCGACGTTAGGTAAGTTTAACTATAAAAGTAGATTTAAAATAGGTCATTTAAACTCTCGTAGATATTTCTTAATCATTAATTTGCTATTACAGTTGCTCAGAAGTAGATTTATGATTTTCATTGTCATCCAGTAACGCAAGTCAGTTTAATGGTGAACCATTATGGCAATGAAAACAGTTTTACTTAGAAAAAGTTGTTATATAAACATTAATCAGTAGTTTATAGCTACATTACGTTTAATGTGAACCATTCTTTAATGAACTTTGGTGTTAGTTTAGAACAGGTAAAGTAATCCATTCAAAGTATTAGATTTGTTACTGTGACATCAATTTTTAGTAGTTGAAATCATGAGTCAATTGAAACTAGACCACCATGAACAACCTGGAAGCACTGGACGGTCGTTTCGTTCTAACGTGAGACTCCTCTGCAGTGCACATCCAAGATCTTACATCTCCAGACTCGAACCCAGGACCTATCGGTCTTGCGCGCGAACGCCTAACCTCTAGACCACTGAGCGGGTTGGCATCCAACAGTGTTAATGTCTAACTTCAACCAATCCACGAAATTGAGCAACACACCCACCATTGTCTTCACTGTGTTACTATTTCACAACAGACCTGGTTGAACTCCACTGCTCATTGCTTCTCACTAGGACCGCTCCTGGATTCGAATCTCGCGAGATGAGATCGTGGAAGAGCACAGCTGAGGAGTTCAGTGCTTCCAGGTTTTCCATGGTGGTCTGGCTTCAATTGACTCATGATTTCAAGTACTAAAATACTATAACATCCACAAAGTTAATATACATTCAACAACTTAGTGTTTTCATTGATATATTAGATGTCTCAAGCTGATCTAAAATGTAAATGTCGTACTCTAGGAAAAGTTTCCTTAATGAATCAAAATTATGTCAGATAACTAATATTGAACAATGAAACTGTGGTGTTCAAGTATGTAAATCAACATACGTTAGTTCTTTTGAGGTAGTCGAATTACTCTTATGGGATTTTCAATACAAGTTTTGAGACTGTTTTCAGAAGTCAATATTTTATTTTTCTGTTATAAACATATTAATAATTAACATTTAAATATACAGGATATTTTTCTTGGAATGTTGGTAAGTTTATCTCATCTTTAACTACGTGTAAAATTCATAAGTAAATCATGTTTGTTGAGTAGTGGACAATTTGAATATGGTTTATTCATGAAACGAAATCAGAAATGGATCTTTTAACGTGAAGTCTTACGATGTAGCTATGTTTTCATATTATTGGGTTTCTCAATTGCGTGTATTCAACATTAAACATTCAGTCAGATCATTAACCTTTAGGTATATCACGGAGTTTAATATCAATGATCTACTTTCGTCTAATAATATCAGTGGTCAACCAGCTCACTCGAAACATGATTCTTTTTAAAAATAAAAATCCATCTTGACACTACTCACAAGCCAACATAGGATTACTGTAAAGTTAGGTCACTTATATAAGTCATTCAATGTAATTGCATTTGTCCAGTCAGCAATGAGTACTAAATCATTGATTTTTGGCACTTTGTATAAGCAATGATGATGTTCTAATAATGCTATGTATTTTATCATTTACTGTGTAATGAATAAACTAAATTGTCTAATTTCTTTACCAACAGGTCAAACTTGTGTTTACGTTTACAAGAAACATTCGATTTCTTCCTTGAAGATTTGAAAAAGAAATACGGGGGACAACGAAACTCATGAATTATGTAACTCCTCTTACTCTGTTAAGTTTTCTTCTTAATACAATTTAAACTAGACATTTTACCTAATTAAGAATTAGTATAAGCAACGAGATTTATCGAATGCCAAACTTTTGTACATTATAGTAGCTTCTGGTTGTTGTAACAGTGAAATGCTTCACTACATGTATTAAACAAAAATAATACCAAACTATTATAAAAATTATTTGTGTTTTTTATGCGCCATTCAAACTTCGAATATGATGAAAAGAATATTTGATAAATATTTAAGTTCTCAGAAGGGATTTTGTGGAGATTTTAGAAATTTCACTGATTGAAATCATGAGTCAATTGAAGCTAGACCACCATGGAAAACCTGGGAGCATTGGACGGCCGTTTCGTCCTACTATGGAACTTCTCAGTAGTGCGCATCCACGATCCCGCACCTCGCGAGATTCCAACCCAGGACCTATCAGTCTCGCGCCAGGCGCTTAACCAACTAGACCACTGGGCCGGCATCCAACGGTGTTAATGTCTAACTTCAACGAATCCACGAAGTTGTGCCACCGTACAGAATTGTGTTCAGCGAGCTAATATCTCACAACAGATCTGATTGAACTCCACTGGTCACGGCTTCTCATTAGAACTCCAGGAGTATCTCTTGAAGTCAGTCACTAATGAGCAGATGATTATGATCAGAAGGGGTTTTGTGGAGATTTTAGAAATATTTAAGTAACTAATAAACTGATCATATTATTAACATAAGTAAATGGAAATATAAAAAATGTATTAAGATTAATACAGTCTACATATCACAAATAGTGAATCTGTAAACAAACATTTTTCATTGATTTAAGCACAACTGTACAACAACAAAAGTTTTTCAAAAGTAAATATTCATGTTTTGAATTTCATTTGGTAAATTTATTTTGTATTTAGTAACATTAACACACATGATCAAGATGAATAATTTAATTCTTACTGAAGATCTTTATTCAAAAATATTTTTGAGCAATTTGTTTACTGAAGCATTATTCTATTCATTCACTGAAAACAATCACATTAGAAAATAATGATAATCATTATTATCTTGAGAAAAGTGGTACATCTGGAAGTTCAGCACTGAACTTTAATTTAATGTGTTTGGGTATTGTAATATCTTGTGGGCGAGACTCTAATTTAAGGACGACCTTTGAACGAATCTTAAGTGACCCTGACAATTATTAGCCAATCAGAAGAAAGTTAGTATAAAGTGAAAATATATTATATGAAAGTAATGAATTACAGTGGATATTCTCCTTTTACATGATGTAAAAACTTGTTAAGGTTTGATTAAGGTTCAGAGGTTTTGAATTCACAATGCATATGGAATAGAAACTCGTCAATTGGGTTAGGGTTAGGTTTACGGCTAAGGTTAAGGTGAGTTAGGATTTCGGGTTAAGGTTAGCGTTAGGTTAGAGTTTAGGGTTAGGATTAGGGTGACAACATACGGTTAGGGCTAAGGTTAGGGTTTAGGGTTAAGGTTAGGGTTTAGGGTTAGGTGAGAGTTAAAGTTTAGGGTTAGGTGAGGGTTAGGGTTAGGATGCTAACATACGAGTTTTTAAATCATGTAAAAGAAGAATATCCACTGTAAATTATTACTTTCTTTTAATATATTTTTACTTTATGCTGTCTTCTGATTGCCTAATAATTGAAATCGCTCAAACGCTTCTGATTGGCTCGTCCCTAAATTAGAGTCTCGCCTTTTCATCTGTTGTAACCTTTCATTAATCACCTACTCTCTAAAATCCGCTGTGAACTGATCGTATGTTAGGATCGCGTGTTAAACTTCGCTCCGTGACCTTGAAATTGCTCAAACGCTTCTGATTGGCTCGTCCCTAAATTAGAGTCTCGCCATCTTGTGCTCTGTGTCCTATCAATGTATATCGCAATGATACCGCCAATTAGAGAACAGTGAATTATCGACCGGACCAATGGCACATAAAACAAGTACAAGCAGTCTAGAATCCTCATCGGTCCTGCTTCCCGCCTAGCCCTGCCTGTTAAGTCCAGAACACTAATCTCAAACTCTGCGATATGAATCATTTATTTCAAACATACTGGGTTTATATATCAACCAGACAAACCACATCACACCATAAAACAGGAAACAAAATTTGTACAAGATTTATCCACAACCACAACATCAGCCTTGAAGCTTTAGCTAAACTACAAATGGACGATCCAGATTTGAAGACCTGCAAACGGAAGTCTAACTTGAATCTTAAACCTGTACGCATTCCTTTCTCAGATGCATCTATTATTTGCGACACTTCAACGGGTAATAATCGCCCCTTTGTGCCACAACCCTGTCGACGAAAAATATTTCAACAGCTACATGGACTGTCGCATCCAGGCATCAGAGCTACCACGAAGCTTATCACAGAACGCTTTGTTTGGCCAAAAATCAATTCGGATGTTAAACGTTGGACACGTGGCTGCTTACAGTGCCAACGCAGCAAAATCCAAAAACACACTATCAGCCCGATTGGGGAATTCCCTATTCCCGACAAACGTTTTCAACATATTCATTTGGACTTAGTTGGGCCACTGCCTCCGTCCAATTCCTTCACCCACATTTTCACCGCAGTAGACAGGTTTACTAGATGGGCCATAGCCTGCCCCATAAAAGACACTTCGGCAGAAACAGTCGCTTCAGGCTTCCTCGACCGCTGGATATCTAACTATGGAGTACCATCAATAATCACAACAGATCGTGGTCCCCAATCTCAATCTGTCCTTTTTCAGGAGTTCACTAAACTTCTAGGGGTCAACCACATTAATACCACAGCTTACCACCCAGCAGCTAATGGCATGGTTGAAAGATTCCATCGCCAATTAAAAAGCTCACTGATGGCGCAAGCTGACTCATCAAAGTGGAGCGATGCCTTACCGCTTGTACTCCTCGGTACTCGTTCAACCATAAAGGAAGACATTGGATGTACAGCCACCGAGTTAGTCTATGGTACAACTCCAACGTCACCTCGTCAACTAGTCAACTATGAACCTACAACGCACGGGGATTCTACTCACTTCGCCTATTACAAACGATGCAGAATATTAAAGCAATATCCCCTCGTGAACACAACAACCGAGTCCAACTTGATAAAAACCTTGAACGTGCAAATTTGTCTTCATCCGAGTAGATGCAGTTAAAAAACCATTAAAACAACCATACAAAGGCCCATATAAAGTAATTAAACGCACACAAAAATACTTCATCATCAACAGAGATGGCAACAAGCAGACCATTTCTATAGACAGAATCAAATCTGCTTTCTATGAAGTTACTCAAGTCCAAGAAGACAACGCCGTTGACAAACAACCCCTCCCACCAGTGACTGAAAAGCCAGTGGAGGATAAAAAACTTAATACTAAGCCTTCTTGTTTAACACGCTCCGGTAGACTTATAAACAAACCTAAGCGTTATGTCCATTTCGTCGATTAAAAAAAACAACAAAGCACACACTGACCGATGTCACACACTACTAATTTCACCCAAAAACTTTTTTTCCTTTTCACAGTGTACATAATCACATTTTTCCACAATTATTCGTTTTGTCACATTTATTTTTTTTTATGAAAAATTTTTTTTGTTACTATAATAAACGAGTAAACTCTATTTAATTACTCATTTATTGTACACAAAAATAAACAGTTCAATTTTTCTTTTGGGTCATTAGCAGTTTTGCACTTCATTATTATCATTGTTAGCCAACCAAGACATTAAATGACAGTGTCTTCATTTTTTTGTGTGTGTTTATTATGCTATGCTACATCTCTGCTACATGTCATACTCATCTCCACATTTTTGTTAGCTATAACTGTAAATATTATTTTTGTATACATGTATATATCATATCCTTACATTGTTTTTTTATTATAACCAGTGTTACCTCCGGACACTCTGGGGGGAGCTATATGGAGATATGACTGACAAGTTTATTTTGTAAATACTTTTCAATGTTATTTGTATTTATTTTGTCAACCTTCCACTGTATTTATATTTAACATTAAATGACTGTAACTGTTGTTTTAGTAAGCGAATATCCAGGTATGCTTTCACTTTTCTCAACAAGAGTTGCCCCTATTCGAGATGTTCTCCCAACTGAAGTGATCACAGCCCCATGAGTGGATAGCTTTAAGAGGAGACTTGATGAACAGGTGCTGACACGTAGATTACCATCTCCCTCACGTATCAGCTGTGTCTGGTGCCTGTCCCATAATTTAAACGATCATCATTAACACATATCAGTAACTAATTCCAATCTCTCTCATTATCATTTACGCCTACCCTTTTGCTCTTTCAATTCGGTCTTATCACAAATTACCAATTAGTTAACTTATTTATTTTTTGGGACAATCGTCTACTTTTAGCACTCGAATAAACACTTAATCATTTTTATGATTACAACCAACCAACCTCCGTCATGTTATGTGATAGCTGCTGGTTTTCAGGATTCTCGTTGCTCTAAGACAAACTCCCTCAAAACACAAGATATACAAATCCACAAGCAAATATCATACTTACTAGAATTAATGCAGTCAAGTAACTGTACTATCACTCGTTGGAGACTACAAAACACGTATATCCGTACCGAAACAACGAGAAGCGAGAGCAAAGAAATCAATCGGTGAGAAAAATCTCGTCAGAAAACTAGCTGATGTTGAATATCGGAACTGTAGGTCCTAAATGAAACGAAATATCATATCATTAATTTATAATATTGCTTGACTTCTATAGATGAGTTAACTAATTTAAATATCTCAAACTCTTTGGAAGTAACTTTGTACATTAATTGCAAATTATCAGAAGTGAATACTTTAGAAACGAAATGTGATTCCACGAAAGGTTATTGTTAGGCCTAAAAATAATGAAGTCATTTTCAATGTCTGTGAATAATTTTTTTCATTGAATTAACTCTGCATCCTACAAATCATACATTTCGCTCTTACGCATCTACTTCCCATATTTAGCTGCAATCTAGATACTATGATCACCATGATCACGTTAGAACGCTTCTAATTGATCTTATCAACAATTTATGGTAATTTTGATCAAGAACTGCTTCATTACAAATTTCGTCACCTCGACAGTGGACCGAAGTTCGAAATATTGATCATTGATAAATATGCTATCGCAGCAATTACGAAACCTGAAAGTCATGCCTTCGAGTCATACGAGATCCTACGTTCAATTCTACGTGGATGCATCGGGTGCCAACTGTAGAGGGGCTAACTAATATTACCATATGTATATCTTCATTCATGTTTTTCTAATAATTCTCCAAATGATGTTGGTTAGTAATGAAACTCCAATCAACTCTTATTTCAAGATATGAAGTTGCAGTCTAATAAGCCTACCACTAATTCTTTCAAGGAATATTGGCGTTGATGTTGAAATTAATGTAGGTCGATGGAAATGAGTACATTATTGTATATAGATATCCCTAGAGCATTTTTGGCAAAGGTTGTATTCACCGTTGATTATGAATAAAAGGCATTTACAAACAGGTAAATATTTGTATTTGTACCTTTACACGTTAACTGATACATTGGATCAATCAAAAGTCGATAAAATGATAAGTATACGTTATTAGACAAGAAATAATTAAAATCTCCCAAAAATAATAAATAGATCATTGGTGACTGAGTTTTTTAAGAAACATGTTCTGGTTCGGTTGGTCAATAAACCTTTTTTCTTAATTTGAGTCTTTTCACTCGAATAGATGGTTGCACTCAAAAATGGGATGATTGAACATCATTATTAAAATTGGGCACTGCAAAACACAACATGATCTAATCGATTTCATACAGGATCTGTCTTCGTTAAAAGAGATTCGATATAAACGAATACTGAGAATATGAATACTAAAATGAAGATTTCAAAGAAAACAAAACATAAATCCCAGATAGGATTGCTAGCCAATATCTGAAAATACAATTTTACTCTTGTCATGTTCACAACTCTTATTCTAAATTGTAAATGGAAGAAGTAAAAAGGAATCTGAATCCGAAATTGTATATTGATTTATTAGTTGTATGATTTTACCTGATGGCAATATAATTTGCATAATTAAGTCTTTTGATCAATTGTAATATGAGTTGCTTTGTTTTGCATGTATGTGTGTGTATATGTTTATGTTTGCGATTGTTTATATGCTCTAAATGTAACGAAATGTACAATTAGTACTTTATTGTTTCTCATGATATTACGAATAAATTGTATTCAATGGATTGATTTTAGGAAGTAAAAATAGAACACACTTTGTTTAGCCAACACTTTTCATTGGTTACTAAATGATTGGCTGACATAATAATGATCTAGATTACCTATTTATACTGCAGTCACTATTTATTTATTAATACCGAAGATTAAACGACGGTATAATAGTTAGATTTATTAATCGTATGGATTCCAATAAAATTTTACTGCGATCTTTGTTTTTACTTTCAGTGATCATATTACAAGAAGTGAATGGTACGTCTTGACAATTATGTGTTAAAGTAAAATTTTAGAAAAAGTTTATATTATTTAACAACTTACATTAAACTTATCCATAGAATATAGAGTTGAGTGTAAACAGTCAATTGTTATTAAAGATTAGTTTGAAGGAGTTTTCTCTAAGAAAATTTCAGCGATACTCTAATTCATAGTATATTGTTTAGAAGATGATACATTTTAGTGTTATGCTCATATAACATCTCAGTTTACATTACATTGGATAGCCTAATATCAAATAATAGTAATTTCAATGGTTAAGATCATGAGTCAAATGAAGCTAGATCACCATTGAAAACCTGGAAGCACTGGACGGCCGTTTCGTCCCATTGTGGGACCCCTCAGCAATGCGCATCCACGACCTCGCCCCCTGCGATATTCGAACCCAGGACCTACTGGTTTCGCGCGCGAGCACTTAACCACTAAACCACTGAGTCGGCATCCAACTGTGTTAATGTTTAACTTCAACTAATTCACGAAATTGAGCGACACATTCACCATTGTCTTCAGTGAGTTACTATCTCACAACAGACCTGGTTGAATAATAGTCTTAACTATCTGTTAAAGGTCAGATTCAGTATGCCCGTAGATTTATTTTAATATTTTACTTGTCCAATCATACCACAAAAATTCCTTCGTTTTCTTAAGTGTAAAATACACAGAAACGTTGTAGGATTATGTAATAATGTAATCAGTTATTCATGTGACCTTAGAATTTTTTTAAAGTGACAATGTCGATTATTTACTGTTATTCAACTGTTCAACATCTAACTATTGTTGAATCTTTCAATTTTGTTCCACATTTTTATCCATAAAAATATCAACAACAGGAAAAATATAATTAATTTATGATCTAATAAATCCAAGTCTGGCTACCAAATGCTTCGTACTGTATTAAGATTATTTACTGGAAATAAATGACATTTGAACTGTTCTTTCAAACTGAAAATAAACCAGATACTGAGTATGAACTTTAAGTTGGTTTATTATTAGCATAATAAGTTTATAAGCTGAAATATTTGCTGTCATTACAATAGCGATGCTTTATATTCAGGTTGGATGATAACCATTGATGTAACACATGTATGGAAACGATGGATTTTTTGGGGGTAACAAATAGCTATTAATTCATTGCACAGAAAACTTAAACAGAAAACACTACCTAACAGATATATAGACTTATGATGTGATAAAATATCTCACTGAGATTGTCAGTTAGGAGTAAGGGAAAGTGTTGACTTTCATTGAGATCACGAAAGGACGATCACTGAAAACCTGATGGTCTAAATTAGATCGGTTCACGATTTCATCAACTGAAGTTGTTTGTGGTTAAATACGTGACTGTTTACCGCCTGTATTTCAAATATATTCTGACTAATAATTTCGGTATGCAATTCTCAAAATAAATATCTTCATTATTGATTTTAATTTTAGGACGAACGGGAACTGGAGGTAGTACTTTTGAAAACGCTTAGGATGCTTACCAATATAATATTTTCATGGCTAATGTCCTGTTGAAATAATGTTAAACATATTTTTTAACATAATAGATTACATGCATTCTTTGTGGTAATTCCTATAAAATTATGGTAACCGTTTATAGAACAGCTGAACCAGTCATATTGGTTATACTTAGTTTTTTATTACTTCGATTGAGAAAAACCTTATTGCAAGAACGAAACTGCACAAAAACCATTTGTCTTATTTATCTCTAATCAGAGAAGTTGCGAACAAAATAAGTTGATTAGGTCATTCAAGGACCAAAACTTTTATGATATTTTCAATTCACTAAGTTACTAGTTCGTGGAACGAATAGAAATAAGCAAGTGGAATACCTTATAACTGAAAGATTTAGGCTTCAGTAAATATTGTTTTAGCACAAATGTTTGCAATTGAATATGATAGTAGTTTTTCACATTGGTTGTAATCATGTGAAAACCTTACTATCTATTCTTGAAGAAAACTATGTAGCGGTAAAGAATATTGATGTGTGGGTGAGAATGATAATGATTTGTTGTCTGCTTAGTCAAACATGTAGATAGTTTGACAGGTGTCAGATGTGTTATATATTCCCATATCCTTATAATTATTATCACTGATTGTTCATTGTTGTTGGGTTGTGTCGGATTTCGGTGTGGAAATATATTTACATTCTGGTCAGGTTAATCACGTGTTTTCGATCCCAGTTGTGTTGAGGTCCTGTAGAGTAGAATACTGGGAGGGAATCTAGTGTAGATATTCGTCTAAGGTAAATTAACATCCCATACGTGTAAACGTGGGAAAAACAACCGTTATAACAAATATAGAAATAATAATTACTGACAGTATTCAGATATGAAAAGGCCAAATTTTAGCCAATGGACATTAGGTTTACTTTTGTAATAGAAAGAAAAAGAAAATCGACAGTTTGTAAATATCATGTTATGATCATTTATTTCTAATTTGTCATTATAAAATAAAATAAACCAGAGCAAAATGCAAAGCAAGCAGCCCTGAACAACTGTTTCAACTTATATGATAAATCTAATGGATTGTAGAAACGAGATGATTTCATGGTGAGACTATAATTTATGGACGAACCAATCAGGTATAAGATAACAGGTCTCTTATATTGGCGCGAAATTCACTCATCCATTTGGATAAATAGAGTTTTGGCATTATAGTTGATATCAGTTCGTGATGAAAACCCTAAATCTAATTCGTAACCTTAACCATCAATTGTAAATCATAATTCTAATTCCTCACATAGGTTTATAACCCTCATTTGGTCTTAGATATTAGGTGGACACTCTCAAGGTCAGTCTAGCGTCTCTCAAAAGTCGTCCATAAATTATAGTCTCATCGGTTTCGTTTATGAATGAAATTGTTTTATTTTTACTGTCTACATGTTGACTAGCTTGTGCTGGAAGGAATTATTGATACTGATTTGTATTTCATGAAGTATATTATTAGCTATTTAAATGAAGCTAAATCCGTAAAGGGAAACAATTATATTTATCAGTTCTTCCAATTATTATTTCAATGTATTTCACATGTTGTCTACTTGTAATTTGATCAATATTTATAAAATATATATTGGCTGTTGAATAGTGTTATCCGACAGAAATGTAGCCGTCTATATACCAGGAATTTGATATTCTAAGGTAGTTTCACAATGAGTTAGTCAAATCTTCAATAATATCTTACATGATGTATAAAACATTTAGAAAAATGGTCAGTTATGTATTCTGACCTTGATTTAACATGGTACCAACTAATCACGATAGCAGAGTTATCCACGTAAGCATAACAACATAGTTACCAATATATATATATACATATATTTCAGTTATCTTCAATTTAGAGTGAGTTGAACTTAAGTTATTTTCAATGTATATTGTGAAGTTCCCTTCTATTCTAAATAATCACTTATTAACTAGTTACTTCATCATTGAATATGTACAATTATAGATACTTTTGTATGTAAATAAGTCAATAACCTTCAATAAAATGATGCTTAGTCTCATTATCCTTATACACATATATGATTGGAAGTAAGAATTTATTTATTGTATTGATGTTATAGTGTTATTCTGAAGAAGTACGTAAAATGAGATTGTGGATAAATCCGTTTGAACGATTTAGTGCTTGAGTCTATTAAAAATTATTACTTACTTACTTACTTACGCCTGTTACTCCTCGTGAAGGAGCATAGGCCGCTCACCAGCATTCTCCATCCAACCCTGTCCTGGTATTAAAAAGTATGCTGTACATTTATAGAGAGAAAATGTTAAGTCTATAAGCAAAACACTGAGAAATACTTACTTCTCCTGATATGTATATCAATAAGAATTTGTTATGTTTTTATTTGATGAAAGTAAACGTCAATATAATCTTTATGTGTTCAAGAAATGTGTTAAAAGTAATTAGCATAGATATTTCTTTCTTAGTATTAATCTATTGGGTCACGGTGTGGTGCGTGCTACTTATATTGAAGTAAGTGGTATATGACGCGAGTTGCAAAACATAATGTCTGGCAGCAGAAGATGGGGCAAGATCAAGAAAGGAAGAGCGGGAACACAATGCAATTTGTAAGAAAACGCATGAACAATCAAATGTGAGACAATCGATTGATGATTGCAACAGGAACAGTCCGGTTTGATATGATGGATTAATATTTTGCAAATTAACGATTCACTATATGGTTTTTCTATTTTACCGCGTAATTCTGTAATTTTGTGCTGAATACGTTCGATTGTCCCCACCCGTATTCGGTTCACTACAAAGGTAGAGAACCCAATGTGACAAGAAACGACAGCTGGAATCTTTTAGTTCATTTTTATTAATTGTTGTTGCATATAGACAGAAATCATAATTTTGCTAAATTCTCAAAGTTATTCATGACTTTCTGTAGAAACGTTGACAATGTCACTAAAAAAAGTTGTTATCACACTTCAGACAGCTTATCTTAGACCTTTGGTAAGTCAGTTTCTCTATTATCCTACTTATTATACAGCTCATAGTATTCATGGCTAATACGGAACGATGCACTCTTGGATCGAAACAAAATTATCAAGATCATCTCTCATCACAATCATAATATCTTATATTTACTAAATTGAATGCATATCTTAATTAATTGCAGACTCTTGTGTTTTAACTAGGAAACTAAGGATTGATTGATATAATCTAATGTTTACTGCTCTTAATATCTTAGAATAATAAATGAATATGAATTATTCGTTGTACAACACTACACTATTATGGATATATATTTGATTTCAGATGGGTTTTTGTGGAGATTGTAGTAATTTCAATGGTTAAGATCATGAGTCAGTTGAAGCTAGACCACTATGGAAAACCTGGAAGCACTAGAGGGCCGTTTCGTCCCATTGTGGGGCTCCTCAGCAGTGCGCATCCACGACCTGGCCCCCTGCGAGATTCGAACCCACCAGTGCTCCCAGGTTTTCCATGGTGGTCTAGCTTCCACTGACTCATGATCTTAACCACTGAGATATATTTAATTATATTAAATTTACATTTAACAAAATAGTCGTTAACGATTGACGCGATTATGTTCCTAATATGTGATACATATTTCTAATCAAAATAAAGTTGTGAAATTGAAGTCGAACACAGAGAGATAAGTTCATGAAATTATGTTGCACGATAGGTAATAAATTATTTTTTCAGCTACATTGATATACGTATAAAGATCACTTGACGTCTAGTTTCCCAGTTTCGAGTATGACTTATTCAACCTGTTATAGATTATAAGCTAATCAATTAGTTGAAGATTCTGACAATACTCTAGTAGAAAAATTATTCCAATAAATATGACCATCCTAGTAGTAAGAGCAAAACATTGATACACATTCTATAATGAACAGAATGATTTTTAAAATAATATGTACTTAATGTCGTATTCAGCTCAAACGTTCCGTGGAACGTTTTTTCAGCATGTTAAACTAAGCTAAACTTGTTCACATTTAAAGTAGAAAACATCCATTTTAATTAATTCGTATTTATACTGCATACTAACACATGATCTTGAGGAATACATTTTAGGAAATACTCAAAGTTCTACTGAAGTAGGAAAATTCCAAACAGTTATAATGAGTTTTATTTTAGAAAAGTAAACCAAAAATGCTGACATAAGCAGAGATGGATAGTGGCTAGCAGTGGAATCCAGGACGCACGTTTCATCGTATTTGGAACTCGTCAGCTGCACGTACCTGCATCCTAGAGTTGATGTTCACTCTGGAACTTGACATTCTTCTAACACACACTAGCAAATACTATCACGGTATACTTTATCTAAGTATGCGTTAATTTAAAGATATTCGACTTAACAAAATAAAATTATCAGTCCATCTTAAGTTTTTTACCGACGGTTGTTGTCAGATCTTGTGTTAACATCATGTTGTTCAGTATATAATAACACGCAACTTATTTCAGTTCACAGAAATGGATTTACATTACTCACTGTTGACAATAGTATTTTTTCAAGACAGTGTGTTCGTATTATACTAAAGAATACAATAGTTCAAAGGGTAATCATTGTATTTAACGAAACAGTAGAATCTATTTTACACTCGATCGGGTCATACCAAAAATTTTATGTAATTGGTACATAACATAAAGTACTGGTGGAGTGTTAGAGGTTTTAAGTAAATTCTAAGAATATATTTATCCTATAAACACGTGATCTATGGTCGGTCAATGAGACGAATTCAACTTCATTTTGACTCAAAAAGTTTTGTATATTCACTTCATTGTACACACGTTTACACTTACTTTTTCATGAACAAATATTAATCGCTTCTATTACTTTCTTCATATTCTACACATTCAGGAAAAACTTGTACGAACGTTTGGCTGAAACATTCAGATGTCTTTTGAACGCATTACCAGTATATCTTGGAGGTGCAAATAAAACCTGTTACTCATAGTAACAGCAAAAGATTTGACTTCCTAAAATTATATAAAACAAAACATATCAGTTATAAATAAAAAATTTTACATCTACTGATAACCACACACATTTTAATGAAACTTAATGTTTGATGTGGTGCGAGTCCTTCAAATTAGTAGTATTCAATATTTACATAATGCTCTATATTAGTGATATGTATATACGGACACGTGATATCAAAAAGATCTAGATCCTGCAGTAGATAATTCATTCAGGTTGTTATCTTTATGATGTATCTTGAATTAATGGTGATGAATTCTAGCCACAATTTGATAACAGGCTATCAAATACTCCTTTTTCTCCTGCATTCTGCTTCTAAAAGATGGACAAATCTTGAAAGAAATATTTATTTGGTAGAGATCAATAAAATTTGATTTAAGCAAGCAAATTAAGCATTGAAAGATCACGATAAGTCATAAACAAATGCAAAAATAATTCAGTTCGATTCTCAGATTCATGAGTCATGGATACAGAAAATCACTTACTGGATCGAAACAGGATCTTAAACTATGGAGATGAGCAGGTGATAATTAAACTATTAGAGTAGAATTTGCTAGTCAGTTTGGGATATAAAAAATCTAATCGTCATGCCGATACAATAAAATATGATAGAATCAGTGGGAAACTTAACGTATAGTATACAGTAAGTGTAAATATAAACTCACATTTTTGTTCTTCACGCAATACTGAGATAAATTACATCCTTCTCTGATCTTTGATTTTGGTTGTAAAATCCAAACTAATCGAAATTCCGATTTGGAAAATAGTAAATTAACAGATAAAAGAAACAACATCGTGACCTTAATTGGATTCAAACTAAGTTTTTCAGATATCAGGGTGATGAACGAATATTAAGTAGGGAGAACTCAATTGTTGTTCAATGCAAAATAACACAGTTGCTTAGTAAAATATGAAAATCATACAATAAATATATCATTTGCGCACCTTCTTTGCGTCCCCTTTACATACTCCATTATTCTTCTTATTCTGTTGTGATTTTGATTCCTATTCGATTTCCATCCCATTCTCTTCAATTATGCTGTCAGTCATTTCATTCTCGATCGCGGCTACATACTAGTTATATCTGTCAGGTTAAGTAGCATATATTACACCAGGACTAAAGACAAACAAGATTGCCCAGTAAAAAGGTTGTGACGATAACTGGATTTCACTCAACTCATCAACCAATCAAACTCAGACCACCGCTGAAAATCTGGAAGCACTTGGTGGCTGTTTCATCTTAATATGAGACTCCTCAGTAGTAGGCAACCATGACCGCGCCCAGGAAAATCAGTATCGTGCGCGAACACTAAAAATCTAGACCAGTGGGTTGGCATCCAGCGGTGTTAAGTTTTAAGTTCAATCATTCCTCGACACATTGCAACCATCGTCTTTTGGTTTCCATAGTCAATGGTCTAGAGTTAAGCAACTTGCGCGAAATTGGATGTCACGGGTTAAATTCCGTGTGAAAGGGTCGTGGATGCTCACGTCTGAAGAGTCACATACTAGAGTGAAACAGCCACCAAGTGCGTCCAGATTTCTAGTGGTGTTTCAAGTTAGATCGATTGTTGATTTCAATCATACTGAAATATGTTCTGGTTCGGTAATAATTATATGTAAAAGTGGGGTTTCTTGAGTGTTATTCAATTTACTATGCACTCCATTTTAAAAAATATTAAAACAACACCTCGAAATTAGTTTTAGAGACAAACTAATATAAGTTAAGTTTGATAGGAAATCATGTCCGGTGTACGAAATTGATTGTTTGATAATATGATCAGTAACTAAATGACATGATCGTATCACTCAAAATTCAGACGCTTCTATATTATTCCAATTATACCTTGATTTGCCCATTCGAAATTAATTCAATTGCATTGAAAATTCCTTCCTCATTCCCATTCTACCATTACATTCAGTAGACAAGCTACCAACAGCAATGACCATATTTTTCAGGAAGAAAAACCTGTTATAAATGTAGATAATATACCTAAAACATTGTTCTGAGATGATGAGCTCTGCTTAGTTGAATGAAAATAATCTAAGTCAGCTGATGAATAATAATCGCATCACAGTCACAATCCACTTATTATTGATCACATATGAGATAGATTACCGAACTCGCAGTGAGCAGTTGTGATTAATAGAATCCGATCATGTCGTGATTGGAAAGATAACAATTAATGATTGTAGATGATGGTCGCGCTTTGTATTGAATTGAATAAGAATAGTTAATCAAACCAATAAACTTCTATTCAGTTTTCTAAATGTATCACGCTCGACTTGAAAACTTAAGGTCATGATTTCCATCTTTACTGGTTTATTGCTTAAGCACAGGTGATCATTCACGAGCAAAAACCAATCTTCTTTGTCCTCAATGCCTCTCCAACTGATGTGTTTGCTGAATAATATCTGTTCATTTGGAAAATAATCGATTCATTATGATTACGAGTACTCAGTTCAGAATAAATCATCACTTTTATGAGCTTACAGCAAAGTGTGAACAATTATCAGAATAAACTCAAAAATACAACTTCGTTAGGAGAAATAATGCAATACTAACTCTACTATATAATCATGTTGCTTGACTTAATTTGAGTCAGTTGTCAACAAATAAAAAACTGGTGTGGAGAGATTTTAGGAAAAGTAATCCGAGAATTAATAGCTTTTGAAAGTTAAATTACAGTAAATCTAATACATATATCCAGGAGTATGTAGAATTAATAACACTTAGTTAACAGTATTTTTCTGCCATCATCGCCGCTATAAACGATTTAAAAGTTATTAAAGGATTCCATGGTGTTTAGAAGTATTCAAACTGATTTGATAACTAAGAATTCCCAAAATAGTGCAATTTAAGGCCGATAGAACTAAACGAGTACAACTGAACGCATTATGATTCAGATCATGAATCGGTGAATGTTAGACTACCATTGAAAACCGGGAAGCACTGGACGGCCGTTTCATCCTAGTATTGAACTACTCAATAACGCTCATACAGGATCCCGCACTCAACATTTGAACCCAGAAATTTCGGTTTCGCACGCTGGCTCAGTTGTTCAGAGGTTAAGCGCTTGCGAACAAGACCAAAGGTCACGGGTTCAAGTCCCGCATACAGGATCGTGAATGAACACTTCTGAGTAGTCCCATACTAGGGCGAAACGGTCGTCCAATCTTTCCAGGTTTTCAATGGTGGTTCAACTTATATTGACTTAGGAATTCAACTATTAAAATATAGAAACCATATGGACTAACTGTTATTGATCGCACGTAAAAAATTACTTTATTCATTTTGATAACGTAATTCTATTATCAAATAATCTGGTTTGAATGAGATAAATAGTTAATGCTAGATGAACTGATAGTTTCAGTCTTGCTACTATATCGAAAGTTCAGTTCAAATAAAATAGATTATCAATCATAGTACCTATAATATTAAAATATTTTTAGAAACGATATTTTATTACTACTGTGGTGTGTGCTACTTATATTGACATAAGTAGTATATGATGTTAGTCGTGAACAGAAAGTCTGGAAGCAGAGAGACAAGAAGATCGAACAGTAAAGAATCGAAACAGAATGCAATTTGTATGAAAATGCAAGAACAATGAAGTCTGAGTCATTAAGAGTCAATTGGTGGACATTTTGCAAATTAAGCATTTACTTAATTATTGTTAGATTTTATTAACAGGTTCTGTAATTTTGTGTTAAGTACATTTGATTGTTCAGCGAAGGGATCTCTTTCCAACGAATTTATTATCAAGCTGTACAATCATATGTGTATATGAGAATTTTTGTAAGAGTACTAATACCGTGAGGAAATGTGAACACAGTTAACCATGACGTTTGATTGTCCCCACTCGTGTTCTGTTCACTACACTACTTCAAATAAAAATCAGTAATATACATAACTTACTAACACAATATACTTTACAGTAAATGTGTATTAGAATAAAAACACGAATGGATTGGTTTCTATTATATCCTTTACTAACAAAATCGATTTTATTCCTAATAATCGTGCTAAATACTTAAGGTAAATCATGTTGTTTTTTTTATAGGAGTATAGTTTTAGTTTAATTAGAAACTTGATCTATACAAAAAGAAGTAATGTTTATTTGGATCAAATTACTTTAAAGAGAATACGAATCTTGAATATAATCGATTTGTTAACATGTAGGGGTTACAAATATAAATCATGAACTGTTTATAAATACCTGTGATGTCTAATGGAATAGTATATATGAATAACGTTTTGTTAAATGTTCTAGAACAATCTGGATGAAATAATGCATTCTTATTTTCTACTATCTACAGTAGTTTTAACTTTATCGCTTATATTTCTTGAAGGAATTAATGGTAAGTTTATTAAAATATGATTAGTTGATTGTGTGAATAATGATGTTGATAAATGATTTCTAGGGTTGGGGAATCATACTAAATATCTGTCAATATTTGCTTACTGGTTAGCGTTTTTTAGCGAGTTAGTTTTCTACGGAATAGGGCCGCTAACCTCATACCCAACCCTCCTCTTTTACCCGGGCTTGGGACCGGCAAAAACTCTAGAAGAGCTATAGGCGGAGTTCAGTATCTGCTTAACTGAATACAAATGGACTCAAATTATCTCATGTTTTCTAAACCGTTACTTTTAAATATCACGATATATGTAGTTTACTTACTTTCTAGAAATCGGTCATTTCAAGTTTCGTTTGTTAAAACAACATGTATGATAAAGTCTTGATTGGTAATTACTAAAAAAATTTGAATATTTGACTGTGGTCCATAAAAACATCTGAGACGCATTACTCTTATCAACATCAAATCATGTGGTGTGTGCTACTGATGTCGACAAATATAAGTAGTATGTATCGTCAACAGAAAGTGAAATGCATGGTGGCAGAAGGTTAAGAAGATTGAAGAAAAGAGAACGAGAACAGAGAATGATGGATGTGAAAACGAAGAAAAATTGAAATCTGAGGCGATTGATTGACATTTTGCAAATGAAGAACTTACTGCATGATTCACATTCTGTAATTTTGTGTTCAAATAAATTCGATTGTCTCCACTTGTGTTCTCGTTCACTACAATATCAATCCCATCAATAATGACCTTAATTAAATTTTTTAGTTAGTACTATGGTCTTTCAAGTCAGAGTTAAGGAGAATGTTTCATTTTCGGATTCACAGAAAGTTTTATAAAATTACCACTTTTTAGTGTGTTAATTACAGATGGTTACTACAGTCTAAATCTATAAATATGTAGTAAAGATGTATTTGTTATTTCTACTTGAGTGTAAAGGCAATTTGGTGACATTAACATATCCCGTTTTCCGTTTAAAAATGAGTGTTTTCGGCAACTGATGCGATCTTTCTGTTTAATCACAACACTGAATATTTTTCCTTGATAACCAAGCAATTACGTATTGAGCAATTTTAATATCCTATATACAGTAGTGAATGGAGAAGGTGGTAAGTCAAACCATGATTATACTGAAATCACTTAAAATAAGAATCTGATAAACTTATAAATGACTCCCTCTGAAAAAACGGTTATTCACATTTGTCTATTCATTCAGTACATGATATAACGCAGACAAAAGCTTAAAATATCAACTCGAGATATTTGCTTTAATATTAAACAGGTCATGTTAATTGAGTTTGTCTACACCAGTTTGATAATATTCACTAATTTAAACAGTATGTTATTGTTCTTGTTATTACTGATACTAAACATCATGACAACTTATCAACTTGATGTGGTGGATATTATTCCTTGCATTTATGCCCATTATTCTTCTTCTGAGAAAATGACCATAGCATCAAATAAAGTAAATTTGTACTGTGTAAGATATTTCAGCAAATAGACGACACGCACTTTATATTATTTTCTATAGAATGTATTTTAGTCAGTGCTATAAACGTTTATCATCAAGATAGTCAAGATAATTAACATGCATAGTTATTTAGCGTTAACATGATAAATTATTTTGGTTTAGTTACTAGGCTGCGAAAAGTACCAAGCCTTGACAATAATGTTTCTATTACACCAACGAACGGTACTCATGTTTCTGTAGCTTAACAAATAAATTTGACATTTGAAGTTATGTTTATTGGATTTGAGTTTCGAAAGGAGTTTTGCAATGCATGTAGAAGTGTTACTTTGATGGTGTTTTTTTTTGGTAATGAATGACATTTAAGACATTCCAAATTTTACTTTTCTATTTCTCATTGAGTATATAAACTACGGTATTTGATAAAAATTACTTTGAAAATAGAAAACTTACAGAATACAAATGTCGTTTCTTAGTTATTTTCGACGTTAGGTAAGTTTAACTATAAAAGTAGATTTAAAATAGGTCATTTAAACTCTCGTAGATATTTCTTAATCATTAATTTGCTATTACAGTTGCTCAGAAGTAGATTTATGATTTTCATTGTCATCCAGTAACGCAAGTCAGTTTAATGGTGAACCATTATGGCAATGAAAACAGTTTTACTTAGAAAAAAGTTGTTATATAAACATTAATCAGTAGTTTATAGCTACATTACGTTTAATGTGAACCATTCTTCAATGAACTTTGGTGTTAGTTTTGAACAGATAAAGTAAAACATTCAAAATATTAGAGTTGTTACTGTGACATCAATTTTTAGTAGTTGAAATCATGAGTCAATTGAAACTAGACCACCATGAACAACCTGGAAGCACTGGACGGTCGTTTCGTTCTAACGTGAGACTCCTCTGCAGTGCACATCCAAGATCTTACATCTCCAGACTCGAACCCAGGACCTATCGGTCTTGCGCGCGAACGCCTAACCTCTAGACCACTGAGCGGGTTGGCATCCAACAGTGTTAATGTCTAACTTCAACCAATCCACGAAATTGAGCAACACACCCACCATTGTCTTCACTGTGTTACTATTTCACAACAGACCTGGTTGAACTCCACTGCTCATTGCTTCTCACTAGGACCGCTCCTGGATTCGAATCTCGCGAGATGAGATCGTGGAAGAGCACAGCTGAGGAGTTCAGTGCTTCCAGGTTTTCCATGGTGGTCTGGCTTCAATTGACTCATGATTTCAAGTACTAAAATACTATAACATCCACAAAGTTAATATACATTCAACAACTTAGTGTTTTCATTGATATATTAGATGTCTCAAGCTGATCTAAAATGTAAATGTCGTACTCTAGGAAAAGTTTCCTTAATGAATCAAAATTATGTCAGATAACTAATATTGAACAATGAAACTGTGGTGTTCAAGTATGTAAATCAACATACGTTAGTTCTTTTGAGGTAGTCGAATTACTCTTATGGGATTTTCAATACAAGTTTTGAGACTGTTTTCAGAAGTCAATATTTTATTTTTCTGTTATAAACATATTAATAATTAACATTTAAATATACAGGATATTTTTCTTGGAATGTTGGTAAGTTTATCTCATCTTTAACTACGTGTAAAATTCATAAGTAAATCATGTTTGTTGAGTAGTGGACAATTTGAATATGGTTTATTCATGAAACGAAATCAGAAATGGATCTTTTAACGTGAAGTCTTACGATGTAGCTATGTTTTCATATTATTGGGTTTCTCAATTGCGTGTATTCAACATTAAACATTCAGTCAGATCATTAACCTTTAGGTATATCACGGAGTTTAATATCAATGATCTACTTTCGTCTAATAATATCAGTGGTCAACCAGCTCACTCGAAACATGATTCTTTTTAAAAATAAAAATCCATCTTGACACTACTCACAAGCCAACATAGGATTACTGTAAAGTTAGGTCACTTATATAAGTCATTCAATGTAATTGCATTTGTCCAGTCAGCAATGAGTACTAAATCATTGATTTTTGGCACTTTGTATAAGCAATGATGATGTTCTAATAATGCTATGTATTTTATCATTTACTGTGTAATGAATAAACTAAATTGTCTAATTTCTTTACCAACAGGTCAAACTTGTGTTTACGTTTACAAGAAACATTCGATTTCTTCCTTGAAGATTTGAAAAAGAAATACGGGGGACGACAAAACTCATGAATTATGTAACTCCTCTCACTCTATTAGGTTTTCTCTTTGCTACAATTTAAACTAGACATTTTACCTAATTAAGAATTAGTATAAGCAACGAGATTTATCGAATGCCAAACTTTTGTACATTATAGTAGCTTCTGGTTGTTGTAACAGTGAAATGCTTCACTACATGTATTAAACAAAAATAATACCAAACTATTATAAAAATTATTTGTGTTTTTTATGCGCCATTCAAACTTCGAATATGATGAAAAGAATATTTGATAAATATTTAAGTTCTCAGAAGGGATTTTGTGGAGATTTTAGAAATTTCACTGATTGAAATCATGAGTCAATTGAAGCTAGACCACCATGGAAAACCTGGGAGCATTGGACGGCCGTTTCGTCCTACTATGGGACTTCTCAGTAGTGCGCATCCACGATCCCGCACCTCGCGAGATTCCAACCCAGGACCTATCAGTCTCGCGCCAGGCGCTTAACCAACTAGACCACTGGGCCGGCATCCAACGGTGTTAATGTCTAACTTCAACGAATCCACGAAGTTGTGCCACCGTACAGAATTGTGTTCAGCGAGCTAATATCTCACAACAGATCTGATTGAACTCCACTGGTCACGGCTTCTCATTAGAACTCCAGGAGTATCTCTTGAAGTCAGTCACTAATGAGCAGATGATTATGATCAGAAGGGGTTTTGTGGAGATTTTAGAAATATTTAAGTAACTAATAAACTGATCATATTATTAACATAAGTAAATGGAAATATAAAAAATGTATTAAGATTAATACAGTCTACATATCACAAATAGTGAATCTGTAAACAAACATTTTTCATTGATTTAAGCACAACTGTACAACAACAAAAGTTTTTCAAAAGTAAATATTCATGTTTTGAATTTCATTTGGTAAATTTATTTTGTATTTAGTAACATTAACACACACGATCAAGATGAATAATTTAATTCTTACTGAAGATCTTTATTCAAAAATATTTTTGAGCAATTTGTTTACTGAAGCATTATTCTATTCATTCACTGAAAACAATCACATTAGAAAATAATGATAATCATTATTATCTTGAGAAAAGTGGTACATCTGGAAGTTCAGCACTGAACTTTAATTTAATGTGTTTGGGTATTGTAATATCTTGTGCTCTGTGTCCTATCAATGTATATCGCAATGATACCGCCAATTAGAGATCAGTGAATTATCGACCGGACCAATGGCACATAAAACAAGTACAAGCAGTCTAGAATCCTCATCGGTCCTGCTTCCCGCCTAGCCCTGCCTGTTAAGTCCAGAACACTAATCTCAAACTCTGCGATATGAATCATTTATTTCAAACATACTGGGTTTATATATCAACCAGACAAACCACATCATACCATAAAACAGGAAACAAAATTTGTACAAGATTTATCCAAAAGTGGCTGTGAATGTGGGAGGTAGTAATTGATAGATTAGGCATATATATATATTCCTCCACAGTCAGGTTCAAGTTGGAATTAAAACCAGATGTGCTCAAATTTATGACAAAATCGATCCTGGATTTTCTCATCGCTTCTTGAACTAGAAACGTAGTTGTCTGTTAAATGGTCAATATTGATGAGGTACAATTTAGTTTGTAGGTCAGTCATAAGTAATGTAGTAGCAAATAATGTCTAAAAATTTTTTTGCAAGCTCTCCTAATCAACTGCTAATGTAGCATAAACAATATTTATTTAGTGTGGCTGCATCTTGCAGTCTTTGAAGGAATAATTGAGAATTAGATAAACTTATTTCACAATAAGTTAGACTAATTTATACATTCTCGTGTTGATCTAAATGAAAGTTACACGTCTCAAGTATTGGTTGATTTAGAACACACAAACTGTTTAGGCACATGAAGTGACTGGTATATTTAAGTAATTTATATGAACAAGCGTATCTTATAGTTCAATGTGAATACCTGATAACTTCTTGTGACATGTCGCAAAACAGTGAGAATTATACTTACTTTAAAATAACAGTAGGTTAGGTGTCTCATTCTTTGTTTGACTGGCGAACCGTACTTTACATGCAACTATGAGAAAATGTAAAGGTGACCTTGCCAGACTTTATCGATTTCTTAGCCAAGGGGAATAATGAATATGATATTACAGAAATCTAAGAGATTGGAATAATATACGCTTTCTATGCGGTCAATAAACTTCCTAAGGTTCAAAACAAGATAGTAAGTTAAGGTCCGAGATAAAGTTTTGCAAATAAAATAATTAAAATTAAGAGTTACATTTGAATTACGGCTTGGGCTAACAGATGGCCTTAGAAATTAGGATTTATAAAAAGAATTAGAAAGTAAAAATGCCTTGTAATCAATCAGTTCTTTCATTTCAATTCTCAATATCGAATAAGTTACACTGATAAGTCCATAGATTATGCCGAATTGTCACATACTATACCTATTTGTGTATTATTATTTGTTGTATAGTAAGCTAATCACTTTCTCAACGTTATTGTCACAGTCGCTCAAGTTTGCTCCGATTCTCTAATTTGGCCACCTTCATCATTTTCAAACATTTTACTAATTTAATATCTGTAGGTCTAACTTCTCTCTTAGCAAGATACAAATGGACTATCATCGTACATTGAAATTCGTTATCATCTTAAATCTCATTAATCCGTCGGTAAAGTATAATTCTAGTGTTTAAACTTGATTATAGCCAGAAATATTTCGGTGAAATTTTCAAGTTTAAAATAAATGGATCCATTCTATATCATGGTTGGCATCAGTGAACAGATTTCACTGTTAATTAATTTCAGAATACAACCCACATGTTAATTTCTAGTGCTTATGAAAAGTTTTGATAAAACTAATTTTTGTGACCAATATTATTTTGATGCTTATGATTACTATACTAGTTATCCTGTCAAACATACAGTATATAAGTACTCAAAATGTAACACTTATTAAAATCAAAGCTGTGTACATTATTTCTACAATTTCCAGTAAATATCCTATGTAAATTGAATAGTCTTAATGTTACAAATAAATAAAACGAATGATATTTAGTGATATATTTTGATAAAATAGGTTGTGACCTCACTGAAAACCAGATCATTCAGCTATTCAGATAAGCCCTTTAACAAAGCACATATTATAGTTAACAAATTATATTTTTCTCGACTTATCTATCTATCTATCTGTATATATATATAGTAGTGTGACTAAACTTTAGGAAAATGACGTTTCATGTTCACAATAATGGTTAACCGAGAGAAGAATATTAAAGCAATTTTCGAATAATTGAATCTTTTTTTGGTTGATAAGCGAGAACTCAATTGTTTAGACAGTTAAGGAAAACATATAAATGTTTACACATGTAAACTAAAACTGAGTTACATGTTCATATGACTAAAACATGGCTAGGTTGTTTCTGGAAATGTAAACAAAATGATCATAGTAGTTTGAAAACATCAAACGTTAATTTTAATTTTTGCTTCTTCTTCATTTATTCTTGTCAATGTTATGTTTGAAGAATTGCTTGACTGAATGTACTTAGTACTGAAACCCCAAATCCGATGATATGGATTTCTTTGATCACGAAAATAGATCAAACTAATATCTAAATGTACTAATTTTTGTGTAGTTTCTTTACAGTCGGATCGGCATTCAAATTTGTATAATTTGAACTGAGTATTTTTTATTATCAGTTAATCAATAACTTGCTTTCTAAATGTGTGTTTTTAGTTTCGTACTGATTTACTTTCACATTAACTAAATTTTCCACTTTTGTTTCTGTCGTGTCATCTTTGTTCTTATTTTAGCAATCATTCACAACTATTTGCAATGTTTTTCTATCATTCAAAGGTCAGTAGGACAAATTAAACGATATCACAATTCATCATCTCAGTCTCCATTTTGATGGAATTTTCTTTCATTAATGTAAAGTCGTTAAGCATTGATAACACATAATATATAATATAATTTAAATTGTTGCATGCAGTTTCATATGTAAATTTTGGAATTCATAGTGTGTATTACACGTTAGAACGGATTCTTATGTTAAAAACATAATCAACAATGAGAACGATCTACATAAAGCCTGTGATTATTCTTGTAATACTGCTATTTGCACTTTAAAACGTTCAGTATATTTGAAAATACAGGATAAACATTTATTGTTACCAATAATCAAATTTATTTTGTTTAATACACTAACGATTTGCCCAAGTGGAGGAGATGGATTGTACAATTTTGAACTCGTCAGCTGGATGAAGTTAAATCCTGAAAAATTAGATTTACTAAAATATGAGAAATTCCTTTACAGGAAGAAATCTAATGAAGTCCATAAATAATAATCATTTCATGAAAACTGGAACATAATTCTACTGTTTAAGTAGTTTCTTAAAAATGAAAATTTCTAGTTGTAGTATATAGAAAGATTTGAGACAAGAAAACAAGTATATAAAAGTTGTAACATTATTAATCCAACCATAGTACAATATCGATAATAATTTTAATATTGATTACTTCATTAATAATACTGTAGGGCCAGTGAAATGTCACTGAGCCCTAGCCAAATCATCCGGCAGTTGGATCACTGAATGTCGAACATATCATCGCTCCCTGCCAAGGTCATGTACAACCAACGCGCATTAGTTAATCGTTTGTCATGGACTGGCCCATGCGGCAGTGGTCTTACTTTCGCTTGTATCTACCTTAACTAATATATTTCTTTAATAACGTCCTCTGTGTTGTATAGTCTTCAAAGCATCTATGGTACCTTGATACGTCAATGGGGTAGTCGACGTAAGGTGCTGACCACGAGGTGTGACTTCGACGTTAGCTAGTTTGTCACACCATTCACATCTAACTCGAGTAGGTCTCCAATCATTTCGACATAGATCATCTACGTTGGTGATCTACAATACTTCCTTCAATATTTATTTCACAAATATCCAAATGTTTTATGTTCTTTAACACTAATCGTCATGGTTATATGTCTAATGATAAAAATTTTCAACGTTTTATATTTTGTGGGTATCACTACCAAAGTTTGACTTGATAATTTCGAATTAATTGAGCATTGTGTAGATGGTTATAAATAAATTAATATATTGGTGATATCCCAATGAGTAGAAAAACTAGATTTCCTGGAGTTTCGTGATTTAGTGCTAGTATTTTCTTCAGAGAATAAATCATGGAATCAAAATTAATCCAAGTTTAAATAATGCAAAGAAACAACGCAATAATATTATGTGTGACACCGGCTGAAACCATATAGGAGATAAAGCCAAGGCGAATGCATCCCCTCAATTTAAGCGGCTTGGAAGACACGTTCTCACTCGTAGATTTTTATCTCTCCTCCGAACTAGCTGTATCTGAAAGCTCTTTTCATCCCTTGTTTATTTTTGCGCGACCTTTACTAACGTAAAATATTTTACAAACGTGATTTGCATTCCTCAAACTCCTACACTGTCCTTAAGCAATAAAAGTACTGTTTTTGATCTAAAGAACAGTTAGACGTCATCAGGACTAGACAGCTTATTTACAGACGAAAGATTCCTAAATAACCTCACAATCCTGGCTCTACTGAGAAAATTTGGTCAAGCCAACACAGTCTTTAACTTTATCAACGAAGTGAATTAAAACATCTTTCTGACTACATGCTTTGAGATTTCAGACGTTAGGTGTCTACTTATCTCTGCCAACAAGTGTTTCGCTTAACCAGTCCTCCTATATTAAGAGCAATCCATATACATAATGGATCGCACTCCTCAAATGCTGAGACTCAAAAGGTGCTACTAGGAGGAATATAGACTAACTTGTGACGATAGCACATGCGGACAGTTTAAACACGTAAAATTCAGCTGCGCGAAAGCAATAAAAGAAAAGAAACTTCTGAATAAAACCAAGTTAATTTGTAAATTTTTCACCAAACCGAAAATCACATTCGAACATGCAGCTTTTCTTTGACAGGTCACGTTTTCCCGTTTGCTAAGTCCTTATGATTCAACCGACAACGTCGGTGATACCACTGAGCTTCTGGCAAAACAGTTTTTCAAATATTCCTACCGTCATATACAAACGACATTGACAAATGCTTCACCAACAACTGAACAATACTCTCAGAAGTGAACTTAAGGGTTGACAGAGAGTATCAGAACTTACAACACCCAAACAAAAACAGTTCTGTCGCCCAGGATATGGTCCATTCGGTCGTACTGACGGAAGCGGCCTAAATCTTGGCGAAACCGCTTAGAGTGATGTCCTCCCATTCTCTAAGCCAAGGAACGATCTCAGCAAATGGGAATAATGCTCACACTATGCCATTTATATGAAGGCTGAGGTAGCGAACTTTCAGGCCACTGGCCAGTAGCGAATCTCGCAGCACTCCAAAAACGATAGTCTTTGGCATGTAGTGATCTGAGTGACTACTTGCTATCTATTAACTTACTTTCGCCTCGATAAGAAGGGAAACCTCTCTTTGACTAAACTGCTGACTGCGGTGAACAGATTGACAACCATCCTTGATCGCAAGAAGAAGGTTGGCGTCATATACTTTGACTTCTCAAAAGCTTTTGGTAGGATCAACCACATATGTCTTATCAATAAGCTCAAACGGTGAGGTATCAAAACATCATTAATTGGTTGGCTTAATTCTCAGTGTATAGTACTAGGACCTCTCCTTTTCTTGATTTACATAAATGAACTTCATCAGCGAGCATCGTCTTATTTCACCACATTTCTCTCAAGATGTGAAAATTTTTAGAGTAACGTTTACAACCAAGATGATAAACTGGCATTTCAGTAGGATAAGACTTGGCTTCATAGTTGTGAGGATAAGAACAGGCTTTCTTTCAATACTTTAAAGTGCAAATTAGTTCATCTAAAACGTTTTATACACTAGGCATATAGTGTAAGTAACTTCCCTCTAGAGGTATGGCAAGTCGAAAAATACCTAGGAGTGTTGGTACCCTATGATCAAAATTTTTACGCTAAACGACAAAACAGCCCTTCTAGCGATACGTGCCCTAGTAAAATTAAAGCACATTTTCAGGCAGTTTGACTTCAGAACTCTCTACTTCAACATTTTCATTCGGCCCCATTTAGAATATGGAAACTTTGTGTTTCCTCTCTTACTTCAGATGGATAAGAATATACCGAAACAGTTCCAACGGCGAGCCGCAAAATCAATGTAAGGACTCAAATAGCCATCTCAGAGTTGACATTTAAATGACTTATAGGATCCCAAACATTCCTGGAGACTCTCTCAAATCTATATTCAGCCTACTTTTAACACAAACCTAAGGGCAAGCCTCGGAAATTAGAGACACAACATAGCACAATAAACAATGATCACACCTTATGATCTGTACTAGTATTCGAATTCCGGTATTATTATTATTATTGTCATTATTATTATTATTATTATTATTATCATTATTATTCACAAACATCTTATGGGTACATAAGTGTTGTGAAGAAACCACTTCGGGTTTCTTCAAAAAATGCAATAATACACAATTTTCAATAATGTCAGCATTATACTTGCCATTTAAAAAAAATTTAGAGCAATAATAGTAGAATACTAATAATAATAAATCGGGTCTGTGCAATTGAGAAGAATATTGAATTGAGTTTAAAGAAGGAAATGGAGAAAATAAGGGAATAGAAATAAAGAAGACGTGAAATACGCAAACAGTCTAATAGGCATGTTTACGAACACAGAACAAGAATAAACGACTATGTATATATCATCAAATTAGTACCAAAAAATAATTAAGAAAAAATAACTTATAATTGCAGTAAGATATGACGCTAGAATAAATGTTTGTGCAGTTTTAGTTTAGAGTGATGCTATGAAAGTTACAATTAAATGAAAAGGATAATAAAATATCAATATGTATGAGTCATATATGCATAGTGAAGATAAAACGGGTCTGAGAATTTAATTTAAGTGTAACACAAGTTATTGTTTTAATTACAAGCTTCGTAATCTTAAGAATAATATTCATTTAGAAGGAAAGAAGAGAGAGAAAAGAAGTGAACACTTAGTGAAAAGTTTTGATCTATGATAAGAATAATATTTGTGTAATGAATATCAACCTCAGAAGGAAACCAGCAATTGAAAAAATAAAATAAAAATCCGTTAAAGCACTCGGATGAATACATTTAGATTTATGTACTGTTTGCAGTGGTCCAAGCGTCTAGTCTTCAAGAGAAAGCCTGGCATATTCTGAGGGAATTTTGACAGTATTTCATTAAAGTTCACCAACATTTTTTTGTAGTAACTAAATATACTTTGATTCTTACCTAGAGGCACCCATGAACTACTGTTAATAGATATGGAAGTCCGTTAAGCGAAAGTTCCTCCTTTTCTGCCCACAACCATTCGAATCATTTGCTTTGTCTTTTATCATCACTAACTTATTCTTATCTCTATTTTATTCATTACGGTTTTAATTCTACTCACACACCAATTTTTATCAATACTGTCCGCATTTGTAATCAATTTATTTACTTTTTGAGACAATCAACTTCTGTTTACATCCTAATTTTTTCCACTTCTCCCTACATCGCAGCCAATCAAACCTCTACTTGGAGGTATGGTAGCTCCTGATTCCAGAAGCTTGACTACACTAAGACAAACCCATTCGATTACTCAACAAGATATACAACGCCACAACTAGCTACAAAACAGACTAGAACTAGGGCATTTGAGCATCTAAAACACCATCCACTGAACATCACTAAAAGACTGGGACAAATCTGAAGCAACAATAAGCTAGAGAAAGAAAAGCAAATAGTGTATACTTGTTCATGTCAAAGTCACTGAATATGTTAGATATTGGATAGTGAAATAGATTTAGCGGTATTTTCAAAGCTCTGGGTCACGTAAGGTAAAACAGATGGCTCTCAAAACATGGGAATTCGTATAAGCGTGCTCTTTATAAAAGTCTATATATTGACAGCCATATACTTCATAGCAATTATTTGTACAACCAGAAATCATGATTATGAATACTCGCATTCTTTGAAACTAAGCAAGGTAGCTGTTTTAGCATATATATACTGTTCAGATTCCTAATGATTCTTATATACTTATCCATACTTTGGGAGGCGAAATTCTATGTGTTCATAGACGCTCTGGACATGTAAAGTGGAAGTTTGACTCTGGTATGCTTTTTCTTAATTCTCTTCATCCTGTTGTTTTAGCCTCTGCTCTTAGCGCGAGTTATGACAATGGGTAGGTTAAATACCTTTCTAGAGCCTTCTGTAGGCCATTACTGATTGTAGATCCAATTAGCGGTTCTCTCTACGAATATGCAAGTTCAGTCTCAGAATTCTTATTTCAACTGTTGGATCATTCCATCATGGGGCACGTTCGACGTTCTCCT
The DNA here is from genome assembly GCF_000699445.3 of Schistosoma haematobium. Classification (NCBI taxonomy): domain Eukaryota; kingdom Metazoa; phylum Platyhelminthes; class Trematoda; order Strigeidida; family Schistosomatidae; genus Schistosoma; species Schistosoma haematobium. Next base: position 15,873,171 of record NC_067201.1, read on the forward strand.
GCATACTACAAAAACTTCTTATCTCTCGGTAATTGGTTTTATTTGCTAACCGGTAGAACCTCAAAGTTCCTCAAGGCTTATCTAAAATGGGAGATTAGCATTTCATTAAGTCATTATTTCATGAAATGTTTTATTTTTTCTATAGTTACCTGAGTTACTGTTCTCATTTTTGGTAATCTTGCAAATAATAACGCCTTTTTGGGAATAGCAAGTACTGCTTCCTGGGGGCCCAAACTGTTTTCTACTGATATAACCTAACTAGCGTTTTCCTGTTGTATGTACTTCGGAATCATATTCATTTATTTTATTTGTCGGTATTTTCTTATGTGGCCAGAAAAATCAGTAATGTGTTTCACACATTTATTAGTCCATGAATTAAGTAATCTACGCCTAAATCGTTCTACGTTGTTTATGGACACCCTTCTCAACTGTACTGGAAAAATGTATAAATATCTATTTTGAATCCTCAGCATCATACTTGTGGTCTGTGATTAAGTTCACATTGCTGATCTTGTATTTCTACCGATTGTTGTTATATGACTCACTTCTAACTACCTCTGTAAGATGCGGTTTCAAAAATCACTTATTGAGGTTTTTTATCTGAAGTAATGTCATGCTCCTAATCCGTCTAGCATATTAACGTACTTATCAGGTAAATGTGATATCAGTTAATTTCGCTTCTCATTCATATGAACACATTTTTCCAGAGAAGTAACTAACGTCTTTCTTCTCCCTCATTATAGTTGATGACGTTATCTTTCATAAGAAAAGTTAGAACGTGGGACATAAACACAGCTTCAATTTTTTACAACACATTACAGAGTGATGAAATTATCGAGGTGAATTTAAAAGCAATAGCAATTTTAATATTGATTGTAGTTAAAAAGATTAGAGATAAAGATTATGGTCAGAGAATTATTAAATTTGTGGATTATAGTCATTTTGCACATCTAGAAGTCGATAGAGTGAATGCATCTTAGTCATGTCACTAAATGTCTCCTACCACTGATCACAGTAATCGTATGGACTCCAACCAGATAATCTCCATCAACAATCAGGACTCACATCAACAGTCAACGACTTCATGGATTGGTGTCAGATCTTGGTCTGACAGCCGCTAGCTTTCTCTTTACTTCTCCACCAGCCATCATCATTCACCGGTCCTCACTTGGAATTCATCTCCACGCACCACTTTACAGTGTAGTCTGTCGTATAAATTCCGTATGATTCTGACGATCTTCCTAGGTAAACCATAGTGTCAAACAAGGTTCTGTAGGGTTCTGTCCATACTGTTAGACACGTTCCCATAATCAAAGAATTCGATTTATAGTGACCAGTTCTTTTCAATTGACTCTTCAACAATGATCGTGGTGTTGAGATTTAGCTTGTGTACGACCGATTCTTATGGAATTCAGCCTGTTGATCTCGGAGTTAAGCGTCTACTGAATATTTTATTCAGTTTAATTACTGCTGTTGAAAACTTTTTCTAGTACTGATTGTAGTGTGATGCCTCTGTAGTTTTCACAATTGCTGAGATCTTTCTTTGTCATCTTGATGAGGTATCATTCTTTTCAATCTGACGGCATTGGTCCTTTCTCCTCCAATCCTGTCGTAACGTTTTTGAATCTTATCGACTAGCTTGTGCTGTCATGTTAATTGTTTAATTTTAAATATTGTTTGCGAAGATGTAATGTCAGGATATATGAGTTTGGATGGTAGTGGAGTAAATAGTTCGTGTGATGAGGTCTATGACATGAATATATAAATTAAGTTATGGGTGAATGGAACGAAGAGACGATATCACAGAAACTCTCTCAGTTCAATAAATTAGTAAGTCAGCTAGAAGTAATTCGGTTGTCTTTTCTTAGCAAAGTAAGTTGTATCTAAAAATGCTTGCCTATGTCATTATATTTACTGATAAGGTTCTAAATCGGACTTTTGGACCTCTGTGGATATGAATTCAGGGAAAATTTTCGAGTCAATATTTCAAAATTACGTGGATAGGTGCCCAACTTCGTTTAATAATGAGAATGTTGACAAACTGAAAAATTCTACTGAAGAAGAGATTGATATAATCAACCTTGGAAGAACTCAATATAACCTAGTACTTCGTGATCGTTTTACTGGTTTGGTGAGGTGAGTTATCATTGTTAACCCATATAGTAGTATGCGATGAACATAATTTTGAATTTAAAGTATCTTGGTGATTGGTGTCTATATTATGCATATACTGACTATTTTTATTAATCATTGTTGATTGCTGGCCCAGAGCAGTATTTTAAGCACTAACAAGGTATAAAAATCCTCATAGTTATCAACATTCGTTTTGAGTTGTTTGGAAAGTGTTTATTTATTTGGATTCATAAAACACTCAAAATAATAAATCCGAAAATTTAATATTGTTAGAAATTGATTTCAGTAGTGCGTAAATACATTCATTTTTTTTTGACTTCGCATTCCCAATTTCTTTTTCGTCCTTCTTACGGTTATTTACTATTATTTTATATTTAATAATGTTTCCGCAGTTATATAGCACGGGTCCATTTGTAATGTGAGATTAGCTATGACAACCAACAGTTGTTTTTCAGCTGAATGTAGTTGACTTAAACATTAGCTTATTATTTTAACTGTTTGGTAATAATTTATGTGATCACCGATACATTCAAATTATTTTAAAGTGGAATAAAAGATATATAACTTGAAAACTGCGTACAGCTGTTCATATGGACTGTACATCTGCTAGGTAATTTGATATAGTTGGTGGAAAATCTTGGACCTAGGTTTCGGACTATTTAGCATTCCCCAACAAGATTTACCCATAATTTCTGAGGGGCTTATGCACCCCGGTGAACTCGAACTTGCATCACTCAGCTTCACAGTCCAAAATATTACCATTGAGCTGTTCAGGATATGAAACTGTCCTTACGTAGGACTGAGATATTTACAACTGATTGATCACCCAGTAATAATCAGTTTCATATTTGTCTAGTCCTTTTGGTGCTTCTCGAATTCCACCGCCTAACATCTAAACATAGTGCACATTATGTCGAGTCACTCACGCTAGTGACCACATTCCAACTTTATCGATCAACACTAAGAGGAAATGACACACTACACCTATGTATAAACTAAACTTTTTGGTCACTAAAACCTTGCGAAGTAAACCATAACTTTAATTCAGTAGATTGGGATTTTGTGCTGAAGTAAATAAATTCAAGCGGTATGTTATAATCCGTATGCGACAGTCAAGTCAGTGAGTTAGCATGATTTTGTTTAACCACTTATAATGATGTTTGCGATACATGTTAAAATAGAATTTTATGATTTAAGAAGGAGATACGACTACCTGTTGGTGAAAGTTCTCAATGGTTTTCTATACTCTTCAAAATATTTAAAGTATTAATTAGTGATCTTGTTAATATCAGTAACAGCTTTAGGTTTGCTTGATTCTAAGCATTACTTTATGCTGTTGAGTTTTTTAATAATCAGTTCTTATGGTCATCTATTTAGTTCTTATTCTTTTTTCTCTGTTCTTTTTACTAGGCTTAATATCACTTACAATACGTTCGCCTCTCATACAGAAGCAGATTTACAAAATTATGGTTCGTAAAAAATATTATCGTTTGTAATTAATTTTTAATTGTTACATTATTCAAATTGCCATTTTTAGTAAATAGGTGAAATTGTGGTAAATTTGGATTGGTTAAACAGTAATCAACATCGGAAAACCTAGAAACTTTTAGTGCATGATTCGTTTAAGTTAAGAAAGATTCAGTCGGCCACAACAAAGACTAGAAAAAAAATAATCCTTTAGTATAGTGAAATTATTAGCTTCGTTATGAATCTTTCCACCCTGGTCAGATAATCCTTCCATATTTTCATTAACTCATAAAGTATATTGATTGGTTTCATATTATTCATATGTGCACCTAAGAATTATTATATATTAGAGTGAAGCTTGATGAAGATTTAATATAAACATTTGTTTACTTGCTATTAATTTTGTAATTTTGAACATTTACATCACTTTTAATTTTCACTGTTATCTAACAGATTTACAGCACGTTGCTATTACTCAACCGGCCTTATTGACCTTTGAAGGGTCTAAGTGTAAGTTGACAAAGTATATATTTTTTACCAAACTTGCACATTTTAGAGTAAATGTACTATGAGCTACCGTAAATAGTTTCAGTTAACTCCACTTAGTAATCATATGTAGGAAGTCTGGATGCCAAATGCTTTTCTGCACTCTCTGCTTCACCTGACATTCCACATAATGATTAGACATATTATATGGCTTCACTGTATCAATCGATATTAATTCAGAACTTTACTCTTCATGTTACTTCAATATTAGTTATGTGTTATATGTAAGGCTCCATTTTCAGGCACTCCAATTTTAATTATTGCACCATGGATTTGAACCCATTCAGTTGACACTTAAGTTATAGCATTAGCCTGAGTGCAATTAATAGCCTGTAGATGGGTCTACATTGGTTTTACAATATAGTTGTTCCTAACACAATACGGCATGAGTTGAAATCTAACATACAGAAATTTCTACCTCATGGATGAACGGTCCATATTGTCATGTTTAATTTAATTCGTATCATAACGGGACATTTTTCCACTGCCAACTTTAAGTAAATGTCTCACTCTTGATGTAGTTGAGCTCCACAAATTTTAAAAGACGTTTCTCAGACGTCGTCACATATGTGGATTTTCGATATGTTGATTGTATGTTCAAGGAGTTTAATTGAGTAAATTCAACTATATACTTTTGCAAATTAACATATCTATCCTAGAAGATTCTTGGTTATTTCACAGCTTATTTGGATTTAGTTTCTGCTTCGACTATATTTTCTTTCTTACTAAACAATACAGAATATCTTACCAAGTAATAGTGAGAGCTCTAGAGTCATCTTAGGCTACCAAAAGCCAAGTCTCTTAGATAAAAATGGGGTTAGGTTATGAGATCCCACTTTGTAATTTAAAACTCAACGTAATCATATAATATCATTCAATGCACCAAGACATGTTGCATGAATTTTTATAACACCTATAAATGAACAAGTAATCACACTAATCAGTAGCAACTGTTAATCAGATTAGCGATATCGAATCATCATAATTGTATTATTTGGACATTTTTAATGCTGACTTTTACATTCCAGTTATTTCTTATCTTCACCTAATTTCCAGCATTTAAAACTTACTCGAATCACTAGTTCCAAAAATACTCAACTTTTAGAAAATTCGGATAATTTTAGATATTTTAATGATAAAATAAATATCTATTCGACTTACGAATCCTATTTTTGGTGATTGAAAGTGACCCTAATCTAGTATGTTTGTAGTTCGCAACTATATTTATTGATAAGCAATCTGTTGGTAAGTGATTTTAGTTTACAGTTGTCCATATTCAGGACTCCAAGTGATCAGTCTTTGTTACCATATGGGTAGCCTAAACATATTGCTTTTATATAGCGTTGTGTTACAAGTTTTTAGCGTATTTCAGTATGTGACTAACAGTAAAACATAAGGCGCTCACTTTGTCTTATTAGGGATTCATCAGATGGATCAGTAACGTGTTTGTCGGATAGTATATACGTTAGTAAAACTATTCATTCCCTTAAACTCTTTATTTTATTGTCATTAATACTTTCAGATTTTGATGTATTCGATTTTATGTATCTTTTCTTCCCCAGTAATATGGAGTCTACCGTTATCATCTCCTGTAATCGGCATGTATGCATTATGGTCACCGTCTGATTCATCATCTAGTGTTGATGCAACGAACGAAAACACCAATAATAACATTAATAGCAATAACAAGGAATCCATAAAAGAGACAGCTAAATTACCACGAATCCTTAGACGTATCGCATTTACAACTTATGCATTAGATCTACATAATATGACAAATCCTACAGATGACCAAATTTATGATGAATTGGAAGCGAAATTTAATGGAACATTAGATTTAGCGTACGTCCTAATCTTAATAATTTTTTATATTTGTATAGAACATCGTAGTTATAACTGATTTTGTAATTGTATATATCCGTTAAATTTTGTTGTAAACTCATCACGTTTATAATCAAATTAAGTAATATTATGTTACTGAAAATTTTCTCTTTTCTCTTTTTGTTGTGGTGTAGACTTGTTTTTTTCTGATCATTTAAATCAAGAGCCGATTCTCAATGGCTACGATAGCTGAGTGATTTTCAGTATTTTTAGAACTTTTTTCGACTCTCCAATTAATACTGGTTGACGAGATAAATACTCGATATTGTAACAAGTATGATCAAGAAATGATGTTTAAAAGATATGAATCCTACCACATTTCTCTCCTTAAATTTACTTATATTATTTTAAGGAAGTCTAAGCATTCAACTACATCCTCCTGTTGATGTAATATCCATCAACAACTGAACGACAGGTATACTACTTAACTCTGTATTAGTTTATTGTTGGAGAAATTGACTGTTCTAGGTCAAAAACATGTTCCCTAGTAATTATTCACGACAGCGGGTTTCTTCTAATCATTGCTCGAGTTTGGTAAAACTTTCGTCTGAGCTATATAGGTTTTAAAGCGTAACTGACCGATATATTTGGGACATGCGTTATACTTATTAAAACACTGCCTACTTTAAAGCTCAATTCTAGCTGGTATATTGGTAGGTTAGGAAACGTTAGGAGTCGTCAAGTTAGAACACAGGATCAGTCTATAAAGTCATCGACAGTTGGTCTTACCTGTGTAAGCGAACATTGACTTCCTGCCTGGTTTGCATTTGGTAACCATCGTCTACAGTTGAATGTGTTAGAAGACGTAGCTTGAAATTTCTCCCAGTGGTTTACTTTACTCGTTCTTAAATCTTTCTTTATTACTGAGGTTTCAATATTATCTATTACTTCCCATTCTTCTTAAACTATGTCCGTATTGTTTTGCTAATTATGTTAATCTTCTCTCGCATTACTGACCGAGGTTTTAACGATCTAAATAAATGCGCATCTGTGCTAGATCCTACCCGCGATATATATAATCTTATCATAGTATGAGAACCAACGATATACTAGCGGGGTTTGTCAACTCACATAAGGACTTCATTTTTACACATAAAAGTATTATTTTAATGCATTAATTCATTACAACCTAGTTTTGCCATGTTAAAATGATTTCAATATTATAATTAGTACAGACCTTTATTTGTGAATTATTGGGATAAAATGAAAAACGGACTTCATACCTTTAAATTTCCTATGAGCTTTTTGTGCTTACACTGTATTGCACCATATACGATTGATTGATTGATTGATTACAGAGTAGTAATGAGTGTCATGTTTATTTATCCCTTTAGTATTGATCGAATTCTGTCGATCAAGTTGTGATGTGACCACTGGTCTAAGTGGTTGGACATACCTGCACTGTATTTAGATGTTCAATGGATCAAGGTAGTCGTCATGAAATATTTTTAGGACCGATTCGATAATCACTCAGGTTGTTTACCTAGAATACTAATCTAATTATTTGAACAATGTAAAATATTAAAACAAACATTTGCGTAATCGCCATACTATTCGTTATTTTATACTTACTCATATGATTAATTGTATCCTTTACTCATATACGTTTTATATGTACGCTTGTCGGTATGTATTTGTCTATCTACTTATTTATTCTATCCATTCTCTATTCGAACTGCGTATAAATACACTTATTAACTTATACTTTGAGTCTTTTGGTATGCTAATTCGATTTTGGATTTGTACGTTCGTTAATGAGGATCTGTATTTCACTGAAGTCAAATAAGCTACCATAAATGGTAAACATTTAGTCTGTCAACTGTGAATATTATATACAAATAATTGTTTACTTTTAGATTCATTAATAATTTTGAGTATAACGAGATATTTCAATTATTTTATGGTTTTGCAGACCTTCATTATATATTGGACGTTCAAAATCAACTCCAGTTTATGCTTTGATGTGTCTAGCAGAGGCTACATTACGAATACGTGGTTTACGTAGAGCATCTGAAATGTATATGTTGGAAGGTCCGAAAAATTTAATTGTCATGGATAATAATCAACAAACTACTACTACTAAGACTACAATTACTACTGATACAAATAATCATAATAATAATAATTATAATAATCACAAAGATAATTGGCCAACTGGTCTAATCGGTTTATATGAATTACCTACAAGTTATAAAAAAACATCATCATGGGATGATAATCGTATTGATGACCAACCAATGTCTACACTGAAACGTGGCAAACGATTAAAGCGTTTACCGTCCATATCATCATCGGACTCGTCTACAATGTAAGTTGGATAAATCATTGCCGTATATGTGTACATTTCATTCAGTCTGTTATAAATGAAGTATGAGATTTGAACACTAGACATTAACTAAATAATCAGATGAGTAAGGCTAAAAAATGCTAAACTGACCGGGCACTAGGTCAGTAGTTCACCATACTTGATCACTTGATACATTCGACCCAGTTATTTGATTAGCCGTCGAAAACCGAATATTGATAACAAGTATTTACTGAGACACAATAGTTTCTTTTAATTGATACAGATGGAAATCGTCTGTCTTCGTTCACCGGTTAATCACGGTTTGTTTTCACCTTATATATCACAATCTTTTAAACACTGGTGCTTACAATTGTTTGCTGTTGAGTCATTTTATGCCATAATTCTTCAGTATAAGTATATTCGAGAATCCCCGAGATTTGTTTTAACTGTAAATAGCTTATCTTACTCTGAATCTATACGACTCACTAACCAACCGATTATACGTTTGGTGTACTCGCCTTTAAACTTCACATTTCTCAAAATGTCAGTTGAAACAAAAATAAATGATGTGGGAGTTTGAACCCATAACCTATTGGTTAAAAACCAAATCCATTTAATGACTGAATCACAACTTAGCAAAAAAAAGTGACTAAGTAATCTCTGCTCAGAAATAAATGTCCATTAGGTTAGCAGAAGTCTACGGTAAACATATGGTTATTAATTATTAACATCAAATTACAATGATTTTTAGAAATGTTATCGTAAATTAGTCAAGTTCCTTTTCCCGTTTAAAAGTTGCAGAGATATCTTTGAATTCATTCTTTCGGTTTGAAGATTTTGATCAATACTGTTTGCCTGTGTACAAGTGCTCTATTCTTGAATCGTTTTACCGACCTAGTCGAACTTTATTTTGGATTTTTTAGAGATCTTTCAAGGAAATACCATGTTGTTTGAACGGTCTGCGATAAACCCACTTAAAATATGAGTTTCACGTTTAATAAAGCAAACACAGTATTTTATTGATAAATCTGACTGAACGCTTGAATCCGTTTCCTAAGCTCTTCTAATAACCTCATACTAAATCTACACAAAAACGTGAACATGAGATAATAGGTGCAAAATGTGGAGTGTTTTTTACTACAAGGTTAGTTTATGGGCAGAAATTCGAGAGTATTTATACCATTTCAGACGGCTTTGGGCTTCTGGAAGGTTCTAAAACCCTATTAAACATAGAAGCAGGATAGACAATCATAACGTTTTTAGCTGATTCAGGTAGTAATGTCTCTCCGCTGTGCATCCGTCCATCATCTTTTGTCTACTGAAAAATCTACCTCTTAGTTACATTAGAATTCGATCTATTTTATCTCTTTATCACTAACGCAATTTAATCAAAGCGAATTCAATTATTAAATGACTACAATCTCCACAAACCCCCATTCTGATAACAAAACATATATGTATATTTATAAGTTAATTGCGCAGTCACATTTCGTTATCGTCGTCAAATAAAATCAACAAGACAAAATCTACCTCAGTCAGTCATTATATAGATATATATTTAGGTGATCATCAGTCGTTCCTATGGTTACTGTTACGATTTCAATTGAAACATCTAATAACAATAAATGTACTAATAGCCATAACATTTTGATAGTATATTGTCTTATTGTATTCGGATATTCTTAACACAAAATACACAGTATTACGATAAATTCCTCTTCACTATACATTTTAACTGTAAATATTTGGTTGTACATACCTAAAAAAGTTCCCACTATTGATTATCTGCAGATTCACTAGTGAAGTTTTGGACCATTTCTATTAAGTCCATAAACGTTTTTTCTCATCATATAATATAGTGAATGAACCAATCAAATTAAAAGAGGAAAATATACTAACTACTGTGATGGTATTTAATCATTTTTGTGATTGATAGATCGTAAGTTTTTCAGGAAATCTCATTCATACATCACATATACAGTTAACATGCGTAATGATGTAGGTGAAAAAAAAGAAGTGGAGAATAAAGATATATACAGTTGGAAAATAGATGACTCAAAAATATAAGCAAATCAACTCAATCAAACGTAATATAGCTCATGAGGAAACTAATTTGACTGATAATGTTATAAACTAAGCTCTGTTTATCCACAATGTTTTATTTATATGATTTGTTAACATTGAGAATATTTAAGAAAGAGTTTATCAGATGATCAGGTAATAGAAACTATTATTTATTTCATTACTGTAAGTAACAATTAACTAAATGGAATTGTTTATAGTTAAATTATACCCTAAAGGTGTGTATAGTTATATTTGTATGAATTTAATTATTGCACACATTGTATTTCATCGTTTCATATTTAAACATCTGCTTGTAAAATAAATATGTATATGTAAATTTTCAAAAAATCTCATATTATGTTGTCTTGGTTACATAGTTAAACAAATTAAGAACATGAAACAGTGGATTATTCAACTATTACATGTATTAACTAAACATTACCCTAATTTTGCTTCTATTTTTTGTTTACCTCCTAATTCATTCTCATTTGAAGTAATGAACGGAACATGTTAAACAGTATAATCATTAAATCCAGCTTATATTTTGGTGTAATAACTCTGAGATAATTGTGTTTAGTATTGTTTGGCTATATGCTACCTGTCTGTTTGAACTTAATTTTATCAAATGTGTTCAATTGGGATGAGATTGATTTATTAATAATTGGATAATAACTTTATATCTGTCTAGAAGATGATATTGGACATTTAACGACTGTGTTTAAGAGTGATTTAATAAATTATATAATTTTCTTGTTTAATTCTTACCTAGTTCAAACTTGTGTTGTAACGGTCTCTTTTTTTTCAAAATATATAAACCATATCTATGGTTATTATGAATTACTGTACGCGACGATCTCAGATTTAAAATAACTTCTGTCGCGTAACAGTTTCAAGTATCCTTCGAGTTCTGGTAATACATCTGAAGCACTTAACTCTGAACCATTTATTATCTCTAACTCAGACTCTACTTTACCTTTTTCTATCTAGACATTCCAGCAGTATTATTAACTCCAGCGAAAATGTAACTCTGAACCTGGTACATAAATCTGTACCTAAATAATTTACAGTCATTTGGATTATATCGATGTTTAATGTCGACCGTAAACCGATTTTTAATATTCATCACTTTATTTTGTCCTTTGTATTTGGTTCTTTCATTTTGGGAAAAAAATAGGTGGGCTGTCATTGTACCTCCACCTAGTCCACTAACACATCCAACGGAAACTGTAAATTCTTCGAAAATTACAACATTACGAGATTTACCTGTTAACAAGACTTACATCAATGGTATTGACAAGTATTCTGATGGTAAACATGCAAAGATTACTCCTACTAATAAATTATTTTGGTTACTGTCAATTTTCTTCACTGTTTTGTGTATACTTCCTGTGTTCGTATATTTCATCAACAATTTTGTGAAATCTAATACAATGAGCTGTTTAACATTCATTTCGAGCTTTAAAACAATATGTAAGAATTTTAATATTGTATACAATGTCGTTTCAAAATCGTACACTACACATATCGACATGAAAAATAGTCGTCTGTCGACAAGTGCACTTAAAACAAAAACGGATCTGTCACAAGAAACAAGTTCAATAGTAGCAGGTCTTCTTCCATCGCACTTCGATACACCAGATTCTAGTGGTTGGGCTGGGTGTTCAGCACAAGAAATTGGACAACCGGAACCAATTCGTTTTAATTTAAACAAAGTTTTAGGTCATGGGGCAAACGGTACTATGGTTTTTGCGTAAGTATATATTTCATAAATCTACTTACTGAATTATTCATTTGCTTGATAATAATGGTTACTTGCTTATATGGTATAAATCTTTATATTAAGTCTCAGGACTTTTAATATTATCATTTTTGAAAATAGTAATCGGAAGCCTGTTTTTTCCAGATCTTAATATAACGTACCTTGATGATAATTTCCCAGTTATCAGCTAATCTTACAATTACATCTGATAAATTACAAACAAGCGTGGTTGAATAAAAATAATAAACTGCACGGCGGTCTAGTCACTAAAATACTAGATGCTTAATGATCTCTTTTCCACACACACACAAGTATGACTCGAGGTTGGTTACATAAATCTGTACTTAGAAACTAATTTTGACTAAGATTTCAAACTGATTGCTTGATATTCATCACTGAGTACTGTTGAGGCGTAGCATAGTAAGAATAACAAATTCAATAGATTATACTTTCATTTCTGATTGATCGTTTTTTGAGGTCGCTTATGTTACGGGTTTTTTATATATTAAGAGTAAAGGTATACTATACTAATGGCCTTGAGCGGCCAATCAAAATCAAGGCAGAATGTGTTTAATTTTAGTGCATTTAAAGACACTTAGGGAATGTCTTGTTGTTAAATATCATATTTTTGTTTGGATTTCGGATTTTGAATGGTCTGGATGATCATTTTATTATGCAATAAAGTGTTTGCGCCAGAATTTTAGGTTTAGGAGTCAGGGTTTGCGATCCTTAATGAATTTATCTTTCTTTTCGTCATATAGAGCGCTTTCACAAAGGCTGCATTCCGTTAGGTTGTGGTCATGGTCACTCTTAACTTCACTAGACTCTGTCAGTATAGTATACTTTTGCCACATTAAGTATTCTTTGGAATAAGCATATCTTCATCTTTCTGTAACAATCTCTGTTTTGTGTAAGTAGTCATAAAATATGGGGACGTTTTTATTGTCACTACTATAAGAGGCCAATTTTTACGAATGAAATAGCAAGTTACTTTGTTTTTAGTGAAATGAAATTTCAGGCTTTATCATCATGATTATATTTACCAAGTATTAAAATATTGCAAAACAAGTGCGGACTAACAAAGTATAAGATTCATTTCCACATGATATCATTGTCTCTGTTTAATTAAATGCAAATATTTGCAGGTATCTCCTAGATTGTAAGCTCTGTCTTCGTTTGACTGTTCGTCAAGACATTGTTGTTAGTATTTTTAAGTTTATAATCGATTATATCAATTTGGTATATTGTTTTCCGTTTCTTCAAGACACGTTTAATAAAGTTATGACAGTAGTTTGTACCAATATTTTTAAAACATAAATCCTATAATTATCATCAGCTCATTTGCCAGCTACACATTAGTGTTATTGGCATCAACTGAGGGCTAGTAGTACTAGTACTCAGTTGCCCAATCCGAAGTTGGTGGAGCGGGGGTCGAGCCTTAGTGTTTGAAAGTTGAACACCTTGACTACCGAGTCATTAATTCTCTGGTTTCTGTTTAGACGAATTCATGTCATTCTGTGTGTGTGCATTCACTGTTTTTGCAGTTTCGTTAACTAATTTAAATTACATTACAGCTCTGCTACGTTACAATGTTTACTAGCTTTCTTGAAAATGTTTTTTTGTTAAAACTTAAACTGGATGGATGGAATTTTTTTCTTTTCTAATGAAGTGGAACTTATGGACCACATGAAACCGCTGTTAAACGTATTGTAAGACATCCTTTATTAGAAAAACATTGGCGTCGTGAACATGCCATATTGTTAAAGCATCAGCATCCACATTTAGTTCGTTGTTATTGGACAGTAAGTTGGTTTTTATCGTGAGTTAGTTCTTTTGTTTTTGATGAAACAAAGTATTGTAATATGAGATATAACAACGTATTGTTTTGATATCTTTCTGTCTTTGGAGTGCAAGTATGCTTATATATTCATTCACTGGAAGACAGTAGTTTTGTGATTAGAGTAGAGTACTGAATTTTTATTCACTTGAAATTGCAGGTTCTTACTCCTGCTTAACCTGCCACCGTTGAATCACCTGCATAATATCACTAATTCTTAAACTAAAAGTTGGACACATGCACTTGTATTTGGTTCATGAGTTATATTTAAATGTTCTACATTTACTTTAATCCAGAAATTGTTATATTTTTACAAAATACAACTTTCCCACTACATAATTTCAAGTACAGTATCGTACAAATGTGTATATATTTTATTTGCATATATGTGTTTATAGTTAGCCAAGTCTAAATCTTGCACTTAAACGAATAGATCTCCATTCGGATGAAATGTCTGATTTTAGAGTTAAAAATATATGTATTGTTCTCTACTCCTTCAATTCTTCAAATGATAATAGTTTATAACAAGGTAAATAATCTGTTTATAGTACTCAGTCAACTTATTTCTTTTTGCCTTTATAGGGTAGTACGGCAAACTTTCACTATTTAGTAATGCAAAGGTGTTCATTGAGTTTAAATGAAGCATTAACATCCATGAGTTCATCAAATGCATTGCAATCAGATGAAATCAATTCAACTGATCCCATTAAGACATCTTTACTCAATGATTTGGGTTTAACTCCAGTACAAATTATTCATCAATTTATTTTAGCTGTTGCATGTTTACATCGTAATCAAATTGGTAAGTCACTAGATCCGTTGTTTTTGTCTACTTTTCTTTCATCTTTTTTTTATTCTTACTTATTAATCCATAATTTTCAATATTTATCCACTTTACGTCAATTCATAATGCAAAACTAACTTCAAATTCATTTGGCCTTTGTTTCATAGTTCTGAGTTGTCTAGCTAACATTTACTCTACTCTTTTTCCTTGTTGATGTACTTGAACCTACATAGATTCGTTCCATCATGTCCTACTTAGTTTATAGTTGACTGATTAAATTGGTACTTTACTGTCTTTTTCAGTGTATGACTGTGAAACCTGTCCTTTAAATATAGGGTATTTGTAGGTTACTTTTATCCGATCAAAGATGCCTTAAAAGCATTATTTGCGTATGTCTGAATCACTGAGTGAGGTATACTGAAGTTAGACGTTGTTTACTAGCTAAAGATAACATCAACTGATATCATCGCGGATCTTCATCGACTGAGATAGGTAGGACACGTAATACATATACCTAATCACCGTCTGCATCAACAAGCTAGTGTAAGAGTAGGTTCATGTCAGTGACGGTTGGATTGTAGATGAGTTGTCTGGTTAAGTTCCTCAAGATTATCGTAACTAGTGGTTGAGATGTTGGGTGACATGGTTCAGAATCTGTCATAAGGGCATTGATGCATTTACTCTTCTTCTTTTGGATCCTGTCTTATAAATTTTTGAATTTTAATGGGGCTCACGCAATGAGGCCGCTTATTATGAAAGCAGTTATATTAGCTATTCCGATTATTAATTTATTCCCCTGTATTGCATGTAAAACCTGTAACTGCTTTATCCAATACTATGTAACTGTAAATAATAACCAGACAACCTTAATACTCATCAGCCCACAAGTTTCTTCTACGGATAAGACAAAAATATAAACCAACTAGTTCTCTGTTGTACTCTTGCTCATGCAGTCATAGACTTTGAATACCTAGCCGCACAACATCAAATAAGATATTACATTGTATATGCAACCCAGTCGTATGTGGCTCAAAAACGGAACAGTACTTAAATAATTAATTAATGATAATTATTGGACAGTAAGAAATACAACAATCAAATAAAAGCTTACAAATAGGCGTATATTAGAATATACTACTCCAATCATCTAGTGATTTCATATAATTGGTCCCCTTTATAACCGAAATGAAAACACTGATTTCTCTCATGATAGTTCCGAAATTTCAACGTTGCTCAAAATCTGTTTGATATATCATATCCTTAGTTTCAAAATTATTGTATGCTTTATTTGTTCTACAAATTCATTCTTCTTGGATTATACAATCTATAGCTAATGTTTTCTATTACCACCGATACTGTTACTATTGCTACCACTCTAATGTTTATCTTGATAATTTCATATCACAGTAGGTGATATGGTGTAATGACTTTCACTGGTCCATGTATATTTGCCAGGTCTTGTGTTGTTTATGATTGACTAAATAAATCGGTTATATAAATTACTAAGTAAACGTGTTATACATGAAACAGTTTAACCTTTGTTTTTGAAGTTAAACCAAATTATAATTTATTGCTATAGTATTTTCTTTTAAAAAAATATTGTAAGGGAAATTAATCTAAAGCAATCGTGATATTTCTACGTGAACAGACACAAATTTCTGGATCTGTAAAAAGTAGATTTATTATTACATTTAACAGTAAAATATATGCAACGAAATATTTCTTTTCACTTAACTCATTATATATCGCTTTATACAATAATTAACAACAAAATCACTACCAGTCTAACTGTATGGTGATTTAGTGTAATATTACTCGTATTAGTAACTTAAATGGTGAATATAACGTTCAAAAGTTAACGTTTTACACAAAATTTAACAGCCAATTAAGAGATTATGTGATAAGTACCAAGAACGTTCAAGTGAATAAATTGATTTTTGTTAGAATAGTCCCAAAATATCCCTCATCAAAGTCTCTAGAGGCCCAGAAACTCTAGTAAACACTTTATCCAATCAGCATTGAATATAAGCTCCGTAAAAAAACATCTAGAAAATTCAGATTCACGCTCCATGGTTTTGATTGAATATTTACCTATACTGCTACTATGTTAAGTATGGCTTCGAAAATTTTCATAGGCTCAAGGTCGTGTGTATTTCTATCTATACCCTCGTTTTTCCGTACATAAGTTAACTGTCAAGGAAAGCTCTTACTCGCATTTCGCGCCTTTCCTCTGTTGCTCCAGTTGACATAAAAAGTTATTTGGGATTATCGGAATCGGATAAGAAGATAGTTTAGGTGGTATCGGTGGCAAAACTTACACGTGTAGAATAGAACTGTAATTGTTACATCATTTTTTGTGTACGCATAAAGCATGATAAATAAAGCAAATTGAGAAACTAGTCGATTATTTATTTACTTATTAACACAGTTTCTGTAAAAATTATAGGGTTAAAAATACCAGTCTGATGCAGAACTTTTACATGCCCTGGTACACTCGAGGGTGGGGAGAGTCAGCTTTCCCTCTCGAAATGCTCTCACATGACCACACGTATAAAGCCACTATCATGGATGTCCTACTCACTGCCTTCTCGCAACGCGGGTGTTGGTTACGAAATTGAGAGGACGAAAAGCGAATGTCTGGCGCTTTAGCCGGGTCGGTAGATATGAAGGATCCACTCAGGGGAGTTGGAAAGCCGTAATTCCAAACCAGTGGTGCATATGGGCCCCAAGATCCTGAGGAAGCAAATGGAGAATGAACCTACTGTTGGTTACCATCTACCATGGGACTACATCTCCTTACGTTGTTCCATTGCCTTGTGGATTAGATCTCTGGGTCAAAGGCTTAGAGAATAACCACCCGCTTCGGTTTGGGCGCTCGGGCAGTATGTCAGTCCTCACATAAATCGAATGATGAAGTGTTGTGCATATATATCTGGTGCCTCCTTTTACCAATGTTTATGTGTCTAAATAATTTGAGAACTTAACTGTGACGACAATCACTTTTGAAATCTCATTTTGTATTTAATTTTTTTCAATTATAGTTCATCGAGATTTGAAACCAAGTAATATACTTATAATTTTGGATAATAATTCTAATAAAGTGAATAATAATAATAATAATTCAACCGAGAAAGCACGTGTTGTAGTTGGAGATTTCGGTTTATCTCGTCCATTACCTACAGATCAACACGAACAACAACATCAAGATACATTCAATTCAATTGGACCGCACATTTCTGTGAAAATTCAACAAATTAAAAGTCGTTCACTCTCTTCAACATCATACCAAAATGACAGTAGTGTTGAATTTAACTCATCTGAGAATGATATACAATCGGATGTTACAAGTGTTACTAATAATAATAGCAGTAATGTTTTCGGTATAAGTGTAAGATATGGTGACCAAGAAGAATATACTCCTGGTATTGTTAATAATTCCAGAAACCCTAATGTAAATAACTATCATAGTGATAAAAATCAAGTATCAGATAATAGTGTATGCTTCACTTTTGGTACACTTGGTTGGATGGCACCTGAACTGTGCGATGCAGAGTCGGCCTCACAAGTGGTAAGGTTTTTTACACTTTCAGTAAACATTATTCTTTAATTTTTTCAAAAAATAAATGTACAGCCTTTCAGAACGTTTTTGAATGTGTACCAAAACCGATAAAAATGTATTAATGTTTGTTGGATGAACCTATCCGAAACCTTTTTCAATGTTCAATAATTATGCGATGTTTATCACTTCCAACCACCTTTCTATTCATTTAGTGGGTGATTCCAGCATATCAAAGTGTAATTCTCATCAGAAATTTCATTTCAAGCTCTAACGTGCACTCTTTTTTATTACTCATCGGGTATATCGGACTGCGCTAGACAGATAATCGCGGCTAACTCCAAATATTAGCAAAATGAAACGTCAACAAGTCGAAATAATAATAATAACGCTAGAAAGAAAAACACAGGACAAATAACTCAATAAGAGAAATTGAAGTCGATGAATTTATGATGTGATAAATAATATTAAAGTTTTAGATTTAGAATAGAATAAAGAATAAACAAATCTTGGTCATAACTATTAATTTTAGTCCCATATCCAATCAAGTCTCTAACCATAGAGTAAGATTATTCTGCGAACTTCATTCGGAAAGGGATTCATCACTATCTATGTCATTTAAATTTGTTTTAAAACTGTCCATAATTAGTATAATCAACCAGTTAGTTACGAGAGGAACAATTGATTGTAAAGAGTTTTTTTAATTAAGTTCCTTAATTCATTCATTTAGTTTTTGTTGTATGAATTGACATTTGTTGACTATAAAGTCGTTAATCTTGTCATTATTTACGTGCAGTTTACATTTTTTCCAATTTATTAACAATAAATACTCTTCCTTAACAGGAGCAAAAGAAAAACATACAGCTTAAATTAAGAGAATATTTAACAATTAATTTCACGTTAAACTTTTGATTTATAAATTTATACCTGGTTCATCAATCCGCCTTTCTGTCTGTTCTCTTTTTATACAAACAGACTTGTGCAATTGATATATTCGCTTGTGGTCTATTGGCTTATTATGTTTTAACTTATGGTAAGCATCCATATGATTGCTGTAGTAAAGAGTTGAATAAATTTCAAATTGACAAAAATACCCAATCAACAACTGTATGTTCGTCAGTGTCATCCTCGTCATCTTTTACTACTACTGGTGTTGGTGGTGGGGACAGCAGCTCTGACACCGTAAATGAAGTTAAATCATTCAGATGTACCACTTTAAGCCGTCAACATGAACGACAGTTGGCAATAACTGAAGGTCGTCTACCTAATTTGGACACTTTGACCGAGAATCCAACCAATGTTCATGAAAGTAAAGAGTTACTTCTCTTGTCTATGTTTTAATATTGTGTTTGTTCTGTATGTATTCATCATTGTATCATGCAACACAGAGTAGTAGCGTCTTACAAACTAGTGTACTCAGCTCCAACTACATTTTTTATGTGGAAGCTAATGATGACACTTGTATGTACAGACTGTATTAGGTAAAGCAATGTCCAAACCCAATCTTTAAAGTTGAACTCTAACTACTAAAACGTCGCTTATTAGTCTCTACATCAGTTGATTCGCACTTGCAAATTGTTTGATATTATGATTTAATGCCCTACTGTGTTATGTATAATATTTGCTTTTCCTTCAAACAATCACGGTGCGCTTAATAATAATAATAATAATAATAATAATAATAATAATTATTATTATTATTATTATTATTATTATTATTATTATTATTATAAATATCATTTATAACACTGATACTACTAAGATTAATTTGGCATTCACGTTGATAACTTAATCGCACCCTTCTAATGTAATGTAACAACTTTTACCAATGCACATTAGCTCTGAATTCTACGTGACTCACGACTAACTGTTATTTGTATATCTACTCTCTGCAGAACTTTGATTAAGTACAAATGAATTTGAAACTTGTCATGTTATATAACATTTATTTAATTAACTCTATTGAAATCTTCTCTTCATCATGATACACATATTCATCTTTAATCACCCTCGTTGTAAGTAGCTGATGAGAACCTAACGAAATAAAATATATTCATATTATTCTGCACCAATCTTCCTTCTTGCTTTCTTTAATATAATAGTCATTAACCATAAAATCCAAAATATGCATTTTTGTTTAATGTATTAATTATCTTGGCTTTATCATAATTCATTACAATAGTAGTGCATAATATCACCATCAGAAAATTCAATGTAGATCAAATGAATCAATTACTCAATATGCACTCATTCACGGGATTTTCATTGAATCAAATTTATATGGAGTTATTTTTAAATAAATGTGTGTTAAACGCCTATACAATGAGATGAATTTCTATAAACTTTGTTTTGATGATGATGGATGAAACATTCATTCTAGATCCCACTGCTGGCCACCATCCATCTGTGCTTATAATGCTTATAACTGAGAGTAATATCGAGGTGATCCACACATATACCCTTGCCAGGGTAAACATAGCCCTATAAATAGGTTCTGAGATAAAGTGTAAATCTAAACTTATGAACACACTGATAAACCACGAGTGGTAATTTTTACAACGGTCAGAAGTAAAGAACTGTTGATTATTTCATGACTTCTACTTCCTCATTCACGGTTAATCGTTTGTAATCTGATAAATCATCCTACCTCAATAAAATATCCTGTGTAGAAATAATAACTCTAACTACTTAATATAAATTGTCTTGTAGTTCTGTTTTGTTTTATTTTGGAAATCTATACTGTTGGAACTTCTTTGATGCTTCATACTGAGAATAAGTTATCAGTTTAATCCACACCTACCATTTCAGTATTCTATCAAATCAATCATTCCGTTATGTTCAGAAGTCATTATTTGTTCATTCTACTATTTATTTCATACTGGTCATTCCTATTTGCTTCTTTTATTCCATTTTGATTATAACGATCTTTGTATAAAGTAGTAAATAACAAGACTCACTTTTTGTCAACTATTCCTAAGGTTTAAAAAGTATCCACTGCGTTATCATACAGTGTATACGAATCGACTCAAGTTGAATAATATCGGCACAATGTGTATCATGCTCATTGGAAGAACACCTGCTTTTTCCTATGATTTTGTAGCTAATAAATTAATTTGTGTAACGAAAAGTTACTTATAAATGTTTCATACACATAGTTCCCTTTATCATTTTGAAAAGAGCAAGAACAAAGATTCTAGCAGAATAGCATGAATTCATTTTATTTCATTTGATTGTTGTCAACTACTTACAACCTGTGATATTTTAAAATCATAATTACAAAATGGGTTTAAATTATTTACATGAAAGAGTTTAGTTGGAAGTTATATTGAAGACACATTAGTATAGTATAGCAAGGATGTAAATACATTTCATAGATTGAATATTGTAAATACATACCTTATGTAAAGGGAAATTTTACAACATTCATTCTGACAAGAGTTCAAACGGTCAGTAACAAGTGATTACATGATGCGTGAACGCTGATAGGAATAAAAGGAATAAAGCTCAGTTAATAAAATAAGATTACTAATCTAGAGGACTTTTATTATTATTGTTATTATTATTATTATTATTATTATTATTATTATTATTATTATTATTATTGTTTTACTCAACCACACCCATTGTTGAGACCTTTATTGAAAACAAACAACGTCATTCATTCACACATTTTTTTCATTAACGAAAGCACTAAATAAATTGTATTTACAAATTTAGTTTCCAGTTAGACCTATAAAACATCTGTGTGTACACAAGACTTATTAGAATTGAACTTGTAAACAAGTTTCCTTTCTTAAATTATTGTTTATTTGTTTACTCCCGTAAGCAATGAGAATAAAACATACAAAGAAGAAGAAGAAGAAATAGGTCAAACTGGCATACCTTTCACCTTTTTCATTTTTGCTATTACAATTTTATTTAAGTATGAACTTTCTTTTCAAAAATGAATGGTGTTGACTTAAAAAAGTAAAATAAACTGAAAAGGTGATTATACTTGCAAACAACGGAAATCATGAAGTTTTGGCAACAAAAAAAAGAAGAATATAACAAAATATTCTATGAGAGTTAGGTATGTTATCAAGTTTGGATAGTGACTGGCACTAAAATCCAAGACGACTGTGCCGTCCTACTTGGAACTCATCAATTGAATGTACTTGTATTCTAGTATTAATCTTTATATTAAGACTCAAATCTGATGTGTTTTGATTCAAAGGTTACTTTTATTATTCACTGAACTACCGAGTCCAGGTAGCCACTTGATTTTGCGATTAGTATGAATTTTGTTTTTAATGGTTTGCATTTTCCCGTTGTTTTTTATTGCGAACTACAATTTTCTATTAGTGTATATACTTTCTTACCGAATTGCCTTGATGTTACCGCACAAATCTTTACAAACAAATCATTTTATCATTAGCGTAAGAAGAAAATCGAAAATATGATTGTCCACATTAGCCTTGGTTTTTATTAAGCTGTAGCATCATGTAATGTTTATTCCGGTTCATCATTTTGTAGATCAATTCACGTCTAATTAAATTGAACAGAAAAATGCAGTGTACCTCTACTACTACTACTACTACTACTACTACTACTACTACTACTACTACTACTACTACTACTACTACTACTACTACTACTACTACTACTACTACTACTACTACTACTACTACTACTACTACTACTACTACTACTACTACTACTACTACTACTACTACTACTACTACTACTACTACTACTACTACTACTACTACTACTACTACTACTACTACTACTACTACTACTACTACTACTACTACTACTACTACTACTACTACTACTACTACTACTACTACTACTACTACTACTACTACTACTACTACTACTACTACTACTACTACTACTACTACTACTACTACCTACTACTACTACTACTACTACTACTACTACTACTACTACTACTACTACTACTACTACTACTACTACTACTACTACTACTACTACTACTACTACTACTACTACTACTACTACTACTACTCTACTACTACTACTACTACTACTACTACTACTACTACTACTACTACTACTACTACTACTACTACCTACTACTACTACTACTACTACTACTACTACTACTACTACTACTACTACTACTACTACTACTACTACTACTACTACTACTACTACTACTACCACTACTACTACTACTACTACTACTACTACTACTACTACTACTACTACTACTACTACTACTACTACTACTACTACTACTACTACTACTACTACTACTACTACTACTACTACTACTACTACTACTACTACTACTACTACTACTACTACTACTACTACTACTACTACTACTACTACTACTACTACTACTACTACTACTACTACTACTACTACTACTACTACTACTACTACTACTACTACTACTACTACTACTACTACTACTACTACTACTACTACTACTACTACTACTACTACTACTACTACTACTACTACTACTACTACTACTACTACTACTACTACTACTACTACTACTACTACCTACTACTACTACTACTACTACTACTACTACTACTACTACTACTACTACTACTACTACTACTACTACTACTACTACTACTACTACTACTACTACTACTACTACTACTACTACTACTACTACTACTACTACTACTACTACTACTACTACTACTACTACTACTACTACTACTACTACTACTACTACTACTACTACTACTACTACTACTACTACTACTACTACTACTACTACTACTACTACTACTACTACTACTACTACTACTACTACTACTACTACTACTACTACTACTACTACTACTACTACTACTACTACTACTACTACTACTACTACTACTACTACTACTACTACTACTACTACTACTACTACTACTACTACTACTACTACTACTACTACTACTACTACTACTACTACTACGTACTTATTTTCGTTCACGCTATAAAAATCTACAATTAACAGTAGAGTTGAAGCTAGTCACCTGGGAACTGAAGGTTTAATCTACTGAAAGTCGAGAAAAATGCTTGGTTGTTTAATCAAAGTGAATAAATGTTTGTTGTACTTTATTTCGTTCTCATAGTATATAGTAATTGAAAATAAATTTTGGATCCGATAATCAGTTGGCAATTTAATGACTATTTAGTTTGTGATTTTTAATTGTTCATAGTCAGGATTTGATTTCGATCAGTTTGTTGTTATATGTACTTCCTAAGCGACTCCCTCAATATTGCCTTTTACTTACAAGTTTCAGTCCTAAATAGCATCAGACTCACATATTGATATTCCACTGCTAGCCATATTTTATCTGTTTTATATAAGTTCCAGCTTATTCGAATGGTAACTAATAGTGGAATTCAACTTCTACTAGTTTTTTCAATGAAAATATGTACTATAATTAATCATGACAATTACTTATATACTCTTTTGTAGTTATATAGTGTTAAGTATTAATAACTATTTATTTTATCCTCTTGGTTCGATTTAGTGGCTAATACTCTTTCTAACACTTATTTAACTAGTTATACAGATTTAGAAGTCAAAGATGGCATAGCAAAGTCTAACCGTAAAGTTCACATGAGTCATTTTTACATATTTACAATACTAGAATGGTTCACACAAGTATATATATGGGCAGATATCTTTACCAGATAAATAATCTACACGCCGATAGTAAACCTACCAAGCCTTGTATTTTTCATTTACAAAGTGTCTTTATGGACGGCATGTAATATGTCTAAACTTACCCGATGTTACATCTCCCTCTTTGAGACTTCTTCCTCCTATGTGTTTGTTTATGCCATTTGATGTGGGAGTTTACCAATTTCGTGTCATTTAGACAATTCCCTCATTAAATTTCTTCGTAGTTTGTGGTACTTATTGGCTATCTATCTTAAAGTTATGTGAATTACTCTTCTTTATATATAGAAATGCAAAAGAAATCATTTCAACCAAACAATGAATTTTCTTCCCAGACCATTTTACATCATAATTCCACTCAACATGGTAATGTAGTTCACAATCGTAAAAAAATTACTAATAACCACTGAATTTTTTTGAATAGTTGTGATGTATGATACTCATTCTCAGTTCCGCCAATCAAAACTTGACTATTTTTCACAGACGTTTTACTACTTATTTTTGATAAGTAGTTAAAGGAAATATTTTAAATATATGTATCGCATTTAATATCATGTTCCCAATCCGTTCCTGATTTTAAAAAATTAATCTAAACTTGTTAGAATGCCTTTCTATGATGAATGTTATAGGAATATAAAAAGTACAGACTCTAGATTCTTGTATAGCATTTTGAGTTCAAATACACATTCTCTAAAATAAGTTCAACAGCAAAGTAATTTATGTTGACAATTAAACAATGTGACATACAGAACTGGTAAATACTGTGCAACATAGGAAGTCTGGAGAATTCGACAAATTATTCTACCTGTTAACTACATGTCACACTGGAGCTTTTCAAATGGTTTCTTGTCGTTTATTAGTAGAGTTATCAAATTGTAATTCTGATGTTTTTATCTTTTATCATGAAACGTGGTATGAAGAGAATCCCGGTTGTCGTACATCAATTTACTTCACTTTTTGATACTGTTTTTTCTTTCCTCTTAATGTGAATATGGATCATAATATTTTACTTTATCCTATAATAATCCTGTCTATAAAAGAATTAATATCAGACAATCAAAGATATATTTCACTGGCGTTCCCTTTCAAATATTCTCCATATGTAATGCCATCACTGAGAAAAATTGTAGAATTTTATATTAAGCAACTTGTATATATGTATCAATTGATATTAAAAATTTATGTGATTTACATTACCAAGTTACAGTTGGTTTCACTTTGTTTTGTGTTATGAAAGTAGAAATGTTGGAAAAAACTTATTATTGTTAATTACTTATAGTGACATCTTTTGTTTTCTTTATATGTAGCTGTACACTCAAAATGTTAAGTTTTCCTATAATTGTTTTTGTACCTTTCTGTTTCATTCCATCTCATCTCTATTTTAGGTTATTTAGCTCGTTACCTTGTACAAACAATGCTTTCATCGAATCCTAACGATCGACCAACAGCTGAAGAGATCACTTACTATCCATTGTTTTGGTCACCAAATAAAGTCATACGCTTCATATCGGTAAGATATACATATGTATGGTTCTGTTTTTAATCATTTTTTTCAAAATCTAACTATTTGTTTTATTATTTTGATTAAAAAGGTTTTGAATTCGTAAATATTTCACTGTTTTCTAATTTCATTTCCATTACATATTTTCAATTTGTGATAAATGCACATAACTGTAGATACATTAAATAAATAATCCCAATGGTTGAGATCATGAGTCAATATCCACAAAACCCTTCGGATATGAAGTAATTCTATCTTTGACGAAATGAAAATTTAGATAATACAATGAGAAGATGAAGTTTACCAGGACTATATGATAACATTAACACAATAGATTCAAGTGTATTTACACTAGGGATACTACTGAATAAAAGGTAGAGTTGTTAGCTGAAACATTAGGGAAAAGTGGTTATTTTTAAGCAGAAGTCCCTATACCATGAGACTTGATGAAAATCCAAAGCTGCTTTATGCCTTCGAAAATAATTTCTTCTCACTTTAAGCCTACCCTGTTAATAATGATCCTTTTCCTTATTATCTCTATTTCCCTCTTATCTTCCAATTTACCTAGTTCACCTTTTATTTTTCAAGTAAAGACTTCTTAACAAGTATATGTGTGTTCAAATTATTCGAAATGGATTACGTTAATTTATCTCACATAATTGTGATTAAATATGCTTTCTTATCGTATTATCCAAATTTATCAAGAGAACTAATTGTTTTAAATGTAGTAGGACATTGATTAGATTGCAATGTTCAAATAAACAAAAGGGCTAAAGGATAAAGCGATTGACTAGATTCGAATCATGATTGTGTGCTTTTAAGTCGTCTTGTCAAAGATTATCTTGTAGACTACAATGAAAATGCCCATATTTTAAGCATTAAAAAAGGCACTGTCTCCCTTTTGGTTTGCGTACTCGGGATATTATTTCACTGTAGTTATATATTCTAGTTTAACTTCATATATTAAGGGGTATGAAGTGACTGGAGATCAACTTACATTCTTTAGTAGTTACAACATTCAAATGCTTCCGAATTGATCGATTAATTTACTTTCGTCTGTCTCAAAAATCTTAAATCCCCATATTCACATGAAATAAATGTGTACTACCATTCCATTATTATTAGGTGCTCTTCAAATTTACTCTACTAAGAAATATTTTAAATCTAATATTGTAACTATTAAAAAAAAATAAGAAATAGGGGCATTGGAATTATATTCTTTCATTTACTTATTTACATAATTCGTACAATAACCATTATTTCTTTGCTCTCATTTATATCAAGGAATTATCAAATGTTATGGATATTAAAGATTTATCATTTGATATTCCATCTCAAATTGGCACTTCTACTAATCATTCAGTTGACGCTGCTGACGGAAACTGCACTCAAGACAATAATAATAATAATAATGGAGGCAGTACACCTACTACTAATTATCAGTCAGTCAGACAACAACATTTCGATAATTATCATCAACAACAAATGTTAAATGATCTTATTCGTTATAGAAATTGGGTATTTAATGAACATTGGTTTGCTAGACTAGAACCTGAACTAGTTGATAATTTATTGAGTAATAGAAGCTATCAAGTATGTCTTTGTGCGTGTGTGTGTGTTTCTGTTTCAATGACGTGAAAACTTTATACCGATAATCTCTGTATTTCATGTATTCTTTTTCTAAATACATTTGATCTTTTTATTTTCTTCGAATATACTATATGTTCAATAAACTTACTGTTTAAGCAACCTTGTTTGCTATCTTATATAAATAACCAAGGTCACACAACATTGTTATTACTGTTTGTTTATTACTTCACCTTAGGATACTTCTCTTTTATACCTTCTACGTGCTATACGCAATAAACATAGTCATTTCTGGTCATTACCAGAACATATTCGTGCAATCTATGGTTATAATCAAGAAGGTATGTCAATTTATTGGACAATGCGTTTTCCTGCTCTTCTACCGCTTATCTATGGTTTATGTAATAAACACTTTACTGGTACTATTAATTTTTCGGAATTTCTACCTCCAAAATCAATTTGTAAAATATTTGTCGGTGTTCCAAGTAAGCGGTTAAATAGTTTTTTTTTCTCTTTGTAAACAGAGATTCTATTTTATCATGATTGTATTATGTAATCTGTTGTATATCGGTTTGTAAATTAAACATTAACAAATATTATAGAAAGGGTAGACTATAAGCCCCCAAATGCCCTGGTATGGCCGAGAGTGGGGTGGGTCTGCCCTCCCTCTCGAAATGCTCTCACACGGCCACGCGTATACAGCCTCTGCCGAGGGATTCCTACTCACTGCCTTCTCGTGGCATTACTGTTGTTTTCGAAAAGCGAATGTCCGGTGCTTTAACCTGATCACAAACCAATGGTGCACATGGGCTCCAGTATCCTGCGGGAACAAATGGCGTATGAACCAATCGTTGGTCACCGGCTTCCATGGGACTGCATCTCCTCACGATGCTCCACTGCCTTGTGGATCAGACCTTTAGGTCAAAGGCTCAGGATGTGGCCCTTTAAGAAAACCACCTGTTTCGGTTTGGGCACCTGGACAGTATCCCAGCCCTCGCAAATTCGAATGATTTATGTGGCGCATATTTACTTGGTTCCTCCTTGTACCAATGTTTATGCGTTTAAATAATAATAATAAGACTATAAATGTACGTTATCAGTTATTGTTGCTGTTGTGTTTTTTTTGTATCACATTTCTGATAAGTACAATGTATGCATGTTTGTTATGAATTTCAGAAAACCTTTAGTAACACTGATTCAAACCAATATTAAAGCGTTATCACTTCTTCCAGATATGCATTAAATGAAAGTGAATTTGTCAATGTTTTTCTTTAAGACATAAGGCAAATACTTTTTTTAAATACTGACAATCTTACACTGTAAAATTCTACACATATAAATTGAAACCTTTCTTCCTTACTTCAAACTCATCATGAATGTAAATCTTTAACTCGATACACTAAATTCCATAATTATGGACAAGAAGTAGACCTAATAGTTAAAGTCTAAACTGATTGGAAAATGATTGATCTACAAACTGATTTTTTCCAATCACTTATAAGATTTTATTATGTTATTTTTCGTATTAATATGGTGTTGCTTAGTCGTTTTCTTTTTGATTTCAAATTACAACATACTTATTTACAATGTAATTGGATTCGTCTTAAGCACTTCTCTATATAAGAAATATATGTATAGTTAGTGCCACCACTGTAAGCCAAAGTGCAGTTTACTTATTCATGTATCATACTGCTATGTTTGAAGAGATTGCAAATTCACCTAGTCTGCGAACGAAACAAAAACTCTGTGGCCAAAGACCAATAAGCTAGCTATTCTGATGCATCATAGCCCCGCTAACTAGAGAGAGAAGTCGAAGTTCGAACGGGGAAATATATCCCTCAAGCAGCCAGAAGCACGAGCGATAACAGCAGGCACAAATCAAACGTATATATGCATCATAAAACTGTCCTTGGGAAGCGTTGCAAAATAGCATACTAAAAGGGGGTACTACGGACCAATAACGTTTAAGATTCTCCCAAGTTGAAAATACGACGTGAAGGTGAAAAGAGCACTTTTGGCGCAAAAACAAAGAAATTCAATTTTTTTAAATAAAATTACAAAAATAAGGTATTTACCAAGTCAGTTCTGAGTATCTAACATCCCCAACACATACATGATAAATAACAAATTATAGTGTATGAGTTTATCGTTTTGAATTAATTCACATCTATTTTGAATAAAAAAATATATGGTAAACGAATGATAGGGATACTTAATAAATACATTCTTGTTTATGGTTAATTATAGTTTTATGATTGATTAAGTATAGTTCCCAATAAAAACCAAAAAAATTCTGGATACCTAGGGTAGTAATATTTTACTTAAGCTACGTATCTGTAGGTACATTTCCAGTGTTATTGTTAAACTTGCTTTAATCCATGGAACTTGACTTGTGAGTTAGGCATGAACATTAAAATGATCGCGATGAATTTCAGCTTACTTTTAGTCAGTTAGAAAATATCTACTGAAAATGAATAGTTTATAAGTCGAAACAATGTTTTAAAACGTAAATAAATTTTATATAATTAATGAATTTATATTGAAATCTCCTACGGGCTTTCCTGCCTATAAATCGGAAAAACAACTACATGAATATAAAATATCCGTCTTTCAGAATTCTTATAGGGACTCAAATAAACTTTTAGCAACCCTGCATGTTCCTAGTTAGGGTTCGCATTAGAAGGAAGGAAAAGTAGAGTTTATCTTCATGTTATATCAAATCTATATCAAAAAAGAAATGAATATGTGATACATTTCACACTCATTTCCACTCTATGATTTCAATAATAACTTCTTATGTTTTTCAACATTCGGAGAACTACATAGAGATATTTATACTGCCCAGTTTGTGCGGTGAAAAATGTGTCATCATGTTGTTTAAAAGAAAAATTTGAGCAAATACACAACAGTTGGTTTCTTAATTCTAATCGGGTCGTCCATAAGTTGCACTTCTACTGTTTGTAATCTATTCTGAAGTTGTCTTTTTCATCCTAGCTGTTCATCTTCCTCATTGTATCATTCGTTATTTTTTGTTCTATTAAGTTTCATCAGTTCTGTGTTAAGATTTATTTCCGAGTAGTTTTGTAGATTTAATCTACTGAGTAATTGTATGTCTAATCAGTTCTCGTCGGCTAATACAGTAAATTTACTAGTCACTTTTGTTAATTGTTCATAACAGTTATAGATCGATGTGATTTCATCATGATCCTTGTTATGTATTTATTTTAAATTAAGAAAATTTTATTGTGAGATAACAGTAAGTTTTTCAGTATAGTACAGAGAAATAGTAATGTACAAGTGTTAACGGTAAATGAACTAACTAACAATGTTATAGTTTCAAGGATGTGGGTAAAACCTGTTAACTAGAGACACTATCATTTGACTTCAGTTGTTGGTAAGAATGAATATTCACAGTGGTTGTCATATAGCTAGGCATGGAATGATTATTAATTGGAATTTAGTAAGTGAATAAGAATTGTAGTCCTTCAAATGAATGAGTAAAGTGCTGATAGATAGACTTAACGCTATGATAAGTTATGTCCAAGTGATAAATTTTGATAAAACTGAATAGTTGCTGTAGTCCCCAAATTGAAGGGATATTAGAAGAAAAGACAACTATAAACACGATCTGAAGTTGTTTGGTGTATACATAAGCTATATGTTGTTCACTCTTCAATATCTTATTATCACGCTTAATTCTTGTCCTATCATAATAGCAATGGATAAAAATCACATCATATATGATACCCGTTTTTTAATCGTTAAATCACATTCTAAGTACCATTTGTGAATAGTTTCTCACTTTGTTGGTATTTTTTTGTTATTGATTATTAACAAAGCAAATTGTCCATGGTGGCCTATTTGGAATACCTCTAGTACTGATAATAATGAAATAGACGAAATTTCAATTCAAGAGAACAATTCAATAAAACCACATGTTCAGTTTAGTCAAAATGCAAATAAATCAAAGAATTTAGTAAGTGGTTTCAATATGTAATTGATGTGCTATGTGTTTATAGTTGCTCAACATTGAATTCAAATAAATTAAGTTTTTTTTCTAATATTGAAAGCGTGTACATTGTTCAGTGTGCACATTCCAAAAGAAGAGGTTACACTTATTAGACTTTGATACTATAAAAAGAAATCTAATAAAATCTGCCTTTAACAATCAATTAATAACCATGGTGATTTTTGTTTTAAATATTCAACTCGAAAATAAAACCCACTTGTTTAAATTACAACACTTATCTGATCATTCATTGTCTTCTATGAGATGACTTTGGGAGGCTAATCATAGAAAAATTCAAATTGAAACTAACAAATTGTAATCATAGTTTAGAATAAAAGTTTGATGAAAGATCATTGATCATTGACTACTGAACTTGTTTGTTTACTCCTTCTGAACATAAATGACAAGGTTTAACTGTATTACTTGAGATGTTCTTTGTAAATCAAACTGAAAATATATTCTTTATTGATTATGTGGTGAGCATGTTTACATCATGCTATGTGATGAAGATTTAAACGTTTCTTTATTGGTTTGGTTTTCGTAAGGTTTAGATTATGTGGAATGTGTCTTAAAGTGTACTGTTAATATACAACCTGTATCTCCGGAATATTTGAAACTAATTACACTAAAGTTGAGTTATTAAACGTATTGATTGATTGGATTGTTTGAACTTTATCACAAAAGATTTTTGAGATTGGTTTATTAAAGTGTGATATCTACTAATTGAATAACGATCAGACACATTTCTGCATTGAATAAGTTTACCAAAACATTTATTATATAGTGTATAATGTTTCACTCACATACGTCCACTTTCTATCTTTAGTATGTGAATAGTAGATGGAAACGTGGTGACATTATGCCCTCCTATTCTTTGGAACTAAGTAAACCATACAATAAACCATCAGATATAATGAATAAATCACTTAAAATCTCAGTAAAACATGAATGTGATCAAGAATTAAAATATGAAACGATATATCCTAATGAAGTGGATCCCAATGATGATGTTTGGAATAATACTACTGTTAATAGTAGTCATAGACGTCGTCGACCTAACCAACCTAAAAAAATTCGTCCTTCTAAAAAACAATTCACTATACAACGACGTCAAGATTTAATTTCAATTGCTGGAACTGAATTACCTTCCATATATGAGAACAAATAATTACTTGTGATATAAAGCTTTTTTTTCTTTTGTTATACGAGTTTTCATTCTTTGTACTTTAAAGGGAAGTTTTATTAAATAACCAATCGTTATACTTAATATTCCTTTTAATGAACTAAACAATCTCTTCCTGTTGTTTTATACAACAAATTGGTTTTACCTTCCAAATCAACGATAAACTTTATACCTGTGTGTGTGTGTGTGTATGTCTGATTATAGTTTTCACTCAAACATGTGTGGTGTTTCTCTTCTTATTTATTTTGATTATTTGTACATACTACTCTTAACTGATTAAAAAAACGGTTGAAATGTGCAGTTACTGTGACTCGTTTGTGATTGATATCGATATTGTTATTTTTTATACATTTTGTTTATGTTTTTTTCGATATTCACAGATATATATAAATAAATAAATATGCACCATTTTTCTGTTGTATTTGTGATTTTTATTGGAAATTAATTTTTGCTACTTCAGTGATCATTGTTTCTCATGTAGGGACTACAGTACGAAAATGACTTGAAATGTGGAAACATGTGTATGTGTACAGGGTATCTACGAGATGATACATCACAAAATCTAGTTAGTCATAATTTATTAGTTGTATAAGGGTATTTATCCGTACTGTGAAGGGTAATTCTTTCTGGAAAGGAAATTAGATTAAAAGTTATCTTGTTGACTTAGGAAGAGTGAATCAGTGTCCAAAGAGAAAAATTGCTTAATACTGGTTATACATGGTCTTTTTATCATTAACTTAAGTTATTGTTGATTCATCTAGTATGTTTTGAGTGTAAGTGACTGAAGTGGATAAAAAATTGTTGCATTACAATAGACGATTTATCCGCGGTGGTTTGGGAGAACTACAAGTTCGTTAGTTTGATGTTCATGAGTTAATTTTCGAAACCTTTGGTTGCTAAAGTCGATTCACGGATTTAATAAGATATTTTCCTGTGCTACAGAAATATTCTACTCGCTGTTTACGTGAAGATTTAAACGAAGCATCTTAGTAGGTCGCTTATGCGTGCCTTTTATATACGAATTCTTCTACTTTTGCAAAACTGGATATGAACTTACATATTATATTTGTTAAGTTTCTGTGACACAAGATCTTTATATGTGAATAATTATCTCAAGACAGTAAAATACCTGACGGAAAGGTACAAAGATGTAGCGTTAGTAATGTAGGAGAGGTTAATGCATTAGGAAACTACATAAAAATATAAACTGAAGTATGATTAAATCAATCGACTCGAACTCATTTAGGTAACGACTAAGCTTTCGTTATGTTGCTTTATTTACTAGTATGATTGTGATAATTTGAACTAATGAATTTGTGAACCAAGTTTTGTTTTTTCATAGAACAAACCAGCTTAGCCATCGTCAAGAAATGCTGTATTTTAAGAAATTCCGACTAGAGCAGACAAAGAATCTTTGAAACAGTATTCTTTGATTCTTCGACCGCGTAATAAAGCTCAAATACGGCCTCCTAAAATTTCAGTATTACACCTAGATTTTCATTAATGCGGTAACGTCAGATATGTTTGTCTTCTCATCTGTTAGCGTTAGTTACTAACTCGGTCCAGTGCTAACCTAGTTATCATTATTTGCATTACTATGTCATTCGTTGCAGTTTATATAATCCTTTAACAATTGTGAAGATAACTTCCAGTTCTATAAATATTAATTTATGAACTAATAGTAAATAAAATTGCAGATTCGAGCTAACATCATTGAACCAGTTCATTTCACCCATCACCATATCGACGGAGCAGATTGCTATTAATATTTTCCTCCAAATTTCACGCTTTATTGTTACCTCAAAATACTTACTTCGTATTGAACTGGTTAGTCGAGAATGTCTGTGAATAGTATGTCTATCGCTTCAAAAGCTTGGGTCTACTGAATATGAGTACTCAAATTTTATTTTGTTATAGCTGCGAGTTCACACTTCTTATGAAAAAACAACATTTGTATGGTGAGTTTCCCGTGAAGTTCAATCAGTGAACAAATTTCACGAAACGTAAAGCTGACAATTCAACCACCCATCCAGGCTTCCCCATATGTACTTTCTGATTTAACTCTTTCATACTAGTTCACATTCTCTTAATATTAACTATACTCTCATGTGCCTTACAAGGTTGGGTAAGAAAAGATGACACTATAGTCGGTCAGCCCAGAACTTCGGCTTGCTTGTCTAAAACATCACAATAATGTCTCAGCATCTTTCCTACGTGTCGACATTAACAATCAATATTAGGTGACCCGTCAATCAATTCGTAAACCATCACTATTCGTTTTTTTCATTTCAAATTCACGACCGAAAACCCAGTCAAGAAGTAGAGATGTTTAGTCGTATGTACGTTCCTAAGCGTCCGAATCACCTACTAGAAGTGGAAGCAATTTAACAAACTAGAAAACAACTTCCTGCATTCGACTTTCCATTCGGTAATTGTCATAAAGTATATAAACCATTCGCACTACTTTTTACAATTCTCATCTCTATTGGATTACTTTATTTGATGTATGTGATTGGATATTTTGTCTCATACAATGTACAAGGCCGTTTCAGTTACAATCCACATTTCGCCCAAACTTGAGGATGTTACAGTGTTCATTAGTATGTATCAAGTAATCGGGGGATTAATCATGAGAAGAAACAACTAGGAAGGCACCAATAATTCAGACAACCCACTAAATGCTATGAGTTACGTAATTTACTTTCAATCTCGAAAGGTTTCAGATTGTTCCACATCTACGTATAAGCTACCCAGTTTACACCTGCTGACATTATTATCCTTCGTAATATCTGAATAAATTGATATAAGCAGCCAATTTTTTACCCATACCATAGTTTATCAAAGCGGTACACACAAAAAATGGGTTGAATCAACTAATTGGTAGGTGGAATACTACGTTGAAAAAGAGGACTTTCATATCCGAAAAACTATATAACACTAATAATAATGAACATAGTACATAAAACTGAAGTAGTGATTATACAATAGGGAACCACAGATAAGTTGAATGAACCAACAAACTTTAAGGAAAAAACGGATCATTGTATATTTTCTTGTCAATGTAAAATCACAAGAACCAAATAATAAATAAGGAGACAATAATATTGAAAAAGAAATAAAACATCACTACGAAGGAAAATAATAATGTTACATATGACAGCATTACTACACAATTGAAGAGATATTGTAAATGAGAAAACGAATATTTGTTAAATTTACGGTATGAAAAGAAAATTTGAGTAGATTAATTTATTTAAGAGGCACTTCACAATAGTTCTGATAGTTTATATTATCACAAAACGATGTGAGTAAATTCACAACAAATAAACATGCAAAAAATTTCCAATAAAAAAAGAGGGAATATATTTTCAAATTAAAACCACAGATTGTTTATCACATTGTATATATATATATATATATATATATATATATATATATATATATATATATATATATATATATATTTGGAAAACAATTGACTAAGAGATGTGATTCTCGATAAACCGAATTGATAAAAGCCATTTCTTTTCTAATTTAACAAAACAAATGTACTAATTACGAACTTTGATTTGTAGAAAGATTGAGACCTAAGAAGAGAAACAAATGAAAATTGAGAAACATGTACTAAATAATTTTTATATTAATTTACAAAATAGAGAGAATTTAACAGTCGAATGAATATATATATATATATATATATATATATATATATATATATATATATATATATATATATATTTGATCGATAGTGCTCATGAAGTGGATGGAAATAGATCATTCAGTGTTCTTTATTACATCATATTCTTTGATGCAACAAATACTGAAGAGATTCGGATAAATAACCCAAGTTTTTGTTTACCAAAAAATAACATTTTCAATATCCTATATCCTTTTATTGCCAAGAAGGACTAAGTGAAGAAGTTTATGTACCTTGAATGTTTACCCATAGTTTCCACAACAAATAAGATTGTTATCTAGGAGAGGATTGATGACTTAAAAATAAATATTTAAAACTCAATAAGATTAATATTGGAATCGAAGAGATGGTGTGAATCTCCGTTAAACCTGAAAGCAGAATTTATCTATAATTCTCCAATGGGATGCCAGTTATTTATCACTCGATTGTGACTGCTAAATTGATGTTGTGATCGGGCTTCTACATCGCGGTGATCCAACTGAACCATATAACCTGAAACAGTTGTTCCTTTAGATCCTGCCGTGAAAATCACGTCGGTTGGAGAGGTGGCAAAACCAGAAGCAAAAAACTTGTGAACTGAGGGCGAAGTCATACTAATGGCTGTACTGGAGTGTGGTGGCAGTAAGATGCTTCCTCGAAGAAAACTTCACCTACAGTAATGCTACCTTCTTACAACGGAAGGAGAGGGTTAGAGAAAGTCGGTCTTAAAAATAACTTACCCTACGGACTTCCAAGGCTGGTTGTATCGTCTTTAAAACGAAGAGCTAACACAGTAGAACTGAGAAAAAAACTGCGACCAACATCAAACAGTAGACCCTTGGACACTATGGTCACACTCCAAAGTTATCAAAAGCACTCCATACCCGATTTCCTATTAAGGTTCCTCAAGGAGCATCCTTTAAGGTGTAAGAAACCAGGAAATTGTAACCAGCTTTATACCTCCGCACTTAACAACACCTCATACGCAAGCCGAGTTAACCAAACTACTATGAACGTGAGTCAATGTTCCTGCGACGTGCACCTCTTAACTTCTACTCACCGAAAATGTTCATGATAATGCTTTGGAGTAAACAATAACAATGCTTTCATACACTTAGTTCACTTGGTGAAGTTGGTACGACAAGAACAACAATCGCTAAGCGCTGAAATAAATTCACTTTATATAGCTTGTTCTGCCTTTTTTAAAAATGAAAATAATAGAAGACAATAGTAAAACATTGGAGTGCGATTGCATAATGTGTCACCGCTATTAATATTGTTGTTTACCGAAATATAATAATCAGTATGTATCACATTACAAATTTTACTTTGACTAAACCTATAACAATGATCGATAAGAGAAAAATTAAACAAATATGCACTTATGCTAAATTTTAAAACACATAAATCCCAGTTATTTAACATATCTTTTATCATTCGAATATTATTACTCATTGTATTATTTAACTCCGCTTGCAGCTCTTCTAATGTTACTGCCAGTTCCAAACCTGAATAAAGGAGGAGGGTTGTGCATGGGGTCGGCAACCACATCCCGTAGAAAAAAACCTTGCTAAAAAACGCCAACCAGATTAAATAATTTGAACTCTGCCCTGGAAGTTAAAGGAAGAATTATGACGCCTCATGATGAAAGCCAAGGTTCTTCGAAAGTCACGAGGCCGATGACCCTTCTAACAACTAGAACAACAATTTTTATAGGTACATGGAATGCTCGGACAATGTGGGAGACCGGGAGGATCAGTCAAATAGCAATGGAAATGAAAAGATACAACTTGGAGGTTCTCAGAATCAGCGAAACCCATTGAACCCAAGCTGAACAGCAAAAGTTAGGTACGGGAGAGATGCCGATGTACTCCAGTGACGAAGAGGAAATTGTTCCACACACTCAGGGAATCGCTCGGATGCTGTCCAAAGAAGCACGAAATGCAATGATCGGATGGGAATCTCATGGACCCAGGATCATCAAAGCATCCTTCAAAACAAAGAATGAGAGAATACACAAGGAATGTTATGCACCCACCAATGATAGCAATGATGACGATAAAGATCAGTCCTATGAGAAGCTGCAATCGATTGCAGAGAAGTGTTCAGGAAAAGACCCGACCATCCTAATAGCAGAACTAAACGCCCAAGTCGGAATGGACAACAACTGTTACGAAGATATCATGGGGAAACATGGACTAGGAGAAAAGAAGGAAAGTCGGGAGAGATTTGTAAATCTATGTGGATTCAACAAAATGGTTATAGGCCTCATAAACGCTTAACCTCTAGACCACTGAGCCGACACGCGTATATAGCCTCTGCCAGGGAAGTCTTACTCACTGCCCTCTCGCGGCATTACTGTTGTTTACGAAATTGAGAGGACGAAAAGAGAATGTCCAGAGCTTTAACCGGGTTGGTGAACACGGAGAGTCAACCTAGGGGAGTCGGAAAACCCTGATTCCAAACCACTGGTGCACATGGGCTCCAGTATCCTGAAGGAACAAATGGCGTATGAACCAATCGTTGGTCATCGGCTACCATGGGACTGCATCTCCTTACGATGCTCCACTGCCTTATGGATCAGACCTTCCGGTCGAAGGCTCCGGGTGTGGCCCCCTAAGAAAACCACCTGCTTCGGTTTGAGCACCCCGGCAGTATCACAGCCCTCACACATATCAAATGAGATTTGTGTGGCGCATATGTATTTGATGCCCCCTTGTACCAATATCTATGTGTTAAAATAAATAAATAAATGAAAATTATAGGCCGCACAACATTCACACACAAAGTTACATGGGTCTAACCGGACTACAACACAGAGAACCGGAAAGATCATATTTGTACCAATAAAAAATTCCGAAGGACAGTGGAAGATGAAGGACAAGGAGAAGAGCTGACATAGCTTCAGATCACCGCGCCTGGTGGTTGCCGAGATGAAACGGAAGCTAAAAATACTGAAAAGCTGGGGAAACATCAGTAAAAAGATTCAATTCAGACTTCCCAAGAGATACTAACAGACTCAACGAATTCAAGATAACTCTCAACAACAAGTTCCAAGTTTTACAGATTCTACTGAAAGAAGAAGAAATTACTATGGAGGACAAATGGAAAGGGACTGAAGGAGCACTAACTTCGACGTGTCAGGAGGTTCTAAGTCGCAACAAGCATCATCATAGATAATGGACCTCTATTGAAACACTAGACAAGATTCAAGAACGAAAGAACAAGAAGACAACAATTAACAACAGCCGAACAAGAACAGAGAAAGTCAGGGCACAAGCTGAATACGCAGAACCAAGTCAGTCAGTCAGCTACAACGTACGACCAGGCACATATATGCATCGGTCCAAGTTGCCACAACTCATTAACACAACAAGATGGACACCGGATTCATAAAAGTAGTTAATTCAGAGGTGGTAATATACAAAAGAAAGATTGCGTATAACGATATAATACAAGAAGAAAGAATTAGTTTGTAAAAGAAAAATATAAAGCAATTTTTATCTCATGGTTTAAGGGAAGACAGAGAGTGTATACACCTACTCCACTGTGATCGATTCTGAGCCATGTCACTCACAGTCTCAAACCGTTGGTTACAATAGTCACGCGGACCCCAACCAAGTAGTCTGCATCTATCAACATTGCTAGGACTAGAAGTTAATGACTTTAAGCACTGATGCCACGTTTTAGTTTGGCCGCCCCTAAATTTCTTCCAACCATCACCAACATCGGTTAGCATTGCACGTCGTGGTAATCAGTGTTCAGGCATACGTAACACGTGGCCCAACCATCTCAGTCGATGAAGATCCACAACCTTATCAACTGATTTACCATCATTCCCTAATACCCAGCGTTTTACCTCTGACTCAACTGGTGGTGTTCGAGTAAAGAGCCTTCACAAGGTTTATGTACCCCTGAGGTACGCCTTTCAATGACAGATACTGCCACAGGGTCTCGCGGTCTACGGAGTCTAATGCTGCTTTTCAGTCAAGAAAGACCACCATTGTCGGACGCCGATAAGTATTCCTTGTGTGAAGGCAGCATCGATGTCATGCTGGTTGTCTGAAGGAAACACCTTACTGCTGTCACACCTCTGTACAGTCAGCAAGACGACTTCGCCTTCGGACCTTAGGTTTGTTGCTTTTAGTCTTACCGCTCTTCAACCGACCTGTCTGACATGGTAGGACCTTGAGGAACGGTTGTTCCAGCCAGTATAGCTCGGTTGCTTCATCACGATAGGCAAGCCCGACCACCAGGTCAAGGTAGCAACAACGGTCGGGACTCAAAGCCAAACAAGCAAGTGAAGAGGAGCATTATAGTCGACAAGCATAAATACGTGGAAGGGTTAGCAATAACAGCGGGAAAAGCTGCTAGAAAAGGACATATGAAACAACTATATGACACAAGGAAGAAACTGGCAGGGAAATATAGTAAACTAAAGAAACCGACCAGGGACGAAGAAGGCAAGCCAGTCACTGAAATTCATGGACAGAGGAAAAGGTGGGTAGAATACTTCGAGGAACTCTTGAACAGACCAGCTCCGTTTAATCCACCGGATATCGAAGCAGCACCTACAAACCTTCCTATAGATTTCGCTCCACCAACGATCGAAGAAATCGAGATGGCCATCAGATAAGTCAAATGTGGGAAAGTAGCAGAACCTGACAATATACCAGCTGAAGCACTGAAGTCAGACAGAGAAGTAATTGCAAGCATGCTTCATACTCTATTCAGGAGGATTTGGGAGGAAGAACAAGCGTTGACATACTATAGTTCTCACAATTGCTTAAATCTTCTCTTTGGTATCTTGATGAGGTGTCCTTTCTAGAGGCAGTGCACTACTACAGGTACCAGGAAAAGTTTTCAGCAGTGTTACTGAACTGGATGAAAGATTCAGTAGACTTCCAGCTTCAAGATCAACAGGTTGGATTCCATAAGGACAAGTCGTGTACATACGAAGTCGCGACACTATGGATCATCGTTGAACAATCAATTGAATGGAACACGTCACTGTACATTGACTTCCTTGACTACGGAAGAGCATTCGACAGTGTGGATAGGAGAACATTATGAAGATCTTCGACTCTATGGTGTGCCTGAGAAAATCGTCAACATCATTCGGAATTCGTACAACAAACTAGACTGCAAAGTGGTGCATGGAGGACGGTTAGCAGGTGCATTCCAAGTGAGGACCGGAGTCAGGCAAGGCTGTTTACTCTTCCCCTTTTTCTCTCTTCTGATAGTCGACTGCATTATGAAGACGTCAACATCTGAGAGGAAGCACGGAATACAATGGACAGGTTGGATGCAACTAAACAATTCGGACTTCTCAAATAAACCATTCCTTCAATCCCATCACACACCAACAAATGCAGGTCATGACAAACAGTGTAGCAGCATCCTCTGCAACAGTAGACCTGAAAATACATAAATGAAAAAGCAAGATACTGAAATACAACACAGAGAACACCAACCCAATCACACTTGATGGAGAAGCTCTGGAAGAGGTTTAATCTTTCACGTATCTGGGAAGCATGATCGATGAACAAGGAGGATCCGATACAGACGTAAAAGCGAGGATTGGGAAAACAAGGACAGCATTCTTACAGTTGAAGAACATATGGAACTCAAAACAACTGTCAACCAATACCAAAGTCACAATCTTCAATACGAACGTCAAGACAGTCCTACTGCATGGAGCCGAAACTTGGAGAACTACAACAACCATCATCAAAAATGTACAAGTATTTCTAAACAATTGTCTACATAAGATACCGAATGTCCGTTAGCTAGATACCATCAGCAACAACATACTGTGGGAGAGAACAAACTAACTTACAGCTGAAGAGGAGATCAGGAAAAGACACTGGAATTGGATAGAACATACATTGAGGAAATCAGCAAATTGCATCACGAGGCGAGCGCTAACTTGAAATCCTGAAGGGAAACGGTAAAGAGGAAGGCCAAACAGCGCACTGTGTCGGCAATTGGAAGCAGACAGGAAAAGGATGAATAGCAACAGGAAACAACTAGAAAGGATTGGCTAGGACAGGGTTGGATGGAGAGTGCTGGTAGGCAGCATACGCTCCTCCATGTAGGGTAACAGGCGTAAGTTGGATGATTTATTCTTTAAGTGTTCCATCTTAGCTGTTTTCATTTGAAGTAAACAGGATTTATGAACTAATATATACGCATTACATGTTACCTAGTTAATTCAATAGATATGTAGATTGCAAGTGAATAGGAGAAATTTTCACATAACATCTAATTATACACAACCTTATATAACATCAATAAACGAGACCATACATTGCCAATATCTGAATACGGAAGGTATCCTATACGAGAAGGATTACACATGGATATGAACCAACACTAAACCTTTATTTATAAGTTTTAAATACAAGAAAAACAATTCTTTACTAGAAAAGATGTTAATAACTGCTATTTGTGTATACTCGTCAGGAATTACATAACAACAGATTTGTAAATTACACTTTTAACTTATTAGTTATATAATGAAGTTTAGAAGCTCAGTTTAATATGTAGAGTAATACTTCTAGTAGTATGAGTATAATTGATATAAGAGTAGCCAACCTTAAAAATTTATTGATTATATCTATATTCAGCTTGATTATCAACCAGTTAAAAAATAAACACCATACCAACTTTATCTTTTTTCAAGGTTTACATATAAAATAGTATGTATTGAACTGCTGATGATTAGTGTAACTGGTGAATTTTATGATCACAGCAGAATTCTAAACTGAATCTCAGGGTATAAATCTACTGACTAGAATATTACTTATAAAGTGTGAAAATAAATTTTATAATCCACTATCAGACAACAATGTAAGACCTGACACATCTATGTACATGTCCAATTCAACGGTCAGTATATAGATGAATTCACTGTCTTCAGAAATATTCTGTGCATTAACAACTGTTAGAAAAATATTGTAGATTCTGAATGAAAACCCGAGTGAAGATAGCATTCACTGAATGGAAAATGTGGAAATGAAAAAAAGTAGACAATAACATTCATCATATCCTTAGCTTATCTGGTCCCTAAATGTTTATAGGAGTTAATGTTAAAAACCGAAAATCCGTCAAAAATCTTA
Source organism: Schistosoma haematobium (assembly GCF_000699445.3). NCBI lineage: Eukaryota > Metazoa > Platyhelminthes > Trematoda > Strigeidida > Schistosomatidae > Schistosoma > Schistosoma haematobium. The sequence continues at coordinate 15,917,211 of NC_067201.1, forward strand.
ATAATGAGTTTGAAAAACAAGAAGAAACATAAACTACTGAAAAATAGTAGGAAAAGTAACACAATATATTCACTAACTTAAAAGTATTCAAATTAAATCAGTTGTGTTTACCGCTACATCATTACTTAGCTATTTGATAGGTCTAATATTTGTATTATCCTATATTTGTTTAGATCTATCTTTTACTTATTATCTGGGTACGCTATTGATAGATATAGAAATCTAAAGAACTGTACATATCGAACAATTGAAATAAACAATGCTAGATAATGATTAGTGCTATATGATGTGAAGAGAAATCAGTGTTTAATATCGGTTAGTGGAAATACTAATTGCTTAAAAGTGAAAAACATTAACAGTACATACAGTTTTAGATTAAACCATATAAACTGTTTATAACACATATATAACATACTTTCTAGAGGAGGCATTTTAACGTCTAATGGTGGCATTCCAGGCAGTGCAATCATCGTAGAAGTAGGTAGACTATCAGTGACAGGTTGAAAATATTGAGCACTTGGCATTTGTGGTATATTAAACTGTGAATATTGAGGAGCATTTCCAACATTTTTTGTAGATTCGAAAGAAATCAAAGGTGCATCTGAAGATACGACAGGAACACCGCCAACAACAGATGGAGAACTTATTGATGGCATACTAAATATATTTGTCAATCCAGGAGGAAGAGGTGCAGGAGGCGGGATATTTGAATTTTGTGTAAATGCTGAAGATGGGACGGGGGCGTAAGCATAGTTAAAATGATCTACAGGAACTTGAGTAGGATAAGTAGTTGGAAGTGGTGTCGATGAAGGCGGTATTGTGGGTTGCATTGATGAAGATACTAGAGGAACCTACAAAAAAAGAATTTAATGAAACTTATCCTTGCTTATTTTAAAGGATAGTCAATAATTAATTGGGAATTTATTGGTGTAACAACCCGAATCGAGTCAAAATGGGGATAAAAACTGAAGATTGAAATTCTTTAAAACCTATTCTAATGATATAGGATTTGAAAAATATGTAAAACACATTAACATCAGTGCAAAATTCTTGATATATTACTTTGTTGATACTTTGTTAGGACTTCTTTAATTTTCTCAAAATGACCAACGCTACAGTTTAAACAATTATTTTAACAAAAACTGACTGAACGTTAGTAAGTGTAGTAACTTCTATACGTTACAGATACATACAAAAATATATTTTACAAAAAAAGTAAAGTGGCTCATTTATTACTGTACCAAGACATAAATCATACGGATACTGATATACCTTAGATATGATACCTCAAAATTAGACCTAACAGACCTAATTGATTCGATAATGAATGATCTAAAAGTTAATTTCCTTTAATTGGCTGTTTCATTCATTACTAGTGCCCACAAATTATTCTTACGTAGTTAACAAAAACGACATAACTGATTTTGGCATTAATAGTATTAGTTATTGTTGAACAGAGGACTTAGTATTCTCGGTACATAGATTGTTATACATTGGATTAGGTCACATGAACTATAGCTGTTTTAGTCTGAGAAACTAATTAAGATCATTAATCTCCAAAATTGCATGTTTGTCAGCATAATACACAAACGCACTAGAAAGGATGGAATACTATATTAGGTGTATATGCTATTAATATATGCTCGCTCACCTCAGCAAATTTATTTGATGGTGTATTGTTGAACGTATACGAAGGTGGAGGATAACAAGGAGCAGCAACTCCGTTAGTAATTTCATTTGATGACGCAGGTGGTAATTTTAATTCACTAACAGTTGACGATTTCAGAGATTCCTGTGGATAATGCGGCACATTATTCGGTAACTGTGATGATTCAGGCAGTGTTGATGCTGCTGTTGGAATACGATGTAAATAACCATAACCAATATCACAACCGAGTAAGCCATTCCCACCCCAGTTGGAATCAGGTTTGAGATGTACTTCACGACATGAATCCAATTCAGAATTATAAACATACAATTGAATCACGTGCCCGTCGGAAGAATCGATTAGTTCGAAAAAATCATCTCTCTTCATAGATATGTTAATGTATATAAAACATTTAAAGACAATAAGCTCATGAAAAAAGGGCTTGTTTGTTAAGAAAAATACTAAACGATTACATAAAAAACTTTCTGGATTTAAGTGTTATGTGTTTATTTGCATGTAATCTCCCATAGATAAAGTCTATATGCAAGCTGAATGTAAAGTAAACGTTTGTTGATATGTTTGCGACAAGATTAATGTGAGACACTGCAACGTGGATCAGGATGATAAAAAGCCGGAATGATATAGGCTAAATTGAGATACAGTCATAGCTACAAAATGTGATACTGATACGCCCCATGACTGCTGGCTAGTTATTACGCTTGATATTGGACATATAAAATTAGTTTCAGCGGTGCAGGCACACTCACCCTACTTCCTACTTAGATCTTCAGTTACAATGTAAATGGTTAGGCATTGTGTTACGAACACTACATCTACATACATTACAATATAACAAATGAGACTGAAGTCGGTTGGTGCAAACTAGTCACCAAGAGCAAGTTTATGAGCTTGGCTTATACTCAGACTTTGCGTAAACCTAACGATAATCGGCTCTCTAAACCGAATTGGGACAAGGCGATTTAAACTCAAGCACTTTGACCACCTGATCGTCACCGCATGTATTAGGAAAACCAAATGTGTGATTTATAATTTCAGCCACGTATCAAATCGTTATGGGGAGGATTTTGAGTAGGTTCGTGGATTGTTGAATGAATAAATCCAATGGTAATCGACAGCTGATATACAATGTGGTCACGTGATAACTGCTCATGAGACCGATTGATTGGCGTGCGCCAGAAACTGTACTGATATCAACAGACGAGATAAAGGAAGAGAATTAATTTTGTAGGTTACTCGAATTTCAATTAGGTAAGACCCTTCTCGTTATATCACATGATTACACTGGGCTACAAATTCAGAAAAGTAATGATATGATAGGAGTGAACGAATGTCGATATGGTGATGTTAAATTTGATTTGTGGTCGAGTGACCTAATGAACTTAAGTTTAACATAACCTTTGGTCATGTTTATTTTAGTGTTTAATATTTTTCATAGACTTTCGTTATTTTATTAAGTAATAAGAACGTGCTCTATAGACTTGTGTTATCAGTTTATTTAGAGGCATTCGTAAACAATTCGATCTTGTCAGCAGTTATTAATGGATTATATTACTTACTTACTTACTTACTTACTTACGCCTGTTACTCCTCGTGAAGGAGCATAGGTCGCTCACCAGCATTCTCCATCCAACCCTGTCCTGGGCAATCCTTTCTAGCTCCTTCCAGTTGTAATTCATCCTTTTCATATCTGCTTCTATTATCCGACGCAATGTGTTCTTTGGCCTTCCTCTTTTTCGCTTCCCTTCAGGATTCCAAGTTAGGGCTTGCTTCGTGATGCAGTTTGACGATTTGCGTAATGTATGTCCTATCCATTTCCATCGTCTTTTCCTAATTTCTTCTTCAGCTGGAAGTTGGTTTGTTCTCTCCCACAGAAGGCTGTTGCTGATGGTATCCGGCCAATGGATGTTGAGTATCTTGCGAAGACAGCTATTTACATTACATTGTATCACCGTTAATAATCTATCAATAGGTACTCAGTTCATTATTTGAACAACAAGAAGCATTCGTTACAAACCGAAAACTCCGCTATAACTATATATATATACGAAATTCCTTTTCTACAACGAAATGCAATTATCGGTATTTAATACAATCAAAAAAAAATCGAAAATGGGGCAGTGACTCGGTGGTTAATGTACTTGGCTTTTAACCAACAGATTACAGGTTTGAATCCCATAGTCTTATACAACCTGATAATGACACTAGTCCCTACACCTAGTGTGGATCAAAGTCGAAAATTTAAACATGTACTTAGTAAATTATTTAATCAACAACATGAATAAAGCGCAACTAGTAAATATGTGGCAAAATACATCGAAAACAAGCTTACATTATTCAATACGGAGTTTGCACCAATTATGTAATCTGTGTATGGTTTTAATCCAGCCAAATCCGCTGGTGATTTAGACTCTACACCTAATACGTGCCATACATTTTCATTAGCTCTGTCAAATGAACAATATCGAATACTGACACCCATCAAACCCTGACCACCCCAATGATTATTGGGGATTAGAGTTACTTCACGACAAGATTGAGATTTAGACGAATAAACAAGTAGGCGAACAGGTTTATCTTTATTAGCCTGTAATAAATCTCTAATGCAGTCATTATCTTCCTCCTAAATAAAGGAAAATGGGTAGATAGTAAAAGTATATGGTGAAATGGAATTAAATATTTATATATTGAAAAATTATACTTCTTCATTCAACAGGAATGAGGTCTGTGCAATAACCACGACCAGTAGTTAGAAATTTAAGTTCAGAATCGGTTACAATGACCTAGATCGATTTGTAATAAATGCGACGCCAATCGACAGATAGAGGAGAGTCGCCAACGAGAATTCCGGTGATAACTTCCATGTCCCCTGTGTAGTGCTTCGTCTATAGCCTAGCGTTCTAAGGTTCGACCAACAATACGTTTAGACTAATAAAACTAAACATGAGTTGAGACCGAGATAATCTTAACTCTTAATGGTCTGCCGATACACCCACTCCTATCCCCAGTCTTGAGTCCCAATAAAAGAACACAGTAGGGGAGCTCTTATTATTTCAGATACCTATGAATTTATATACAGGTACATTGTTTATACATATACAAACCAAAACTGAAGTGAAAAGGGCAAGTGGCAAATAATTAATTAGCTAGAACTAAGCAATGGTGAAATGTATAGTAAAAATTTATGGGTCCAACATTAGCCTATAATAAGGGGAATATAGAAAAATAGTTGTGCAGTTATTGAGTAACAACATGATAAGAATATATATATACATATGTATATAATATTTCATAAGATAGTTTCGGAAGTTGCCAGATCTTAGGTGTTCCCTTCATACAGCAGCATTTATTAATGATTGATTAATCTTCCATGTGGATATCCGTTTGATTGTCATTACTTTCTGGTGAAATATTTGAGATATGACTGATTTATACTTGAAAGATACATTCTTTTAAGGTTAACACAAGACAGAAACTCTCGAACATCTTTGATGAAATACTTAAAATCTTAATATACTTTTCCCCTACAAATCCAAAATACCACATCAAACTAAACTAACCTAGAGTTAATGAAAAATGTTAGCGATTCATAACAAAGGGTTGATGAATGCAACCTACACATAACACATCGTAAAGTCAAATAAAGTAGCATGAATATGTCTACCATCTATTTTAATCCAAATGTTGAACATATCATTTATTCATTATAAGCACTAATTTACTTTGCTGCTTTTATCATACTGCCGTTAATAACATTATTCTTGTTGGCTTGATTTCTCTTTCTATGGGTATTTATTGTTGTGAAATAAGGTGAAGCAACCTGGAACAATATTCATTTGTGCCATGTTTTACATCGTCCGAGTTTGTCTTTTATATCCACTTTAAATAAATAAGTTATTATGAATGAAACAATCCACACACTCAATAACAAACTTCAAATTTGCGCATTTTCTGACGGCTAACAATAAGAACTGGCTAACTACAATGAATGCAACGAGTCGAAATTTGATATCCAAACAAATTAACAGTGAGAACAAAATAGACTGGATTCATCTGCAGAAAATCCTAGACATGGATTTCAGTCGTTCAGTACAAAATGAAAAAATAGTTAAACACTGTCTCTGTTAGTATATAATGTTGATAAAATATTATACAGCTTCAATATCAGTAATTTAGTTTTTGTAACTCTTTACTTAATATCATATACCATTTCATGACCACAACAAATTACAGCTCAATTAGGCATACAGACAAACAGTAGTGTGAGCTTTTGGATTAATATACTGAAAAATATGAATTAAAATAACATAGAGACAAATCTTAACTAAGTTACTTACCAGACGTTTGTCGCCAACTGCAACGATGAAATCGAAAAAAGCTTCCAAACCAGCTTGATGACCAGGTGAACCGTCCTGAACCTGAGAAAAAATTTTTTCAAAAGTAAAAACAACGCGTTGTTACAAAGGTAAATGTCAAAAGTTGTTTTAGCTTACTAACAATTATCAACAGTCAGTCAGTCACCTGCAATGTAAAAACAGGTACATATATGCATCGGTTCAAGTTGCCACAACTCATTAACACAACAAGATGAACATCAAATTCATCGAAGTAGTTACTTCAATGGTAATAATACATAAAAGAAAGATTGCATATGAGGATATAGTACAGGAAGAAAGAATTAGTTCGTAGAAAGAAAAATATAAAGCAATTTTTATCTCATGGTTTAAGGGAAGACAGAGAGTGTATACACCGATGCCATTGTGATCGATTCTCAGCCATGTCACCCACAGTCTACAACCATTGGTTACGATAGTCACGCGGACCCCAACCAAGTAGTCTGCATCTATCAACATTGCTAGGACTAGAAGTTAATGACTTCAAGCACTGATGCCACGTTTTAGTTTGACCGCCCCTAACCTTCTTCCAACCATCACCAACACTAGTCAGCAGCATTGCGCGTTGTGGTAATCAGTATTCAGGCATACGTAACACGTGGCCCAACCATCTCAGTCGGTGAAGATTTACAACCTCATCAACTGATTTACCATCATTCCCTAATACCCTATGTCCAACCTCACTATTATTTGGCCGGTGATCCCAGCAGATGCGAGCAATATTTCTAAGGTATCTGTGGTTAAATACTAGTAGCTTACGAATATCTTATACTCTTAATGGCAACGTTGCGCAGTCGTAAAGTAGAACATAACGAACTGTTGGGCAGTATACTCGTCCCTTAATTGATATACGGATATCTCACCTTCACCATAGGTGACGTAAGTTGACAAAAGCCAAACGAGCCTTCTGAATCCGTGCTGAGATTTCGTTAGATGCCAACCCATGAGGGCGGATCAAACTCCCAAGATATGAAAAGTTGTAGTCGCATGTGAAGTTATGAGTTATACATTCCTGACAAATCGATTAACTAAGACGAAACATCTATACATGCTAGCATTTTCGGCATGCTATTCTCCCCCTCGAAACGCAAACTGTTGCTTCAGGATTGGGTTTCATCGACACCCGAACTAATGATAGGGAGTGAAGTAGTTGAGCGTGTCGACCGCTTCACTTATCTTTAGAGACTCATCAGTCCTTATGTTTTGGTGTGTGACGAAATCTCAGCACGGATACAGAAGGCTCGACTAGCTTTTGCCAACTTGCGTCATTTATGGTGTAGGCGAGATATCCGTCTATCAACCAAAGGACGTGTTTACTGCGCAGCAGTTCGTTCCGTCCTACTTTATGGCAGTGAAACATGGCCGGTAAGAGTAGAGGATATTCGTAGGTTACTAGTATTCGATCATAGGTGTCTTCGAAGCACTGCTCGTATATTCTGGGACCACCGAGTAAGTAACACAGTTGTTAGGAAACGGGTACTAGGCAAGGATGGCAAATCAATTGATGAAATAGTAAAACCTCACCAGTTGAGATGGCTGGGACATGTGTTACGTATGCCCAACCACCGACTGCCCCCCCCCAGGTGCGATGTTTTATGGTGTAGAAGTAGGTTGGAAGAAAACTAGGGGCGGCCAGACCAAAACGTGGCACAAATCCATGAAGTCACTGGCAAGCGGACTGAGCCATGTTGGTAGGTGTAGACTACCTGGTTGGGGACCGCGACATGATAGCAACCAATGGTTAGAGACCTTGCATGACATGGCTCAAAATCGTTTGCAATGGCGCAGGTGCATCCACTCTTTGTGTCTTCCCAAATTCTAATCTTCTAAGTTCTTCGTGTCCGTTTTTTCGCTTTCCAAATTTCTTTCACTGGATTATACTCCTTGAATAACATCTTCAAACCATAATGTTTCCGATTACTACTTATACTATTACTAACACTACCACTAAGGGGTTTGAATCGACAACTGCATCTCTGTGCTAATGTGGTATGGCAACTCGAACTGATGTACGTACGTACGAAGTTGTACGTTGTTACTGACTGACTGACTGACTGGAAGAAAAATGTTAACTCAACTATCTTTCATCCAATATTTTCATTTTTTATTTTTATTTGAACACATAAATATTGGTACAAGGGGGCACCAAATACATATGCGCCACACAAAACAGTGAGAATGGGAAGAGGAGAAGAAAGGAAGGTAAGGAGCGTAAAAGAAAAAAAGAACGATAACGACCAGATTAGTGTAGGGTAGTGTAATAATAATAATAATAATAATAATAATAATAATAATAATAATAATAATAATAATAATGGGGGAGACGGAAAGGTACAATCAGAAGAAATCTTTCAGTTAAGGAAGACACAACCACTTTTCATGAAGAAAGTAAAAGAAGGTTACAGCAGAATCGCCACTGGCTTCTATTCTCAGCCATATCTGATAACGTCTCTAGCCACTGTGTTACACCATCTCTCGGAACCCAGCCAGGGAGTCGTGAAGGGTCAACAACACGACACTATGTCATACACTGACCACCTCTCCGCTTTTTCCAACCAGTCACAGCGTCCGCAAATAATGCAAGACGTGGAATTCTCTGGGATGACATTCGTAGAACATGTCCAAGCCACCGAAGTCGATGTTTCAAGATGGTGACACCGATTGCATTATCATCTTTGTGCCCGAACACACGATGCCGAACCTCTGCATTACTGACATGGTGTTGCCACTGAACGTCAGCAATCCTTTGGAGACAGCGATGATCGGACACAGAGAGTCGTCTAACATTCTCAACTCGGAGAGACCAGGTTTCACAAGCATAGAGCAGAACTGCTCTCCCCGATGCGTTGTAGATCCGACCTTTTACAGCCAGACTAACATCACGAAGACGCCAAAGATGGCTCAGATTGGCATAAGCCGCTCTGGCTTTCACTATACATGCATTGATCTCATCACTCACGCCACCATCAGCACTTATGCAGCTACCTAGATATACGAATTTCTCGACTACTTCTATCTGCTCATCATCCAGGGTGAGTACAGGATCAGGGTCCTGCCAGTCTTGTAAAAGTACTTTGCACTTAGAAGGTGCAAAGCAGACACCGTACCTACGGAGGTTTTCCGCCTTTTCAACAAGAAATCAGGATTACCAATCATGCTCAGTGTAGAGATTCTTGTGACAACATGCGTAAAAGACGTCAAGATCGCCACAGCAGTGATTTAAAACTGGAACATATGTTAAGTGGTGATATCCATTAAACTCAAGCACGCGCTACCAGACCTTACACAATCCTACCAGAGTGTGTAAGTAATAATTTATAGGCAAGCACCACAGAATACGAGACCTTGCAACATACACAGCTTAGATATTCTTAGGTTTATTTGCATAGACCAAACATGCCCGCACTTAATTGTAACGAGTCTAGTATTTTTCTAATGTAAGATAAAGATTGTTCATATTACCATAAACTGCTCTAACTATTGACATACACAGATTTAGTTTGTCTGTAATACATGAGAAACCACTAACATGACTACCTAGGTAAGCAATGCTTAAGATCGATTCCAACATCTCCCTACTAAGAATAAGTGCAATCAAAGACCTTCCCCATTCCTGTAAAATTAATGTGCATTTTGATGGTGTCATAAATACAACCAAACGAATTTAATTTTGTTAAAAAACAAGCTTATGTGTGAAACATCTGGAGTTTCATTTTTTGATATTTTTGTAAATAAATAGTAAGAGAAACAACACAGCCATATTCCTGAAAAATTTTAGGCACTATCAAACTAAAAAAGGACAACTAAACTTGTCAAACCGCTTACATACGTTTCCGTTATTTAAAATGACTCAGGTTCACATACTGCATCACGCCAGTTCCGTGAGTGATACTAATACTATAAGACCTCCCAACCCAGAATAGGTAGAAATTATTTGAAAGCGAAAACCACTCGGCGAACTGAAAGCAATTTAGGGTTTGGAATAGATGTTTATGCCGACCGAAGTCGCCACACCATTTAGATGCAGATGTAAACAATTTGGAGATAAACTGTGATACTTACATGAATAAGGATTAAACATCTATAGTGTTTCACCTTCAGTGAGTCGATTTTCAGGTCTAAAACAAATGTTCTAACCCGAACCTAAATACATAACCACAGAAGACCCTCTAAAGTGAACTGGAACTATCGTTTCACAATAAAAATCTTCGAAAACTCTCCGTTGATTTGAGCCGAGATGGATAAGCACGCAATTTCAAATGCATTTTATAGCCCCTTCTGATTTTTCGAACTCCATCAGATAAGTTGAGCATTTTTATGTCAGCTACGCAGGAGACTATTTTAACATAATATATGAGCCATCCCTTAATTAGCCCCAAAAGGATTAGAAGATGAAATAATCCGCTTCGCAATTGCTGCTGCTTTTCGGGCTATTAGGGTTTCGGAATTTGTGAAAGGAATTATTCTGCCTCTCTTAATGTGCAGAGAGCATGAGATAAGGTTACCAGTCGGACTATGAAACTCAAAATTAACACGGCCGAACACGGCCCAAATAAAACACGTGGATAATCAGATAGTATACTGCAAATATGACACGTATACATGTGTACAGTATTCTTTTGGAACGAGAGAACGGACGTGACATAGAACTCAAAGAACCACGGATCAGTTGACATGCATAAATCTAACAGTTTTAGCTTTCCGTAATAAACTGACTACCTACTTCCGACTAAAATCTACGCTGGTGACTGATGAAACAAAATCTATAGTTACTGTTTACTTAAATATATATCTGCACCTGTATGTGGTTTCGGAGATATGGGTAGAATAGCTATATTTCGGCCTAGTGCAAATTATTCTAGTAACTACCAAGCTTTGAAACAAGTGAAATTCAGACAAGCACTTTTAGCATTGTTAGAACATCCGGCAAAAATGTGAGGTTCGTATAAGAGGATCTTAACACTTGGTTTCACAAATCCTGACTCATAATGTGGTTGGACAAGCACAAAAAAATTCAGAAATGCACTTACTCGCAGAATGTGGTACCCAGACGTCCCACCGCCAGGGATCGGAGAGCTTGTTGAACCGCCCATTATTTGATTACGAGTACAAAACGTGTGCAGTAGAAATAAGATTGTCCCGGCTTAATTGGACATTTGACACAGTACCAAATAACATGGTGATATCCCACTTCTTTGTGATATGCCAGAGAATATAATTTAATTTCTTATATCTAGTGTCTTTGTGCTACTATATGATTCCGTGTCGTTATTATAATTCGGTGAAAGTATTCTAGCTATTCATCTTTATTAGTCCAATTGGTTTGAACAGCTACTTGAAAGCAAGAATATTCAGGTTTTCAATGACTGCGTTTTTGCAGGGCACTATGATTTTTGTCACTAGCAGCTACGACTTCACCGGAGAGGAAAAAAATTGATTTGTATGAAAATTGCAGTATTAGAATGCAGATGAGTGAAGAGAGGATTGTAGCGGTAAATAAATCCCCAAAATAAATAGCACTAAGTTTTCGACATTGGATGCTGACCATATGTTTTAGTGGACTCATCTAGCTGAAGGCGCTCGGTCAGGCATCCGCACCAGATCACGTGTGGTAACGCCGTGCTCAACATCAACCGCAATCGCTAGCCAGATTAGATCAGAGAATTCCGATATATTGGTCATCGCCAAACATACTCTTCCGATCTCCTCGACTCTGTCTTTTGATTTCTCTGGGTGGGAACGAAATATATTAGAAGGTGTTACTGGTAGAAGCGTTGTCAAACACTGAATACCTGTGACATCATCATTGGTGAGACCGACGTGATCTGGTACACCTTATTGCAACTGTGAGTCTGTTCCTTTTTGGGATTTTTATATATCATTACCTTATTTTTTTTAAACATTGTGATTTTTTTTTCGTATTTTTTCCTGGATATATATATATTTTCCCCTCGTTCATTATCGTACTTCATACTTCATCATGACTGAACAGACACCTAAAGTACTCAAGCTTAAGACTTTGTCCCCGCCTTCGTTTCAACTGATGCCTTTCTGGCCCGACAACATCGAAGCCTGGTTTTGCTACGCAGAAGCCGACTTCTCCGAGCACGGCGTGATCGACACACGTGCACAATTCCTCGCAGTAGTCAAGGCACTACCGCGCGAATTCAACAGGTACGTAACACCTAGTATGTTTACTAGTGATGTTTCCGATCCTTACGAAATCTTAAAACGCTCGATTCTTAAACGAGGAGACCTAACCGATCGACAAGGGTAAGATCAACTCTTCAACAATATCGACCTGCAACACGGTTCTGCGACGGACATGTTGCAACGGATGAGAGAGGTTATAGGCCCAAGAACTTTCGACGAAGGTCTATTCAAACAACTCTTCTTGTCAAAACCTCCCCAACAGGTGCAAGCAGTTCTGGTCTCGTTCCAGAACAACGCCTTAGACGAGCTAGCTGCATCTGCCGACCGCATTTTAGAAATTACGAAATCTTCTACGACAGAGGTTTTTTCAGTCAAAGAAAAGCCTAAAACGACTCAGAATGATATAACCGACTTATGTCACACACTCACGCGTTATCTTAGTCTTCGTACCGACCGTAAGAGATCGCGCACCCCACGTAGAGGCATGTCACGTAAGCGATCTGTCTCTAGACCACGAGAGACAGATAACCCCGACTGGTGCTGGTATCATAACCAGTATGGAAAGTTTTCCAGAAATTGCAGAAAACCCTGCAACTTTCCCAACACGAAACCGACTGATTCGAATAGCAATTCGGGAAACTTTCAAGCCGGCACGCGTTAACGGCAACCGTAGCCGGCGAACAAAGCCGTCTGTTATTCGTCACAGATGTGACAACGAGAGTTCGCTACCTCGTCGACACTGGCGCAGAAGTTAGCGTTCTCCCAGCAAATCCTAACGACCGACTTCACGAATCGACCCTAAATTTACAGGCGGCAAACGGAAAACCGATCGCTACGTATGGCAAAAGGTACGTTTACCTTAACGTGGGTTTACGCAAACCCATTCACTGGATCTTCGTTGTTGCTGATGTTTCTATGCCAATCATTGGTATGGATCTTCTACAACACCATAATCTGATCATCGACACGCGCAAACGGAGGCTAGTAGACGGAAACACTAATTTATCCGTTTGCGTAACTTCTTTTACTGGTTGCAAATTATCCCCAGTCACAATTAAACATATGATAGACCCACTCTATCAGCCACTTCTCGATAAGTATCCTGGGATACAACAAACGCAACCGAGATTACCGTGCGTAACCAGCAACATTACACATCACATCACGACTACAGGACCACCTGTATTCTCTAAAGCACGACGACTAGCTCCTGAAAAGCTAAGGTTGGCGAAAAACGAATTCGATCACATGATAGATTTAGGAATCATACGACCGTCAAGTAGCCCATATGCATCTCCGTTGCACATGGTCCCTAAAAAGGACAGCAACGATTGGCGTCCAACTGGTGACTATCGGCGATTGAACGCGAAAACCATTCCCGATCGTTACCCGTTGCCTCACACTCACGATTTGACAGCTACCTTGAAAGGTACAACTGTCTTTTCGAAAATCGACTTGGTTAAAGCGTATAACCAAATCCCCATGGCTACAGACTATATGCCAAAAACAGCTATCATTACTCCCTTTGGACTCTATAAATTTTTGCGAATGCCTTTCGGTCTAAGAAATGCTGCTCAAACATTCCAAAGATTCATAGACGACGTTTTCCGAGGTCTCAACTTCGTACATGCGTATGTTGACGACTGTCTAATCGCAAGTCCGGACAGAGAAACACATCTCAAGCATCTGGATCTTGTTTTCGAACGACTACAAAAACGTGGCATAACTGTAAACGTTCAGAAATGCCAATTCGGAACCGACTCGTTAGACCTCCTAGGACACACTATCGATGCTCAAGGCATTCGACCTCTTAGGACCAAAGTGGCGGCCATTCTGGATTACCCAGAACCGACCACCGTCAAGCAATTACGCACGTTTAACGGCCTCGTAAGTTTCTATAGACGATTCGTACCTAAATGCGTTTTACTCATGAAACCTCTAACCGACCAACTTCGGGGAAATGCGAAATCCATTAATTTGGACGACATTGCACGAAAATCATTCTTCACAGTTAAGGAACTCATCGCTAAAGCAACAATGCTCGCCCATCAGGACACCGAAGCACCCATTAGTATCGCAGTAGACGCATCGGACTCGGCAATCGGTGGCGTCTTACAACAATGAGTTAACAACTCCTGGCAACCTTTGGCATTTTTCTCTAGACGGTTGCTAAACACTGAATCGAGGTACAGCACATTCGGTAGAGAACTCCTAGCTATGTATTGTGCTGTACGACATTTTCAACACTATATCGAAGGCCGTGAATTTACCCTTTTCATGGACAATAAACCGCTCACCTTCTATCTAAGCTCTTCCTCTGACAAGTACTCACCTCATGAGTTTCGACGACTGGACTACATTTCGCAGTTTACTTCAGAAATTCAGAACATTTCTGGAGCACACAATGTAGTTGCAGACGCTTTGTCTCGCATAACTTCCTTGAACAGTTTCCAAGGAATCGACCTTCTTAAACTCGCCCAGCTTCAAAAAGAAGACACTGATTTTCAGCACGAGTTATCGTCCACAACACTTAAACTACGCATCAAACAGATGGGAACAGGTAAGGAAACCTTACTTTGTGACACATCTACAGGTAGGGATAGACCAATCGTGCCGAAACGTTATCAACGCAACGTATTCAATACATTGCACAAACGTCCTCATCCAGGCGTTCGTGCAACCATCAAGCTTATAGCAGAACGGTTTTGCTGGCCTGGCATGAATAAAGACGTGAGGGAGTGGGCACGCTCCTGTGTAAGCTGCCAAAAATTTAAGGTTATCAGACACAATAAATGTCCCTTAGGCTCATTTAAAACTCCCGATGCTCGTTTCGACCATGTTCATCTGGATTTGGTAGGACCTTTACCAGATTCAAATGGATACTCTTATCTCTTAACCTGCGTAGACCGTTTCACTCGATGGCCAGAAGCAGTACCTATCAAGGACATCACTGCTGAAACAGTGGATCGCGCCTTCGTCGTACGATGGGTAGCAAATTTCGGCTTCAACCATCACTACAGATCGCGGACGTCAGTTTGAATCTGAACTTTTCCGTCGTCTGACCACACTTTTAGAAATCACTCGCTTCCGAACGACCGCCTACCACTCACAAGCAAACGGGTTGGTAGAACGTTTTCACCGACAACTAAAAGCTTCACTATAAGCTGCAAACGTTTCACAGTGGACCGACGATCTTCCACTTGTTTTACTAGGTATTCGCAATGCAGCGAAAGCTGACATTGGATACACTGCGGCTCAACTCGTTTATGGAACGACACTTCGACTTCCAGGAGAATTCGTGGATCCTTCGTCCTCTTCAGTGAACATGGATCTAACCTCCTACACGAACAGGCTTACAAACTCAATGCGTTCAGTTAAACCTGCTTCCACTCGACCACAATCAACCGATGTTTTCGTTCAACCTGACTTACGATATAGTACACACGTTTTCGTTCGTCGAGACTCGCATCGACGACCATTCGAATCAGCATACGAAGGACCCTTCAAAGTTCTTCAACGTGAATCTAAGTACTATATAGTCGACAAGAACAGAACAAACGATAGCATCAGCATCGATCGCTTAAAAGCAGCGTATTTAGAAGGAAATCCTATTCATGTCGACTTTCCTTCGGTACAATCGCACAACACGACTCCTACACTCATAATTCCTCAACCGACAACCAACACTAGCGATGATACTTCGAATGTATCTGAAAATATACCTAAAACGACGCGTTCTGGAAGAAGAGTAAGATTTCCAGAACATTTAAACGACTACTGCACGTAAAGCACTACTCGACATTTTATATTATCTCGATCTTTCTTTTTAACGATATATAATTATTTTTTAAAAAAAGACAATTTTATTATGCCTATATATTTATATTTTAAAAAAAAAACAAAACATAAAAAACATTTTTTTAACTCTATTATGTGTGCTTGAGTATATTTTCCATTTTTTCGCCGACATTGTGTTTTTACGCACATACGAGTGTAGTTCGACATGCACTTACACTTTCTTTTTTCTTTTCCAGGACGACTGGAAAAGAACGATGCAGTTTACGAGGAGTCGAAATTTTCGTTGTAACTTTTTCCTTTTTTTTACTATGTTGTACCTCGGTCCCATATAGTAAGGAAAGACGACCAGACGCTGCTACACTTAGTAAGCTATCAGAAGAGTGTTTACCAACGACAAACTCGTTGGGTTTAAACTTCTGGCTGGCCACGTCTTAGGGTCGTCACTGCCCCACTAGGGGGGGAGTGATCTGTAGCGGTAAATAAATCCCCAAAATAAATAGCACTAAGTTTTCGACATTGGATGCTGACCATATGTTTTAGTGGACTCATCTAGCTGAAGGCGCTCGGTCAGGCATCCGCACCAGATCACGTGTGGTAACGCCGTGCTCAACATCAACCGCAATCGCTAGCCAGATTAGATCAGAGAATTCCGATATATTGGTCATCGCCAAACATACTCTTCCGATCTCCTCGACTCTGTCTTTTGATTTCTCTGGGTGGGAACGAAATATATTAGAAGGTGTTACTGGTAGAAGCGTTGTCAAACACTGAATACCTGTGACATCATCAGGATAAAGGTCAGGAGAAAACTTTCATTCACGAATATAAACGAATTGCTAAAATTAAGTGTATGACTAAAATGTATGCTCAGAAAGAATTAACTCAAAAACGCAAGGCAGGTATTTAGAAATATTAGTAATAAATCACACCAATAATAATGCATAAGTTGAGATACAAGGATCAAGCAAGACAGGTACGTGAATAAACACATCTGCCTTTTATTGAACACAATTGGCCGGTGTTTCAGTCGGAAGACAGTAAACCCTTAGTTTATTATGGTCGTCAAATCTCCTTGTAATCTTGTTCACTTCGGCTGAGTCACATCATTGAGAAGAGCGTTCACGACATAGCTGATACTCAGTAATATGGTAGTTCTCAATCGATTGATTACCCCTTGACGTGCCGCTTGCCGAAACCTAATCATTAGGATGCGAACTACAGGAGGAATTTTTTCCTCAGGACGAAATTGGTAGGTAATTCAATGTTCTTGAAATTTTTCTCTGAATCCTATTACCCACTTTGTTGGAGATACTCTGTGTATTTCCTTAATACATGTAGCTGCTGTTCAGGTTTTCTGTCGGCGACAAGCCTGAATAACGCTCCGTCAACATGATCGAAAAATAAAGACCACAAAGAAAATACGTCATATTACTCCGCTGGAATTCGGAAACATGTCGCTTTACATTTCCGTATTTCGGGACAAAATGTGCTATACAACTAACCGGAACTGCATTAACGATGACACCAGCATCGACTGGTTAAAAGCCGATTTCTTCGGAGGAAACTCCTGCCTCGAAGTTCCTACTAAAAGGTCGGACAACACAATCCACACTATCAAGATGTAATGCCCGATAGTAAACTACTGCGAAGAAACTTCACTGGTATCAGATAACCGGCCTCAATCTATGTGCACTAAAAGAACCATGGCTCTCCCAGAACAATTATATATCTTGTAAAAAAATCAATATGATTTTAACGTACTTATATGTATGTGCAAACCACTTTTGCGAAGAATCCCTCAAAAGAAACATTTTCGTGTGAAATTCTTTTCTTTGTCGCATGGTGTAAATATGCATTTATACCGGTTTTTTAATGCATGTTTTGGTCGCTTACGTAAGTTTGAGTTTATTTTGATGTTCACTTACACTTTCATTCCTTTCTTTCCCAGGACGACTGTAAAGGACGAAAAACTGGAGACGAATACGATTAACTGAACCTTTCATCATAAATTATTACTATGTAACCCATGGTTTCTGTAAGTAGTAGAAAAACGATCAGATGCTACCAAGTTATCAGAAAAATGTTTACCGACGACATGCTAGTTTGGTGTAATTTTCTGGCTGGTTACGCCTTAGGATTCCCACCAACCCATTAAGAGGAAAAAGATTTGTAGTGGTTAACGAATCCTTAAATTCTTCTAGACTGACTCCGGCCTCATTACTTTTACTGGATGCACCCTAGCTAGAAACTCTCAGATGTGTTTCCGAACCAGGTCACTATTGGGTACGCCGTGCTACGCATCTCAACATATTGATTATCTTCCAAAAATATATTCATTCCTAACCTCTAAGATGACTGTGTTTTTGATTCCCAGTCATTAACTTGTTGCGAACAACAGCTTTCTCACGCGTTGTATACCGGTGAAATTCTGACTTTGAACATGGATCGGTATAAAGAGGGATAAAGTTTGTATTAAGGCATGTTCCTTGCAGAAATGTGTTGTGGCGCTATGGATTGTTTTTTCTTAACCAATCAGCACTAGCGGATACTCACAAAAGACTCTAAAATCTTATTATATAAAAGCTACAAATATGTCAACCTTTATTCCTATTGTGATTCCGTCTTCTGTCCAACCTTGTTTATTTAGCATATAATTTCACTCTTGTTCGACCGTGTTCTGGTCTGGGAACTTATTGAGTGAAGTACTAAGTAACAAGAGCATCTGGGTCGTCAACAAGTTCATTAACAGCCTTTAGTAACATTTACATTTTTCGATGAAATGGGTTTATTAAATATCAGGCATTAGCTATATATGATTATTAATCGACGTCTACCTAGTTTCCTGCCTTTCAGTTCTATCGCCAAACAATGATGAGAATACTGCAGAAACTAAGGAAGAGTTTGGGCCATAAAGTTTCTGAAATCTTAAGCTTGTTTCAAATTGTTCAAACGGTAAAAGCCGAGTATTTAACTGTCTCATTTTCAGATTTGTACTGGATCAATCGACTGACAGTGTCAACAGCACCACACACCCTGGAGTCAGTTGCAGCATCGTCTGTTTAATCTGGTTACTTGTTGATCTGCACTTTTGTCACAGCTGGGTGCATATTCGTAAAACCTGCTGGATAATCTAAATTCCGAAAATAATGAAGACGAGTTTCGTCATTTCGCCAGATGATTTTCCATGCTTTTGATACTTCCTAACATATATACTGTCACTTAGACTCGACGTATATATAGTTCATATGAACCACTCGTAAAACCGTTTTTTGAACTAAGACATATCTAGTAGCTTCAAATGACAACATACTACAATTGCAAAGTCTGTCATTTATAAGAGAACCGTATTAGACCCAACATTAATCTGATAATCGTCACTGCATATTTAAGAATGCTACTAGGCTGACTAAAGCGGACTCTTATGAAGTCTATATTATGCCCGTCTTCTTCTTAGTTGCGATGCCATAACTCATGTCTGAACTTCAAAATATTTTTCCGCCGATTCGTATTTTGTATATTGGTACATCCCCTTACCAATTTACTTCTTAGACTAGCTTACAAATGCATAACACTGTATGATATTTATGCCATTTGAATTCAAAAACTATTTGGATCTGCTTTAACATTTTCCACCAAACGCATCATAGTCGATATTGGCATGCATATTCGAGTTTATAAATTGGGCTGTCATATTAATTGCCTGAAAAGGCGTGTAACATATTTAAAATAATAAAGTCACAGCATTATTATATTATAGTTCCGCACTGGTATAATAACCAAACTAACACGTAGTTGTTAGTCAAGAGAGCATTCAAAATAAAAACTCTGAAGCCTATTACTAAAATTAACACCAAGTGAACACATATTTCTGGATTACAATTTGTAATATAACCAGGTAGCCCAGATCAGCTCATGCTGCGAAATTCGGATATTTTAAAAATCTCCTAACGTCGATGTATATTTTGAACAATAAAATTATTAAACACCTAAACAACCAATAAACATTTCTGAATAGCTAATGCCCAATCAACACCATAAACAGTAATCCATAATGGTTTCACAAGATCGTCATTAAGTACTGTTACAACTTAACAATCAAGTAAAATGACAGGTATATGACAAAACTGTCAATAAAAATATCCTTCGTCAAATTGACGGACAGTTTTCATTAAGTAGTTTTCTCGTGGCCATCTTTATATAACACAGATGATTCCAGTAAGTGTTTCCGCCGGCTGATTCTTTGGTAAACAACTTTGAAGCTTTTTAGCCTGATGAGAGGTTTAGCAACACAATCACTCATGAGAATCATTGGTATACTCAGCGACGCAAACCATCTGCAAACTGAAAACATCACTGTCAAATCTATCCCAACACTGACAACGGTTCATTTTATTATCATAAGCATGAGATGGGAGTTGTATTCTCCTCGATTATAACTTATGCTGTCCCTAATAATCACATGAGTCGCACTCATCGTTTATCGTCTTTTAAAAAGTTATTTAACTAGAAGCATCATACAACACCATGTAACCTATATTTACGGTACATAAGCTCAATAAATTTCACTGTTTTAAACCTACACCAGGCTCGATACTTGCAGCAGACTTGTATACACCATCAACCAACGTGTATGAGTATGAATAATTGATTTATTGCACATAAAAGCATCGAGTCTAGAGCAGGTCCCTCCCTGAAGTACTCATATTCAACGGATTATTATCAGCAGTTTGTTCAAAATCCATAAAGTTATCAGGATTTTCATGTATTGAATTGATATTTGATAACAGTTCTTTTTAGCCACCATCACATTGCTTCTCTATTATTGATATGTGCTCCCGTGGTGTGGCCTACCAAATGCAGCTTGTAAACGACGATACGATGCACGTAACCAAACCTAAATAGTCGCCGACATTCTCTCCAGTTACCTATGTGGTGTGGTACTCGGCAGCACTTAGTATCGTACAATCGGTATGGCAGTCGTAATTTGTTACGTTGTAACGTGTCGGAAGTGTCCCTTCTGAGGTTATTGATCATATACCAAAGGCCTGCTAAGTATATTTAAAGAGGCGTTGCTTACTCATTCTTCTCCGACACTTATTCCTCCAGTGACATTTCGTCTTCTGATAACCGTTTCATCGATTTCTACGATTTTTCCGATTCTGATGCAAGCTTGTCACTTTCACTGCATATATACTTCGACAGTACTCATACCACTGAACTGTCAAAACTTAAATAACTTAAGTAACATCGGCAAATGTTGCAGCTACTACTACTAGTGCTTTCATTATCCAGTTCGCAATAATCATCGTAATCCACCGTATTGTACATTGGAATCGAACGAACAAGGTTCTTGTTCTAAGAGATTTTCTCCCCAACATACATTATTTCAAGACCTAAAATCTGCACGATAGTTTGCGCAAAGTCCCAAGTCACTCGAACACTTCAATCAATTAGTTCAGTCATTTGTTTTTACATCATGAACTTTTAGTATAATTTGCATTTAATTTATTAATATTATCCCATTTACCAAAGTCAACATCCAAATGTGATTGGATTAGCACCGTATAGATTTAATTCGATTCGATTGTTAAACGCTATATATTTCTTTGATGATTTTGATTACTACCCTAAAGAAGTTCAAACAAGTTTGCTGGAAGAAGCGTTGGGATTATTAAAATTTCAATTGCTAAGATTAGGTCAAACATAAATTTAACATATAATTCTTTCTTATAACTGTTGAATAACCGTTTCTTGTGTTTTCTTTTGATCTCTACGATTAATATGTTGCACACATTAGTTCTTAGAAATAACTTGGACGGCGACTCGATAAAACTTAATGCAACTAGGGACTAATCAGGTTAGAAATCAGAAATACTCTGAAACTTTTTCTCAAAAGCATCACCATTGATAACAGTGTGAGCCCATTCTTATACTATTAGTTTTCTACTATTACCGCGCATGCTGCTGTTCAACCGCCTAATTTCAAATCCGTGCATATGGCCTTAAAATTATTAGAATTCATAACTATTCTATCTAACTCCACGCTCTATTTCATACTACTGTGCATTACTGTTCTATGCTCGATAATTGGCCTACCAGCTTTAACTGTCCGACATGTTTGCTCACTGTGCTGGAGGAATAAGTGTTTTCTCACAGGATGTGGAAAGCAGAGCCTGTAAATAAGACATAACTGCATTTCATTCAACAACTTAAAGGAGCGTAACATAATGGAAGGGGCTGGAGTTATTGACCAGCAAGCAATGAGGGTGAGTGCGATTATTTCAATCCGTACATGTTTGTGGGGCAAAACGCCTTGGTTATCTTCAGAATTTTAACAAGTCTTTCAGTTTGTTCATATGTTCACTGTCTCTGTGGTGCTGCAGTGCCTAGACAGCACTATAGGTTTGTGTTATGTCGTTCAATCCGTGATTCTGGTATTGCTGATCACATTTCAGAATAAACACACCAACAGACGTATTAAAAGAAAAACATAGGTCACACTGAAAGCAACCGTATCAATACCCATCAGCATATCTAGATAGACAGACACGAACCAAGCCAAACATATGACTATCGTAGGCCTGACCCGGATGCATACGCCAGCGAAATTACCCACTGTCGCTAACACTTTAGCATCAGTAAACAACACTGTGGGCATTGGGAAGGCTAATGATAAAAATCTAGATCCCAGAAGACTAAAGATGGAGGAGTAATGTCAGACAAAACTCCATGATTTTATTTAGTGTTCCAATGACGAAGAGTAGCTTAATAAAATGTAGGTCAACCTTCGATAAAAGCGCACAATGAGACATCGTGGTGTCATTTGACCCTGATTATCAACCCACGCTTTAGAACAGATAGATAATAATTCCGACAGTGAGACACGTTGTACAGGCAAAAAAACTACAGCGGACAGTCCTCACGGAACTAGCCAACACACTTTAGGAAGTCACCTGCTGAAAACCCAGAAAACAGTGGCAGCTATAGAGGATTAACGTAATATGAAACAACTGAGGAATAAACTAGGGAAAATTAGAAACATGTGCTTTCTGTTAAATCTGAAGATCATGGTCCTAACTGCAACATGTCTAACATTAAGCATCATGAATGGAAGGGTGGGTCTGTGAGGTATAACATTTTTTAGATAAAATATAGTACACGAAACAGGGGGTGGGATGACGGTATACATTAACATTCGCTTCAAAACCGCATCATCACATAGCATCGACTTAACCAAGAAGACAGAATCGCGCTGGTATTCCTTCGCTATGAACGTCACGAAGCAACTGGGTAGAGGAATATATCGACTTCGTTCAGGTCCAAACAGCAAAACTATGAAATTGTACAGGCGATACTTAGTCTATCATACCCGGAACTTGACCAGATATTACAAGCCGGAGATTTTGACACTCCATCCTTAAATCTCAGCAAGAGCTACATCCCCTAAAATGTAGTTTCATAAACGTCTTGCGAACAGCCATTAGAGGTTCAGGACTAATTGAACATATGGATGATGCCACGAGATCAATCCTGGACAAAATACCCTCAAAGCTACGTTGTTTATCGACAAACAATCAGCTTCTATTTGACGGTTTCCGTGTCCATGCCCATAATACAGTAGCGATCATGATATGGTCATGTTTGACGTTGTCACAAACGAGATACTTCGGAGGGACCACAATGTTCTTTACTCTAGCTACATTGAAGCAGACTACACGGCAATGTGTGAGCTTGTTCAATGCTAACCCTGACTACGAGTGTGTTGGAGGCTTATATTATGCATCCAGTGGGGGGTAGTGAGAAACGTCACTCGGAATCCTATCGAACACAATGAAACTCAGGGTCATGACACAAGCGGAAAGCAAAGAACCCGGGTTAGGCGACGCACGTAACGCTTGCTACATGCCAAACGGAGAACTTGGCACAACTGGAAAGTCTCCTTGAAGGACTATGAACGTAACTTACATAATATTGAGAAACAGATGCCATGCCAAAGTTCTAGGCAATCGGAGATGTTTTCATTCCAAACTAGCAGCCGAACCGAAAACCAACACTAAATATTTCTACAGATTCATGAATAAGAGTAAACCTACGGACCAGGGATTTGTACTTGTAAACAGACAAATCACCAGTTGAGGGTCTGAGTGATCTCTAACTAACTTCTGGGTTACTAGTCGAAAAACTAGAATTCTTGCGCCCAGGAAAACCGTCAGGTTTTGAGCATTCGAGATACAACCCTGAAACAGTGCACAGAGGCTACTGGCACACCACTGTGAGGCCTGTTCAGGCGCACTAGATTCACACCAACTTTCAAGGAAACGGAAGCAGGCCAACCTATCTCCATTTTTGAAAATTCGGATAGAATAGATCCAGTCTCTTACAGACCAGTTGCAGTACTCCCAGTGTCGTCAAAGGTGATGGAAGGACTACTAAATAGAAGAATTAAAGAATGAATGGGTAAAAATGACATACTTCGGCAAGTTCAGCAGTGTTTAGTTTTGGAAAACTGTACAACCTACTGGAACCATAGTATACCAGTTGATGTAATATTGCTCGATTTAGTGAAAGCCATCGGCACAGTACTGCATGTACTCCTCACACCAAAGAGTGGAAAGACGAGTTTCACTGCCCTACTTCGTATCACTCTCATTAACATTTGTGTTTGCCCTCTCACTCGTTCAAGACGTGAAGGCAAGGATTGGCAAAACAAGGACAGCATTCTTACAGTTGAAGAACATATGGAACTCAAAACAACTATCAACCAATACCAAAGTCACAATCTTCAATACGAATGTTAAGACAGTCCTACTGTATGGAGTTGAAACTTGGAGAACTACAACAACCATCATCAAAAATGTACAAGTATTTCTAAACAATTGTCTACATAAGATACTGAATGTCCGTTAGCTAGATACCATCAGCAACAACCTACTGTGGGAGAGAACAAACTAACTTACAGCTGAAGAGGAGATCAGGAAAAGACACTGGGAATGGATAGGACATACATTGAGGGAATTAGTGCCCCAGGGTACAGTTTTGGGGCCAGTGCTATTCCTCTTGTATGTAAATGACCTTCCTTGTATCCTATCATCATCGGTCTTGCTATATGCTGACGATGTCAAGATATGGAGAACGATACGATGTGAGGGTGATAGCTTAGAACTTCAAAATGACCTGAAGAAGTTATCTGAATGGTCTCAAACATGGCAGTTGCCGATAAATACTTCCAAGTGTGTTGTGATGCATATCGGTCATCAAGGCACAGATACATACACGATGAATAACACTGAGCTACCTGTCGTCCAGACATATAATGACTTAGGAGTTATCGTTAGTCAAGACTTAAAGACTACTGCACACTGCCGTGCAATAGCCGCCAAAAGTTTTAGAACGTTATGGTCAATACGTAGGGCTTTTAGTCATGTCGACGCTAAGACGTTTTTGACTTTGTATACAGTGTTCGTTCGTCCTAAACTTGAGTACTGCATACAAGCGACTAGCCCTTGCTTAAAAAAGACAGTGAGCTTCCGGAAAAGGTTCAGAGAACGGCAACTAAGCTGATTCCCGGAATAGCGAAGCTTCCGTATGGAGTTCGACTGGCCAAGCTGAACCTTTTCCCGTTGTCATATCGTAGAACTAGAGGAGACATGATTACAGTCTACAAATTGCTTAGTGATAAATTTGCACCTAATATGCCCTCATTTTTCTCGTCTTCCAGAACAGAGAATTTACGAGGACACTCCAAAAAAGTTCATATGCCGAGAACAAATTACTTATCAGCTGACTATCGACTTTCCCATCGAATCATCAACGAGTGGAATTCACTACCTCAGCACGTGGTTGAGGCTCCATCCGTCGACTCTTTCAAAAGAAAGTTGGATCAACTGAGAGACCACCATTGCCAGGACTAACATAGGCCATCGAGCCTCCTGTCCTTCCCAAACTGAAACTGAATTAGCAAATTGCATTACGAGGCGAGCGCTAACTTGAAATCCTAAAGGGAAACGTTAAAGAGGAAGGCCAAACAGCGCATTGTGTCGGCAATTGGAAGCAGACAGGAAAAGGATGAATAGCAACTGGAAACAACTAGAAAGGATTGGCTAGGACAATGTTGGATAGAGAATGATGGTGGACGGCCTATATCCCTCCATGAAGGGTGACAAGCGTAAGTAAGTGGATATGTTACCACCCACTGGACATTACCAGATACCTAGAACCGTTCCGAAACAACAAGAAGGGGTCGAAAAAAATCAGTCGGTTTATACAATCTCTTGACAACGATGTTTGAACTGTCCTGGGTTTTTTCAATAGTATCGAGAAAGATTTAGATATCAATGAATACTTTAACAGTGTATAACCTAAGACATTACTGTCTACAACCCACAAACTCTACTAAGAACCTCCAGTTCAGAAAAACCATGAATCGCCGCTTAACCGTGAGCCAAATAACCATCGAATTTCTTTTCTTATCTCGAAGTTTGTCGTTGAATAGATTGGACATTGGAACGTAGAGGATATTAACAAAGAATTTGTTGTTAGCTCAAGCGCTTACGTTGAATTTTCGAGCACGATGCACAGAGAGGGCGGTAGATCTTACAAAGCTATCCAACCTCCTATTGTAAGTTTCTTTGTTGTATGCTTATTGTTAACTGCAGGGTGTTGTTTATAATTTCTTGCAGAAGGTATTTTGTTGAAACGACTGTCTATGTAATACTTCTTCCTAGAAAGCACGTGTGAGGGTATGGCTGTATGAACAGTGTAACTTACGAATTGAAGGAGTGATAATTGTACGTCAGTAATTTGTTGCTCACCACTGTACACAGGGTTTTGACGAGTATATGAACCTAGTGTTGGCTGACGCTTGTGAAAGGCACATGAAGTCAGGAGCTAAAAAACCTTTGGGTTAGTATTGTAATTTCATTTCGAGTTGTTTCCTTGCAGGAAGGATCCTCTTAAAAGGAGAGACTATAACGCTCGTCCAGGTTGCGAACTAACGGAGTTATTTCAGATTCTGATAAATCACTTGATATTTCCCACTTTGTACGTTAAAGTACATATAAAACCATTTGATGTAATTCTTTGTAGTGTTAGACTTGTTTCTTTAATGTGTTATTCGTAATAATTCAACTCTCCAGTGATATCATATATAAGAGGATATGGCGAAGGTTATCGTTGCATTCATATTCGACCTATTAAGATGTCTAAAACTGTATCTTTTCCTGTTCACTTTGTTAGCAATAACTTATCATATTAATGACTTCCAAATCATTCACAGATCACATTTAAGGAAAATTGTTTTGCTTTATCAAACGAAAAGGTATTGCTTTGAAAATAGACGAAAGTAGTTGTAGTGATTCTGACTTATAGGGTGATTAATAATCTGCATAAGCTAATTCAGCGAAATTGTTGGCTCGATGGTTCATTTTATTTATTTTCATCGTTAGTTTTGCATAACTGACATGATGATGGCGGGACAACTCTATTTAGTAAAGAAGCTGTAGCTGAATGCTTTTCACAGGAATATGTTACTCGGCATTTCAATCTGCTGTCATTGGAGCTCCAAATTACTACTACATTGATCTTAACTCAGCCTTTATGTTTTCTTAAAAAGTCCAAATCGATTACTTAGGCGTGTTAAAGCCCTAGTCGTACGAAAGTTCAAACCACCATGGTGTTAAAAAATATTGGTGCGTACCTTGATTTCATTGATTTACTATTCAGTTGTATGGCTCGCTAAGTTTTTCACACCGATCAATTTGCGCAGTTGACCTCTTTTTTATGCATAAATGCTTCAACAGGTAAATATGATCAGATATTTCGAAATTCATTGGGCTTATATATCATAGTTCTGATAGTCTTGGTATTTTATTACATTATATAAATTTATCAAAGGGACTAGTTGGACTTTTGATTACCTGGTTTTATTTTTGTTAGGGAGGTAATGGTATTGTAGGGGAAATTACGTGTACTCCTGACAACTAGTATTCAGAATGTTTAGTAAACCTGATCTTATTTTCCAGGTTTTTCTCGTTACTTAGCTATAATTGGGTGTAATAATCTATTTGGTGTTTTATGGTATTGGTTACAGTTAGGTCCTCGTACTTATTAATACAGATAGGTTTTTCTGAGGCTATAATGTGATGACGAATAATTCTAAATAAACGGAAACGGACCATCATATAAATTTATTTACGACTAGTCACTAAACGTATAGAAATATATATAGTGCATAAATAACACCAGTCAGTCAGCTACGACTTAGGGCCGGGCACATATATGCCACACCTCATTAGCAAAACAAGTTGAACACCAAATTCATCGAAGTAGTTACTTCAATGATAGAAATGTATAAAAGAGATTGCGTAATAGGGTATAATACAAGGAGAAAGAATTGCTTCATGGGAAGAAAAGTATAAAAATTTTAATCTCGCGCTTTAAGGGAAAAGGATGTATACGCCTACGTTGTGATCGATCAAACTAATCCCTCTATGGTTATCGCAGGATGAATTTGACCCCTTATATATTGCGAAAATCAGTGGTTGTGACCAGTTAGGTGGGATTACGTCCAACTCCCAGATTTTAGCTAAAATATTAGTCAACCTAATCTCTAGAATTAGACCACCATACTTAAATACCTCTGAAGCCAATGCATCTGGACCAGCTGCTCTTCCTCTTTTCAGATTAGCTATAGCCTTTTGAACTTTAGCTTGAGTCGGGGGACCTACTTTAGAACTCTATTCACGCTGTCTGGAAATGGTGGGTTGTTGTAGAGTTGCTGAAGGCCAACTGAACTGCTCCTTAAAGTGTTCCGCCCATTATTTTAAACGTCTGGGCTGGAAGCAGATGAAAGTGTTGTCTTGTTCCGATATGGTCTCACTCATACTTCGTTTTTTAGTTCCAATTTCCTTTATGAGTCTGAAGGGTTGTCCTGTGTTACCTACAGCAGCCGCCTTTTCTATCTCTTTTGCTATCGTTGCCCGCCACTGCCCACAGTCGTTCCATAGACTTTTGCTTAACCTAGGTCTGATTTGCTTTCGCTCATCATCGTGTTGACAGCCTGATGATATGACTTGACGAGAATCCATCAGTGCAATAGTCCTAGAAGAAATCCATTGGTTTTTTGTAACTGGTTCAAATCACTAACAGATGTCACTGCTATTTGTATATCTTTTCAAGCAACATCTAGATCGGCCTCGTTTTCAGAACTACCTAGGTGTGGCCTCAGTCGTTCCTGGAACCTACTTTTGATTTTATCATTACTCAACTCAATTATAATGTGGTTTTCCTGCGTCCAGAGAGGCGCAGGTATATGCATGATCGGAGTCTAAGCAAGTATTCCAGAACGAGCAACAATCTTCTATCGACTCTCTCCAAATATGATTGATGGCAATATGGTCTATTTGAGTCCATCGTTGGTTTGGTGCAGGGGGTCGCCGTATAAGATGATGTCTCCTTATGTTTAAAATTGGTGTTTGCTAGAAATAAACGATTGTCTGAGCACAGTTGCAGCAAACGATCACCATTATCTGTTCGCTGAGCCGGAATGCTAAGACCACCCTTGAACTTACTTTTTTTTTCAGGTACCTCTAGAAGAACGCTTTCACGTTGTGGGCTAGCACCCAAAATCACTGTATTCATAATCAATATCTCTCTTGAATTCCTATCATTCCTCCTATATCAACTTTCAACTCTAAACTTGCTCATTTAGTTGGTGTCTGACGAAATCTCAGCACAGATTCGGGAAGCTCGTTTGGCTTTTGCCAACTTACGTCGCCTATGGTGAAGGTGAGATATCCGTATATCAATTAAGGGACGAGTATACTGCCCAACAGTTCGTTATGTTCTACTTTACGACTGCGCAACGTTGCCATTAAGAGTATAAGATATTCGTAAGCTAATAGTTGTGGTTAGGGACTTCGTAACATGTGGAAATAAAATGTTGACGTGATGAAGTGTAACAAATATGACGTGAAAAAAGAAGTACGTTGTTGTAAGATTAAAATATCAGTAGCGAAGGAGACAGTGGTCACTGCGTTCCGAACACTAGTGGCTAAAGCCGGGATGGGGAAAAAAGTTGAATAAATCCCTCTGGTTTACCTAGTTTTGGCTTTAATAAACCTGATGCACTGCCAAGACGGACGCACACTTTTTGGTTAGATTTTGATCACCTTGTAGCTGACTAAAAGCTGAATTTATTTTGACCACTGTCCACAAGATAATTGACTGAGGCGCCTCTGATCAAAACATAGGAGGATGGAATGTAAGTACAATTAATTTTTACAAGTATTCAAATGTGATTCAACTGGATTTTTAGTGGTTGTTCAAGAGGAAAATTGATATATACCCAAGAACCCAGAACACCATAACCTATTAATATTCCTCATTTTACCGTTAAATATAATTAAGTTTGTACCTGGAGGCACCAGTGACTTGGTGCCACTAGATATAGTAGCCCGTTCCATGAATTACAAAATTGAAAAAATCTCCCTAACGTAAGAAAAATCGTTACTTATTATACGTACAAGTGTTTCATTATGACAAATGTTTTTGTTCAGAAAATCTGTAATACTATCCCCTATTTGACTTGCTATAATTTTTAAGCTTATTTGAAATATATATTTTTTAAAAACACTATATGAACGTCGAACTAAGCATTGATATTTTGTTTGCAGATACACTGAACATTTCCAAGTGGTTTATTCTAGAGATAAAAGTTACAGTGATTTAGTCCGATTATTTAGTTATTTCCATGCCTAAATTTTACTAGCAATCAAGTAATGATTTAGAGAGCATCTAACTTACTAGTGGTAATTTCTGGTAAAGTATTCATACTTCATGAGTTGAATATTTCATAGAAAATCTTAAGAATGGTTCATCAGTTGATTAGAACGAGACGGTTAAGACTGATTCCAGGTACTAAGTTATTTATTCATCTCAAACCTACGTTGTAGCACAACGATCTTGCATAAAGTTCATTCCTCTAATTAATTCATGTGCACCTTTTTTAATAAAATATATTTTTAATACTACAAAATCATGTGATTTTCGTTTTGAATAAAGTTACCTACAAGAAAGTAGGCGTAAACTGTTAAGAACAATAAAATATCACAAAAGAAATCTTACTTCAATATATAAATATTGAAGTCCTTACTTTAACCAGACAATATTGATTATATGACTTAATTATGATCTAATTATTTTTCCAATAAACCTATAACAGGACGCAGCATCATCCCATTAGGTTGCTCTAAATTTCATTTACATAATTCTATCTTACCACAAACTTGCACATTATTCAAAATATTCTTAAATTACAAATTTAATAACAAAGAAGCAGATTAATTTCCAGATGGTTATTAAACTTGCTGTTAACCTCTAGATTCCATAGAATGAGTAAGTGATAATCTATCCAACTGAATATAGCATTGCTAGTAGACACTGAGAAGTAATCATTTCAGACACACGATTCCTTTTTTTGATGGAGTTTTGTCCTCTGAGCTGGATTGTTTGGTCGTGGAGTTTTGATCGTTCTTCTGAACGACATCATCAGCACAAACTTCAGATTGAAGTAAAATGTTCGAATTTCTCCATATGCGTTTCACAGCTTGTTCTGTACACCTCGACGTTGACTGGTTCTTATTGACCTTAAATTTGTCATTGTTTACTTTGTTTTGGTTGTCTCTCATTGATTTAATTTTTGTTCCTATATTTGTGCATAATTTTGCTGATTGGTTCGTAAATTGGATCGATTTCAACGTGCTTGTTGACTGCTGAGTGCCAAGCTTCTAGAAACTCTCTGATGTTTTTGGAATTTCCTCTGTCCATGATTTCCACATTTTTCCAATCGAATGGGTGTCCGCAGTTGTCCACGTGCATTAATATAAGTGAGGAAGTATTATGGCGTTTGACTGCTAATTGATGTTCATGTAGGCGAAGGTGGCGTCCACTTTGTCCGATGTAGTGTTTTTCGCAGTTGGCACAATTTATTTTGTAGACGATGTTTGATTTGTCTTCTTTTGTTATTTCATCCTTTGGTTTGCATAGGGCTGATTGTAGTGATTTTGTCGGTCTGTGTGCCACATCTATCCCGAAGGCTTTCAGCAGTTACGTTGCGCTTTCTCATATGCCTTTTATGTATGGTAGGGTGATCCTTTGGTTGACTTCTGTGCTTGACTTAGTTTCTGATGCTGTGCGCGGTTGGTATTTTTTGATGAAGCTGATCGAGTAGCCGTTCTTTTGAAATCCGTCCTTCGGGTCTTTCTCTTTGTATTTTCGTGCTGCCAGTGTGTCCTCGCTCTTTTGAACAATGTGTGTACGCAGTTGGTTTTGTGAGCTCTTGGGTTGTTGCTATTGTAGTTGATAACTTGATCTGTATGTGTCGGTCCCAGTGTTATATATATTCAAGAATGGTGGTTTGTTGTTTGACTCCTGTTCCATTGTGAACTTGATGTCATCGATTATGTTGTTGATCAGCTTGTAAGTGTTTCTCAGTTCATTCTTTTTGACGATGACGAAGGTGTCGTTTACATAGCGAATCAGAATTTTTGGTTTGGTCACTAGTAATATCGCGGCTTCTAGTCTTTGCATCACTGCTTCTGCGATCAGTCCTGACGCTGGTGATCCCATTGGTGTCCCTTTCGTTTGTTCGTAGATTTTGTTGTTGAATTGAAAATACGTTGTTAGGCATAAATCAATGAGTTCTAGTAGACTTTGAATTTAAAGCTTCGTGTACTTAGTGAGATTTGTGTCGTTGAGGAAGAGCAGGGATATAGTTTCTTTTGCTAATCTTGGTTCAATCGAGGTGAATAACGCTGTTATATCGAAGGATATCATCAGTTCGTCGTTGTTGATTTACTGCACGGCCATTTTTGTATTTTTTTTGGAGTGAAATTTTTTTCATCCGCATCTTCCAATAACTTTCATTCTGTTTCGTCCAATCAAATAACTAGTTTTGAGTTCGATATAACTGGTCGTTTATTTCTTCAAATCGATATAAAGTATGAGGACTTGACGACAGAGCACATTTCCTTACAATTATGGACGGTAGTAACATGCAGAGCACGAGCTCCGTCGTTCATCACGTTGTCACAGAAACCGATAACCTGTTCGTTCTTGAGCACATTGTATCTCGTAGCGTTCTAATCTCTTGAAGCGTTGAAGAGCGCCATTAGAACGTATGAAAGAGCCACGTACAGCCATTATGTGGTGACAGATTCTCATTTACACAGAGATCGGAAGTCCTATATTAAATTCGTATGTTGGAGAAGTGGCCGTAGAACATCTAGCGGTTCCTCACAGCCGAGTAGACGAACGAGGTAATTTGATTAGTGTTGGTATAATTTTTCATAAAGGACTTTCGTGAACACTCAATGTCCTTCCTTCATCTTTTGTAAGTAACCGACTATCAAAATAACGTCAATATGGATGCAACGTTAAGCAATGACGAGGAAGAAATTGTTTCGACGAGCTCAGAGGAGTTCACTGAACGAGACGAGGACGCGTATGACAACAGACTTTGTGATATTTGCAATCTTGCGCAACCGCCACATGAAACTGGTGATGGAAGTACCTGAATTTTTTGTCCATGCGAAGCAATGTTTCATTTATTTTGTGCTTACGACCCGTCACCACGCGTCCATGGAATCCACTGTCCCGTGTACGGAGCTATGATGGAATAATAGCAACGCCTTTGTTCATGAAACTCGGAACTGTTAAGAGAACGAGTAAAGGCCTTTTTCAGGGCCACCCACAATCTGATTTAAATTCTTGTGTTTCAGTTTCGTATTTCTATAGCAAAGGTCAAGTGATCAAACCATCAAAATTCATTTTAGATTAATAGTCATTATGTGATTAGCGCCTACGTATTCGTAAACGCTTTGTGAGCTTTATCAAATATACGGTTTAAGTAAACGATTTCGTATAGGAAATGTCATCTAATGAACACTAATCTGTCTAACAATGGTACATGCAAAACTTATTCAGAATGTTTCAGTGCTTTGTCATAAAGTTAGTTACTATAGGCGAATGTAGTACTACCAGTTTACTAGTACAACGACATCATTTCTATAGGAAAGGTCAACTGAACCAACATCGATGAATTCTAATTAAGCCTTAGTGATTGAGTAACATAATCAATGGGGATTTATAAAAATTTCGTGGATTAGATCATTAAAAGAGAATTTTGGAAAAAACATAACTGGTTTTAATAGTTGATGATAGTAATAACTGACGTTGAAAGGTGGTCAAATGTTTAATACACAATTAGTAAAGAAATTATTCATCGAAGTATTTCCATTAGTTTTTTCTTAACACATCGTATGTTATTTTAATAAACGTTATATGCGTAGCAACATATCCATAAATCATCATGATAAAATAATGAATAGGGCATGCATAAATCACGCTAACCGTTAACGATCGGTAAATGAAGCAAAATAGTAATAACTTCTCTCAGAAAATGACAAATAATATTTATGATTGGGCACTTTTCCAAACAATAATTCTTAGTAGAAAATAATTGTTTAGTTTTATCTGAATAATGGTGTCATAAATAAATGCAAGATTGTCAATTGAGTTATTTTGCTAATCCATTAAGAGCGTTACTTGTTTTTACCTGTACATTCTTTGCAGTTGAGCAGATTAAAATTATGACAAAAAATACTTGCCTATGTAAGTAGTCATGTGAATAGTTAGTTGTGCTCGTCAATCAGGCTTGATATTTTTTGCACGTAATGTCAACAGCATATTTGCAGTTTAAAAAAATCTCCATAAGATATTCTATATTGTTGAATAACAAGTTTTTTTACATATACCTCGTTCTATTGTATTTTCATGCAGGCCTCTTGATTTTATCGGATGGTTCGCTCATATTTCCTTCTTTTGGAGACTATTCTCTCGCTGCTCTATCATCTATGAATTTCAGCTTTTCATTCTCATTGCTCTTCTCCCCTCATCTTTTGGCTTCTATATCCATAGAGATCTATCATTTTTGGTTTTGATTATTGGGCCTCAGCGCTCCTGGAATTTTGATACTGTTGCTTCTTAGATTATTATCCAGTAGCTCTCCATAACGGTCTCGTTATTTTTAATAAGATACTGTAAGATTTAAGTTCAGTTGTTGAAATCTTTCTTAAACTCACTGAACATTTTGGTATCTCCACGGAAGTATCTGTTAAACTTTTCCATTGTAGCTCATCCAATTGTTCAGTGTTGCTTCATCTTTAAACCAGTACTTAACGCTCCCAGTTCCGATGAGCTATCCTCTAATTTAGTGTACAACGTTAGCTTTGAATGTAATCGTCGTGTATCCTATCGATTGTCAAAATCTTCCAAGTTCTTACAGAAACTGTCAAATCAAAAATGTTAGGAATTTAGCTAGAGTTCAGTCACAATCTGTCTGATTGCCTCTATTGTTCAATTAATTGGTGATGGATGAATCTTCAAAGGTAGTATGTTAGGGCGACGATTTACAATTTGAGACAATTTTGGGGTCTGTATGAAAGAAGTACACAACGTTACAAGTGTTATGTGACTGATAATCCTGTCCAGTGTGTAGAGTGATTGTCAACTATGGTCTACTATCATTACTACTCTAATAATAGACCTGATCCTAAAATTTTGGATTCGTCATGATGTAATTGCCTAATTCGTAAGATTTGACGTGAAAGTCACATCATTGTCTACACCAACTCATCGCATCGTAACAATCATCAATATATGGTGGAGAACAAACTTAGGCTAGAGATAGAACCATATGTTTGAGATGAATAAAAGATTGTGTTAAAACACTTAAAGGTGAACACGTCTTCAAGGCTGAGCCATGTTGTCCGATCAATTCGAATTAATTCCATTCATTCTTCCCACTTTCTTCATCGTTGGGTTTTTCTCTGCGGTAATTATTGAATATCTATTTTCCCAGTTGTCCCGTGTTCAGCTTTGAGGTTTGTGTGGTTAGGGCCCAACGCCACTACAAATGTATATCCATACTACCTATGACATATCGATATGTAAAAAGAAGGAAGGTGACTTGTCTCTAATGCATATTATTTTTGATTATGTTAACGCGATGCATCAGTATCAGATTTCGTTCTTCAAGGTTTAGACAATGATAATGACCAGCATTCTTCCTAAGATTATACACCTTTCGACTCATCACTCCCATTCAGTCAATGAAAATAACGTCGGTAATCTACATATATGGCCCTTGGTGCTTTAAGCCTAAGTATCGCGAGAAGAAAAAATGACGTCGAGTTACTAACAACAATTAATGCCGTTTTTGTTGAGTGATACGCCGACATCTTCAACATTATCTTTCCTGAAAGATCTACAGGCAGTTTACCAGGTACGGTTTTGCCGAAATTCCGTGACAGTCTCATGGATGCTGCTGGATGATTAGCACTTTGTAAATAGACTCCTATCAAATACACGGCAACGAACGGAGGCGAAGATAGACAATGTAGATGCAGCCTCTGGAACAGTAGAATCCAACACACATTTGAAAGAACGAAATTCTAACACACTGAAAGAAGTGCCAACCAAATCTCACTTTGTTGAAAAGCTTTGAAAGTGATGTTAACCTTGACGTACCACATGAGTACCAGTGATAATCGAGGATTTGGTGCAGATATGAAACAACTGGTTGCGAAGTCAAGGAAAGTATCCATTAACTGAGGAACATTTAGGACACGTAACCAATCTCAGCCAACACGGAATTCAGTATTATGAATAAGAACGTCGAACAGTCCTACTTTGCGAAGTTAGGACCTGGAGAACTACTATGACCATCATTATAAATAAACAGGTATTTACGAAGAGTTGTCTGCTCAAGACACTCCGAATTCCACGCCCGTAGATTATCACCAATAACATGCTCTTGTAGCGTGGTGTCGAGTCTCAGTTGACTATGAACACCGCTACCAAGAAACACGTGCCAAATAAATCCATAAAATCTCCCGGAAGCCAAATATCAGAAGGCAGTTAATGGACCAAGTTGAGATATATTTGCTGGCGATCTCGTGGTATCAAAAAAATACCGAGATCATTCCAGGATACAAGCTTGGTTACTGAGCGTAACCGGATTAGCGCGAGGTCACAATCGGAGTAAGTTTAATGGATGTTTTCGGCACAGTTAATCAAAGAGTATATTAAAACAAGCACAGGTACAATTGGTTATAATAATAATAATTGTTTTCATTAAACCAATCGTCAGCACATCGCGCCGAGAATTGTGTACAGATATCAAACAGATGAATAGCTTTTGAGAACCAAATGGTAAGGAGATCCCAGTACAGCGAAGGTTGCATATACTCTACCGGCGGCCTATGTCTTACGAGGAGTAGTAAGCCTAAGTGAGTCGTTGTAATGATACTAGAACTCATAATATCAATAATCACAAGTTGAGGATGTTTATCGGGTACAGATTGCCAGATGAAAGACGACGAACTACGGTAGACTTATACCTCGCTGTCAAGCCTCTTCATAAAGCTGTTCACGGAATAAGCAGTGGTCACATAGGCTGAGAGTGTTCCAGATCGGGCCTAATCGCAATGATAAAAAGTGTAACCTCGTTTGGATGTTTGAGCTTTGACATACAACTCCTCAAAAGTCACTTTGTGGAACGTAATAATATATTTCAAGCAAAATATTACTGTTGGGCAGGCGTGCGGTACATATTAGATTTCACACGATTATCATAACTCATCTAATTCTTGTTTGTTCTAGCGAGTATTATACGAAGTAGAAAACCCCCCTTCATTAGATTTGTCGTAAAACTCAATAGCCCGTTCAGTTAACGCAAATTAAGCATAATTTACCAATATAAAATCTGATTATTCAAGACAATAAGTATATTCATAATTTCCTGTGTGAATACTGTTGTATACTTTCAAGCAATAATTGTACTTTCAGACCTTTCAAAGTACGAGATCCATCTCACATGTCTTTTAACGCCTATGGAGGACCAATGAAATTTCAGATCGATGGGATATTGAATTGACTGCTTGTGGTGTACAATATGTATGGATGAAGTTTCCCATCTAGCGCTTGTTTCAGATATGGCGCAACTCAATGCATAGGAGTGAGAAGGACAAACGGTATGATAGACAGTTGAGGCTATGGGGTGATCATGGGCAGTTTGCACTTGAGTATGCCAAGGTGTGTCTTTTGAGAGCTGAAGGTTTGGGGGCAGAAATATTGAAAAATTTAGTACTTCCAGGTATTCCTATACCTACACAATCTGAAACATTCAGGCGTCGGCAGCTTCACAATTATAGATGATTCCTATGTAACTGATAAAGATTTAGGAAGCAAGTAACTCGAATGTCTTATCATATGAATTTTTAGTTTCTTCGTTACAGAAAATCATATCGGAAAGGTAGTTACACAACATTCCATTGCAAAAAACTTCTCAGGCAAGGGCACAGGTTGTAACAGAGTCTTTACTGGAGCTAAATGACGAAGTCAATGGAAATTACTTGATCGAGGTTTGTTGTTACACGATATATCTAGCGCTAACAGGATGTTCGCGATTTGTTAGAAAGGGACCCTCAAATTTTCTTTTCCTTTGATATTGTTATCGTAACAGATGCCAGAGAAAAGTGAGGATTCGCATTCTTAAATCTGTCAAATTTGTTTTTTAGTGATGACTTTTTGATCTGCGAGGGTATTAGGGTCGGCAATTTCCTCTGTACACCTCACAAATATTTACGTTACTACCCCTACTACTTTGATATTTGAGCGGACGATCTCTCAGTGCATATAGGCTATTGAGACTTAGAGCAGTGTACATTTATACCAGGTTATACGTCGCTACTGACTGGTTCGTAATCATTGTTTCCTCGTCTTTTTTGTGCACGTACACAATGAATTTTTATTCCATTCTCATATTGCTTTATATGACATTCAGTTTGTCAAAAAATTTGGGTGGTCACTCTTGAGCCGACTTGAAACTGTTAAATTAAAGCATGTTTTAATCCATATGGTTCATAAATTTCCCTAGAGAATCAGTGTTTAGAAAACTCGTGTTAAACCAACTGATCTTTTGTACTTATCTGCAGGCTACTAGAGATTTATTTCCCAATGCATTTTTTAATATTACCGATATCACATATTCTCAACCTGTTTTCGGGCAAGTTTTGCAACAAAATGGCAAAAAAGTAACGGTTGTTTTTGTTCATAATTGGCTATTCATAACTGAGCCTGATTTTGTACCAATATTTGCAAACTATCTTGTCATTTCGTATGTCACGTTTTCTGGTCAGCTCAATATTAGTCACTTGATTACCCGTATGCATAACTGGCCACTATTTTCCCGTGGCGTACATGCTTATGTATGCACTGTGCATACCGGTGGGTAGATCCAGTAACTTTTTGTGCGATGTATCCACGTTCCCATACTTATGAAGTATGGTGCGCAACCAGAAAACCGGAATCTTAAAACTTTGTGCATGCCGAAACTCCTCACTCTGATAGAAATAGCAACTCAAGTCGATTCACGTTAATATCAGTTCCTACGTTGACTGTGACTAGCAAAATATGTTGTGATTCGATCCCTAATGATCGATATTCAGCAACTAAGTCCCAGGCACGAACCTCGTTCTACCTATTTCGGTCTGGAAATCCGGGTTGCACAATTACTCCTCAAACTTAGAGTGGTATGTATTAAGTATTTGACGAGTGGGTTTGTTTAATTTTTATTTTTTAAATAAAGAAACACGCTCTACATTGAAACGTCTGTACTGAGAACTTGATTGTATTCACGCTCCATTAGTAGTTAATATCCAGTGGTTCCTTGTGTTGACTTCATATGATCACAAAAGTTGGATTGTCGGCGTTTACTATTAAGAACAGACATCCATCGTTAACCACCTCAAGAACTTAAAATAATAACAGGTGTACTACCTTGCTGATTACTCAAATTACCATTTCTCAATGTCTTGAATGTTTTTGCAATGACAGTGTAATCGCACCAGAATATCAGAAATTACTTGGTCACCGTTAGCCTGAGTATTACTGATAGGAACTTACACAATAGCGGTTGTGGTTGCATATTCAAATTCACGAGCGGAAATTTGGTTTCAATTGTCAGATGCTTGTAGGTTTCTCTTGGAAAAAAAGTGAATTTGTATTAAAAATTTTACCACTGCGTTTAGTGTTATGACGAAACTCTAATTCAGTGATCTACACCGTTAATCATAAGTTCTCAGGTTCAAGATATTTCCACTTACCTCAATTCGAGCACCTTGATTTCATCTTCAGCTCCACAACAATGATAAAGCAGGTTGAGCACATACTAATTGCGTAT
Source organism: Schistosoma haematobium (assembly GCF_000699445.3). NCBI lineage: Eukaryota > Metazoa > Platyhelminthes > Trematoda > Strigeidida > Schistosomatidae > Schistosoma > Schistosoma haematobium. The sequence continues at coordinate 15,957,523 of NC_067201.1, forward strand.
ATTTTTAATCAGAGTATGATTTGGTGTCTAATTAATTCGTCATCATTTATTACATGTATTGGTCGTGTTAGTAATGTGACAATCTGAAATAATTTCTGTTCAGTTCGGGCATTCAAATGGGTGAGTAGCTGTAGACAAAAAACTATGACTTCATGGTACTCTGGTCACGTCACAACTTGGTATCCGAAGATTGAAGTTATAATCATATGATTTTTGAGTAGTCCGAGATTTCAGAGTTCATCAGAATATCTATGTTGGATCTTCATTTAAAATATCAATTAACCAATTTGTAGAATTGTAATCTTAGTGCATAAATTTGAACAACCAATACAAATGTTTATAATCTTTTGTTGATAGATTACTCATTCGTCTCAGTCAGCTTTTGAGTGGTACTTCTATCACTTTGGTGGTATGCTTCAGCATTGGTGTCATTGGATATTTAAGAATCTGTTCTCCTGAACATGTGATAGTCGAGTCACATCCAGATTCCTATTGCCCCGATCTAAGACTTGATCGACCATTTCCTGATTTCGTTAAAATGGTAGACGAACAACCGTTAGAAGAAATGACATCTGAAAAGCTTTGTCATACACCGTGGCTCATAATTGTTTATGTTTTTCTGCAGAAGTTTATTTCTCTAGTAAGTTTTACTGCTGTCGGAGAATTGTTTTAATTTTTATGTGTGGTCAGTGTCTTCAGTTTCTGTTTTGTTTGTCGCTAATATTAGTGCACGGGTGATATGGCTCAGATTAATCGTAGTGGCATAGATACATTCACTCTTAAACTCCCCTCAAATGTTCAGTCCAAAAATCGTTTTTCTTTCTTTGCCTATTTTTTCCCATTGCTCCTGATATTTTTACTACTTCAACTATATGTTTTGGCTTAGTAATTTCATCTCTGTAATAAGGCGGTGTAGCAAATTAAACCAGTATAAATATGTGCCGTATTCAACATGGCTGAGTGACTAGTGTACTACTTATTCATTTCTTGTCTTCGAAGCTATGTCTGACGTCACATCTGTTGTCACGATAATTATTTTCTAATCTGTAGCTTATATTTATACATCCTTTTTTGCAGTTATTTAGCCAACTTACAACAACCATTTGGAAACGTTGATAGGACTAGCTTTCAATTAGTGGCATTATTCATTCGATCGTTTAAATATTCATGTAGAAACTAAAAATTAAGTTCACCATGCGTCCTGTAAAAGAAAAGCAATTTCATCATTAGATATGTAAAATCGTAAACTGCAATGATTAAGGCATATGTTAGGGAAAGTTTACTACCAGGTTGAATACAAGTAGATCAAAAATCATCTCACGTTTATCAGATCAAGAATTCGTCAAATTATGAACATTCTAACTATCGAAATAAGCTGTGTTGGAAAGTATGAACCCTATAAACTGTCTGTCAACAAACCTAGATTATCAAGTTTAGACTTTGTAGTTTAATTTAATAACTACTGTTTGTGGCTAACGTTTCGTGATGTTTTATGGCTAATGTCTTAACAGGGTTATTTTTACGGGATGAGGTTGCTAATCTAAGGCCCGATTCCCCCCTTTATTCGGAATTAGTGTCGTCAGTAACCCTAGTAGGACTCTAGGCGGAGGCAACCAATTTTGTATTCCTGCAATTCATAGACATCTCTTTATTTTGAACCACTTATTTCTTTTGTATAAGGGTTTTATATTCTATTGTTTTTATATCCCTGTACTACTGTTAGGGTCCTGGCTTTCAGTTGTGTTGATTTCTCTAGTAATGTTTTACACGGTACACAACTACTTTAGGTCCTTTGTTATTTCTGTTTGTAAGTTAATAGAATGCTACAGACAAAATGTAGGCATATGAGTTTAGTGTCGTAAAGTTAGTAAGTTTTTTAACCCAGACTTTGTGGCTCGATATTTTGAAGATTTTTTCTTCTACCATTGAGTCACTGATTAAAATGTTCCAAACTATTTTAGTTTGCATAACCTGGTAGTATTTACAACCCTTAACAAGTACTGAATAAATGACATAGTGCAAAGCTGTAGTCAGTTGAATAAACCTCAGGGTCATCAGGTGATCATATGAAAACGAATTGTCAAGTTATTGATAATTGATGTGAAGCACTGTTGTATTGATTGCTGGTGATAGTATCTTATATTTCACTTCATTTTCGGCTTTAATTTCAATTTGCTCTATTTCAGGCAGTTAATTGCGTCACCATTTTATCGGGCTAGCCCCTCAGTTCCAATATATTATTTCTGTTTTTTTTAAAAATATATTTAATCTAGTGTGTTGTGGTTGTGTAATTGTCCCACTCACTTAATTTACATTTTTTCGACTCCTACTTTTCTTAGCACGGCCATTTTCCAAGAAATCATAAAGAAAAGGCAGAGATTAAAGATATGATTTCTAAAGGTAACCACCCATTATTCGTCCGTTTCTATTCCATTTCCAGTGTATGTTATTGTTACTTAATTGTTTCCATAGTCTTAACATTTTGCCTTAATGATAACTTTCATTTGTGAAATGTTAGACCTTAATTTCCCTGGACTTACTATCATCTTGATATTCATCGCTTAACTCAGACAGTCAGTCATAAGCAATATAAAACCTGGCATATATGTACATCGGCCCAGTTTGCCGCACCATGTAAGTACAACAGGGAGAAATTTTAAAATTAAATATTAAAGTATAGTAGTAGTATCAGCTTAAACAACTACTCAATTAGGTGTTAGCAGATCAGAAATCGACATCCGAATAACGTACATTCATTTCGATGCATATTGACAGCAACCACAATGTCTCTGATTGTGCTCTTTCTTTACTTGTACAGTGAAAGGTCGTGAAGTTTTCACAAACACACCTGATTAGGTTGTGCAACTAATTGACATAATAATCTATCGAAACAAACAAAAGACAGATAAATTTGAAATATCTAGATGGCTGGAACAAGTATCGCAGATATTCAAGAAGGTTTGATTCTTCGATTTGAACTAAACTTATTAGATCATCGAACTAAAACCTTTACCGATATTTCGCTGATAAAGGATTCCTACTGTAATCGTGAAGTGATAATAAATGATATCCAGATATCCCTTTAAAAACCAACATGTGATAATTATCCTTGGTGTAAAAGCTTGTATGGTCACCATTCATTTATCGCTTGATTACATAGATATCATTTAATTCAATCTGATTGGATGTTATTTGTTGAACATGACAGATGCGACTTGAGACACAGAAACTTACGTCTATCACGAAGATATGTAGGCGCCGAATTCTAGCTTGTTGCACCAGCTTTGTTTCTATAAAACAAACTACTAGTCTGTGTCTCCTTAAATAGTTTATATGATCGTTCTTACATTATTGCATCAATTTTATTTAGGATACATTTGTATTCTAGTGAAGTTTTTGTCAAGTTTGCAAATCATCTATTTTCTAGGTGCGGTTGATCTTTGGAGTCAATTGTGTAAACGTGAGAATAACCTGGATTCATCTTTTGTCTTGGAGAATTTTCAAGAAGCATGTCAGGCAGTCAATACAGCAGTTCTACCGACTACAGTTAGTTTATTTCCTGCAGATGTGTTTTCAAAAAGTTGTTTATAATTGTAGTCACATGGTCCTAATCGATTTGATGTTACAAAATTCCCTACTGGGTGGCACAGTAGTAGTTAAAGTTTACTTTACTCCTTTATTTGATACGTGGCTGTTCGCTGTTAAAATTCGCGAAATATGCTGTTTACGTCATGTCTAATGAACACCGAAACCTTAGTGTTCCGTCTGTTTTCCAGGTTCTTCACTTTAAGAAAATAATAAGTCGACTATGGTTTAATCGACCATCACCATTACAAATCCTTGAATCTTCAATGCTTTGGAATTACCGAGTTAGGCAATAATTATTTGATTGTTTTACTATACACTGCTTTCTAGTATTATGTAAACTAGTAATCTGAATCGCATTAAACTCAAACCCCTTTTAAACAATATGACAGTATTTTTTCTTGCTGAGAAAACCAAAAGGCAACGAAACTGCTTCTTCTCTTTGACTCTCGTTATTTTTTACATACTGTTTCTCTGGATGTATCGTCATAGTGGTGGTAAATTTTCTTTTCTGTCCCATATCTCTTTGTCACCCATCATAGTAAGTTGATGTTTAGAAAAAGAGTTCTACTTACGACAGTTGTATAATTCCTTTCATATATGAATATAGTCTCAAAATTATGGTTTTGCATATTATATCTGTAATCCTAAATTGTTGTTTCTAGCTCTTTATTATTGGTGTGTTTACTAGTATCGTGTTAATCATAGTCATATGACCAATGTACTATGTAATTATCTCAAGGATACACTTGTTTTTCTATTTTATAGGATCATTTAAGTAAGTTTTTTTTATGTTTTAGATTCCTGAAAATGTGAAGAAGTTACTCGAGGATGACCGCTGTAATGATCCCTGTCTTACAAATATTGGTATTTCGGGATCCAGTAATACAGTATGTAAATACGGGAAATTACATATTTTGTTAGGATTTATTTATTAATTTCTGTACTAAAATTAACTTAACCTCTCACATCTTGAAGGTCACTGGTTTCATCAAGTTCCTTTCCTAGTGAAGCTAATGATTATTTCTTAACATCCCTAGGCATTATTTTGCGCTAAAAGTTGATTATCTGCTTTAAATATTTAGTGGTTTCATATACATATTGATACTGTTGTTTTAAAAAAGAGGTTTAACAACAATTACTTCTGTGGTACACACATATTATCTTCTTATCAAATTATGTTATAGTTAGAAATATTATTGAAAACCGTTGTAAATTGAGTAAATCTAACTTCATATAATTCTGTGTACAACGTCCTTAAGCGGTTATCTTACAGAGTTAGTGAGCATACTTAAGAGAACCTTGTGAGTAGCTTCCGAAAGTTGATTATCCGCTTACGCCATCCTCATTTTCAAACCCTCACTATATTACATTTGCTGAAGCGTATTTAGAATAGAAAATTGTGTTCAAATTTTTGGCTGAAATTACTTTCTATGTAAGTCAAAGAACGAAAAATGAGTCAGTAATTAAGTAAATTAGTGCTTCTTTGTGCCACCACAACATTAGTGTATATTGCTGGTAAATTCGTTAAATTGTGGGTACAAAATTTAAAACGCTGCGCAAAATTGTCTGCCGATACAACATTCCACATTTCTGAAAGAATTCATCTATATGATCTAATAAATTTACCTTATTTACTGTATATCTTTACTCACATAAATAGAATCTAAAGTTTCCTACCAGGAACCACCAACAATTACACAGAAAGAATTCTGTTTACACAACTATTTCACCTATAAAATTCTGGCGTCTAGTTCGTGCTCTACGAGATTTTATTGAACATGAAGGTGAAGGACAATTACCTGTACGTGGTAGTCTACCAGATATGATATCTGATTCGAAGCGTTATTTACAGCTTTTGTCTATTTATCGTGAACGTTCTGAATGGGCAGTGGAACGCCTTGCCTCAAGATTATTGCAAGTAAGTTTTAAGAAATCGTTTTTACATCTCTAAAAGGAATATTCAACTTTTTATGTTGAGATAATTTGTGTAAACAAATCCTGTTTGATTGAATCTATCATATCATTAGAACAATAAGTAGTAGAAAATATCCCAAGCAGTAGAAAAATATTCTGTCGGAGAAAAACTGCAAAAATTCTGTCATCCGAGCTTTCGTAGTGAGAATGTTTCTTCATTTTATACTCGCATTCTATATTATAACCAGAATTTATTTTTTACACGTGCCTTGGTCTTAGTAGCTATTCGTTATCTGAATTTCCCGGAATTAATATCCAATCTGAAGTTTTTATCATCGATTCTATGGTTATAAATGATAAAGATCCATATCTTTTATGGTGATGCCAAAATGTAGGATATATAGATTTCTCTTCTACCGATTGCGTGATTTTGCCTCAGGACTAGTTTGAGTCATTTCCTAATCTAATTGTACCGCGTAACGTAGTTGTAAAATTAGTCCAAGTGATCTTTTAGCTGACTTAATACCAGAACAGATACAACAGCGACCACCTTTGACCTCAACGAGATTTTCATCTCCCTAACAAAAGACGAAGATACTATGCAGCAGCTCCTTTTGTATTATTTTTCCAAACTCTGAGACACAGGCTTTAATGATGGGAGGCATTTATATAAATATACCTAAATCACAATTTCGATGTTCACATTGGGACTTGAACCTGACGACTATACCTACTTTATTTTTTGCATTTTAGTTCCCTGATATTTCTGTAGACGACGTACGTCTTTTTGGTGAGTCCTCGAAAAGCTTTCGTTCTTAATATTTATGATGTTAATATTTTCGAGCTAAATACAGATTGCCGCAAAAAGAATTCTAAAAAAAATTGAGTTAACAATGTCAATTCAGTTGTTTTGTATCATTGGTTGTTGAACTGTACCGTGTGGGCATAGGTGCAGCTAATTAGTTGGGGTCTTCCTCGAGTATTCTAACCACTGAATGGAACGGTTCAGAGTCAGTTGTAGTTACTCAGATTCTTGGATCTTGAGTTTAAAAATTATCTACTTTTTATCGTAATAATTCAGTCTTTCCTGAATCATACAGTCTGTGCCTAGTCTTTTTTACTGCAATTAGTACTGTTACTAGTTCTTCTACTCTGGAACTTGTTTTGGTTATTTCAACTCAGTGTTTATATGGCATATGAGCTTGAACTGGTGCACAAATGTGTGCTCCAGGTCCTGCGTTACTTATGATTGACTAGCTGTTGTGATTGTTTATGTTTGAAATATATTCTAGAGAAATGTAAAGATGTTTCTTTATCTTTAATGTAGTAACATATTTATCTCAATCAATAAATTAGATATTATAAGATAAGCATATAGTCTGGGAAATTTCGCATTAAAGGTGAAATTCCCCTCAAAACTAATAAATTGTTAATCATTATTATGTTGATTAATATAAGTCGGCAACTAAGTTTTGATTAATGTATAGAGTACCGTTAATGTGTGGTTAGTGATACTAATCGACTGCGGAAATCAAAGTGTGTATTTCCATTATGTTTTCGATGACTGTCCTTTTATTCTGCTACGCTTTTTTTATTATAAACTTTCCTAGGTGTTTCATTGTAAATATCTAATTTTAAGAAAATTATTTGGACGAAGGCATTCAATAATTTGTTACATACATCTAAACAGAAACTCTCTCGTCTCAATAAAAGCATTTAGTGGTATTTTGAAACAATGACTATTTTCGCTTGCGAAAAATCTCACTGTAATTAGACTGTTCAGATGTTGGACCTTATTTTATTTTCATTTGTTGATTAACATTTTAATGCATTATTTTCAGTTAAAAATGCAAGCTTCTTGAATGTTGTACGTTGTCGGTCATTAGAAGAGGAAATGAAACTTTCACCAGCGCGTTCAGACGATCTGAGTAAATTCCTATTTATTGTTAAAATTTGTGTTTCTTTATCAGTATCAATGATTTTATTCTAAGCAAGTCATACCCGTTTTTCATTATGGCAACAAAAGTTGTCTTGTAGACGTTGATTTTCTTTCAGGTGTTCCACTTCCAAGGTAACATAGCTCCACTATGAATCTAGTACTAACCTTTAAGATTTTCAAGAATCTGCTCTTCTTTATAAGTACTGGCTATGAAGCAGCTAGTGATTTCCACTTCATTTGGTCAGCAGCGTATCCGAATTTTTGGATTACCGTTTCAATTAACTGTAGACACAAATGTGCATTGATTCATCAATCCCCACATTCAATAACTAAAATAAGAGAATATTCGCAATTCTTCGGTTAGATATTTTTACTGCTTAGTTAGTTATGGTAGTTTTACTAGAAACTTGGATTTAATACCTCCTAATTTAAAGCATTAGTGTACTATTTCGCAATAGACTAAATACTTTAAAAAAAAGCAACTCAAACTTCTTGATGGCTGTCTTCTGTCGAGCATAATTACACAGTCACTTTACTTATTATTTATTATGAATTCTAGTGGCTTGTCCGTATACAATATATGAACTCTGGTATTTTCTTTTAGATTTACTCCCAACACACAAAGAAAATGATTCCATGTTGTGGTATTTAGTTCTTAGAGGTGCTAGTAGTTTTCTGATGGAAACTGGACGGTGGCCTGGTAGCTCCCAGCCTTATACTACCACATTTAAATTCAGTACTAACAACCAAAATCAAAACTCAACTGGAATTCCAGTGCCACGTGAAGAACGATTCTTCGCTACAAATTCTGAACAGTTAGACATAAACATCATTGAATCTGACTTACCAACGTTACGGATACACTTAAATCGTGTACTCCAGTCGTTTGGGATTGCAACGAATCGTGTTAACACAGATTATTTAGAGGTAATGTACTTACTTAATTATATTTCCTACGGTATGTAATACTGATAAAAACGAATTAGCAGTGTGATATACTAAAATTATCAGTTTGTGTTCTCTGAATGTCTTTAAAAGCCTCGAAAAGTTAGGTGGGAGTAATCTGTGATCGGTGAGTGAGCAAAGACAGACACATCTAGTTACAGTAAAAATAAAACACTTTTATATGTAAAACTGACCCTACTTGTTTCAATTTGACTCCACTTTGTGATTGCATTTTATGTGTTAATTTACTGTTGTGCTATGACCTATTTCTAGTTCTTGATGGCTAGCCAGATAATTAAGTCAAGTGTGTCATTTGATCAAATATTATGACCGACCCATCTAGCTATTTGCTGATCCGGAATCAAGTATCCAGTGTAGGATCCAAAGCCCAAACATATTCTTGTTGATTCAGATTGTGTTATCAGGAGTAAACTACCTTTTTGGGATTTGCACAATGATCAATGTCAGTGATTGGAGACCCACCCACATTTTCCACCTTCTTCTAGATCTTGATTTTCAATAATATTCTTTTTAATCGATGAAGTTGGCCAATTGGTCTGAGACATTACCGCAGCCAGAGATTAGAGGGGTTGAGTAACATTGTACAGAATCGGTCACATGGACGCAATCGCATTCACTCCTTATCTTACTTTATAAATTCCTCTTAGTTTTTTAAAATCTTATTTATTTCAACACATAAATATTGGTACAGGAGGGCACCGAATACATATGCGCCACACAAATCTCAGTCGATATGTGTGAGGGCTGTGATACTGCCCGGGTGCTCAAACAGGAGTAGGTGGTTTTCTTAGGGGGCCACACCTCAAGCCTTTGACCTAAAGGTCTGATCCACAAGGCAGTGGAGCATCGTAAGGAGATGCATTCCCATGGTAGCCGGTGACCAACGATTGGTTCATACGCCAATTGTTCCCGCAGGATACTGGAGCCGATGTGCACCATTGGTTGGGGATCCGGTTAAAGCGCCGGACATTCGCTTTTCGTCCTCTCATTTTCGTAAACAACAGTAATGCCACGAGAAGGCAGTGAGTAGGACTTCCCTGGTGGAGGCTGTATACGCGTGGTCATGTGAGAGCATTTCGAGAGGGAGGGCGAACCCACCCCACTCTCAGTCATACCAGGGCGTTTGGGGGCCTTTTTCTCTCACAACATAATGACAGTACGTAGATCTTTCAAAAGTTCTGATAGCGGACTTTAACGCTGCAACTGATTGGAACGCTACGAGAAATAATGTAGTTTTTTAGAAACTATATTCTCAATTCATAATCTTTCTCATTATCATTGGTACTAAATTATTTTGTTATTTATGTTTTTAATCAATATAACTTGAGTGGACACATAATTGTTTCAAACTGCACTTTAATGATGACTAACTCCCTATCTAGAATTGTAATACTTTAAAATGATTGATACTCGAGTCCTGTGGAAGTTTTTTTGAACTTATCAGCAACGCTATTATTTACATTTAAGAGAACAATATTATGTTCAATTAGAACTTCATATTTCTAAGATACGATAATATCTATATACATATTTAAAGAATATTGAATCATTCGAAAAAAATGGAGTTAATCGTCATAAAATAGGATACATAAATAGTCGTAGTGAGTATATTGTAAAAATTGTTATTAATATAGTTGGTGTAGGACTAAAAAACAGCATGATAACAAGACTAAGAAAAAGATCATTAATAATTATTTGGTGAATCCCTATGAATGCTCTAGTTCTATCCACGACATGATCCTGATCGACCAAGTGTGATAAGATGGAGCTGGATATAGATACAGTTAGACCGTTTTCGAACCACGAAAACAGATACTCGTCAACTAGTAAGCTAAGTGATCTAGTCTTAGGATCGACATAGCTTACTCCATGGTATCAGCTAAATTGATAGTCTGACGAAGATCTATTTTAAAACAGGATTGTTCGCCTATATGTTCTGTCCCAATTTACATGAAAGCTTGTAATATTTTCATAAGTATTCAGAAAACATAATGATATCCACTAAATTCTTTTAAATCGATCGCTGTGAGACCGAATATGCTCTACTCGACTCTCGGTGAGGTTGTAGATGTGCACTGCTGAGTCCCACACTAAGATAAAACAGCTATCCAATGCTTCCTGGTTTACAGCGGTTGCCTAACTAAAGTTAGTCAGTGATGCAAACTATATATATATATATATATATATATATATATATATATATATATATATATATAATTTTTTTCTGCAATCTATTAAAGCCGCGCCACTTCTACCTTCTTTTCTAACCTACAGGAAATGTGTCAGTTCCGTGGTAATGAGCTGCATTCAGTGGTTGCATTTATGGGTGGAGTTGTAGCACAAGAAGTTATCAAGTTAATCACACACCAGTTTATCCCAGTATCGAAGCCGTTGATCTATAATGCTATTAACCAGAAAATAGAATTGTTGGATTTTTGATGAACGTTGTTGTTCATATATGAGTTGAGTATATGCATGTTAAATAAATGTTGTTTCCCACTTGAAGTACATTTGTCACTCAGGTGACCTTTCGTTTTCTGAGCTGGATGGTTTGGTTGTGGAACATTCATTTCTCATCTGGAAATCATCAGCGCAAATTTCAGGTAAAATTTAAGCGTTCGGATTTCCCCACATGTGACTCACAGCTTGAGTGGTTATTGACCGATCCAATTTATAAACCAATCAGAAAAATCATGGATAAACATGGTGTGGTACAATCAAATTAAAGAATTAAACAATGACAGGTTAAAGGTCAACAATAACCAATCAAGATCGATAGAACATGCTGAGTCATATATGAACAAATTCAAACACATCATTTCTACCTGAATTTTGTCCTGATGATGTTGTTGAGAAGAACAATGAAAACACCAAATCATCCAACTCGGGGAACAAAACTTCTCCTAAATGACTTACTATATCTTTGTCATTTTCTACATTCTGATCAACTCATCATTTGAGTTTCATGAGTTTTGTTTCCGAACAGTTGTTGAATAGGGACTACGTAATTACGTCACTTAATTTCATATAACACCTAATACTGTGATTTTATTCAAAGTGATGGAATCTTTCTCTGGACAGGATATCGTATTTTCTAAGCCTACTGCTATCTATATTAATGAATACTATATTCATTTAAACCCTTAGCTGAGAGCATAATTTCCTTCCTTATCAAAACTGAAGCACAATGGCAGTGGAAGTTCTCATGCATACTGATTAACGATAATGGATTGAAATTTACACTTTACACTGATCCGATAAAACGTAGTGATGGCAACGTTCACATGCACAATCCGTCGATTTACTAACTGAATGAATATATTTTACGGAATTAATAGGTTTGCCGAGTATTAGCTTACCAAAAGGTAATTAAATCCTATATTTCAGAGTTGCTATGTGACCACCAGTCTTACTGACTTGATAGGTCCTGAGTTTTCAGCCGATTTCATTTAAAGCATCAATTTTTTATACTACAGTTTAGAGAAATGGAATAAGTTCCATATTCATCAATTGTGATGATCTAGTTGGCAGAAAAATTAAACAGTGTGCGTGTAACAAAATGTATTATACAGTCTGTTTCTTTACAAAGTTATCCTGTGATACAAGCAGCCATGAAAACAAATCAAATACGTTACGTAGTTTGTTAACTATTCATCTAACATAAACATAAAACCACATAAGATAAAATAATTCTGTTCAAGTATGAATAAGTTAGTAAAATGGATAGAAAATAATAAAACTGAAACTATCAAACAAGTGTAGGCATGGAGAAAATTACAGACTACAAAATTCAAGAAGAGCTCAAACCATTATATTTATACGTAGTGCCTTAGGTGTTTGTATCTTGACTGCCTGAATTGGATATTTTATGATTATCATTGCTGTTACAATTATCAGTAGTACTCGTAATAGTAGTGGGTAAGATTCCACTTCGTTGTTGATCCCAAAGTTGTTTATAATATGAATCCGGTTGTGATAGTAAACTGGAGTGCGTACCACGTTCAGATACACGACCATTTCGTAAGACTAAGATTTCATCAGCATCAATTATTGTGCTTAAACGATGAGCGATTACAAGCGATGTAATTCCAGGTGTAACTTCTGCTAATCGTTGAAGAATAGTCTACATAATTTGTTTATATTATTTTAGTAGGGAAAAGAAAAAAAGTATATATATATATATATATATATATAGGATCGATTTACTTGACTTTCACCAACAGTGTCAGTGATTCATAAACTACTATCAAGAATGTTGTTAGCCAGGTATCATTTAGGTATCGCATATAGACTGTATCGATGTGCCCCTGTGTACGATGAATTGGAATAGTGTCGCAACTGAGATTTACCATGCAGTTTTATCTTGAAGAAATAAAAGTCGATCGACTTACAACATAAGCAGAGCCTCAGTATCAAGTTCTGTCGTCTTGAATCGTGTGTTTTGACCTAAGTATTTAACTGTGCACTAGCAATTGGAAAAGTGATGAATTTTAAGATCTATTATATTAGGGTGAAGATTGTTGTTTCTTTTAGAGTACTAGCTGCATTCAACTAAGCTTCGGTTCATTTCAAGGACGAAATGCATTTTCGATAACAAACTATCAGCGTAGTTAATGAGGAAACTATCTAGGTATGTTTCTTACTGTACATATCTCAAATGATGACTTCCGTCATACCGAAAAAATTATGATGAGTTAGACTGTCTAATTACCAATTTGCCTCTTCTGTCGTGTGTTTGAACACATAGATGGTTGTATTTGTTGACATGATAACTGTCTTTCGCTTTACTTTTCTAAGCCTTAATTTATTAGTGATACCTGGAAACCCCTTCAAAACTAACTCGAATAAACTGAGAGCTCACAAACACCTTTTCACGGTTTTGGAATTAACTTGTTTACACAACTTCTTAAGAAGTACTTACCGAAGATCGATTTCCTGGAAAATGAACTTCATCTATGAGTAAGGGACGATATGTAAGGCTAACGAAATCGTACATAATCAGTGTACATAGGTATAATACAAACTTCGCATCACCTCCACTTACTCTTCATGGTAATTGATTTGAAATTCGAGAAGTTTGCGTAATTTGATGAACGGTGAGTACTCGTACAGATGTAACATATAAACTTAATATGTATACAACAAAAATAAGAGTAACTCTGTGTAATCTGATCTACGTCCAGAGCCGTTACGAGGTTTGTCTGTTCACAAATAAAATCTGGTGTACAACGGCAATTCTCATAACCACTAATTATTCAAACACATAAAAATTGGTACAAGGAGGCACCAAATAGATATGCGGCGCATAAATCCTTCGCTTTGTGTGAGGGCTGGAGTACTGCCCGAGTGCCCAAACCGAAACAGGTGGTTTTCTTAGGGGACCACACTCTGAGCCTTCATCCTAAGGGTCTAATCCACAAGGCAATGGAGCAACGTCAGGAGATGCAGTCTTATAGTAGTCGTTGGCCAACAATAGATTCATAAGCCATTTGTTCCTTCAGGATCCTGGAGCCCATGTACACCACTGGTTTGGAATCAGGGTTTCCCAACTCCCCTAGGTGGAACCTCCGTATCCCCCAACCCGGTTAAAGCGCCGAACATTCGCTTTTCGTCCTGTTAATTTCGTAAACAATAGTAATGCCGCGAGAAGGCAGTGAGTAAGACTTCCCTGGCAGTTGTATGCACGTGGCCATATCAGAGCATTTCGGGAGGGAGAGCTGACTGCCCGCTCTCGGCCGTACTCACTTAGTTGGGACCTTGACTATAATGAAAAATAAATTGTTATCGATATTGAGAACATATAAAAACATACATGTTCAGTGATTGAATCTAATGATGACGTTGCTTCGTCATAAACCAAAATTGAAGCTTTCTTCAGTAGAGCCCTTGCAATCGCTATTCGTTGTTTTTCACCACCGCTCAATTTCAAACCACGTTCTCCGACCTTTGATTACGAAGAAAAACCAAAAATAAAATTAAATGTAAGTTTAATATTCATATTATCAAAATAAACGAACAACTGATCAATTATTCGAAGTGAATGTATGTCATGTTCATCAGAGATTGATCCCAGTTGAGGTATTACTACAGATCAAGTGGTACTGAACAACTGTTTTGTTCCAGTATGAAACTCCCCAGTATTGAGCACTAACAAACAAATCGGAGATAGAACCAAGGAACGTCTGCTCTCTAGGCGAACGCCTAATCATTAGGAGCTAAAAATAAAGACAATCTTCAAAACTTTTCCAATAAATATAATAGTCAGCTTTGTAATAACCTGCTTCAAGATGTTCCTGTAGTTCTAATGAGAACACGTGATTGATAGAGTTCAGACATGTCAGTAGTGACTTGTTTCTGATATCATTAGACGATTGTCGTCCAAATTGCGAACTGCTTGATATCAAATCAAGGGTTCTAAAGGTTTGCAGTTTGCTGTGACACCTGAAGACCCTTGAATTTGAATACTGGTGGGATGGTGGGTTCGCATTGCTGAAGAGTAACGTACAGTGATAGAGCTGTCCAATGTCCGCTAGTATTTAATGGCACCTCAACTGAAATCAAACTGTGATAAAATGCAACCTAAAAGCTAGGACTGATCTTCAAAAACCTTCAACTATAGTACGTTGAATGTATTAATTCTTAATAAATAGGAATTTATGAAGTATAAATTTATTTAGTCAGTTATTGGGGGCACGGCTGTTTCCTACTACCCGACTATCCAAAATAAAGTAAGCAGAGTAGTATCTTAACTTGTAGCTGGAAGGTGAATCTTCTAACCGTTAAGATGTTGGACAATATATAATAATAAATGATCCTGATCAGCGCTTAGTTACATCTATATGCTATAAACTTGCAGCAATCTGTTAACAAAACAATTTCATAACAACTAGAACAAATTCGTTACATAACTTAATCAGATCATCACGATTAACGCTTTAGTAAAAAAAAATTTATTTATATTTCAGACCGGATAAATGTCAACGATTAATATGAGGTACGTAAGATCCAAAACTGCGCCTTTGAAAATTGTGTCCTTTTTTACCATCGGGATAATTGAATTGCGATCGGGCCTTTTTCTGAAGGGTATATAATATACACAAGTATTCAGTAGTTCCGCATTGTAGTGTTAAGGTACTTTAATAGATTGGGTTGGTTGTCTGGTTTATAAAATAACTAACTTCTAGTTGATGATATGGTTTAAAAACAGCGAATACTCCACTTACTTGTGTATCGTATCCGTGTGGCATACGTTCAATTGCATTGGCTACATTCGATAAACGAGCGGCTTCGTAAACTTCTTCCGGAGTTGCTTTCAAGTTACCGTATTGGAGATTATAAAATATTGTATTATGGAACAAAACCGTATCCTATGAAACAACAGGACAATGAACATGGATACTGATAAAGCGTTCTTACATATATAATTAGCAAAGCTACATTTTAATTTGATATATGAAATCCGATTGAAAATAGCAGCCCTTGAGATGTTGCACGAAATATGAAACAGTGACGGATAGCTGGTTGAATTTGGCTGATTTCGATGACGATATAATCGTGGACATTTATAGAACAGTGAACTATTGAGGAATGTCATTTAGTGATTTTGGTCAACAAATTATGAGAAAAGGTACGGGAATTTCATTAACTCAACAGGAGGCATGGATTGATGGGGATGGGTGAGACATAATTAACTACTTTGTATATCGTGGGAAAAGGGAACAGTTACACTAAAACTAGATAATAAGTTAGTTACGGAAATGTCAGTTACCTAATGATATATTGTGACCATTAAAACTACAGATAATTATATTAGACGAACATAAGTTACGTTAAGACAAAGTTTGCTGACAACAAACGATTCACTTGAGTAACAATAGCTAAGATTTTAACTGCTCTTATAAAATGTTATACCAGTTTGACCTAATCAAATCACTTGAATAATTTAAGTATGCATTTGTTATTCACAGAATTACCTGTGGTATCACTGCAATTGCACGACGTAAACTCTCTAAATTCACTGACCGAACATCTTGACCACCGACTAGTACACTACCACTAGATACATCAAAAAATCGGTAGACTAATCGAACAATTGTAGATTTTCCGGTACCACTCTCACCAACAATAGCTACACGTTGACCAGGTTCAACCTTAAAAGGAGAAACGAGCAAAAAAGAAGAATTTCTTAATTATATGTTTTATGACAGCAAGGATATATATACCATAATTGGTCGCATCACCTTAGAACACGGAAATGAAGTCATCAACATAGACAGCAAAAATGAAAAACCTAGTGTTAATAATATTAAAAATGGAGAATATGATTCGAAAAGCGTAAGTCAAATAAGGGAATAAAAATTATGAACGATGTAACCATATTGGAATATTGAGGGGTCAGTCAAGATAGTGACTTTTAGTTTATTTTCGTGAGAATGGCATCTAAAAAATCAACCGTGAAGTGAAACTATCGGTTAGAATATCTTGACAGCTATTAACTCTAACTGTCCAGTCAGTTTATACGATAGACTTTAAAGGTGAACATCATCATCAAATCTTAATAATTGGTTTAAAAATCACTCACTTGATGATAATTAATAACATAAACTAAACTGAAATGTTATTCATTAACATGGGAGATATTGTTAAGACCTCAAGCTGTATAGTCACTTTTGTTAAATGGTCGTTCTGACGTGTAAGAAAGTCTTTGATAACTTATTTCAATTTATATTAAACCCAACTGACCTTTGCTGAACTTCTGATTCATTGCTTACTCTCTTAGTCTACTATTTTCATTGAATTACAAGGTCATATTTTTCGTTATATACGCATACAATTGTACTATTACTATTTTGAACTATTTGAACATTAAGCGTTTTCCAGAATTCCCGACTTCTCTTCTATGAATTACGTGAAGGACAATGGTTGAAGCTTTGTGTAGTAGTAGTTGTTCAACTTATTCAATTCGCATAGATCCCATATCGTATTAGAACAATTTCCCAATCATTTATTATTTGAATTTACCGTAATCAATCTCAAAACACAGCAGATGTTAAATTTTATTTTTTGTGTTTTGAAACATCGTGCAAATTTACCATAACAACTAAATTAGTTATAAAACTGGTCAAAGAAAAAATAATATCGATGAAAAAAAAAGTAATTTTGTTGAAAAACTTTACTTATCTATTGAAACTAACACACCATCATAATAAGCTTGCTTACCTTAAAACTTAATCCATCACATATGAACTTCCCAGGTTTTAATAAAGAATCTTTAGGGTCTTTAGTGTAGTAAGTGAATTTCACATCACGAAATTCTACAGATGAATTAGAACGATCAATGTGTATATTTGGTGCATTCGGTAAGGACTATAATCATACCATTCAATTTTCATGTGTGTTTGGAAGAAGAATAAAGCAGTTAAATCGGTGAACACATAGAAAACAAGTGATCATTGTTTGATTTACAACAAAATGACATTAAACAAAAAAAACACCATATAAATTAAAATCAATTCATAAGGTAACGAAAATAATGTGGATAGAAATCAGACTAATGTGGAAGACAGTCAATGAGGTCATTGACTGGTAGACTTCAGCCATGATGTTGGTAAGGCCCAGACAATCTGGTTAAGGCTCATGTGATTATCGTAAGTAATAGTTAAAGATGTTGAATGACAGAGCTCAGAATCGGTGCTAATGACGCGGATCGATTCACTGTGTGTTTTCCGCTAAATCTTGAGTTTTATAATAATTTTATACTTTTTTTTATTGCACGAACTCATTCTTTTCGAATCATATTGTCTATACTTGATCTTTTCTACTATTACTGATATTGTTACCAATTCTACTACTTTACGGTTTGTTTTGATAATTCCATCTGATTGTGCTAATTTGATCGGGAAACTTGAACCGATGTACAAATGTCCTAGGTTCTACGTTGCAAGTAGCTGACTAGCCCTCAACACTTGGAATGTGACTCGAAGCCAAGTACATAAACCTGTGCCAAGTAAGCGGACTAAATAAAAAATGTGAAAAAATTCTGATTTCTTTATTGTTACGCTTCTGTAAATTGAAGTGAACTGAATGCTAGTGAAATCCTAACTAATACTTTCAAGAAATCTGATGGAAAACAAACTATGATCATAAGCTAATTGGAAAAAGTAGACAATACTCATAGCTGCTATTGAAAAACAAGACGAATTTCCTTCTGATTGATTAGTACCCAAAATATAAGATATTGCGACATTTAAATTTCTAATAAGAAAACAGAAGATCAATTAGTGAATGTTTTTGTTAACAACAGAAATATTAATTCATAAAAAAATGGTTGTTTGGATATTTGCATTAATGTTCAGAAATACAACTGATCAGTCGCTTTTGGCATATGTACATCCTATGTGGATTGCCTCCATATCCCTCATTAAGTAACAAGCAATTTAAGCAGAGACGAACGGTGGTTAGCAGTAGTATCCAGGAAACACGTCTCGTTCTATTTGGGACTCGTCAGATGAGTGTGCCTGCAGACCAGAGTTGATACTCACTCTAGGACTCAACTCTGGAATGCAGGTACATCCAGCCGACAAGTTCCAAATAGGAAATAACGCGTATCTTGGATTACACTGCTAACCATTATCAATCTCAACTGAAAATAGAAATAGTGAATTACACATTCATCAATATACCTGGCTAAATTAATCAAACCAATAATCATAATTTTATTGTTTACTTAAAGTTAACACACAGTTTAGAGTAGGTAGAGTTCGTGCTACCATTAAAAAATACAGTACCACGACTTCATGTTTAAAGTATCAGTTAGTCTCTACTAAAAAGTAGTAATGATTGGATTTCAACTGAAATAAAAAGTTTAAAACTAACATCGAAATACTGATAAGAGAAATCATTTTAAAACATCGGTTCCGAACATATTTTATAACATCTTTACCTTGAATAAACGCATAATAAACTACAGTTTAAAACAACTATGTAACTACATTTCCAATGTAAATTTGAATATTAAAGCAGAGTAGAATATATCGAAAACAAAGAACTGATGTATATTTTAACATCCAATTAGTTAGGACAGATTAACCTTAAAAAGCTACTTCTCAAGAATATATATTGATGTCAATGAATTTCACCCTATAGTCAAAATGAATTTCTCTAAAAAAAATTTCAGGTCAAATTAAAAAAAATAGGGGATCAAAAAAATATGATCAATAAAAACTAGGTTCGTTTTATCATTACACATTGTAGTCTAAAATTATCAAACAAATGACTTGAACTTGATAGTTGTTTTCTATTTATGGAAAAGAACTATTTTATTACTGTAAACAATAACACAGTATTTAACAAAATCACATTTCGTGTAAGCTTAAAAGCCTGTTTATATACATCTTTCATTTGAAGGAGCGTATGTTTACTAGCTCGTTAATTTGAACATGTATAGTGTGGCCAGAGGATCTGTGTTAGTTGTTTTCTGGTTAATTTGTTCTGGTTGTTCAAACGAAAGATAAACTACTTAGTCCTGTTGTAGTGAACCTAGACGGAGGCGGAGACAACCAAATGTATTTAAACACAAAATTACAGAATATCTTGGTAAAATATGAGAACCATACAGTAAATATTTCATTTGCAAAATATACATCAATTGGCTCAGACTTAACTGTTCCTACGTTTCAATACCAATCACTCTCTGTTCTCGTTCTCTTCTCTTCGATTTTCTCAACCTTCGAATGCCAGGCGTTCCACTTTCAGTCGGTGATACATACTACTTATATTTGTCGACATAAGTAACACATACCACATTATCACTTAAATAATTATTAGGTAGTAAAGATTTATAGTTTAGGAGGATAACTTTGGTGGAATTGTTTTTTCTGAGATGAGTGATGTAAATGTGAGGATTCCATTGTCTGCCTAAACAACATCACCAACACAGACTTCAGGTAGAATTTTACCACATATAACTGACAGCTTGTTCAGATACCTCACTTCTGGTTGAAGTTTGTGCTCATGATGCTTAGGCAGACAATGAAATCTCCACGATTATAGCACCCAGCTGAGGAAACAGATCCACCGAAATATTATTTCTTACTTGTGACTCTCAATGTAGAAATAAGTATGTTGAACATATTTCTAAGGAAATTCATGCCCCCGAATGCGGAGAGTGGGATGAGTCAGCTCTCCCTCCCGAAATGCTCTGATATGGCCACGTGCATACAACAACCGCCAGGGAAGTCTGACTCACTGCCTTCTCACGGCATTACTGTTGTTTACGAAATTAACAGGACGAAAAGCGAATGTTCGGCATTTTAACCAGGTTGGTGGACACAGAGGGTCCACCTAGGGGAGTTGGGAAACCCTGATTCCAAACCAGTGGTGTACATGGGCTCCAGGATCCTGAAGGAACAAATGGCTTATGAATCTATTGTTGGCCAACGACTACTATAAGACTGCATCTCCTGACGTTGCTCCATTGCCTTGTGGATTAGACCTTTAGGTTGAAGGCTCAGAGTGTGGTCCCCTAAGAAAACCACCTGTTTCGGTTTGGGCACTCGGGCAGTACTCCAGCCCTCACACAAAGCGAAGGATTTATGTGCCTCATATCTATTTGGTGCCTCCTTGTACCAATCTTTATGTGTTTAAATAAATAAATAAATAAATGCGTAGAGGTTTGCTACAGCAGTTTCTCCCATAATTATGCAAGGTTCAAAAACAAAACAGCACCGGAACAAAATTTTATCACATTCGATATTGGTAAAAAGTACCCTTATGTTCAAGAAAGTGACTATATTACCTTGTTCCAAATTATATTACCACAGCTATTTTTAAAATTATTGACCATGTTGTGTCTGAGTTAATCTTGTACATATAGTTAATGCAGATGACAGTTTTAATAATGTTGAATTGTGTGATATCTAGTCACAATATTACTAGCTGACTGATACATCACGTACATCATTGATATTTTAAAGTTTGACACATATTCAGATTCGCTTTATAAAATGATAATTAAGAAAAATTGAAGTAGTTAGTAGCATTCCCAGTGTTCAGTATGTGTGTTGTACCCAGCACTTTCGACCATTTTTTCCATTAGTGTAGTAAGTGGGTGTTCTATAGTGTTATTTTCATTAGAGCTTCCAATCCGAGATCTAACTTTTACTGCATTTGTGTTTTTCATATGAAAAGTTAAGCTGCACTACGCTAACATGCTCATGGTAGACAATTGTGAGTAGCTTCGGACGATGGGAATGAAATCCTTGATAAAATTTACATTCAAATATGCAGTATGTATCCACTAAACAGACAGAAAAATAACCGCAGTCACTGGGCACAACACATTTAGTGAACATTGAAAACGTAGACAACCCTAGCTTATTAGGATATAAATTACCATACAATGATGTGAGACAGCTTCGCAAAGATTTTTTTCCGTTCCGAAAGTAATTTTCGCTACGAAATGAAATCAGGTCAAGAACCATTGAAAATCTAGAGAATAAATAACCAAATTTGGTTATTTATTCTCTGAAGTGGCTTACACTAAGTCACGAAATGTCAGAAAACATAATTTTTCTGCTCATTGGGATATTACAAATATATTATTTATTTCTAACAATCTACCCAATGTTCAATTTATTCGAACTTATCAAATCAAACCTCGGCAATGATACCTACATTGAAGACCAAGGAAAATTGAAAAGCTGTTTGGTCCATGGGCTTCAGAACTTCTCTGTAATGCATGACTCTGGACTGTGCATGTGATTGAAATAATAATTTGTAGATCTTGTGGAGAGTATGATATCAATGAAGTATTATTAAATTGTTATCCAATGACCGATGTTTTTTAACTTCAGTCAAATAGCATTATCCTTACCTAGTAGTATCACAGTTAGCCAAAAATATTTCACTCTCACATATCACTAGTTCTCATCAGAACTCTGAAAATTCCACATTGAGAGGTTACTTCCTATTGAGAATATGAATACTAGTAGGTCAAGAAAGCTAAACAGAGCCGTATGTATTTTGAAGATGACTTTCATCACGAAACAATACCAAGTCGAAAATTACGAAAATTATGATCGAAATTTTAACCAAATTACTTTTTAAAGAGTACATACACTAACTTACACGAACTGTTGGAGCAAGTTCTAATAGTGTAAACATAGTTGACATATCAATTAAAGATTGCCGTACTTCACGATATACCGTACCCAAAAAATTCAATGGTATCGATAGTTGGAATAATAATCCGTTTACGAGAACAAGATCTCCCACAGTTAAAGATTTAGCTAAACTACTTATCCCAGTGGCTTGAAGAACATGAGCAGCTGTTGCTGGATCGGTTATACCGGAAGTAACTTGATTTGCAACTGCTATCATTGTAGCAGCTAAGCCAACAGAGAATATAGCAGCCTGACCGAAGTTAAGTACAGCTAGACTAGTTGTTGTTCTAATACTGGCCTCTTCGTATTGAGCTTGAAGTTTGTCATAAAGTTCTGCTTCACGCTCTTCGTTGTTGAAGTACTAAAAAATAATTATGGAAGCAATTCTCAAAAGTAACGAGAAGATAATAGGTTGTTAATCAACCATAGCAGGGTTACAAAAAATAGAACGAAAATTGTAAAAGGGGCTTATCAAAGCTCTAGTGTTTCTCACTGGAGTAAATAATCACCAACTCATCGCATTAGTAACTTTCATATCTGTTCTAATTTTCAAGGTGCAATAAAAAAAATGTACGACTGATCCAAAAGCTACTGCACTTTATATTAAATACGGATCTCTGTAAAGTAAGGTAATTTAACTTGTGATTGTGAACAAGGTGACTATGAATGTTACCACAAATGCGTGAGTGAGTGTCACAGCTCGTTTGCACTCGAAACACGTTTTTCACCACCCCAAGTTGAACTGAGTTAGATTTAACTTGTAGACCAGAGTGTACTGTTTGCTTAATCAGTAGAAATAGAAAATAATAACGAAATATAAGTGACAGTAAATTATTAGACATAGGTGAATAAGCGAAAAAGTGAAACTTTGAAGACTTTTATTTAAGTATATTTAGGCTTTTGGTGCTTCCGTATTTCCATACTTGTAGGCTTTTATTCAACTGTCGGTATATCTTTTATCATTCATAAACTACAGTTAATTAATGTACGTGTTATTCAGTTTTGTACTACAAATGACCTAGCTATCCGTAGATTGTGCTCTTATATTTATGGTGCGTTTCAGTATTGTGATTCATGTATATTATTATGTGAGTTTAAGTTAAAAATAAACATAGTAAACTGGCTGGATTTGTTCCTGTTTTGATTAGAAAGGCTAGGGGCAGAAACAAGTTTCGTGGGCCAGTCAGGGTTAGCATATTAGTAGCACTGGGATGATTAACGTAAGCGAAGTCATTATTAGCAGACTCAACAAATTAGTGATTGTATTAAATAACCTTATAGAGACCGACTTCCGACCATAATTGATGTCCATCTACTATGTATTTAAAAGAAATAAAACATTGTTACTCTTACTTTTACAGTTTCATAATTAATAAGTGAGTCAGTAGCTTGACTTGCAGCTCGTCCATCTGCCTTATTCATTTGAACACGAAATTGAGTACGCCAACGTGTAACAGCAAATGTGAATGCTGTATAAGCAGCTATGCAGCTTAGTGCAATTGTACTGGCCGCTACTCCATATTTATAATACTAAACAAGAAAACAACATAAAAAGCGGGAATTAGGATGCAATACTCAGATATAATTTGTGGAGACTCATATCTCATCCCTTCGTATATCAGAATAAATAAAAAGTACTGAAGATATTTACCTTTATATAAGATAGAAAGACGAAAATTTAAAACGTGAAGAAGACTATTAATTAAAAGACACACTTTATACCCAAATACATAATAAAATTTTCAAACATCTATTTATACACAGCTAGTTAACAGGTAACTACTAAACAGTAGTTAGCGGTACCATACTGTCTAGTGTTGAATGATATGTATTAATGTATAAATTAATGATACACTTGGTAATCCAACTTTTAACAATTTTATATTTGATTGTTAGCCTTATTTCCTCTTTCCTGTCGGTTAAAAAATCCTCTCCTGACTTTTCTCTTATAATACTGATAACTTTTGAATCTTTTCATTCTTCATTACTTTTGTCGGTGGCTAAGACCACACCATTACGCATCCGTAGTCACCGCTTAACCTAATGTAAAATGCTTGCTAAGTGCAGGTTAGAAAAAGACTGGGGGCGACATAGTATCAGTTCATGGATCTATTAACTGTTGATTTGAACTATTGGGAGAGGTTGCGAGTTACTGGTTAAGGCTATACAATAGTTGCTACATATATATATATATATATATATAACTTCACAGTGAGAGGGAAAATTAAGTGGAGGTAGGATAATCAAATCAACTCCAATGAAAAGCTTAAGAAAAAATTGTGGTTCAAAAGGAACGAATAATGTCACAGAATGAAAAATGCGGGCGATGATATTGAACTCACTCTCTAAATGAACCTCACCGAAAATCCCCAGCTATACGTCACAATTATTGTGTAACCTTAACCAGTAACGATTGTTTGTCGTGGTGTAACAAAAAACTGATTGCTTGGAAGGTTTGTATGAAGACTAAGAAACCTAATGGTCGGAGTGTATTAACGAGTTGATTTACATGCATTAGTGAGCGTAGTCCTTCTCTGTACATGTGAAACGTAACCTCTCCGAGTTGGGGATGTTGTGCGAATGTCTCCGAAGGATCGATGACATCCAGTAACAACACCATGTTAGTAATGTAGAGGTGCGGCATCGTATGTTCGGGCACAGCTACGATAATTCGATTGGTGTCACTATCTTGAAACACCGGCGTCGGTGCCTTGGACATGTCTTACAAATGTTATCCCAGCAAACCCCACATTGTGCATTATTTGCCGACGCTGGGACTGGTTGTAAAAAGCAGAGGTGGTCAGTTTATAATACTGTACTGTTGTATGGAAGAAGGCTGTACAGGACTGGCATCTGTCATTCCTTCACGACTGCCTAGTTAAGGTCCTAGAGATAGCGCAACATAGTGACTCGAAACATTATCAGACATGGGCTCAGAATCAAAGCCAGTGACGGTGCTGCTGTAAGTTTCTTTCACTTTCTTCATATAAGTGAATTTTAACTGAAAAGATTCTTTCTGGTTGTATTTTTCTTAACTGAACTACTACTATTCGTTTTTACCCATTCACTCATTTTCATTTACCTATTGTTTCTTAAAGTTTATTATACTCACGTTCCTTTCCCTATCCCTTTACAATATCACTTTCTTATTGTGTGGTGCAAGTACATCATTTCGTTCCTTTGTACCAATATTTGTGTTTAAATAATAATAATACAGTTGAGTTGACTTTTAATGACAAACATGAAATTTCCAGTGACAAGTTACTGTTTTCCATCAATTCATATTTTCTACTGAGCCAGGGATTTGAGAAAATTGCTTTACTATTTTTTTAAACCAATCTACCATTAAAGATATAAGTAATAATGCACTAGATCGTATGACTGAAAATTACATGACATCATAAAACTAATCTTGAAATGTACGAAGAAAAATTAATAACACTCTCCAATCAGATAGCCATAAAGTTATTGTTCTCAATAATCTATACTTCACTATATAGGTAAATCATGAGTGAAAGTCTTTGAACTACCTACAAAATGTCATGTAATCTTTCATCTCATTTTTTCGTTCATAAGGGCTGATATATTGGCTTGAAAGATATGTTTCAATGGATTATCCTAATTTTAGATTATTCAGTAAGGAGTAAGACGAGTGAACGAATTTATTAGGCACTTGCTCAGCATCAAGTACATATTTACCTACTTTACTTCGAGCTATATTCTAATTGTGTGAGGGCTGATTATACCACGTGATTGTTGGAATCGACATAAGTGGAGTAAGATTAAAACCTGTGACTTAGTGACTGAGATTTGAATGCTTCAAATATCGAGTCATCGCTACACACTTAAAAATGGTATAAGCTTCAATAATTTACAAATAAATAATGTGAGCTTAAATGTTAATATTGTACAATGCACAAAACGTCAAACACTAAACTATATAGTTGTCAAAAGTCAATTAATAATTAGTTTTGTTTATCGATAAAACTGAAAATAAAATTTTTCGCAGTCAAAGGTTGCATAACTAACCATTTAATGCAATAGAAATATCAAAATTAATCAAAAGTATTTAGCATATACAACACCGAAATATTTTACAAGATATGAAGCCAATGATGGGAAATTTTTAACGGTGAAATTTATCTACAGTATGAATTTGCCCCCAAATGCCCTGGTATGGCCGAGAGCGGGGTGTGTTCGCCCTTCCTCTCGAAATACTCTCACACGGCCGCGCGTATACAGCCTCTGCCAGGGAAGTCCTACTCACTGCCTTCTCGTGGCATTACTGTTGTTTACGAAAATGAGAGGACGAAAAGCGAATGTCCGGCGCTTTAACCGGATTCCAAATCTATGGTGCACATGGGCACCAGTATCCTGCGGGAACAAATAGCGTATGAACCAATTTTCGGTCACCGGCTACCATGGAACTGCATCTCCTTACGATGCTCCACTGCCTTGTGCGTTAGACCTTTAGGTCAAAGGCTCGGGGTGTGGCCCCCTAAGATAACCACCTGCTTCGGTCTGGGCACCCGGGCGGTATCGCAGCCCACACGCAATTAATGAACTGAAATTGTGTGGCGCACTCCTGTACCAATATATATGTGTTCAAATAAAATAAAATAAAATAAAATGAATTTCATTATGCTTGACATATGATAAGTTAACTAGAAATTTGTTTCAGTAAAACAAATACTACATGACTGTTATATCCCAGTGAAGATTAAATTACGGGTAACTTCCGAGGACTATTAATGGACTAATATTCTATAAATATTCTTATTGTATAACTATTCAATAATTGGATTATGTATATTTATATTCCTCTTATTATAAGCTTTATCTTGACCTATAATTTATTACTGTACGATTTACGGTTCTTAAGCTATGTTCATTTTATTGACTACTGCCTCCCACGCTTATGGTACGTTATGGTCTGTCTGGTTGATATATAAACCGAGTATGTCTGAAATAAACAATTCGATTCATATTGCAGAAGCTGGTATTGTGTTCTGGACTCAAGTGGACGGGCTAGGCGGACATAGGACCAATAAGGACGCTAGGCTGCTCATACCGGTCGAACGTCACTGGTTTGGTATAGTGCTAAGATTGTATAAGTTGTATTTTGATTGGTGGGTAAATCACATGATAAAAGCCGGACATAAAGTCATAACGATAACTGTCTTTTGAATACTGAAAAATTGATTACAGTTAAACTGGTTGCAAAACAATCATTTATAACATTACGTAATATAACCTTGAGAATCAGTTAAGAAAACTTGCACAGAATTCACAATTCCAAAGATGAGCTTTAATTCATGAATGTAATAACCATTAATTAGTTTACTCTTGATTTCACAGAAACCACTAAGAGTAAACAGCAAACATTTCGGCAAAAACATTATTTTGTTGATAATTTATTAAGAAGTACAAACTTTTCTATAATAAAAGCACAGAAAACATTTACTTTTAAGTAAAAACGAGAAATAAGATACAATCTTACCAAAATCCCTGTTACAACAGCAACTTCAAATGTAGTAGGAAATAAATTGAAAACCATAGCAGTCAATATAAAATTTATTCCCCTAGCGCCACGATCAATTGCTTTACCTAATGCTCCAGTTCTTCTTCCAAGATGATAACTTAAGTCAAGATTGTGCATATGTCGAAATACTTGAACTCCGACTTCTCGAATTGAAGAAAGAGCGGCTTTAGCAAAAACTGCAGTACGTAATTCATTTAAACCAGAAGCAGTAGCTCTGAACAAACCATCTGTGAATAAAAAAAAACAGAAGATAGGTTGAAAGGATTATAAATAGGAATAAAAAGGACGAACTAGAAACGGTCGTAAATAGTAATGAATTTAGAATTTGGGACAAACTATCTTTATGTACTCGATGTAACTACAAGTATTTTGCACTATGTTCTGAATAAGACTTTTTACTAGACAGGTAGTAACACCATAACGAGAAGTTAAACCGACACGAGTGAAGTGGCATTCCAATCTGTGCTTCCATAGTTGAAAATCTGGCACGCCTCTTTACCATAAAGCCGTCGTTACAATTATTTACCGTAAGTGAATTTAAGTGAACTGACCAGCCGGTGTTATATAAAACGTTGAAGAGTAATAAGACACACTAGTCATACTGAATAAATAAGAACTACGTCACCACAAGTGCTTTTAATTCGGAGATATGCATCACTTTAAGTTGCCCTTATTTTCAGTATTACAAGAAATTCACATAAGACATGAAGCTACCAGACAAACTTATGAAAGAAAGAGGCAAACAAGTGATGGGATTCGTAACTACAAGTTGATTTCAGATCAAAGCATTTTCAGTAAATTATTTTGTAAATAAAAGAAGTGAATAGATCTAGGTAATTACAATCTATTAAGGGTGATAGGGCACAATGAAACAGATACATCCATTCTTTGTCTATCATTAGAATCTTATCTTTAATATGAACTGATATTCCTTATTTCGCGAATTCGTTCCTTGTTTTTAAACTGTATTTCTTATTCCTAGTATTCGTTCCATTATCAATGACATCAATGCCAATTCTGGGTCGATAGAGATTTGTGCTGTGTTACGTTTCCTATAGATCGTTAATGTTTGGGCTTACTTATAGTATTCACGAAAGTAAATACTGTCTACAACTACATGTTATAAACATACCCTTAATCTCATTGCACTTAACAAGGAGGTAGTCACATTACAAACTGACTATACATAGTTGTATGTAACTACATCTTGTCCTGCTCTCGTGGTAAAACAACTTAGCCAAACCGACATTTATCCCAGGCTCTGTATCGATTATGAATACCGTCCGGATCATTACAACATGAAAAAATGAATAAAAGAGTTCAAGTAATCTCATTCACCCATTTAGACTGTATATAAGACCAGCAAATTAAATGATAACCAAGCGCGCAACTCTAGGCATATTGGTCACTTCGTTTTCACTCGAATAATCAATTCTGGACATATAATTGCACATTTTACACACACTTGATTGCTTATTTACTTATACGATTGCGTTAATTTTGTAAACTAGTTAACATAACATAAAGCGAGACAAATAATACCAAAAGTGGGGAGGAAAGATAATAAGATTTTCAATATCTAGATTATTGACAACGAAACTGTATCAAAACCTGCTAATTAAATAGTAAGAAATCGCCAAAGTACTTTTACTTATTGTCTCCAGCATATTGTTCTGAATTATAATGAGTTTATGCTTGATACATAGTAGCTATGGCTGAACAAATGAGTGCAGCTTTCTAAAACAAGCACACTGATAAGGATGGCAGTAAAATCAATTAAAGCAGAAACTGTCTGAATATTATTATCGTGAAAGCATGAACATAGCATTTAAGCAACTTGAGTTAGAATAATACTATGAGAATTCCTTTAATGCTAAACTTGTATTGACAAAAATTACTGTTAATAAATAATGTACTAGTTTCTTGTAGAATACAAGGCTGTGTTAATGACAATAATTTTGCAGTCTTCAGAAAATATGCATAAAAAATTTGGGAAGGTGGTGACTCTTTCATTCAAATCAAGCGTATTTGTTATTGGACATGCCAATTATTGAGTATACATATGATGCAAATACATTCACTTTCTGTTCCTTACAAAAGATATGTTGGTTAAGTATACCGTTTGAAATTCATAGTCTTACCAATAAACACGAAATAAATTTCTTACACGAAATTAAAATAGTTGTAGCTGCCACACTAGGACTTGTATCACCTAATAGTAGTGGAGTTTCTCCTGACAAACAGTCAACTGCAATTTTGAAAACGAATGGGACCAAAACATTAACAAATTTGGAAGATAATAACAACAACATAGCCGCGACTACACGCAAACGGATTTCCGGCCTATCCTGTGGCCAAACATATTTTAGAAGTCGTCTAATAATAGTCCAGTCAGATAAAATCTAAATGAAATTAGAATGCAAACAAATTAATCGGATTTAATTGCAAGAACAAAAAGCTGAAAATTGATTAGTCTCACTTCAGAAAAAACGATAGAAATAAACAGAACTTACGTAGTAACTGATAGCTAGCCCGTATTTTAATCAATGTAACGGTTGGTATTTCGTCAAATAGGTTGATTGAAATGTAAAGTAGTGTAGTATATTTAACCTTAGGATGTCTTTTAACACAAAACAATGTTCTGGACCCAAAATCTCAAAATATGAGATAGCCTAGAAGCTTACATGACAATGTTCTGGTTTACACCACACAATATCACAAAAGGAAAAAGATATTAGTGAAAACGGAGACAATGGATGAATGGGTAGTGGATAAGTATAACGTCTGATTGAACATAAAAACAGTGAATCTCTATTGAGATTTTTGTGAGGTATATCTCTTGAAATTATTACTCACTGAACTCGAAACTTTGTGGTTGACAGTTAATAAGCTTGCACTGTTCCAGAATAAACAGCTGACAAAATTAAATTATGTTAATCCGGGTTTCGATATGAAACCGAGCCGCTAAAATCCAAGTGTTTCGAGCTACCAACCTTTTCTATTGGAAGATATGTTCATCGTTAAGACACAGACACACCTATTGGTACAGACAGTCATCGCATTAAGAGAGGAAACAATATTTGGTTGCTTACAAACCTAATGGAGTAGATGAGAACTGAAAACTTACTCACTAGTTAGGTCAAATGGTTTGCTTTCCATACAATGGGTACAATACATAATTATGAACGCGAACAGAATACTTAATAGATATTATAATCTACAATTTGTTACTGTGCTTCCATAGTTTTGAACGATTTACACAAGCATGACTAAGCTTTCAAATACCAATGAAACAAACTGACGCCAAAATAGAATTAAACAAGGATATTTCATGAAAGTAGACTAAAAATACTTATGACGTGTTAATCCCATAGCAATCTCATAAATATAGCCATTGTTCATAAAAGTTATGCTAACGAAGTTTTTTAAGTATGATGAAACAGTCATATAAATTTTCCGAGTACTCATTCGACTACACAAGAAAGCAACACTAAATTGGTGGGAATTTCATGATTTAACTTACTGCTTTTTGTTCCAAAGCTGGATTTGATAAATTATCTGAAGGACCATGAGAGTGTTGCAATCTCAGAGTTAAAGCTCCAGTTGGGTGAAAATGAAGTAAATCAACAGGTTTGTAAAGGAGTTTTTGCCTGCCATTTACATTATGAAATGTACTGGAAAACACTCCGCATACTGACTTACTGGCTAAGAGTTGGGGGAATGAAGTACTTCTGAATACACATTTATGAGTAGTAGCCAGTATTTTCGGAGTTCCGTTGATCATTACAAATCAGAAAAAGATATAATATCCATATGAAAATGCCGTGTGACACTCATTTCACAAAGCCATCTAGTAAATCCACGTTACCTAGTGGTTTTTAGACTTAAGAAGTCCTCACGCGAGATACAGTTGTAACGTCCAATTTTTGGTAGGTTTGCGTCTAGCCTGAAGATACCTTGTGTGTTGGGGGAATGTTAGGAGCAGTTAGATTATCTGGAGGAGAACAAGAGGAAAAAAGAGCCGAAGACTCATTAAGAACATAAAACTGATTTACATTAAAAACGAAGGCAAACGATAACAATCACTAATAACATGAAAGTGAGATTAAGACAATATTCTCTCCTAGTTTCGAGCGTGTCAGTCACCTGCGTCCTTGAATTTAAGAATACTTAGACTTTGCGCTAGTGAAATGTGAGCTATCCACTATACAATATCTTTCTCACGAGTTTGCATTAACCGACTGGTTTGATTAATTGGTAATCCTGTAGCGGTAAATAAATCCTCAGAATAAATAGCTCTGCAAGTTTTCGACATTGGATGCTGACCAGATTAGTTTTAGTGGACTCACCTAGCTGAAGGCGCTCGGTCATGCATCCGCACCAGATCACGTGTGGGAACGCCGTGCTCAACATCTACTGCAACCGCTAGCCAGACTAGATCAGACAATTCCGATATATTGGCAATCGTCAAATACAACTTCTGATCTCCTCGATTCTGTCTTTTGATTTCTCTTGGTGAGTACGAGTTATATTAGAAGGTGTCACTGGTAAAAGCGTTGTCAAATACTGAATACCTGTGTCATCATCACTAGTGAGCCCAACGTGATCTGGTACAACAAATCGTAAACTGCGAGTCTGTTCCTATTTGAGATAGTATATGTCATTGCCTTATCTTAATTTTTTATACATTGTGATATTTTTTCCCCGCGTTTTGGGATATATATTTTTCCCCTCGTTCATTATCGTACTTCATACTTCATCAAGACTGAACAGACATCCAAAGTACTTAAGTTTTAGATTTTGTCCCCACCTTCGTTCCAAGTGATGCCCTTCTGGCCAGACAACATCGAAGCCTGGTTCTGCTACGCAGAAGCCGACTTTTCTGAGTACGGCGTGATCGGCACACATGCACGATTCCTCGCAGTAGTCGAGGCACTACCGCGCGAATTCAACAGGTACGTAACACTTAGTATGTTTACTAGTGATGTTTCTGAACCTTACGAAACGCTGAAACGTTCTATTCTTAAACGCGGAGACCTAACCGATAGACAAATGTTAAACCAACTCCGTTATAATATCGAACTGCAGACGGTTCTGCGACTGACATGTTGCAACGGATGAAAGAGGTTGTCGGCCAACGAACTTTCGATGATAGCCTATTTAAACAACATTTCTTGTCGAAACTTCCTCAACAGGTGCAAGCTGTGCTTGTCTCGTTACGCAACAACGCCTTAGACGAGCTAGCTGCATCTGCTGACCGCATTTTAGAAATCACAAAATCTACTACCGAGGTTTTTTCAGTCAAGGAAAGGCCTCAAACGACCCAGCATGACATAACCGAGTTATGTCATACACTTACACGTTATCTTCATTTTCGTAACGACCGTAAGCGATCACACACCCCACGTAGAAGCACTTCACGTAAGCGATCTGTCTCTAGACCACGAGAGACGGATAACCCGACTGGTGCTGGTATCATACCCAGTATGGGAAGTCTTCCAGAAATCGCAGAAAACATTGCAATTTTCTCAACTCTAATTCCACCGACACGGAAAACAACTCAAGAAACTTCCGAGCAGGCACGCGTGAACGGTAACCGTAGCCGACGAACATAGCCGTCTGTTGTACGTCACAGTTGTGACGACGAGAGTTCGCAGACAACACTGCAATTTTCCCAACTCAAAACCGGTATAGATCTTCTACAACACCATAATCTAATCATCGATACGCGCAAACGGAGGCTAGTAGACGGAGACACTAATTTATCCGTTTGCGTAACTTCCTTTCCAGGTTGCAGATTATCTCTAGTCACAATTAAGCATACGATAAATTCACTTTATCAACCACTACTCGATAAGTATCCTAGGATACATAAAACGCTACCGAAACTACCGTGTGTAACCAGCAACATTACACATCACATCACGACTACAGGACCACCTGTATTCTCTAAAGCACGATGACTAGCTCCCGAAAAGCTAAGGTTGGCGGAAAACGAGTTCGACCATATGATAGACTTAGGAATCATACGACCGTCAAGTAGCCCATATGCATCTCCGTTGCACATGGTCCCTAAAAAGGACAGCAACGATTGGCGTCCAACTGGTGACTATCGGCGATTGAACGCGAAAACCATTTCCGATCGTTACCCGTTGCCTCACACTCACGATTTGACAGCTACCTTGAAAGGTACAACTGTCTTTTCGAAAATCGACTTGGTTAAAGCGTATAACCAAATCCCCATGGCTACAGACTATATGCCAAAAACAGCTATCATTACTCCCTTTGGACTCTGAATTTTTGCGAATGCCCTTCGGTCTAAGAAACGCTGCCCAAACATTCCAAAGATTCATAGACGACGTTTTTCGAGGTCTAAACTTCGTACATGCGTATGTTGACGACTGCTTAATCTCAAGTTCGGACAGAGAAACACATCTCAAGCATCTGGATCTTGTTTTCGAACATCTACAAAAACATGGCATTACTGTAAACGTTCAGAAATGTCAATTCGGAACCGACTCATTAAACTTCCTAGGACACACTATCGATGCTCAAGGCATTCGACCCCTTAGAACCAAAGTGGCGGCAATTCTGGATTACCCAGAACCGACCGCGATCAAGCAACTACGAACGTTTAACGACCTTGTAAGTTTCTATAGACGATTCGTACCTAAATGCGTTTTACTCATGAAACCTCTAACCGACCAACTTCGGGGAGATGCGAAATCCATTAATTTGGACGACATTGCACGAAAATCATTCTTCACAGTTAAGGAACTCATCGCTAAAGCAACAATGCTCGCCCATCAGGACACCGAAGCACCCATTAGTATCGCAGTAGACGCATCGGACTCGGCAATCGGTGGCGTCTTACAACAATGAGTTAACAACTCCTGGCAACCTTTGGCATTTTTCTCTAGACGGTTGCTAAACACTGAATCGAGGTACAGCACATTCGGTAGAGAACTCCTAGCTATGTATTGTGCTGTACGACATTTTCAACACTATATCGAAGGCCGTGAATTTACCCTTTTCATGGACAATAAACCGCTCACCTTCTATCTAAGCTCTTCCTCTGACAAGTACTCACCTCATGAGTTTCGACGACTGGACTACATT
Organism: Schistosoma haematobium; assembly: GCF_000699445.3. Classification (NCBI taxonomy): domain Eukaryota; kingdom Metazoa; phylum Platyhelminthes; class Trematoda; order Strigeidida; family Schistosomatidae; genus Schistosoma; species Schistosoma haematobium. The sequence goes on from NC_067201.1 coordinate 15,992,753, forward strand.
TCGCAGTTTACTTCAGAAATTCAGAACATTTCTGGAGCACACAATGTAGTTGCAGACGCTTTGTCTCGCATAACTTCCTTGAACAGTTTCCAAGGAATCGACCTTCTTAAACTCGCCCAGCTTCAAAAAGAAGACACTGATTTTCAGCACGAGTTATCGTCCACAACACTTAAACTACGCATCAAACAGATGGGAACAGGTAAGGAAACCTTACTTTGTGACACATCTACAGGTAGGGATAGACCAATCGTGCCGAAACGTTATCAACGCAACGTATTCAATACATTGCACAAACGTCCTCATCCAGGCGTTCGTGCAACCATCAAGCTTATAGCAGAACGGTTTTGCTGGCCTGGCATGAATAAAGACGTGAGGGAGTGGGCACGCTCCTGTGTAAGCTGCCAAAAATTTAAGGTTATCAGACACAATAAATGTCCCTTAGGCTCATTTAAAACTCCCGATGCTCGTTTCGACCATGTTCATCTGGATTTGGTAGGACCTTTACCAGATTCAAATGGATACTCTTATCTCTTAACCTGCGTAGACCGTTTCACTCGATGGCCAGAAGCAGTACCTATCAAGGACATCACTGCTGAAACAGTGGATCGCGCCTTCGTCGTACGATGGGTAGCAAATTTCGGCTTCAACCATCACTACAGATCGCGGACGTCAGTTTGAATCTGAACTTTTCCGTCGTCTGACCACACTTTTAGAAATCACTCGCTTCCGAACGACCGCCTACCACTCACAAGCAAACGGGTTGGTAGAACGTTTTCACCGACAACTGAAAGCTTCACTATAAGCTGCAAACGTTTCACAGTGGACCGACGATCTTCTACTCGTCTTACTAGATATTCGCAATGCAGTGAAAGCTGACATTGGATACACTGCGGCTCAACTGGTTTATGGAACGACACTTCGACTTCCAGGAGAATTCGTGGATCCTTCGATCTCTTCAATGAAAATGAATCTAAACTCCTACACGAACAGGCTTACAAACTCAATGCGTTCAGTTAAACCTGCTTCCACTCGACCTCAATCAACTGATGTTTTCGTTCATCCTGACTTACGATGTAGTACACACGTTTTCGTTGTTGAGACTCACATCGACGACCTTTCGAATTAGCATACGAAGGACCTTTCAAAGTCCTTCATCGTGAATCTAAGTACTAAATAGTCGATCAGAACGGAACCAACTATAGCATCAGCATCGATCGCCTCAAAGTAGTGTATTTAGAAGGAAATCCTATTCACGTCGATTTCGCTTACAATCGCACAACACGACTCCTACGCTTATAATACCCCAACCGACAGGCAACACACGCGATGATACTTCAATAGTATCAGAAAACAAACTCAAGACGACGCGTTCTGGAAGAAGAGTAAGATTTCCAGAACATCTAAACGATTATTGCAAGTAAGGCACTCCTCGACATTTTATATTATCTCGATTTTTCTTTTAACCATATGTAATAATTTTTAAAAAAAACAATTTTAATATGCTTATATATTTATATGTTTATTTTAGAATAAAAACAAAAAAACATTATAAAGATCCTTTTTTAACGATATTGCGTCTATATGAGTTTATTTTCCACTTTTTTTCGTCATCATTGTGTTTTTACGCGCGTACGTGTGCATTTCGACATGCACTTATATTTTCTTCTTTCTTTTGAAGGACGGCTGGAAAAGAACGTTGAAGTTTACGAGGAGCCGAAATTTTCATTGTACTTTTTCTTTTTTTACTATACTATACTTCATGGTCCTATATAGTAAGGAAAGACGACCAGACGATGCTAAACCTAGCAAGCTATCAAAAGAGTGTTTACCAACGACAAAACCCGTTCGCTTTAGACTTCTGGCTGGCCACGTATTCCAGAAATTGCAGACAACACTGCAATTTTCCCAACTCAAAACCGACTGACTCGAAAAACAACCCGGGAAACTTCGAAGCCGGCACCTTCTAATACAACTCGTACTCACCAAGAGAAATCAAAAGACAGAATCGAGGAGATTAGAAGTTGTATTTGACGATTGCCAATATATCGGAATTGTCTGATCTAGTCTGGCTAGCGGTTGCAGTAGATGTTGAGCACGGCGTTCCCACACGTGATCTGGTGCGGATGCATGACCGAGCGCCTTCAGCTAGGTGAGTCCACTAAAACTAATCTGGTCAGCATCCAATGTCGAAAACTTGCAGAGCTATTTATTTTGAGGATTTATTTACCGCAACAGCATGTTATAGGTTGTTTTAATAAAATAGCTAATCCAGCATATGATTGGAAGCATGAGTCTGAGTATTGAGCGTAAGAGAACGAACCCAGTACCACTAATTGATAGCCTCGTCCCCAATCATAATGGGCCCCACAAACACGAGTGGATTGTTTGCTGGTCAGTAACTCCACCCTTCCGCTTTTTGTGATTTTAGGCCCATTTAGGCTTTTTTGGATAAATATTATACCTCACACGATGCTCTGTGTATCACGCACTTTTGGGAATCACTATTTCTATAAGTACCATTTTACAAGCTTATCAGGCAGTTACAAATCATAGACTGTGTGTAAGACATGGATAGAATGCTTTAAATAGCTATAGTATAAAGTGTGGGTTGCCAATAAAGTATGGGCATTAGGAAGTGTATAATGCAATACATATGTTTGGGGAAAAATGAAATTAACCTTGACCTTAAAAGTTCGATTACTTAGATATGAAATGAACCAATCAATTAACGGTGGCTTGACACTTCGCCATTTGAGCTGATTTATAATACGTATATGATTGACCCTACCAAAGGTTTTTGAGTAGTCATTTTATTTGACGTCAACCTTCTCCTTATGATCAAGGATAAGTGTCCATCTGTCTACGGCGGTCAAAGAGTTGGTTATATAAGAGTGACGATTCCCCAAACGAAACCGTTTGGGTGAAAAATAGCTTATGGATATTAAGTAGTCGTGTAAACCGTCGCATATCGTGGACTTCATATTTTTTGAGGGTATAGAGAGAAGGCTTGAAAAATCGCTGTGCCAATCCTTTTTTGAAAGTTGGTGTAATGTACGCCAGCTTGCACTTTTTCAGGATCATGCCTCAGTTCGGCGAATGTGAGAACATCACAGTAAGTGGTTGCTAAGATTGAAGCCGCTTCCTTTAGTAAAGCAGAATGGAGTACTTCTGATAGTCTTATTCATTTTGAATGAAGTTACGAAGAATGAAGCCAGGGAATTTCCGCGATTCAGATACTTTAGCAGACATATGTTCAGAGAAGTTAAGAAAGTAATGCACCCTATTGCCTGTTGATGATTTGAGTTTGGGTAGTAGATTATTGTCGAGTGTTAGTCTTATTTTAACGGACATCTCCAATACGTAGCCAGCAGTATTTCTTTGCGTGGAGTTCTAAGCTGCGACGTTTACTTCAGTTACCTGTCCTGTCGAGTTCAGGCTAGATTGTTTGCTTAGTACTACGTACATCGCAAATGCTAGTTTTATAAATGACTTTTAAGTCATCAGCTCAAAGGTAGGTCTTATATGTGTTGAAACACCAGCATATATTGTTGATTTGGAGTGTAAAAAGCAATAGAGACAAAAAAACATCCGGCGCGACACCATTGGTTATTTGGTCAAGGTGCAGATGTTGTAGATTTAATTTTAGTTCCTTGGCATCTGTTTGTGAGTAAAGACTTATTCCACTGCAATAGAGGGTTAGTGATTGCAACTGACTGAATTTTGATGATGAGAATTTGTGAGGTGCCTTATCAAAAGCTTCCTTGATATCGAAATATAGTATTATCATTAGGTTCTTTTGGTCTTGTATGCGAGTGACTTCGTTAAAGAAGACTATCAGGCATGTTCTGCAGGACCCTGTTCCAATGAAGCCGTGATGCGACGGGTCGAATAGACCTTCCCTAAGTAGGTGATCAGAGAATTAATCTTGTATCACATTTTCATTATGCGTGATATAAGTGTAGTTCTGGATCAGATTTTTCGATTTTGATTTGCACTTCGGGACAATATACGTTACCTCCTAGGTTTTGTGTTATGCCTTTAAGGATAATATGAATATTTCGATTATTGGTATTCTAATGTCCGGTCCTGTTATTTTCTAAGGAATCGATGGGATGCCATCTGCACTAGGACATGTATTCGGCTTGAGTGTTTTGATGGTGGCGTATGTATCACTAAAATCAGCGTTAAAGGTACTAAGATTATTTTTGCTGATATGCTTTACGTTAATGTATAGGGCATTTGATTTATTTCCATTGTGCAAAAATATTAACATAGCAGTTTTTATATGACAGTTTGGCAGTAATACGTCACACCACTGTACTGCCTGTGATCCACACTCTTTCTTATGCGCTTTCCAAAGAGACAAGATAGGTTTTGAGATTTCCATGCTGTAGTGAGCGCAGCACTTTCCTCTGTTTGCTAAGGTTTCCTATGCTGACTTTACACTCCGTCAAGTTTAGGATATATCTATCGCAATACACTGAAGCTTTTTGATATACTTTACATTCTTTATAGCTTTCATAACTTAGCCCTAGTTGTTTGTGTGGTGAAAAGAGTTATTGTTTCAAAATATATTTTGGAGAGGACAGTAGTGTCTAGTGTGGATTTAGCGGCGATAATGACTATTTCTAGCGTTTCTGAAGGCTTATAACCAGTAAAAAAACTAGTCCAGTCAGAGTGAATATTAGAAATCGAAAGTCTTCCCAGTCAGAGTGTTCATATTCGCTGTATTGAAGACGTGTATTTTATGTATTGGATTTGTAACCTTTTGCAAGAAAGGGTGGAGTGCAGAAGACTACATTATGACCGCTAGTGTAAAAATTTTCGCCAACCACCAGTGATGCTTGTGTGACATTGTGACAGAATATCAAGTTGACAACGTTATGGTTTCGTGTAGGTAGGAGTATATGTTACTTTCAACTGTGTATGTCTAAAGGACCATGTATGATTTCTAAACCCAGTGGGCCTGAATGTGTGTCTTCCAGTTGATCCTGGAAAGGTTGCGATCACTGCAATCAATTTTGCAGGCGAAATCAAGGCAGGCGGCTCTGTCAATGACTCACCTAATGTTGTGCAAGTTAATCACAGCGAAAGAGTTCGTAAGAGTATATTTGAATGTATGAGTCTGTGGCACTGGAGCACAACCAGCTTTACACTATCAAAACAAGTGAATGATTGTTTAAAAGTAACAGGGTGCACTGGTTAATCATTTTATCACGTACAAATAGAGCACTGAGTAACACTAGTGTCGAGTAAAGTGAGCACTGTTATATGATTACAGATAGAATTCTGCCACATCCTGTTGACTTCCTTGAGCGCAAGGAATTTAGTATTTTCATTAATAGCCCGGAAGTTCGTTGGATACTGCGTAGACCATCAACTGTCACTGGAGTTGAGAGTCGTTTTGCTCTTGAGGGCTTCTGGTTCAACCATTATCAAACATCATAGATTATTTCCGTAAGAGGTTATTACAGATTACCTACTTTCGTCCAGAATGGCGGCCAACTACCTGTATATGGGAAGGTTTCTTAAAATTCATTCTCCTTATTCCCACAATGTCTAACCGTATCTTGTGTCTTGTTTTTAGTCTGTTGTTGTATCTTGTATTACTTATTAATAATGTCACCTATTTGCAAACGCTAATTGAGTGAGAACTATTAATCTCTTATTTTCTTCCCACCGCGCCTTCGTAGCGGTACGCTTCTAGCCCGAAGGTACTTTATTTATGCAAAGTAGCGTGCTGTAAACTATGAAGGAAGTTAGGAAAAATAAGTAACAAAAGAAAGGGCGAGTTGGCCACCTTATATGCATACACAACGCACTAATGTTTACTACGGAAAGCAGCAGACACCAGTCAGCAGTGACACAAGCGTCGGATTAACACAATCTTGAAATGAAAACCAAAAGAAGAAATATTGACCCGCTACAAATTATTTTTAAATTCTCACTTCACAACTCTGAATGCAGTCAACCAAACAACAGTTGCAAGGTGTGATAGTTTCTGGTCTCGGATACAACTCAACTCATGGAAAACTACTTATCTACTCCTGTAATACAACAATCATCAAGTAATTATAATAATTGCCTTACCATCCACAGGAAGTACTATAAAAACCTGAGACCTGTTCTTTACACCTAACTTCGAGAGCAAGAAACCAAATTTATTATTATGGCTAGTTGAGATTATTGTTTGTTTTCAGTGGTAATGCGTTGAGCTACACTAGAATTAAAAACAATTTCCCCACCATATTTGTAGCGGGCTACTCAAAATTCATTAAGAAGTCATGAATTTCAAGTTCAAAGAGACCCATACCTTTGGTTTGTTGGTTTTAATTCTTCTATTTCTTTACAGAGCAAAGACAACAGGACTCCTCAAAGATAAAGGCCAAGTACCCTAATAGAGTTCCGGTAAGTCCTGCACAATGTAATAATTGAGTAATATTAACTCTGAATAATTAAGTTTTATTTTTCAAAAATAATGATTCTCCCAGACTTTTATCAGTCCTTAACATCACATTTGTTTACTTGGCTTTTTGTCACTTTATAGTTCTAAGCTCCAGTTTTTTTAATACTGAAGTACGGAAAAGTTAGTCATGCTCTCACTCCGTGTTTCTGAATTTTCCTGTTTCACTTTTAGACTGAAGTTGTATATGGGTATAGAATAACTCTTACGTCCAGTTTTCCACTATTCATTGTCTCTAAACGTTGATGTCAGAAGTCAAAAATCCGGGACATTTAACCTTTACGAAGCCTATTGGTCAACGCCAGTGATCTTTAGAAATAGCGGTTAACCATATGTGTTTAACTAATTCCCACTGACCTATAGCTAGTATTTCGTGTCTCCGGGTTACGCCACACCGTCCAGCCAGTTCTGACATCCCTATTCGCCGATTCGTCCCATGTAACATTCTTAGCAAACTGAAAGTACCTAATACCTATAGCATGCCAATACAACTAATCACCTCTATCTCTTGACTAAGGTCTCATTCAGCTGAACTATTAGACCTCAACTATCACATCAAAGGATGAATGAAAACTTCTTTTTAGGTTACTGATTTACAATGGATAATATTTGTCGAAAGCTTAGTTAAAACAGAATTTTCTGTATTTCTGTTGAATTATGCACTTGAGTAGTTTGCGAAGTCAACACAAATTTTCTGTAATAGTGAGTTCTTCGGCCTGAAAGATTCATCTGCAAAGCTTTTGCTGTCGCGAGATAAAATCATCGGGTTAAACCCCAGTATCCGAAGTAGGGATTGCATCACCAGTACTGGACAAGATTGGACGTAGATATTATTCAAAACAATATGAGTTCTTTAAAAAAAACTAGGTAATTTAGCCTTGCATTCGACTTGTGTTGTTTGAGTGCACAGGACATTCTGCCCAATATAATACTTTGGGGTTGATACAATTTGTTTTGTAGACAGTGCTCCATGTTGCTCCTGTTGCGTCTTCCGGTCTGCATAAAATCTAATGGAATCATGGTTATTAGCTTGTGGGAAACACTGACTTCGAATGGCACTAATATCCGTATGATAATTTCTGAAACGTTTGTATACATATATAAAGGCAGCGAATCTTGGCTCTTCTAAGTAGTATCTCTACATCTGTGCACTGTTGAGTTGTTGCTGTACTCTAAAATTTGATCTCGGTGGTTTGGTCTATAATATATATATATATATATATATATATATATATATATATATGTTCCAATAGGTTCACTTATTCTGTCCATATGTTTGACCAACAAATTGCAAATACGTGATGCACAAGTCTATTAGCTTTATCACACCCAACCACCGCATTTCTGTATATTTATAGTGTTGTTTATTTATTTAAATGTAAACATCGGTTCAAGGAGTGACCAGATACCTATGTGCCACACTTCACCATTCGGCTTGTGTGGGAGCTGAAATACTACCCGGGTGCCCAAACCTAAGTAGTTGGTTTTCTTAGGGAGCCACGCCCGGAGCCTTCGACCTAAAGGTCCGATCCACCTTGTTCATCGATGATGCTTCCCAGGTATGTGAAGGACTACATCTTCCAGAGTTTCGCCATCAAGAGTGATTGGATTGGCGTCCTCCGTGTTGTATTTCGGGACCTTGGTTCTCCCCTTGTGTATGTTGAGAACTACTGATGCAGAGACTGCTGCTACACTGGCTGTCTTTATCTGCATTTGTTCGTGTGTATGCGATAGGAGAGCTAGGTCATCTGCGAAGTCCAAACCGTCTAATCGGTTCTGAGCTGTCCATTGTATGCCGTGTTTTTCCTCAAATGTCGAGGACTTTATAATCCAGTCGACCACCAGAAGAAAGAGGAAGGGAGAGAGTAGACAGCCTTGTCTGACTCCGGTCCTTACTTGGAATGCGTCTGTCAGCTATCCTCCATGCACGAACTTGCACTGTAGTCCGTCGTATAAGTTCCGGATAATGTTAACAATCTTCTCAGGAACTCTGTAGTGTCGAAGAAGTTTCCATAACGTCCTCCTATCTACACTGTCAAATGCCTTTTCATAATCAGTGAAGTTGATGTACGGTGACGAGTCCCACTCAACTGATTGTTCGACGATGATCCATAGTGTCGCAATTTGGTCTGTGCACGACCGATCCTTACGAGTTTTAACTTTTTTTGTACAAAATTATTTCGCAAGTTAAAGCAAACACTTGTCATTTTTGAACTCGTTTTCAATCTTTTTTACAGGTCGTCGTGGAACGTCATCGTCATTCACAAATACCCGATATTGACAAACATAAGTTTCTTGTTCCGGACGATGTTACAGTTGCTCAGTTTATGTGGATCATTCGAAAACGTATTGATATCTCATCAGAAAAAGCCCTCTTTCTTTTTGTTGAGAAGAATATGCCGCAAACAAGGTATATTAATCGATTTACGAGTCGATTCACTTTTTAAAGTTCTTCCTTACATAAGATATTTTAATCAGATGTTTTCGACTTGATATACACAGTAATTGTTGGTCTAATGGACATTTAAAATTCCTATGAATAATCCGTAATTTATCTTGCATCTTTAATGCCTTACTTTCAGTTTGGACAACAGTGGTACCATTTGACATAAAATACAAACACTTGTTCAAATAGTAACATACTCAAGGGAGAAGTGTTACTGCATTTAGGTAAAAAAAATTCACAAACTAACACCGGTCAAAAAGCTGAAGTATATGCTGTTTATTTAAACTACATAAGTTCATTCCGGCTTATATCAGCGCTAAACAAAAAGCTATAATTCGATATTCAGAATCAGTCCGTAATTCATTGTCAAAGTAGGACCTTAGGAATAATGTTTATCGGTAAGTTTCTATACTCTATGTCAGTACAGGGAGAGGTAACATCAAAAGAAGCAAATATGAAGAACCAATTTCCATCACAATGGAAATCTACGTACGAAAGTACAATTTTAAAGGAACAAATGAGATTAAATCGTGAAAATTTAAGATTGACACTTAACTCACGATTCAGCCCAGTAATAAAGAATGAATGCAACTAATATCAATTTTGTCGTGTCACCCAACTTTTCTAACCATTAAATTACGATTGCTGAGCAGCCCCCAATCAGGAAGTTTGCTCCTACACCAACACGCTTCGGACCAATGATCAAGTAATACCATGTCTTGATCTGCTAACATGCAGCTTTATTCTAATCTGTCTACCCTACTCATGCATAACATACTTCCTAACTGTAACAATTCTCATGTAGTTAAGTCACTCTTTTCCTTATAACAATGATTTTCAGATACAACTACTATTTCAATTTTCATTAGTAACACTAACGAATAAATAGATGTTAATATAAATTATTTTGACACTGATTCCACCGTATGCACAATGTGAAATGTCCTACAAGCCGAGAGATAACACCACTAGTTAAATAAGGGAAATGCGAGTAGGTGCAACAGAACAATCAAAAGTCATATAAAAAATGTTCAACAGAGGGTAAAAAAGAGCTCAGACACGATCGCATGTAGATTAAGGCTTAAGATACAATTGATAAATTCAGAATATTTGAATCTCTACTAGAACATGTAAGTCGAACATATTCTGGATATCACTTTCAGGCAAGTTACATGGAACTAGAAAAATGGTAACAAATTAAGGTAAAAATTTTGTCTAGAATATCTGGGATAGTTTCTTCCCTCATTAGGTGCTCGTGACCCAAATTGTTGTAATACTTAAGGGATTTAAAACTCTAAAGTAATCTCTACGTATACTATTAAAAAATAAAGTATTTTACACATTACAGTTTACAGATGTTATTTCTGTTAATACAGTAGGTTTCAGTGCTCGTCGTTACTTGTTTTGAAACAAGATATAACCGATATAGTTTAAATGTTAAGATTCGTTTGCTTATATCCGTAAGTAGATATTTCATGTAATCTGAACACCCAAATATTTGTGTGGCTTCATCTCATTGTCTATAATTCTAATGAGTTAGTTACCTACATACTTTAACCTCAAGCTTTTAATTATGAGCCTCACAGCCTAATAAATATCTACGTTTTATTTTGTTGAATAAAATTGGAACGCTTTGACGAGAGACAGAATAAATTTTTCTTCTGTTATATTTTGTGATGCTTTGTTCTCCATCTTATTAATGTGGATCGAAATGTGAAGTGCTTATTCACTATATTGTATAAAAGAATTTCTACGATGCGTTTCTAATTTTTCAGACTATTCTCTGAATTATACAGTGATTTCCATTTATTTTAATCATTTTAGTGCCACAATAGGTCAACTGTATCATAACTTTCACGATGATGATGGTTTTCTATACATAAGCTACAGTGGGGAGAATTCTTTCGGCTCCGGTTCATAGCTTTATATTTTCGAAACAAGATATTTTTCTGTACTTGTGAAAATGAATGTTTAGTTTAATATGAATATACATAAATTATTTTCAGCTTACGTTTGCTAACTTTAAATAGTTTCTTTTTTCATCTATCCTCCAAAGCAACAGTGTTGTTTGCCAATTATGTGTTTTTTAGTGAGCTTGGAAGTTTTTTCCTGTTTATCTTCCGATTTGTTGACCGTTCTGCCTCTTTTGTCAGATTTATTCATATATTATGTCGGTTTTTGGTTCAGCGGTTGTGCACAACTGTGTTGTTTAAGAAATCTAAGCACAATGGGCTTTGATCCGAATCAATAACTAATGTTATTCCTGTTTTGTATGTAATGCTCATTATTAGTATGGAGTTTCGCATTGCTTACTGTTTTTTGTTGTGGTCCAATAAGTGATATTCTAATTATGTTATATTTTTAGATTTTCTTGTTTCTCTGTGTTCAACTGCTATTTTTATTCTGTGTATATTGTTTATGCATTTTAGCAATATTTGATTGTATTGTTTAATTTTCTCACTACTAAGTTACATAAACAGGTGATTATTTATTTTAATTTTTATCTGTAAATACACCTGGATTATACTAACTACTACTTGTTTCTCACAATTAATTCGATTAAATTATGTTATATGGTTCTCATGAAATTAGCGGCCCTTTGATCAAGGGGACTTTCATCTAGTAAGTATTAAAGGGCACACTGAAAATTTAGCAAGTAGGCTGTTTGGTCAAGTGAGTTGACTGTTTATATTACGTTGACCCAAACTTCGTACAGATCGCTTGCATTGAAGAAAGTTGTGGGCAAACCACTTTCAGTTCAGCTTAATACTCTACCTGTAGCACACAAACTACTGGATTATCCACCTAAGGGAAAGTCTTTGCTTCTGTATTGCCGAAGAATTTGGATAGTCTATAACATGACGCTGTTTAGTGTATGACTTTTTCATAGACTGTCTTAAGTGGAAAAATAAATAACTAGTTTCACCATGCGTGTTGATGTTCTTTGGTATGGGAGAATTAAGTGACATCTACTTATATTTGAAGAGTGTGCAATATACCCATAAGGTCATATTGTTTAAAAAAATTTAATGATGAATTAAACTACCATTTTGATAAATTTGAATAGCTTATTGATAAGCTTCATCTTAGCAATCTGAGTGGTTAATAAAATAAACTCAACAAGTAAGAAACATTTAAAACGAATAGAGGAGATCATCGATGTTCATTGAGTTTTATTGTTGGTTTATACAAATGAACTAGTTTTACTAAATTATCCTACCCATTAAATCGACGGCACCGCAATACGTGTCCAGTAACAAACCCAACTTATTCTTAGTGTACTTAAATAAATATATCGGTGTATTATGTTGTGAGTCAGTCAGTAACAACGTAGGACTTCGTACGTACATACATCAGTTCGAGTTGCCACACCACATTAGCACAGAGATGCAATGGTCGACTCAAATCCCGTAGTGGTAGAGGTAATAAGAGTATAAGCAGTAATCGGGAAAATTAGTGTTTGGAGATGTTATTTAAAGGGTATAATACAGTGAAATAAATTTGGGAAGAGAAAAAAAGAGACAAGGAGATCAAAATTTGGGAGAACACAAAGAGTGTATGCACCTGCGCCATTGGAAACGATTTTGAGACATGTCATTCAGGGTCTCTAACCATCGGTTGCTATCATCTCGCGGTCCCCAACCAGGTATTCTACACCTACCGACATGACTCAGACCACTTGTCAGTGACTTCATGGACTTGTGCCATGTTTTGGTCTGGCCGCCCCTAGCTTTCTTCCAACCTACTCCTATACCACTGAACATAGCACGTCGAGGCAGTCGGTCGTTGCGCATACGTAACACGTGTCCCAGCCATCTCAACTGATGAAGTTTCACTACTTCGTCAATTGATTTGCCATCCTTACCTGGTACCCGTTTTCTAACAACTGCATTACTTACTCGATGGTCCCATGATATACGAGCAATATTTCGAAGACACCTATGATCGAATACTAGTAACCTATGAATATCCTCTACTCTTACCGGCCATGTTTCACTGCCATAAAGTAGGACGGAACGAACTGCTGCGCAGTAAACACGTCCTTTGGTTGATAGACGGATATCTCGCCTACGCCATAAATGACGCAAGTTGGTAAAAGCTAGTCGAGCCTTCTGTATCCGTGCTGAGATTTCGTCACACACCAGACCACAAGGGCTGATGAGACTTCCAAGATAAGTGAAGTGATCGACACGTTCAATTACTTCACTCCCTATCATTAGTTCGGGTGACGATGCAACCCAATCCTGAAGCAACATTTTGCATTTCGTGGGGGGGGGAGAATCGCATCTCGAACATGCTTGCATTGTTGCTTAGAGTGGTCAGAGGACTGCATTTTGTCAGCGTCTTCACCAAATAAAACTATGTCATCTGCATATTCTAAGTCAACAAGTGAACCTCGCGGTAGAAGTTCAACCCCTGGAAATTTAGACGAGGAAAGTGTTATCTCTAAAAGTACGTCGACGACAAAGTTGAACAAGAATAGAGAGAGTGGACAGCCCTGACGAACACCACTTGAGGTAACCAATTATGATGACAGTTCGCCATAAGCTCTCACTCTGCCAGTTGTGTTCGAGTAGAGAGCCTTTATAAGGTTAATGTACTTCTTTGGTACTCCTTTCAGTGACAAACACGGCCATAGAACCTCACGATCAACAGAGTCGAATGCTGCTCTAAGGTCGAGAAATACTACGATTGTGGGACGTCTGAATGTGTGTCTGTGTCCTAGAATCTGACGTAGTGTGAATATGTGGTCTATACAACCACGTCCAGGTCGAAAACTAGCCTGATTTTCTCTAGTCTGCTCTTCACGAGCTTTAGTTAGGCGTCGAAGTATTATTGAAACTAATATTTTAGACACTATTTGTGAATCTTTACAATAATCGATAACTTCCACTTATTTTCATTTATAGTTGTAATTATAAATCTAGTACAATGTCATGTTACCGTCCATGAGTATTCATGTAACCTTTATTAACTCGTAAGTCAAACAAAAACCAGCTAAGTTTAATGATTTATATACTTTCATTACTCTTCACACGTCAAATATTAACATAAGATTTCGGTTGTCAATGTGTATATACGCTTCCCCTAATGGCAAGCTGGCATCTATTTCTTATGTAGCATGGATGCCGATAAACCTATTTCTCCAATACAGAATGAAGTCCTGGCTTTGTGTAATTTAATTCTAAATGAAAGGCCTTTGTGTCGATATCTAATATCAACTCGGTGTACTTTTGTTGGTTATTGAATAAAACCTCAATCTTATATTAACAGGCAATCAAAACGATCAATTCCTAATTGAGTATTATTTGATTCTTCAGTATAACTTGATATATATTACTCCTGGAAGCTTCCATATCACTTCACTGCGATTAAATTTAGTAATTAGCTTCCTTTTGAATAAGTTTTAAATAGAAATTTATACACGATGGGAGATCGGCTGTGGTTATATTGGCTTGGTTATAAAGTTGTGAAATACACTAATTATTGATATCGGGGTTAATATTCACGTCTAATTGAATTATTTAAAGACTTTATTTTATTCAAACACATAAACATTGGTACAAGGAGGCACCAAGTAGATATGCGGCAGATAAATCATTCGATTTATGTGAGGGATGAGATACTGCCAGGGTTCCCAAATCGATGCAGGTGGTTTTCTTAGGGGATCACACCCTGAGCCTTCAACCTAAAGGTCTAATCCACAAGGCAGTGGAGCAACGTCAGGAGATGCAGTCCCATGGTGGCCGGTGACCAGCAATGTGTTCATACGCTATTTGATCCCCAAGGATCCAGTGACCCACGTGCACCACTGTTTGAAATCAGGGTTTTCCAACTACCCTAGGTGGACCCTCCGTGCCCATCATCCCGGTTAAAGTGCCGGACATTCGCTTTTCGTACTCTTAATTTTGTAAACAACAGTAATGTCGCGAAAAGGCAGTGAAAAGGACTTCCCTGGCAATTGTTGTATGCACGTGGCCATATGAGAGCATTTGGAGAGGGAGAGCTGACTGTCCACACTCTTGGCCGTAAGAGGATATTTGGGGGCCAGTAAGTAAGTATTTCTCATTGATGTGTAAATCCAAGAGGAAACGTAGACCCAATGCTTTTTCATTATGATTGTAAATCAGTATACAGACTTCATATAAATAACGTGTAATCTTTTATTAAGATGTAATGGAAGAATTAAGGATCTGATTTCTGAATTCATCTATATTTATTCTACGTGACAAAATATAAAACAGGTTAATAATCGCTGAGTATTCATAATCAGAATTTGGTAAATATTTAGAGTTGACTACAGTAAAATGAGATAGCGTTAAAACTAGTGCTTTCAAATGTAAATAGGCTCTATAGAACCAATGTCCCGTCACTTTTTATACAGTAGCACGTTCATTCAGTAGTCTTCTTTTATTCGAATTCGATCTGTGAGAAAATCGAACATTGAAATTGTATTTGTGATTCAATCTACTTTGAATTCATAAACAAATTGAGGGAAAATTTGTGTGGATTGGCTTAAATTTATTGGCTGCGTAGTTCACAAGTTGGTGTCTGCTAAATTTGCATTGGAAGCCATGAACCATTGAACAGTTGCTTTATCCTAGTTCGCGACTATTTGACAATGAACATTTACATCTCCACCACAAGTCGAATTCAGGAGATTCAACTCTCTTAATGAATGCTTAATCAGTAGAGCCACTAAGTCAGAATTCAATACCGAAATCTCAACTCCAACTAATTCGTGATAGAATACGATGGTCATCCAGTGACACTGATGACAACTTCTTGACTATCGACGTATTTGAACTCCATCAATGATTACTTCTCACTAGAACTTCAAGAACTTGTTGAAGTAATTCACTGGCGATCTGAGTATTACACTTTAGTAGAAGTATTGTGGAGAATGATATGAATTTCTATGTTGGATTCGTTACAAATCGTATTTTAACAAAAGACACTGCATTTGTCTTTTTAACAATTGGGCATTGTGAATACGGTTAAGTCATGACTGAAATTAAATCACCTGTTGTATAGTCAATTTGAAAGTTTGATTTGACCTGATCACTTCAATCCTAATATCCGATAATTGCAATCATTAGAATGTTTGCCTTGTTAAAATTTTCTCTTGACACACTACTAAACTTCCCTTGCTTTTATTGAGATTGAATGTTATTAAGCACCTCGAATTAGTGATTTTATCATAATAGATTTAAAGAACGTACATAAAATAAAATATCCTCTTATATACACCTATTTATTCGGAATAATGCTGTAAAAACATTTAAACAGCCAACATGAACTCTACTTTGATGGTATTAACTGGATCATCATTTAGGAAGACCATTTAAATGCTTGTATATTTGTCTTTACCATTTGTTTACTACCTCCTGGATGTACGCATTCATGATTCCCATTAGTATCTAATTCAACTGGATCATTACTTCTGATATTATTCATATCAAAACTCTGATCCAGATAATATTTGTAATTTACTTTTAACTCTGTTCATAAGTTTGAAAGAAATAAGATAATTTGTAGTGAAGTGGAACTGTATTTATGATTGCATTACATGTTTAAAATTAACTGATTAAATTCTTATACAGCTTTTGAAGAACAGGGTTGATAGATTCCTGGTTTATTCTTTTTTTAAATTCTGCAAACAGTTATTCTATTGATGTGAACTTGAAAGTATAAGATCCCCTTAATTGTATGTGTCCTTGATTGCGGTATCGATTATATGAAACAAAGGAATTTGCTTTCCTGTATCATGATTGTTATTACTTATTTGGATAATTTTATTAGCCCTAAATATTTACAATTTCTTATTCATTGATATCCAGACAAGTTACTGATGATTTCTAACACTCAGTCTCATTGTTTACATAGATAACACAATTTAATCTCTTGTTCTTTTGTAATTCATACCGATTAAACAATTGTACGTTAATGAAGCCTAGAAAAATAATGTCTTCATTTGTTATAATTATCCAATAATTTCCCAGTTTATCACTGACCTATAAAATCTTAGCTGATCAACTTTTCCTGTTTTCATCATCTGATTTCAGTCAATTACGAAGTTTATCTTCACTTATTTATGAAAAATAATGTAGGTCAAAGCAGTTACTCTAATACAACTATTGGTTATCGGTTCAAGGATCAGTGTAAACAAATGTAGTTCTTAATTTATTCTTATATTGAAACTAAGCTCAATATCGGAAAAATATCATATATCATTTGTGGATTTGTTTGTATTTATGACTACTGCTAATTACGTGTGATCTTTCATGTAGTTCCTCTTTTTTAATTGTTATGTCTACTACGTTCAACCAACCATGGATGTGTATTTGTAGGTATACGGTGATTGATTTTTTTTCCTTTTCAAGAACAAACTGTGGACGGAAATGAATTTTTATGAATTTGTTTGTTCAACCACTTTATTTGAATTTCACATAAAATTTAGTGGTAATAAAGTTAAAACTTGTGTAGTTATTTTCCTGCAGTTTTTGTAATACGATTATGAAATAAGGGAAGTAAATATGTGTATAAATCTTGTGATCCAATCATTTTGTTAAAATACAAATCAATGAAACTGTTTAAAGTTAAAACAACCGTAAATGAATTGACACATGCACATATGCAGTTATTTCAGCTGATATTTAGTTCATTATAATTAACCACCTGAGATTAATCTGTCATGATTCCTATCTACAAATTCATATTATTCTCCACAATACTTCTACTAAAGTGTAATACTCAGATCGCCAGTGAATTACTTCAACAAGTTCTTGAAGTTCTAGTGAGAAGTAATCATTGATGGAGTTCAAATACGTCGATAGTCAAGAAGTTGTCATCAGTGTCACTGGATGACCATCGTATTCTATCACGAATTAGTTGGAGTTGAGATTTCGGTATTGAATTCTGACTTAGTGGCTCTACTGATTAAGCATTCATTAAGAGAGTTGAATCTCCTGAATTCGACTTGTGGTGGAGATGTAAATGTTCATTGTCAAATAGTCGCGAACTAGGATAAAGCAACTGTTCAATGGTTCATGGCTTCCAATGCAAATTTAGCAGACACCAACTTGTGAACTACGCAGCCAATAAATTTAAGCCAATCCACACAAATTTTCCCTCAATTTGTTTATGAATTCAAAGTAGATTGAATCACAAATACAATTTCAATGTTCGATTTTCTCACAGATCGAATTCGAATAAAAGAAGACTACTGAATGAACGTGCTACTGTATAAAAAGTGACGGGACATTGGTTCTATAGAGCCTATTTACATTTGAAAGCACTAGTTTTAACGCTATCTCATTTTACTGTAGTCAACTCTAAATATTTACCAAATTCTGATTATGAATACTCAGCGATTATTAACCTGTTTTATATTTTGTCACGTAGAATAAATATAGATGAATTCAGAAATCAGATCCTTAATTCTTCCATTACATCTTAATAAAAGATTACACGTTATTTATATGAAGTCTGTATACTGATTTACAATCATAATGAAAAAGCATTGGGTCTACGTTTCCTCTTGGATTTACACATCAATGAGAAATACTTACTTACTGGCCCCCAAATATCCTCTTACGGCCAAGAGTGTGGACAGTCAGCTCTCCCTCTCCAAATGCTCTCATATGGCCACGTGCATACAACAATTGCCAGGGAAGTCCTTTTCACTGCCTTTTCGCGGCATTACTGTTGTTTACAAAATTAAGAGTACGAAAAGCGAATGTCCGGCACTTTAACCGGGATGATGGGCACGGAGGGTCCACCTAGGGTAGTTGGAAAACCCTGATTTCAAACAGTGGTGCACGTGGGTCACTGGATCCTTGGGGATCAAATAGCGTATGAACACATTGCTGGTCACCGGCCACCATGGGACTGCATCTCCTGACGTTGCTCCACTGCCTTGTGGATTAGACCTTTAGGTTGAAGGCTCAGGGTGTGATCCCCTAAGAAAACCACCTGCATCGATTTGGGAACCCTGGCAGTATCTCATCCCTCACATAAATCGAATGATTTATCTGCCGCATATCTACTTGGTGCCTCCTTGTACCAATGTTTATGTGTTTGAATAAAATAAATAGTCTTTAAATAATTCAATTAGACGTGAATATTAACCCCGATATCAATAATTAGTGTATTTCACAACTTTATAACCAAGCCAATATAACCACAGCCGATCTCCCATCGTGTATAAATTTCTATTTAAAACTTATTCAAAAGGAAGCTAATTACTAAATTTAATCGCAGTGAAGTGATATGGAAGCTTCCAGGAGTAATATATATCAAGTTATACTGAAGAATCAAATAATACTCAATTAGGAATTGATCGTTTTGATTGCCTGTTAATATAAGATTGAGGTTTTATTCAATAACCAACAAAAGTACACCGAGTTGACGTTTTATATTTTATAGGTCAATACTGGTGTGTGTTGAACACCAGTCAAGCAAATAATGTGTTTTTGAAGCGATCGAATTCTGTAAAACCATTTGGCAAACTCCAGATGTTACAATGTAGTATGCACCTTTGTTATAACCACAAATCAAGCGATTTTGAGAAATCATGTTCATTTTCTTCTTTTTAACAAATATACATGTATAATTCACGATAGGTATACATTCACACCTATTTGGAACAAATGATATTTAGATTAAGATTATCAGGATCCTAGAAAGGCATTTCTATCTATTATAACTGAGCATACTTCATGTAATGAATGAAAACACTAGGCATTTTTTTTCATTGGTGGTCTACTGGATGACAATTATGTATTTAGATAATTATGCATACAACACGAGGTCTGACAACCTTAGGTTTAGAGCCATAAGTAATCGTGGGTATCCACTCCTGAGTTGTTACTCAATACAACAAAACTGCCTAGTACTTTTCTGCTCTTAATACACATTCAGCTTGTATTGGTCTTGAAGGTAAACTATCTTAACTGATTTCATTTTAAGAAAGATCTATACAGGAGTTGAATATATATTAACTCAATTGATTTGATTATGAAAACACAAGCTAAGAGCAAACAGCTATTTAGTACTTATCAGCTTTTAACCATTGTTTAATTGACACTTTGGTAAAATATTATCCATTGCACAATCTGATTCCAAATGTACATGTTCCCAACGAATTTTGTATATTTTCTTAAGCCAGTTACGTTGTTGAACCACATAGTGTTACCAATAGGATACCATAGGACCAAATACGAATTATTTTAGGAAGGTTATATTTCAAAGAAACCGCAACAGTAGAATGTATTCGAAACTGCTGTGTTATGTACAAAGCTAGAGCGAACTGTAGAGAGAGTTTCCAAATACTCAGTGAAACGAACAAATAAAACTGAAACTTGTACAATTGACAAAAGTTTAGAGATTCATGATAAGAGGCTGCTACAATACCTGTTCATAGTCCAAATCAGCACTAAGAGGAAGGATAAAAGCAACTATTTATATCCTGTTGGAACTCTCTAAAAACCATAATAATAACTAAATATTTTTAGAAAATATTAATAACTTAATCAGAAAACCAAATTTGCATCAAACATTTCAAATCAACAAATTAGCACATGTACTGGTTGGTACCTCATCGTACTTTGATTATTTACAGAAGGTTTTTTTCAAATTTCACCTAATTGTAAGTATCTAAAACTATTCAATCCTATGTCTGTTGATACTTTCCTGAAAATTTATTAAAAGTTATGTCGATGTAACCACAGTTGTTTGAAAAGACCAAACTTTTCAGCAACCTATACAGAACATCTATGGATAGTTTTAAAAATGTTTTTTTCTTTCTTTGAACTGAAAGGTACTTAGTAATTTTCCTAGATTTTTTTATATTGGATTGATCTTGAGTTACTGCTATACACAGCGCCATTTCAGGTAGAAATTTGACTCAGTAGGCTGAGTCTCAAACCTAGCTCATTGTAACAAAAACCTGCCCAGTTACTAAACAATGATAACAATGAAAGAAACAGTTTTGATAAACAGGTAGTGACAAAAATAAAAAAGTATATACATATCTCTTTTATCTCTCTGTATTCTAGTGTTGTAAACTTAGGTCAAATATTACACAAAAATAATTGATTTGGTAAATTTAGGTATGTAGTTAGCAATAGAGTCTAGGGTGCTCCTTTCTTCCTGTTTAATTTTCATAAGTTTGCATCACATTAATGATGTTCGCATTGACAATCAAACCTAGTACTTTTACATTCAAAGGCCGACACATTATCCGCCAACCTACTGATTCTATAGTTCCATAAACCTGTTCAACTCTTATAAATGTATTCGTCGGGGTTTACAGTTTCCCGTTATCAATAACTAGGACTCAAATTGATGAGTTTCTGTTGCTTCTTAAGAGGATTGTCTTGATATATGGCGTTATGTCACAAGTTTTAACATATTTGGTGCGTGTTTATCACAAAAATCCAAAATGAACATTTCAACCTATTTTGAACTTGTCTGTATTCTGTTTGTTAGAATTATCTCACACTTTTTTAATCTCTGTGATTCAATTAGAGTTATGACTACTAATAATATCTAGTAAGTTGAATGTCTTAACTAAGATTTAAAATCATTTTTAATACACCTAACCAATCACAATTGATTGATCACTGGGTGGTGATCAATGTCATGTGTGTCAAGTCCTTATTTAGTGCAGATCGAATGCTATCGATCATGATACGATGTGGCCACCGGTCTAGGTGACTCGACATTGCGGGCACTATATATTGAGATTAGATGATGGTTGGAGGTAGTGATTACATCTCAGTTCTACAGGAGGTCAGTCACGGCCCGGATAGCTCAGTGGTAACGTCTCTGACTGTGAGGCTGGGTGACACAGGATCGAATCCGCCAGGGAGCACTAGTTCCTTCAAGATTACAGGTACACCTTGCTGACGAGTGCCGAGTATCACGAAACCCGGGTCTAGGGTTTCCTGTCGACTACCTCCAACCATCAACTAACACCTAACCAATAAAAAACCCACAAAATAACAGAGTAATGAAAAGAGTGTTTTTTCTTTAATTTAAAAAATCACTCCACGGGATTTCTATTTGCTAGAACATGTGATTCTCATTAACTTTACTCTGACATCATCAATAGATTACGTTACATTGAGCATGTATTTAACAAGTTTCTATGTGATTATGATTTTGTTACTGGTTAGCAACAATTTATTGGCTTAATTTATATAATTTGTTCGAGTTTTTTTTTATTATTTTTTTAATGCTTTACACAACATAAGAATCATTCAGATGAATATTCTACCAATGATTGCATCATACATAATAAGTTTTCTATGAATTTGTATTTATGCTCATATATGTATATATATGTTAAATTACACTTCATAAAATAGATGATATTAATGTGGTGAAGTTCCCTTGTGAATAGGTGATTGATCAATAAATTACAAAATCAAAATCACATGACTTCCATGTATATTGATTATTTAGAAGTGTTAATTAATTTGATAATGTAATTTTTAAAAAATCAATAAATTCAGTGTTACAAATCATACGATAATCGTGATGTATTTTATGTTCATAGATGACAATCATTTTATATAATTCATAATAAAAAGAATTAAATGAATTAGAAACATAATTAGCATATATATATATATATATATATATATATATATATATATCGGATGTCAGAATGGGTTTTGTGGAGAGTTTTAGGAATTTCATAGGTTGAAATCATGAGTCGATTGAAGCTAGACCACCATGGAAAACCTGGAAGGACTGGACAGTCGTTTCGTCCCAGTATGAGACTCTTCAGCAGTGCGCATCCACGATCCCGCACCACGCGGGGCTCGAACCCAGGACCTATTGGCTTCGCGCGCGAGCACTTAACCACTAGACCACTGAGCCGGCATCCAACAGTGTTAATGTCTAACTTCAACCAATCCACGAAGTTGCGCCACCGCACACCATTGTCTTCAGTGAGTTACTATCTCACAACAGACCTGGTTGGACTCCACTGGTAACGGCTTCTCACTAGAACTCCAGGAGTTTTTCCGGAAGTCAGTAACTAGTGAGCAGTTGATTATTATCAGAATGGGTTTTGTGGAGAGTTTTAGAAATTTCACAGGTTGAAATATATATCGGATGGTTAAAGGAATGAAAAAGAAAATCTTGAAGCTATAATCTGTACTACTTAGTACTTTTAGTGGCCCGTGGATCTGACTCCATGTATATCGTAATGATGATTGTTGTTGAAATATATATGTCACCTATCCTCGTATATAATCATCGAGTTTAATCGCGTTAGTCAATAACGGAATTACATAAGTAGAATAACGAGAATGGACTTGTGAATACATAGATTCTATATATGAAACGAATGGGATAGAGCAAAGCAAAACAACGCGCAGTGGAAATGGCTGGTAAGCCAACTCGTTTTGGGCCAGACGTTACTCAATATTTATAGACAGACAAAATAAACTACAGAAATGTGATGAGACATGGGGAAATTCATTAGCCCCACGGCAATTTTTTTTAAAAACCCCCCACCCACCTTTTTTAAAAATGTTTTTTCAACCCAAAATTGCAATATTTTTCATCCCGTTTCGTCCAATGAAATGGCTAGTTTTAAAGTTCGTTTTTAATTTGCTAGTTATGTTTTGTCGGATTGTTATAAAACATCAGCACTTGTCGACGAAGTACATTTTAATCATCATTATGGAGGAGAGTAACGTGCTGAGTACAAGTGCTGTTGTTTCTCACATAACAGAAATGGAGGATATGAAGTGTACACACATATGCGCTCATATAAAAACAGTCAAGACTGATAAGCAAATAAATAACAAGGTCAAAATATGACTCAAGTAGAATGAATAGAATGGGATGTTCGAAAGCTAGAATAAGGTATACGGGCTTAACATAATAACTGACACTACATACTGATCAACAAGGCGACATTGATTGAACAACCATGATATCGATTATTACTCAGTAATATAAATTAACATTCTATTTAAAGATATTCCATATGATGAATAGTAGTTCTAGCTAAAGAAGTTGACTACCAAACTTAATATTTTTTTCTGGTTTGAAACTTATGCGTAATAAAATTCATTAACTTCATCTTAAATTCAATGTATTACTTGAATGCGGTTCGATCAATGCATCATTGTTCAAAAAGGTGACTTTGATTAGTTTTGTTAAATCTGAATTACTTTTCATAAAAGCTAATATTGGAATGAAAGACGATCACCTAGATTCATTTAAAACCTATAGACTAGATACATTTCTATCTTAGTGAGTGTTGGCGTCTCAACTGACCACATAATTAAATATATATACACATGCAGTTTATGACTAAATCTATAAGCTATCAATATTTTTAAAAAAAGTTCAGTTTTAGTGGTCGCTGAATCATGAATGGCCCTATGCCAAGCTCATATAGGTTGTTCTAGCCTCTGAACAGATCAATGTATTCATTCTTCTCAAGTCACATTTTAACCATGTCACTTATTCGCTTATCAACCTTGACTGTTTTTATGTGAGCGTATTGTTTGTGCATTTCTTATCTGACTCATCACATGTCTGTAACTTATTTTTTGTCTGACTATAAATATCTATTCACGGTTGATTAAATGAAGTTGGCTTACAATCCTTCTTCACCGTGCGTCGTTTCATCTCGCTTCGTTCGTCTGATAGTCTGTCTGAATCAATGATTGTATAAAATATACATATTCAACTTGTTTAATTCCGTTATTCACTAAATCAATGAATATATACACAAGAGTAGCCAGGATGAATATTTCAATAGCAAGCACCAAACGGTCCAAACGGAGTCAGAATCAAGGCCACTAAAATAGTTCATAATGATAACTAAATTTCATTGATTAAAAATTTCTACTAATAATATACATAAATTCAACAGAATAATTATTCTAAAGCATTCACTACAAAATACAAAATGTACTTTGAATTCACATCATTCAATTGAATAGTTGTATTACATTGTTTCTTTTGTTCATATCATCAATAAGAATCATATGATAAGACTAGTCACATTATTTCACTTTATCGGCCTTTAAAAGTCACAGCTTCAACTTAAGATAGTAATAATCTGATATTGAAAAAAATACAACAAGTTAAAGCATATAAACCTATTGGTTATTTCACTGGTTGAAATCATGAGTCAATTGAAGCTAGACCACCATGGAAAACCTGGAAGGACCGGATGGCCGTTTCATCCTAGTATGGGACTCCTCAGCAGTGCGCATCCACGATCCCACCCTCTGTGAGATTCAAACCCAGGACCTGTCAGTCTCGCGCCAGGCGCGGCATCCAATGGTACCGAGGAGTCCCATACTAGGACGAAACGGCACCCAGTAGTTCCAGGTTTTCCATGGTGGTCTAGCCTCAATTGAATCATGATTTCAACGAGTGAAATTTCTAAAAATGTCCACAAAACACATTCTGACTATTGGTTATTTATTGAATATTATGATTTCGTACAATTATTTTTATTGATAAACTTTAATAGAGAAATCCGAACAAACATGACAGAATAACATGAAGTCATTTTATTTTGTTATTCCTCTGCTGTTGCTAACAATCTGGAAAAATTAATATTAATTTAATAGTTGAATTCATGAGTTAATTAAAGCTAGACTACCATAGGAAACCTGGGAGCAATGGATGGCCGGGACCTATCGGTCTTGAGCGCGAATGCTTAATCTCTAGACCACTGAGCTGGCATCCAACAGTGTTATGTCTAACTTCAACCAACCCAATAAATTGCGCCACCATCCAACATTGTCTTCGGTGAGTTATTATCTCAAACCAGATCCGGTTGAAATTCAATGGTCACGGTTGAGGAGTTCCATACTAGGATGGAACGGCCGTCAATTACTTCCAGGATTTTCATGGTAGTCTAGCTTTAATTGATTCATTAATTCAACTATTAAATTACTATAATATCCATAAAACCCCTTTCTGAAAATAATATTCATTATGAAACACTAATTTATATACATTATTATCATAATACTAAGAAATGTTCTTTTAATAAAGAACAATAGAACAGTAATCCACACTGTTCATCCTAAAAAGTATGGAGCTTCACACAACTGTCTTTTGGCACAGTAATATAGCGTGTTGAATAACTAATAAATTTATTGTACAGTTAAATATTATTATGCCGTTTTTAAATCTATCATAATGAGACAATAAAATTTCATTCCGTGTACTTCGAATATGAGTTCTTGATTGTGTTTTTTTCGGAGTTCTAGACATTTGGTTACAACAGTAAAGAAAATCAACAGAAGGAATGAAAAAAAGATTTATTATAATGAGAAATTAATCATAAAAGATGAATTATTATGTAAAGTTTAATATATCTAGGTAGATAGAGAACGAATGTGAATGAGTGACCCTAGTTAAATTCATGATTCAACGTACAGAACCGTGATATTTTCCTTATATGTTTTACAAATTGATTACTACTGGTAAATGTAAATCTGATTTTGAATTGTTCGTTCTAAATCAGAATTAAACAAACCCGATTATAATGGAAAATTGAAATCATCTCACTCAAAACCCAAAAGTAAATTTGTTCATTACTAATGTCAACAAGTATTTTCTCATATCTTTAAGTACAATGGTATGATGGTTTTAAAGTGTACTTTTGTTTTTAAAAAAATCACCTTGACCTTGATGTGTGAAAGGTGTTATGGTTAAAATGGAAACTGATATTAATACAGATGAAAGAAATAATTGTTAAGTATATCTTTGAAGTGAATGCTTTTGAAAGCATTGATTTAAACAAGTGCTTAATCTAACAGACAACTCACCATTTACTGGTAGCTTATATAGGATAACTTTGATACATTCCTCTATATAGATGAGACTTTTAAATCATGCACTCATGATTAGACCAAACTTGATATTATCCAATAATATAATCAGATGAATTTCCTAAAACAATTGATGAACTAACTCATTATTGGTTTTTACCTTTCAAAATGAAGGGGAACATTCTTGGATCTATAATTTTTTTTACCAGACAACAACTAAGTAAAATAATGATTGGAAAGAAACTATTCACCACATCACTCATGATAAATTAGGTTATATATGCTTGTTTGTGTTATATACCAAGCACAGATTAAATTATAAGTATCTTTTGAGAGCGATTAATAGACTAATATTATACATATATTCTTATTGCATAACTATTGAGTAACTAGATTATGTATATATATGTCCCGCTCATTATAAGCTTTCATTTGACCTACGGACTATTATTATACGACTTACAATTCTTAAGTTATACTCAGTCTATGGATTACAGTCTCTCACAATCACAGACACTTTTTTGCTTGATGTTGTAAAAATTTTATTTTCTATTTTATGATATAATGTGGTCTGATTTGCTTTTATATAAACCAGATATGTTTGAAATAAATAATTCCAAGAGTAGAAGTTGGTATTGATGTTCTGGACTCAACTGGCAGGGCCAGACAGGAAAAAAGTCCAATAAGGAAGTTAAACTACTCATACCGGTCAATAAGTCATTGGTTTGAAGCAGTGCTAAGATAGTATAAGGTTGAGACTATAATTCATGGACAACCTTTGAGCAACGCTAAAGTGACCTTGAGAGTGTCTACCTACTTACTAGGGTTAAATGAGGGATTTAAAGCAGTTTGCAGAATAAGGATTAGGATTTACTGTTGATGGTTAGGGTTAGGAATTGGATTTAGGGTTTTCATCACAAACTGACATAAGCTATAATGCCAAGACTCTATTTAGCCAAATGGGTGAATGAATTTCGCTCCGAAATACAAGATCTATTATTGTAAATCTGATTGGCTCGTCCATAAATTATAGTCTCGCCGTATAAGTCGTATTCTGATCGGCGAATACGTCATGTGGTATATTAACCAGACAAATGTCACAACAGTTTGATTTCTTAATCCAATTAAATTCATTGTCTCCATAATTTCATCAAAGGAGATTTCATTATCAACAGTTATTCGTCTTCATGTTAATGTGGAGTAATTGACGTAATAAAGAATTTCTTCATTGGTAGGTCAGTTAATGGAAATGAAATATGACTCATTGTTTTACATTACGAATTCTAAAAAAGGGCTTCAATCGCTTCAAGCTAATTTTATAAAGAATAAGCATCGTCCAAGATTTTTTGTATGAAATATTGAATAGATCATCAGTCTTTTGAATTTTATCAATACGTCAAGTAAGAAAATGTACGTTAATCCTTGTTCCAAGATCAATATTAGGAACTAAGTTATTAAGAATAACTTATCCAGTCATTCTATTCATTTTCTATTCTATGACACCTGGTACAACGTAACGATCTACCATTGTACTTGCTGTTCAATATTATATGTAGGATCAATACTAATTTACCTAGCATCACATGCTTATATCTATGCACTAAAGATGTGTTAACTATAAACCATTTCAATAATGATCTTTTTGTACACAAAATTAGTTTATACGACTGCTCTAATTTCTATGGCCCCAGTTTGTTTTATTCTTTCAGGTATTTTTCTTGAATAATTTTCTTATAATCTGGATCAAATGGACATTATAATTCACTAATCTTTATATACGATTTTCTTTTTTTTAAGCGATCATTTTCTACTGAACAAAAATTGTCACTATGACTTGGTGAGATCACAATTTATGGACGACCTTTGAGCGACACTGAAATGACCTTGAGAATGGACACCTACTGATTAGGACTAAATGAAGATTATGATTTACGGTTGATGGTTAAGATTAAAAATTACATTTAGGGTTTTTATCACGAACTGACATCAGCTATAATGCCATAACTGTTTAGCCAAATGTATGAATGAATTTCGCACCAAAATTTATTACTCGTTATCTTATGTCTGATTGGCTCGTCTATAAATTTTAGTCGCACCATATTCTCTTTGTTAAAACTCATGTTCTCTATTACTTAGTTTCATTGCCGTTAGTAGTGTGAATGCACCAAGAAGTATTTTAGTCTTCTTATATTTAATTGACTATTTCATTCAAAAATAAGATTGTCAGAACTATGTTATATATCAGAGTAATGCATTTTAAACAATCTAATCACAAGTATACTTATTAAGAACATTTAGATATAATAACATATGAAATCAACTAGACAAATGGAAAGCAACAGGAACCAAGGTTAATAGAGAAAATAATGTGTAAAACGATTTGAAACTCACCACGATAGATAATAAAACATTACTACTAGGGTGAGTTTAGGGTGAGAACAAAGTAATCTAATTAGCTTATATTATTAACTAACCTTAGACAAACAAGTACTGGAAACCAGGAATCATAGGATAGTTATTTCGTTACAACATATGAACCGTGAAACTTTATGTCTCATAGTGAGGCTTCTTGGTTTATATTGATTGTCCAACTAGAATCAAGTTGCGCTGCGAAAGATGAATTTCAGTAATCTCCACAAACCCATTATATTAATAATCTCATTAGTAACTTACTGACGTTTATTTGAAAAAGTAATTTAAAAAAAAACTGCTTTACAATTAAGCCACTGATTAACAGAAACTTACCAAAGTGAAATGCATTACCGAATAATCAGTCGCTATTTTATTTCTATTTTAACGCCTTATATTTATTCAAAAATCAGTTTGGTTACAGATTAAAAAACTTTCGAAATTTGAAAGAGAATATTTAACTAATTTTTCCAAGACAAGTGTGTGAATTGATCTAAAAAGGGTTTCGATTCAAATTTTAATAAACTGTATAATAAAAGATTTTATGAAATTCAACACTATGAGTGCTTAGTAAGTCTCTAGAATCGTTGAAGACAGTCGACAGAAATCTTTGAACATAAGTTCCATGGGAGCTTTTATTCATCAGATAGGTGTACCTGTAAACTTGCGCGCAAC
The DNA here is from genome assembly GCF_000699445.3 of Schistosoma haematobium. Taxonomy (NCBI): domain Eukaryota; kingdom Metazoa; phylum Platyhelminthes; class Trematoda; order Strigeidida; family Schistosomatidae; genus Schistosoma; species Schistosoma haematobium. The sequence continues at coordinate 16,022,574 of NC_067201.1, forward strand.
ATCGTTACACAAGTCCTCAAATATAACAGTCAGTGACATCTCTCCTGAGCTACACGACACACTGCTAACATTGCAAAATGTCAATCAATTATCTCAGGCTTCATTGTTCTTAATTTCCATATGAATCACTGTTAGAAGTATTAGGAAATGATGGTAAATCAGTTAGTGAGATTGTGAATCTTCATCGACTGAAATGGTTGGTCCACGTGTTACGTATGCCTGAACTCTGATTATCACGACGTGTAATGCTGACTAGTGTTGGAGACGGTTTCAAGAAAGTGAGGGGTGGCCAAACCAAAACATAATATCAGTCCTTGAAGTCACTAACTTCTAGTCTGAGCCATGTTAGTAGATGTAGACTACTTGGTTGGGGTCGGTGTGACTATCGTAACCGATGGTTGGAGACACTGTGTGACGTGGCTCAGAATCGATCACAGTGAGGTAGGTGTATACACTCTTTGTCTTTCTTTAAACCATGAGATTCAAATTGCTTTATACCTTTCTTTCTAATTCTTTCTTCCTGTATTATATCCTTATACACAATTTTTCTTTCATATATTACTATCATTGAAGTAATTACTTCGATGAATTCGGTGTTTATCTTGTTATGCTGGTGAGTTGTGGCAACTTGGACCGATGCATATATGTGCCTGGTCTAACGTTGTATCTGACTGACTGATATCAACCACACTCTGTTCTCGTTCCATTCTCTTTAATCTTCTCAACATTCTACCTCCAAGCATTCCACTTTCGATTGGTGAAATTCGCTACTTATGTCTGTCAACAACGGTAGCACACACCAAAGTATCTTCATGTAACTATTTTAGGTAGACAGGCTGAATTTTAACTTTGTGATATTACACATATTTGATCTAAATGGTATCATTTTTTTTAAAAAAAAACAAAGATTATGGATAACCTGAATAATAGAAATATGTAGAATGTATGTATGTGCTTTTGTAATACGAAATAAATGGTAAATTCAGTAAAATAAAATTTTTTGGTTGAGATCATGAATTAATTGATGTTAGACCACCGTTGGAAACCTGGAAGCACTGGACGGCCGTTTCGTCCTAGTATGGGACTCCTCAGCAGTGCGCATCCACGATCCCGCACCCCGCGGGATTCGAACCCAGGACCTACGGGCTTCGCGCCTGAGCACTTAACTATTAGACCACTGAGCCGGCATCCAATGGTGTTAGTGTCTGACATCAACCAATCCACGAAATTGCGCGACCACCTTCCATTGTACTGAGGTAGATACCTGTCTCTACCCGACACGGATTAGCTCCACTGGTCACACATATACTTGTCAGGGCGTTTTATATCTGAAAATACTAAAGGTCAAACAAATAAAAGTTCAGTTAAAATAACAAAGGGGAGAGAAGGAATAAGAATATATATTGCTATCATTGCCCTGACAAGTATATGTGTGACCAGATTGTTCGAAATCTATAGCGCAAATACATCACATTTTTCAGATCAACTCCGTCTTCTCATTGTTCTATTGAAATTGATTATGTGTTTAGAAGTTAATCAAATCAGTGGAGTATGTTATTTTAACTTATATGATCAGTGTAATTCATGCTTAAACTATTGAAAGTCAAACAGGAAAAATAGAAGTAATAATCAATGCTCTTACTTACTTACTTATTGTTATTTGTCATATATAAAATCAGATCAAATTGTTCATATTGGGGCTGATTAATATGAGTTTGTTGACTTGAATCGGTTTATAAGTGAAATGAAATTGTGGAATAAATAATGATCAGAATAATTATGGTCAATATGGAGTGAGAGAGAGAGAGAGAAAGAGAATTATGGAATAAAAATCAGAAATTACGTAATATGTAGAATATTATGAATGAGGTCAGATATAGTATATAAATTGCCTAGAATAGCCACCTCTTTCTGTATCTATCAATTAAATGTGGAGCAAGGTATATTTGCACATCTAAGAATTTATATATTCAGGCTAGTAAGCACCTCCTAGTGTGGTTAAGAAAAGGTGTAGTTAAAACGGTTAACAGCTCTATTTTGGACCATTTAATTCAGACGGGACATACAGCCAACATGGAGTAATCTTTCGCGATAATATATCGTGTTAACAGCGGTCTACTTAATTCCGTCAGACTGAGAATCCTGCAGATGGCTGAAGCAATTGCTATTAGGATCAAAAAGCCAGAGCTTTGCATTCAAAAGCAATATGTTCAGCCTCTCCTATCACCCTGGCCAACTTCGGGGTCAACTAGTTAATAATCAATTTTATAATATGGTGACTTAATTTAAATAATGTTCATTTTTATGTCCCAAATTTATCTTATTATTAATATTATTATTATTACACTTGATAACCTTTTTGAGAGATTTATTTAGTATCCACCCCTATCTACCATATCTGACCTCATTCATATTATTCTACATATTGCGTAGTTTCTGATTTTTATTCCATTATTCTCTCTCTCTCTCACCCCATGTTGACCATATTTATTCTGATCATTATTTATTCCACAATTTCATTTCACTTATAAACCGATTCAAGTCAACAACTTTATATTAGTCAGCTCCAGAATGAACGATTTGATTTGATTTGATTTATGACAAACAACAAACCTTGATTCACATATTACAATTTCCAAATGATGTACCCTGCCTTAAATGTGACCAATTATATGGATTGTTAATATGGATATGAGATAATTGTAGAAGCTGATGAGAAATTCATTGAAAACAATTTCAAATAATTTGAACATTGGGTAGATTGTTACAAATCAATAAATAACCAAATATAATCTGGTTATTTATTCCCTGAAGAAGTGGCTTACAATGAGTCACGAAACGTCAGAAAATTTAATTCTTCTACATATTGGGATATTAAAAATATACTGTTTTTATTTATTTTCCATCTTTGTCACACAACGTGTTAGCTTCACGTTGCTATTATGATGCGTTACTTCAAAGGAAACTGAACTGCATTTATCAGTGATTTTATGTTGTTTCTGTTCAACTGAAAAGTGGGTCGGTCAGAGTTGTTATAGCCCAAAGTCGCCAATCAGAAGCAGCGAATTATCGACCGGACCAATGACGCGTAAAACACGTGCGAGCAACCTAGAGTCCTGATTGGTCCTGTTTTCCGCCTAGTCCAGACCAGTTAAGCCCAGAACACCAGTCTCAGCCTCTGCAATATGAACCACTATATTTCAAATATACTGAGTTTATATAACAATCAAACAGACCACAACGTACCAATAAAATATGAAACAACATTTGCACAAGAATTAGCGAGATGTGGCTGTGAATGAGGGAGACAGTGACTAATAGACAGGGAATAATTCAAGAATGGAAAATCGTATAATAACAGTTCATAGGTTAAAATAAAGCTTATGATAAGAGAGACATGAATATGGATAGTTTAGTTAATTGACAATTATACGATAAAAATATATGCACAGTATTGGTCCATCAATAGATCCCAAAAGTTACCATTCATTATTCTTGTCGGGACATAACAAGAATCCGTCCATATTTTGTTTGAAATAGAACAGGTTTGTATCCATGAGGGATAAATTATAAGAATCAGATTTTAAAAAGTGTGCACATAAATAAAAATTACAGAACTATTCTAACTCGAATCAAAAATATAACGTGTTATTACTATGGTGAAGATAATTTTCATCACTGTAAACCTGTTAAGAACATTTCTTTGATAATAATTGGAAAACTATCATTAGAGTTCATTTACAATTCTTCTGGATCTTTGGACGAAATTTATTCAAAAAGTTAGATTTATATAGATTGTATAATTCAAAATGAATTCATCAAGTTCAGCAGATATAGAACTAAAGTAATCATCGAAATAAACACTGACTCATAAAATTGAGAAAATAATGAAAACGTAAAGTTTGTCGTTTTCATTCTACACTTGAACAAAATAGATAAATATGAAGTACTTTTTTTAAATTTTTTATTTATTATATTGGTACAACATAGAATTCCCAGCACAGAGTATTTCAGCGAGTTTCCGCTTCATATATTGGCGATAAATTTTGAGTGGTCGCCAGTGAGATACTAGCATTTCAAAAGACGACATCTGAATAATATACATTCATTTCGATGCATATTGCTAGTTATTACGATGTCTCGGAATGTAGATTTTTGTAACTTGTACAATGAAAGGTCGTAAACTTTTAACAAACACACTTGAATAGGTTATGTAATTAATTGACATAATGATCTACTAAAACAAACAAAGAAACAGAAAGCTTATTGAAATATCTAGATTGTAGGAACAGATATTCAAGAAGGCCTCTTTAGATGAGGTTATTCATCCACTTTCAGTGTTCAATAAGTTGAAAGTATTCAGTACTTTCTGTTCATTTAGTGGGTGAATCATAGATGTAATGGCTCAAGTTTTACTGTATATTTCATTCAAATAATCTGAATTTATCCACATCTGTATGCTGTTACCAAGTTAGTTTAATGCATACCATTATGTTTAACGAAAAATTTTTCAATGGAAATTGCCCTCTCATACTCAACACTCACTCAATGAATGAAAAAATATACCTGTAAATGCTGATACCACACACCTGTTAAACAATAAATAACCAGATATACATTCTCACTTGTTCATTTATAATTTGAACTTATATAAGCTAACTATGATGATTAGGAGTATTTGAATTATAGTTCTAAGAATCCCAGAAATAACGTAGTCGGATCAAGAAGTACTAGATAAGCACGAACGAATGTACTGTATTTGGAATTCAAAATCGAGCATTCAACAAGTACAAAGGAATCATTAATTCATTCAAACATCACACTAACCTACTTTTTGTGTTAAGAATATTATTAGGGGTCTTGTTGTAGTGACATGAATAATCAACTTGACCGATTGATGCAATCAAAAATCATCTATTTAAGTCAATTATAATAATCTTCATATATTTGAACTAACTTATCTATCTGTTAATAACAGTCCAACCTGAAATAATAATAGTAATTCCGTTAGACTGTTATTTTCTTGAAAATGTTTGAATAGAGACTAATTTAGAAGTTGCATATGACGGTAATGGAAGCTCTAGATCTTACTAATTAGGATATCAAGAGATGGTTGAGAATATCCAATTCCTAGGCGTAGGATCTTGGTGGTACTATATTTTTTGAGCTGAGTGATCTCGTGATAAAGTTGTCATTGTCCTTCAGGACAACATCATCTTAACATACTTTAGAACGAAGTGGGTTACCAGGGTTTATCCACATTTGATTAGTGACTAATTTTGTTAACTCTTAATTCAATTAGTAGTTGGTTTTTACTTGCATTGTAAATTTATTACATTGAGGACTGAATCGGCGGATTGTTTCATAATGTGTCAATTTAATAATACATAAAATTAACAGTGAATATTCATCCAACTCCCGAATCTTCCCATTGATGCTTAGGATTGCAAATGATCAGTCTCTTATTGGTATATATACATCTTGTGCAAACTGACTTGATATTGTATTTAGGCAATGGAAAGACTCAAACAACCAATACAAAAATGAATTAAACTCTATTCCATTTCGTTCCGACTACTGAGTTATTCGTTTGTTGGTATTTCCACTTCAGTTGTTCGCTTAGTATAATATTTCGAATCGAAGGTATATGTTGTGACTTTATGCCCGGCTTTTATCACGTGATTTATCCACCAATCAAAATACTACTAATACAATCTTCGCACTATGCCAAACCAATGACGTTCGACTGGTATGGGCAGCCTAGCGTCCTTATTGGCCCTATGTCCACCTAACCCGTCCACTTGAGTCCAGAACACCAAATACCAGCTTTCACTATGCGAATCAAATCGAATCATTTATTTCAGACATACTGTGTTTATATATCAAACAAACAGACCGCAACGCACCATAAAATAGGAAATAACATTCATACACAATAAAGCCGAAAAGTGGCTGTGAACGTGAGAAGCAGTAGTTAATAAACTGAACATAGCTTAAGAACATTAAATCGTACAATAATAGATTATAGGTCTAAATGAAGCTTATAACAAGAGGAATATAAATATACATAATCTAATTATTGAATAATTATATCATAAGAATTTATAGATAATATTAGTCAATTATTATGTCTCAGAAGTTACTCATGATTTAATCTTCGCTCGGATATAACAGTATACCTTACTTGACAAGTGTCAAATAGGACTAAACCTAGGTCAAGGTGTTCCTGTCTAATACTTAGAATTACCTAACACACATTAATATAGAAAATAAACTATGTCAACTAATCACAAGAATGATTATCATAATAGACTAATTCAATACTTTCCACTTGATTTGAATTAGGCGATGATTATGCTTATCTATAGTGATAATAGATGTGCAACAATTAAATCATTCAAATTAATGGACATAAACATATATGTTTTTATCATAAGGGGTTTGTGGAGATTATAGAAATTTCACAGATTGAAATCATGAGTCAATTGAAACTAGACCACTATGGAAAACCTGGAAGCACTGCTTCCATATATGTTTTTGTTTGTTTATGAAATACATTTTTGTAATTTGATAAACTATTGATCGATAGTAAAAGGAAAGAAAACAATTTTTTGTATTTTTCACAACTTTAAAAAAAAAACAAAAAATAAACCTGAAGAAATCATACTGTTTTAGTTTAGTAAGAAAGAAATAGTATTTAGATCAGCCGACAAAATAATGATAAACACATTAGCTTATTCCTATTAATTAAAAAAATAAATCTTTTCTTAATTAAAAGAAGTTTTTATTTCATTTAGTGAATAACAAGAGATAGGGAGAGGGGGGAGAGAGAGAATAAGCATGCGCGTGACACCATTTGATCATATGTAAAGTCATGTGACAACTTACTATTAAATTATCCGTCATATTGTCACGCTTTCATTTAGCTTATTGTAATAATGATAATACATTGGACAAGTAATACTTATTTATTGTATATCAGTAGTAGTTTGGTGACTTATAAAACATAAATGAAAGTGACTGTCATGAAGTCAAAAGTGATAATGCTAGAGAGAATATCATACATAGTGATTTTTTCAATGTCTTATAAGAACACGTAACCATATAAGCTTCATTTTTTGTAGTTATCGATTATCGTTGACTTTAAGTAGGAATTTGCATTTCTACACTACAAAATATCGGTTATGATAAGAATAGTTAATCAAAAGCAATTATAACCATAGCTTTGGATGAGATAAATTTGAAACATACAGAGAACATTGGTTCCTACAATATTGAAGGGATAACTTGTCAATTATTCTCAGATAATACGAAACCTAAGTTCGGGAGTAAGCACTACAACCACATAACATTAGTACATATATAATGTTCACATATAATTAGTACATATGTTTTAGAAATTAAGAGTTTCAGTGTTAGCCTAATGTCTGAGCTTTGAAAATACAGATTACCTTCGTTGGCCTCCATATGATATATGTAGCTCGTAATCAATTAAATGGTTTGTATGCACATTATTGGATGTATATCAGCGTATAACGTACTCGTTTATTGAATATAGTTAATTTAAACCGCTAAACATTCCATTATAATAATATATTATTTACATAAGTTGAATTTATTTCAAAGAACTACTATTACTACACTGATACTCTTTATTCATATTCGAAGGTGAATATTTTCTGAATGTTGTTCATTTTGTTTGTTAGTTATTTTGAACGTCTTGAAGATGATTTATCAAATTATGGTTTTGAGCCTTTGTCTTAAGTTTCTAAAATAAAATAAGTCGGTTTTGTATGATTTATATTATATATTACTTTGTTATGCTTTTAACTGATGAAGAGTCTTGAAAGAGTATAAAATTCATACTGTTTTCCATGTTTTTAGTCCTTGTTCTGTTTATAGTAAAAACTCATTTCCATCCCGAAAAGTCTTAACACTAAATAATGCTGGAAATATGTGGTGTTTGAATGAATTAATGATTCCTTTGTACTTGTTGAATGCTCGATTTCGAATTCCAAATACAGTACATCCGTTAGTGCTTATCTAATACTTCTTGATCCGATTACGTTATTTCTGGGATTCTTAGTTCATACTATAATTCAAATACAATTAATCATTATAAACTAACTGACATTTGAAGATGTTTGGATGATGACCATAGAGAAAATCATAGTATTCATCTTGAATTCTAATACTAGTAATCAACAGAAAGGATCTCTCCTGAAACTTGGATCTGTATTTAGTTTTTAAGTAAAACATACCTCAAACTACATATCAGGCTGTTAAGATAAAACTATTGATTGGTTTACTAAAAACTTATTTAGTTTACTAAACCAAATTATCATTCATTTTTGTGTTGGTTTTTTGGATCATCCTATGACGGTAATGGGTTTGAGTCCCAGAGTGAACATCAATTCTGGGATCATATCTGCATCATAAAGTAACAAGAAAAAAAACAAAGCAGTTAGATGAACAAATTAACATGTAAAAGTCAAATTTTATTCAGCAGGTGATCAGCTGATTTCTGACAGCAAAGGCTTTCCTTTTAAATTTTACAAATTTAAACTGTGTTCAGAAAGTCATTGATTGGATAGCATTGTATTGCTCCAGGTTAAATCTCATATACATTAGTTATTTGATAAAAGTATGCGTTTGATGATAGTATTGGTCATCACGTTTCCTTGATTTTGATATCAATAACAATTAATGGTAAACGGTAAGAAGAAACGTCACAACAGCTACATTTCTTAGCACTAAACGCAAATATATCTAATTGCATGAGAAAATTTGTTTGTTTATAAAGCAGTCTTATTCTAAATCAGTGTTATATCCCGACAAGAATTATGAATGGTAACTTTTGAAATTTATTTATTGACAAATACTAAACGTATATCCTTAATGTATAACTATTCAGTAACTAGATTATGTATAACTATATTCCTCTTATTATAAGCTTTATTTTGACCCATGGACTATTATTATACGATTTGCCGTTCTTGAATTATGCCTAGTCTGTTAATTACAGTCTCCTACATTCACAGCCACTTTTGTTTAGATATTGTACAAATGTTATTTTCTGTTTTATGGCACGATGTGGCCTGTTTGTTTTGTATATAAACCCAGTATGTTTGAAATACATGATTCATATCGAGGAGGCTAAAATTGGTGTTCTGGACTCAACAGGCAGGGCTTGGCAGGAAGAAGGGCTAATAAAGACTCTAGACCAATCGTACGGGATTTTGAGTCATTGGTCCTGTCGATAAGTCACTCATCTCTATTTGGCGGTATCATTACGTTATATATTTGTAGGGCACAAGACCACAAGTTATAACATTCAGCATTATAAGAAATATTACAAATTAGTGTGATCAATTTTTGGAAAATTTAATTTCAGAATGTCTTAGAACAAATATAAATTTATAAAGGAGAATAAATATTAAAATACAATTCTTAATGACATAATGATACTTTATACAACTAGTAATCCTTCAATTTTTTAATTAATCTTTTAAAGGGCATATCATTTTAAATAAACAGATAAATCGTAGGTTTTTTAAGACTGAACATCACGCTCACTTCCTCATTAAAAAATCAGACTACTAAATAGCTTAAATTGTTACAAAATATACGTTAAGCAGGTTGAAACAAAGGTATTTATTTAAAAATCTGTTACCATGTTTACATCTTGTTGTTGGTTTTCGCCAAACACGTTTTCTTTTTTATCGTTAACGTACCTAGGTTCCTGCCTGGAGTTATTCGTGATCTCGTGCTACTAGACACGGAAGCCTGTTAAGCGGAAGCTTCTTCTTTCCCGTCCACAAACATTTGAACCATTTGAACTTGTGAAAGTAAATTTTTTTCAGCAAATAGTTAATTAGCTATTTAACTACAAAATTTGGGGGCAGAATGCATAAAGATTAACAAATTACTTTTAGGTTGATTGTTTGATTTCTTTAAAGTATCTTGTGATAGTAAATAATACACTTCTTTTAAGGATTTGCAATTGAGAATGTATTGATTTATGACTGCTCTCAATGAAATGGAAAGCAAAAAGTAATAATATTGTAAAATGAATACGATGTTTTATAGCTGACATCGCAAAAGAGAAAGCTTTAGAAATATGTGTTGACATGACAAATGTTGCTAATACAATCTGTGTTGAAAAAAACCAAAAGCAACTAAAGATTGCATTACATTCGAATTCAGGTTCATTATAATGCAACAGGTAGTGATGATTAGCATTATTCATGACATAGGATATATATATTCAAAAAATCAGATATTTTATTCATGAATAAAGATCTGTCTTCATTTTGCATGGATGAAACGGCAAATATTGTGTCGAAGAGTAATGCTAAAATCCAGTCAGAAGTATAGAGTAGTTAGAGGATACTTATGACGTACTTTGGTCTGATACATGACTTGAGAGATCTGGATTACTCAGTATGGATCAGGTCACAACATAGTCATTCATAGCTTACCACCTTTCGCCTGACATATCTGTATCTGATGAATGTCTCGTATCTCATCATTTTTTATAAATATCGTACTTATCATGATTGCTACTAATGTTATTAACCTGTCTCTGATCTCTTCGGTAGTCATAGCCTTCGTCTATCTGTACTTCTTAGATTGTTGTCCATCTAATTTTCTTCCGTACGCTATTCATTTTTATACTACAAAAGTTTCTTCTCGTTGGTCATCTACATTCTTATCTGATAATTTTTCATATTGCAAAAAACCAATCTCTTGTTCGATATTAAGGTTTGTTCTGTTTCAATAATCTCCACAGCCCTAGAACGAACACACATGTTGACACCGAAGAAAAATATTCCTCAATGTGCTATCAAATTTATTGGCATTGTTACATCTGAGTGACTAGACTACTCATATTAGATGATGACAAAGACCTGGAACGGCACAATGAAATCAAGAAGAGAGCACAAACGAATCAGTAGAACAAAGCTATCTTGCTACAAATATATTGGATGTCACTTGTTTGAAAGACTGTAAATCTGACCATTGGATATTATCTAGAAAATCGAATATACAAACGGAAAAAGATGATATCATGTAACGGTGAATAAATCCACGAAGTAAATAGTTCTGTAAGTCGTCGACATTGATATTGACCTCAATAGTTTTGCTGAACACTCCTAGATGATGGCCCTTGGTCACGCATTCGTAACACATAACGAGAGGGTATGCGGTGCTACGCATTCTCTGCAACTGCTGACCAGCCCAAACTAAATGTATCGTGACATATTGATAGTCTTGAATATTTATCTTTAAATCTCATTATTTCTGACCTCTAATTTGACTGAGTTGACATACTTCGATTGTAAAGATGTTACGTGTAATGATGTCGTCGAACTTCGAATACCTGTGGCATCTTCAATCATAGTGATTTCTTTATCAACGGAAATAAAACATTATTCCCATATGTCCAACTTGAAGGTTAAGGTTCTCAAGGTCTGAATGATTATGTTGCTCTATTTAGGAGTTTTGTTTACATATGCATGTAGCCTAGGGAATACCTTCCTTGGATTTGATGTATTAATGGACGAACTAACGTCACTTATCTAAGCTGTGACCGAGACACGGTCATTCCATGATTTTGGCGTTACTTCAGAATTATCGCGATACAACTACGCGAAAAGTGATCGGAACTGATGCAATTAAGAGAGTGAAGTCGTTATATACACAACTAATGATGTGAACATCAGTCCCTTTGTTTGTGAATCTCATGATAGAGTAACTGGTGAAGTAACTAGCAGCAATCCCATTTTTGAAGGTTTAACATTTTTATTCGGTGTCATCTATCCCACTCCGATCTTCTTAGCTGACGACTTTATTTTAGAACATATTCAACTATGGAGTAAAAGCTACAGATACCTAATATTAGGATGTTGTAATGCGCCTAATATTAACTGGACAGAGATGGCCCATTCATGATCTGAAATCTTAAGTGATAGTGGGGTTCTAAAGAACTTAGGGTATCATACTCGATTTTTATGAGGCCACATTTGTTTCAGATATGAGGTGGATATGATAAAACGAGCTCGATGTCGGGTGACCAAAATAGTAAAAGGTCGGTTAAGCCGTTCTTATGAAGACAGACATAAACACCTCAACTTAATTTAAATTGTCTAACACGTTAAATCAACACTGTCTGCTGATACATTCAAAAGCGAGAACGAATCTTCAAATAAATATAAATTGTAAGGATTAATGTAGGTCGATTGGCCTCCTAACTTCACTGCGAAGGCTGATGATTGAGGCTGCTGGTACATAAAATCTATGTTGAACTGCGGCAAACACAATCACTCAAATACCTCGATATAAGAACCCTTAGATGTTGATCATTCTGATTAGAATTAGTGCAGTCGAGTTACAGACAACAATCCAGTTTGACATTACTAAAGATAAGAAACTGTAAATCGAAAGAAAGGAAGGAGCGCTAAGAAATCTCTCAGTTAGAACAAACCTATCACAAAGTCATTGAATATACTGATTATTGATTTGTTTAAGATATTTTTTAAGCAACCAATTCTACCCTTTTATTTATTGTAATTAGAACTTTAGGCAAACTAAATTTGAAATTCTCCTAACGAATATATTTCTGAAAATTACACTTCAAACTGTGATGTCAAATGCGTTTTAATTGCTCAAATAGTTGTAACCTTGTGTCATAGCAACCAAACACTCTACACTTTTAAATATCTCATTTAGAATACTTGTTTTTATAAATAATCATGACAAGCGTCCTTCCTTCAAGAAATCCAGAAGGAACATACAGTTTCGCTAGTCAGCCTAAGGTGGTAGCAAGGAGGAAAATTTATCGGGAGAATATGTAATTTTTATATTTATAAATTTTTACACAAGATCAGAGAAGAAGATATAAACAGTAACTACGGAAATATCATGTACGATAGGAGAGTAATCAGGGGAAACACATACGCTTTGCATGTATTGCCTGCTCACGCTCAGGCCGATCCTATTGAAATTCAGAAACAAATAGAAAGGAAACGTAACGCTATTGCTCGTCGTAGAATGCGTGAAGAAGTATGTTTTCATCACAAACTGTGATAATAATTGATTTTTGCTTTTTTTGTATTATATGAACAAACAAATCAGAACTACACTTCGACGATAAGATACAGACATTACAAATAGATTTTCTGCTAATAATTGGTTTGTTAATTATTGAATCTCTTGTTGTCTTAGTTACATTTGACTTGACTTTTGTACATTTGCCTAAGTCTTAGCATGTCCTTACATCCGTAAGTCTTGTTTAGTTTCAAAACTATGTTAATCTGGTGTTAGTGTTGATAGTTGCATGCTTACATATAGTAACCATAGATTCAGACAATTCTAAGACCTATGGAAAGGAAACACTAAAATTTACATTATTTGAGTTACGCACTGCAGATTAGTACGCTGCGTGAAGACTTTGGAGTTTTAACACGACCTTTATTTCACCGCCTTATGTTATCAAATCTTGTTATCAACAAACCTGTTTGGTTAATTCGAACGATGTAATAAAGATATGTGGATTTCGAGAACCATGTGGTATATTAGTACAATACGTTTAGAACAATCTGAACACATACTTCGTAAGAACATTCGGGTATGATAAAGTTGAAGGTTGACAAGATACAAATGGTGGGTTTTGCGAAACAAAGACAATAGAGAAAACTTTATGAATAACAATGTGAAACTCAACACGCTGTGTAATATGTTTATATATCCAGGGTATAGTTAGTATGCGATCGAGTTGTTTTTGAGTGACTGAGTAAGGTTTAAATCTTTGTATAACCAACAATAAATCCCAGCGCATGTCTGAGATAAATTTTGTACAAAGCTGCAGAGGCTGAGTTAAACATTAATCTTATAATCTGTTTTAACTAGATTGTTTGAAATATATTGGGCTAAGATATCACATAGCTCTGATGAAGTTCGTATTCTTATTACACTATTATACAATATGTTTTCTGTCTAGGAAGTGTTGAGTTACTTTGCATACAGAGCCAATAAAAACCCTTATTCAAAAATATAACGCAATAAAAGTAACGTTTAAACGCAGTTTCATCATTTGGCAGGCCAAGATAACCTCTCTCCTGGCTAAACAGGATACGTTTTCAGTCATTATGTCGTATAGTTCAACTTGAAACTGAGAACGCGGTATATATCTGTCTAGCATTAAGAATACTAAAACTCAACTAAATTGAGTTCAGAATTATTTCAGTCGCTTGAATCCCCTCTAGTTCAAAAATACCCAATGATTGCTCGTGAAAGAGATTTATTCATAGAAAAACGATGTCGCATATCATATAGCCAGATGAGATAAACTGTAAAATTGCTTTTTAAACAAAGCGTTATGGATTAACAGCAGTACATTACTTAGGACAGGAATACTTTTATCTCTTATCAATCTGAGTGGTAACAAGTTTAATGTTATATGATTCAATTTTTTAGTTATATTATAAATTGCCCATCAGCCTAACTAATGTGGAGATTCTGTGCAATTTTTTTCATACTTTCTGGCCAGAAAAGCTTACCAGGATGTTCCGAAAGCAGGTTTCGCTAGCAAGACGTGTCCATATTCTCGTAGGAACCAGATGTCCCAGCATAAACATTTTCGTGTATGGAATGCAGTTAATTTCATACTTGACTTTTTTACAGCATATTTACAATTAAATACATAAGGTTTATTTTTTCATAGTTCAACTAAAATCTCCAGTGCAAATCAGGAGCTAAAGGACCAGAACCTTATGATAATATCAGTAAAAACAGTTTATAGATCTGCTGAACACACTTTGTCAGATAGATAAGTACACAGAACATAGTTCATCCCACTAAGAATTGTTTTGTTAAACTGTTGATTAACATTCATCCACTACTGAATTCCAAACAGAATAATAAAATTCCAAGCATTTTGTATTTCCTAATAATGCCTCTCAATATTCTAAAATATGCCTGATCTAATGTAAAATCAGTAAAAGCATCGATTACTTTCAGAGAAAATCAAATGAATTCTTAAGTTATGTACGGCGAAGCAACAGTCGGCGAATTTCATGAATGCTATTACTTTTCAATTTATATACCATTAACTTCGGCCCAATTGGGTATTTCTCCAAGCTGTCATAGGTTAAAATGACCATAAGTACTATATAACTCAGTTACTTCAGTGTACATGGTTAGCATTATTTTAACTATTACATTCAAAACCTTTTTTAATTTATATGTGTTTACGAATCATTTAATGATTGATAATTTTGTTGCTGTCGGAAAACCTAGCTCAGACCGAAATCCCCATTACCTCTAGATGGTAGACTTCATCAACCAGTTCAGACCGAACTTTACTTGGAAGCGCTTACGGAACAAATTGAAGAAACAGATGAAACTTGTCAGACCGATGAATTTCTGGACAGACCACCTACTCCACTTTACGTACCAGCCAAAATTGGTGTGGATGTAATGACTCAAATATATGAAGGAGATGTGAGTCGAAGATCCTTATTTATTAGTTTTACCCTTATTTTTTATTAGGGAGTGAATATAATTTGACAGATAAAGTATAATCAGTCAGTCATCCGTCACAAACAACGTTGAACCTGTCATATGTATGGATCAGTTTACTTTATACCGCCAAATCAGCATATGGAAATGAAATTACGGCGGCAAATGTTAGAATATTCAAAGAAATAACAGCGTCTGTGGCAGAAAAGGATTTTACACATAAACAACTTTACTCAAGAAGCAACAAATAATTCCATAGACAAAAAGCATAGGATGGCTGTAAAACTACAAAGTTTGACTTGAAAATAGATTTCATTAGTTTTGGAAGGAAGCAGTCATAATAGAAACATGAAATTTCTGAAGTTATTCTTTGGCGAATTAGTGTGTTGGTTTTTAAATACCTGTACTGCAGTACGTTTTATGTAATCAGTATTGCATGCTTTCTTTTGAGTCGTTAATCATTTTAAAAGTCGTTTTCGTCATTGACTAACATCAGTTTAGCCTTTGGATTACTAAATAATTATCTAAAATTATCCTGTTCACAGATACTGACGGTTCATTTGATAATTGTTTTTAATAGGTCAATGAAATTAAAATATGACCAGCCAGTGAGAGAAGACAGATAAACAGCTAGCCTGCTAAGTGTTGTTACACTGGTAATCTTGTAACTTCTTTCCTTGCATCGATTTTATTCCGGGCTCCACTGAGCGTAAAAGAACCTTACTGTATTATAAAACTATTTTATTGTTCTCAGTCTTCTAATTAAATCTCTTGTATCGGCATATGGCATGACCTGGTCTATATTTGGTGTACCCATTCTAGTGATCGTATAATCTCGTGCCCAAGTCGTAATAAAGTATCATATAGGGTGAAACACAGAAATCTTAACACTATGCCGTTAGAAACGTTCATAGATTGCGGAATTGATGATACATAAAGTCGTACGTACGAAGTTCTACGCTATTACTGACTGACTGAATGTCGTAACCATGGATTGCTAATAAATCTCCTAGTAGGTTTCCGATTCCCCTTCATTGTTATTGTTTCACTAAATGATAACTAGACAAATTACTTTGTAAATGACCTTCCTAAACCACAAGCTTTTACATAAAAAGCCTAATATTTAAAATTAAAGGATAACTGACCACAAACTTTGCACTTCACATTAGGAAATTGTTTGTTTTGACACATGAATTAATATTATTCAGAATTATTCATCTCTTGTATTTTAAGTGTTTTACTGAGGAATTAAAAGGGGATAAATCTATCTTAATACCAAAAGAATAACAATTCAGTAATGAAAATGACAGTGGCGTAGTAAACATAACTATTTATTTCATATTCATTCTAGTTATATTTGTACTTTGAAACAAGAATTCCAATAAATATTTCAGTATAATTTAATAGTCATTTAATTTATTTTTCAGCTTTTTGACTTCGATTTAGAAGTTACACCAATATTAGAAGTTTTGATTGGTAAAACAATTGAACAATCTTTACTTGAAATTGCGGAAGAAGAAGAATTAGCTAGTATACGTGCTCAACAGAATGCTTTTGAAGAAATACGCCAAGCTGATCTTTTAGAAGTTGCTAGACTTACAGAACGTGAAAGACGTATACAGTAAGTTATAAAATATTAACAGATTTGTACAATGAATAGATAATTATATAATAATACCACTAACACTGTTGTATGCCGGCTCAGTAGTCTAGGTATTAAGTGTTTGTGTGCGAGGCCGAGGGTCCTGGGTTCGAATTCCGCGGGTGTAATCGTGGATGCACGTTTCTGAGGAGTCTCATAATAGGATTAAATGACCATCGAGTGCTTCCAGGTTTCTAATGGTAGTCTAAGATCAGTCAATTCACAATATCAATCAACAACATAGTTATTAATATTGGAGTTAATTAACATTTTAGATTAATAATATTACATTTTCCATTAGCAAAATTAATCATCTGTTACAAAAACTGTATAGAATAGTTTTAAATTTTTGTTTAAATACATCTTAAAATATTTAAAATTTTGCGACAAACTTTAAAATGGTTATCTTGTTCACTTCATTCTACTAAACATTCTGTAACTGCACGTTAACAACATTCATACTATCTCAAATAGTGTGTAACTATTCAGTTTAACTGATCATTTACATTCAAGGAAATATTACTTCAAGGTTGCAAACAACATATGCAAGTTGAAGGACTAAAAGTTTTGTTAAGCTTTGTCTCCCATTCAACCACTTTCTTTGAACTGTTATCTATGAATATGGCTGAAGAAAATTTATACAAGTCGGATGTTTTGTTGAAACATAAAATTTTTTCTCGCTTTTGCAAAAGATAACACTGATTATAGGGCAGATGTTATTATTGCATTCGCTGGTAGATTACGTAACAGATACTTGTCAAACCATTAAATATTTCATATTGTTTGAATCTTAAGTTACCACGCCAGAAAAGAATTCTAAACACAACAAACATGGGTGATTATTAATGCATAAATAACTTCGTAGAAAAAACTCAACAGTAAAATAACTGAACACCGATTACCACGACATGCAATGCTAACCGGTGTTGGAGATGGTTGGAAGAAAGTTAGGGGCGGCTAAACCAAAACGTGTCATCACTGCTTGAAGTCATTAACTTCTGGTCTGAGCCATGTTGGTAGATGCCGACTACATGGTTGGAGACTCTTGGTGACATGGCTCAGAATCGATCACAATGGCGTCTGTGTATACACTCTCTGTCTTCCCTTAAACCATGAGATTAAAATTGCTTTGTATTTTTCTTTCTACGAACTAATTCTTTCTTCCTGTACTATATCCTCATATGCAATCTTTCTTTTATGTATTATTACCGTTGAAGTAACTACTTCGATGAATTTGATGTTCATCTTGTTGTGTTAATGAGTTGTGGCAACTTGGACCGATGCATATATGTGCCTGGTCCTACGTTGTAGCTGACTGACTTAATAAACGCTGGTCTATCGGTATTGATATCTGCTATGGCACAGATTCAAACCAAGAAGTCCGTATTTCTCACTATCGGTTAAATCAATTGTCAGAGTAAATTTATGACAAAAAAAAGACTTAACTAATAATAATTCAACACTGGATGATAATAAATTAATGTAGAATATTTAACAACTCTTTTAAAATCTTCTAAGAAATAATGACAAAACACATTCACATGGGTTGAAGGACAAATACTTGAAAAGCTTATTTAGTATAACTAAGTTAAATGTTCATGCTTACATTGAGACTCAAACCCATAATCAATCTATTAAAACCTTTACAAATAGCCTCATATCCATTGAAAAAGTTAGTGGCTAAGTAAACTGTGTAGCTTAGGATTACTTGAAGAAATAGTTAGTAGCTTCAGGTCTCAAATATGAATATCAATACTTTGATGCAGGTAAAAAAAAGTTGATGATTCTCTAATGGAACGAAATGCTCAGTCTAAATTTAAATTTTTGGCCTAAATCCAAATATATTAAAACCTTGTAACTAAAAAGTAATATCGAGTAATTCACTCAAATCAAATCGAATACGCTCAACTACAGTTTTGAATACCAAAATAATAATAATAAAATGTAAACCCTTACAAATAACTTAATCTAACTAACTTCACAGATTTCAAAAGAATAAATAAAGGACAAGTACATTCAGAATATTAAGTCTATATTCCACGTCGATGGATTTCCGATCAAAGTAATTAATG
Source organism: Schistosoma haematobium (assembly GCF_000699445.3). Classification (NCBI taxonomy): domain Eukaryota; kingdom Metazoa; phylum Platyhelminthes; class Trematoda; order Strigeidida; family Schistosomatidae; genus Schistosoma; species Schistosoma haematobium. The sequence continues at coordinate 16,041,810 of NC_067201.1, forward strand.
TTATATCATGTTGGAAACAATTATGGTTTATCATTTTCTAAAGATCATTAAATTTTATGTACAGCATAAACTATTTAGTTAAATTTAAGTTTATTAATAAAACACGACCCTTCAGTAATCTGATTGACATTAATGGTCAGTGACTTATTTTAAAGAGATTAAATGTTCATGTTGTCATATTATTTTAGAATAAAGAGATTTTGGACAAGATACTTGGTCAGTCATAAAAAAACATAAAACTTGAGATTGCTGTGTATCAGTTTCAGTTGCACACTTTGTCTCAACATAGATAGAGGATGTTAACCGAATGAAAATATAAGGCATTAAAACTATAGAATGATCAAATCTAATGTTAAATAAAAAAAGTATAAAATCAAATAATAAAATGTATTAGAGAACACTGTGGTTGTATGCTGCTTATCGTGATCGATATAAGTAGTATGTAACATCAATCAGAAATGGAATACCTGTTAGCAGAAGAATGAAAAGATCAAATTGAAGAGAACAGGAATGTAAACAAGAAGTAATTTTAAAAACAATAGGAATGAATGAATGATAAAGTTTGTAAGAGACAACTGATGGAAAATGTGCAAATAATATATTTAATGTGCAGTTTTCATATTTTATGAACATACTCTGTAATTTCACATTGATCTTCCCCATCTGACTTATCGTTCACTGTAACACTAGAATTCAGGATTTACTTAAAAAAACGAAAACATGTAGTTTATAGTGACTAATATTGGTTTGTTATTCTTGTAGTAACTTACTATACATTACAATCATCTCGTATATAACAGACGTGTGTGTATACAAATATATCTCAATCATTATATCATTAACACTAACAAGTTCAATACACATTGACTAGAACACTTCAATTTAACTCATTGGAAAATAGTTTCATTTTTATAAAACTCAATTTGTTTTGATCGATTATTTTAGAGAAGAAAAAGAACGACGTAAAGCTCAATATCTAGCTGTAATTGAACAAGAAAAAGAATTGACTACAAAAGTTGCTGCACAAGCATTTGCTAAAGCCTATTTAGCTGACTTACAAACACATGTATTTAATAATTTAACCGAAACCGGTTACTTTTATGATCCAGTTGAAAGAGGTAAATATATAAATATTAATATCAGATGGGTTTTGTGAATATTATAGTAATTTCAATGGTTAAGATCATGAGTCAGTTGAAGCTAGACCAGCATGGAAAACCTGGATGGCCGTTTCGTCCTATCGTGGGACTCCTCAACAGTGCGCATCCACGACCTCGCCCCCCCAGGACCTACCTTCAAGAGGTATATCCTGGAGTTCTAGTGGAGTTCAACCAGGTCTGTTGTGAGATAGTAACCCCCTGAAGACAATGGTGGATGTATCGCTCAATTTCGTGGATTAGTTGAAGTTAGACATTAGCAGCGTTGGATACCGGCTCTGTGGTCTAGTGGTTAAGTGCTCGCGCACGAAAACAGCAGGTCCTGGGTTCGAGTCTCGCAGGAGGTGAGGTCGTGGATGAGCAATACTGAGGAGTCCTGCAATAAAACGAAACGGTCGTCCAGTGCTTCCAGGTTTCCCATGGTAGTCTAGCTTCAACTGACTCATGATCTTAACCATATAAATATTAACTTAAATTGATTGAATTCAATATAATGTATATTTTTTGTTTATCTAGAAAGTATATAATATTAGTGAATTAGTTAATCACAAGGTATTAGTTTCAAATGTTTTCATTTATAAAATTTCAAAGAGAGATAATCATGTATCAATGATAGTATTGATAAGTCTTGCTAATTGAACTCTATATTCGGTTCCTAAGCTATTCTCGTAACCCCCAAGCTAGAATTACACAGCGACCTGAATACGAGAGAAAAGGCATAAAATATGCGAGAAGCACTTTACTCCAAAGGTTCGTTTTTGTACAGTTTCCCGAAAATTCTGGATTGTTACTAAACATAGTAGCAGTATGGTAATCAGCCAATCAGAAACTCTACATGTGAATTTTCACTTTATTGATGTTTCTGGCTAAACTTTAAGTGAACGCTGATTGGATAAAATGCTTCTTAGTGTTTCCTGAGCTTTTTTTGTCTTTTGCGAAAAGTTTTCTGGATCACCCCAACAAATATTCAATCTGAACATAGATACATTCTTTTGTATCTATTTAGGTGTTAACTTTAATATAAATTGATTTGATTGATTCATTTACTGTTAGTCATTGTATTCATTCAATATGAGTCGGAAAACTAACTTCAAACTCATCTTTGAAAAGATTACATCTTAAAGATAAATTTAGCTATAGAAGTTTTATAATTTAAATAAATTACTTCAAGACTACTAAAGTAGTTATGGTAACCATCAAAGTTACATACTGTTTAAAATTTAAGAATGAGCGCTACTTTTTAAGGTTCCCATTTCATAACTTATTGTATTAGGACGAGTTGTTCACATAGTTTGAAAATTACATTTTGGTGAATAATATTCTCACTATGGTGGATTTTTAAAGTGAGAATCATTTAAAACCAGTATCATTCATTGTTATCACAAATAATCAAGTACAGAAGAAGCGCTGAATCATAGACTCAGGCTACTTGGGAATAACTAAAATATTTGATTTATAGAATCTTATCAGTATTGGAGATTAAACAACATAGAATAGATTACTGCAAAAAAAAGACTTCAGTTCACTCGAAGATTGTTCACAGATCGAGCACATATGAAGATCGGAAACAAGTGTTACAAATGTTAATACGTTAAGATTATGATGATAAATAACCTGAATATTACAAATTTATGAAAATTACTAGGAGTACTACACAGCAACAGGTATGATGGATGGAAATTGATAGAAAATAAGAGTGATTACTGGATAATATTAAGTAGAACAACATAACACACAAAAATTATCGGATAGGAAAAAACGAAGGTAAGATGAGTAAAAAAGGTTAAAAGTAATAATTGCTGAGTTGAAGTCACTAACATTCATCATTTTTAGCAATGAATCAAACTGTTTAAAAGTGTCGAATTTCTTCTCAGTTAACAAATAGGATTGGGAGATAATTATTTTAATCTCTGAATTGTAAGTTTACTTCAAATTCCATTACTAGTGTTTATGTGAAAAATTCATTTCATAAACGAGTATTTTAAGGGAACTACAAATAGGGTAAACAAATTTAATCGAATATGAGATCACCGTTTTACACGTTGATCTCTTCAATCGTTTGAGATGCTTAGTTATTTTTTTTCAAAACTTCGAGCTTATTTTAGTTCGATATACGAATTAAAACAAAGTGGACTGGAAATAACTTAGACGGTTTCAAGAGATGAGGATTCGCTTTTGAAACTGTAACGCAATGGCTACTGAGTTTTCCTTGGTTTTTGATATCTCACCAAATAATTCTAAAAATATAAATGATACTAATAATACACTATACTGTGTCCAGTAATACATATGGCATGGAACCATTTTCTTCCAACTTGTCTCCAGGATTAAAAACTAAGAGTTGGATGTCTAGAAAATTAGTGAGTGTAGCCTAAATAGTGAATGTAATCATTTCAGATAGAATAAATGACAACTGGATAAAATATTTATAAATCCTTTACCCGTTACAATTATTTTTGCCTATCAATCTGTTTCGTTTTTGTAGATATTGAAGAAGGATTTTTACCTTGGCTCATGGAACAAATCGATGAAGAACTTGAATTATGGAATGATGCTTGTCTATTATTAGATGGAATGATTAGAGAAGTAAGTTTTATGATCTTAAGCTCTTCCTTATAAATTGATTTACTCAAATGTTTCCATTTGGTTTATAGCAGAAATTTATCCTCCTCATTGGAAAATGAGTCTGTGCTAGAAGGCCCCCTTGATAAAAATATACACAAATAGAATTACTAAACGTTTTTTTGAACTGATACTGAGTTAGGAAACACGAAGCACTGGATCTCTTCTTTACTCTAATTCATTAACTCCCTGGAAGTGCCCACCAACGAAATTCAAGCTATCTGGTAATAATGTACTATAGAGTTACTAATTAGGAATATAACAACCCACACAATTTCAGAAAGTCTACAGTAAATTTTCATATAACTTACATTATCATATCGATTAATTATTACTTAGGTTGTTCAGGAAAGACACCATGAATATCGGCAATTAGAACTAATGGCCGCTGAAATGGCGTTAATGCAAGAAGCAGGTGCTGCTTTAACAGGTCAATCAGACCAACCAGAACCAAGTGATGAGCTTACCGAAAATAGCAAAATTGAAAATATTATTGAATCTTCTTTTGATAAAGAACCAGGAGAAGAAGACGACGAAGAAGAACAAACTGAAAAGGATGACCGAAATGATGAAGGTGAAATACAGGCGGAAGGGGAGAAAGATGAACCGAATAGCGAAGTGAGAGTTTGTTGAATTAGTCTAATCTAATGTTTATGCATTCTTTATAGTGAAAGTTTTGTAACCAAATTAGTCGCAACGCTTAAAGGCATAAATTTTGATACTACTACTACTTACTACATTATTTGATATGACTGATTCACGTAACGTGTTGTAATTTATGGAGTAAATTATACTAAGAGTGACAGCTAATCTTTAAGCAATTATTCATTATTATATATAATTTAGGCTATCACATATGTTTTACAGAAGATAAGGTAACAATAAGTGATACTCTCGTACTTTGCAAATTCAAAGTCATAAATTGCTCAACATCCATCAATAAATGGTATGACAGACAACCTAGGGCAACTTATAACATTGGATAAAAAAGTGACGAGTAAAACAAACATAATGCTTGCCACTACTTTGATGCTTATTTATATTGAAATAATGGCTATGTAATATCAACAAGAATCATTATACTGGAAGGTATAGTAACACGAACCAATAAAGCTTTAACAGGCCGAGCAAACCAAAATTTTACATTACGTATCATGGGCGTACCTTAGCAAGTAAGATTACTCCCCTCGCCAGGTTAATCCCAAATATGTCTCTGTATAAGTCAGTTCATTTACCTATAAATATTCGTGTTATCAATAATTTCACAAGTCCTCTAGGGACACAATCTGCGATGTATTCTTGTCTTTTCAATCTATATAGCTGGGCTAACCAAGCAATAGGAGTATGTTTGGTGGTTGAACCGAATCGCAGGTGCGGACTCCTATGTTTTCAGTGAATTCTAGCTTATTTTAATTACAAAGCCCTCAAACAATTATTATTTGACTGTTTAGTTACATACATCTAACTCTTCCTTTACACCCTACTGAAACTTGTAATGAAGATGAAGTAAATTTGTCATTTCGACTTCGAATTTTTCACCAGTTTACACTACGAACCCTATTTTAGGAGTTAATTGAGTAAATGTTGTTAGCTCTAATATTAATATACTATGGTTAAGTATTCAGTGCTAGTAAATGACGAAAACTATTAGTTAGGTTCATTGCATTATCAGTTTGGGTTAGAACTATCCTACTGTTAGTACTTTGACTGAATTTCGATTAGTCATAGTCGGCATATCGCGTACACTACCCCAGTATAATTCTTTTGTGGCAACTTTTATAAACTAGATGGCTTGTGGTCGGCAGTGGAATTTGGGAAGCCATATAGCACTAGTTGGGACTCTTCAACTGTATCCCATTGTTAGTGACTATTTTGACGGAGGAAATCAGTGAATAAGACACTGGGTACACATCAAGAGTGGAATACACACATCCAACCGATGAGTTGCAATTAGGACGAAACATGTGAATTGAATCCCACTATTATCTACAATTTGTCTGGCCTATATTAGTTAAGCTACTGAGAAACTATAAGGATCTATATAATACTCATCCCATTGCAAAACTAATTGACATAGAAACAACAATTACAGTAGAATAATAAAAGATTGACGGATTTCATGGGTTATTGTCAACTACTTACAAGCCAATATAATTCTAGCAAAACAAGAGACCTATTATTTGGTTTCCCATGAGATAAAACAAATGTGATAGTTTTTAGTAACTGTGCATACCAACAGCTGAATATTCCAGAAGTCTGAAAAAGTATACGTGATACTACTAATTTATAAAGTACAGGCTCATTTACTTGGCTTTGAGTCATACTGTTTGTATGAGGGTTACTAATAACAACTTGTTCACTCCAAATTGAAGCACGTGGAACACTGTTTGAATCTACAATCGAGAAACCACTACTTCACCAGAAGCACATGAGAACGTAGTGACTCACATAATTAAAAATGGGAAGCACTATGGTAAGAAAAATATATTTCAACATATACCTCAAAGGAAGGGGTATTAAATAAAGCACAACCATGGTAATTTAAGATTGATGACACTGTACTATTGTATACACATTAAGATTTTCCACATTTATACTCAATTTTCCATTTAGATGAACGATCAGAATGGTGATGAAATAGATGAAGAATAATGTCACGTTAACAATTGGAATATTTGGTTACACTGAATAAATGGAATCTACGGAATGTGATTGCTTATTTTACCTTACAGAAACTATATGTACAAATATCAAATATTTATTTACTTAATGAAATACAATAGAATGAGCGAAAATAATTAGTCTTTCTGTTTAGTTTTATTATTCTAGCCCATAAATTTTACTTTTATGAATAATTGCTGAATGAATATCAAGATAAATGCAAAAGTAGTGCGAAAACCAAAAATAAAACTGATTGTTTAATTCCCTGGTACGGCCGAGAGTGGGGAGAGTCCGCTCTCCCTCTCAAAATACTCTCACACGGCCACGCGTATACAGCCTCTGCCAGGGAAGTCCTACTCATTGCCTTCTCGTGGCGGGGGTGTTGTTTACGAAAATGAGAGGCCGAAAAGCGAATATCCGGCGCTTTAACCGGATCTCAAACCGATGGTGCATATGGGCTATTATTATTATTATTTACCACACTATTCACCCTCTTTTATACTTATACAGCGGCTCGTCTTTGGTGGAAATTCGACTCTATCTAAACGTTCTCGAGTCACTGTCCGGTTGAAAATTGTATGTTACCACCGAATACGAGGACTGAAGCAGTTTTTCTGAAACCACGTGCACCATTCAAACTGGCTGCCTTCAACGTTCGCACACTTATGCAGGTCGGACAACAGATAGGGCTGGCTATGTCTTTGGAAAGTCGTAATATCGATGTCCGCTGTCTATCCGAGACCCGTATTCAAGACTCTGGCGAAGTACTACAAATTCGTTCTCCATCTGTCGCTTCGAAAAGCTTGTTTTACGTGCGCTTATCCGGGGACCCTGTAGCATCTTCGTCTGGTCTTGCTGGCGTTGGTGTCGCACTAAGCGCTAGAGCTGAGGCAGCACTAGTCGATTGGATCCCCATTAACAGTCGGTTATGTGCTGTTAGATTAGAAAGTTCCATCAAAGTGAGAAGAAATCGGCGTGAGAAACGATGTCTTTTCGTCATCTCCGCCTATGCCCCGACAGATTGCAGCCCGGATGCAATCAAGGATGAGTTTTACCACCAGTTATCTGTTCTTCTCCAGAAAGTGCGTTCGACAGATATTGTAGTACTAGCCGGAGACTTAGATGCTCAGGTCGGGCGTCTAGGCACAGAAGAGAGTCGTTTAGGTGGCCGATGTGGACTCGTTGGTCGCAGGTCAGATAACGGGGGCCGTCCACTGCAACTCTGCACAGACCACAACCTGTTTCCGGCTAGGACTAACTTTCGGCACAGTCATCGCCGATGTGCCACCTGGCGTCCTCCCTCTGTATCTCAAGCCTGGACTCAGATTGATCACATCGCGATCAGCTACCACTGGAGTGGTTGTGTACAAGACTGCCGCTCCTTTTGGAGTACCTATCTGGACTCTTGACCATGCTTTGGTCTGCGCCAATCTTACCTTACTTTTCAGTGGACAACGAAGTGACCGCCACCAAAAGATTGATGTTAGCAAGCTGGTTGCAACTTCTGTTGCAAATAAGTATCGAACCGAGCTAGCCTCTAGGCTAGCTACCACTCCACCGAAAAGTATAGATGAGCATTGGTTGCAATTGCATGACGCCATGAAAATGGCGGGATCAGTCAGTTGTGGGTTTGCGAAACGTCCCGCTTTTAAGCACTGGGTTTCTTCTGGTTCCTTACAACTCATTGAAGCCCGTCGGTCTACTCCGGGTGACCGTGAGTTTGACCATAAACGAAGGATGTTACGTAAGGAAACTGGGCAAAGCTTGCGTAAGGACCGAGAAGCCTGGTGGTCGGAGCGTGCTAATGAGTTGGAAGCAGCAGCGGCATCTGGTAATCACCGGAAGCTCTTCCAACTCACCCGAGCCACTGGCAGCAAGAAGTCCGGTGTGAGCGAAACAATCTGCGAGGATGATGGGATGCCAATCACTAACATACATCGACATCTTGGACGATGGGCAGAGTTTTTCGAAGGGCAGTTCAACTGGCCTGCTGCTCCGGCAACATCGGTCAGACTGTCCTGCCCTCCATGGCCGGTGACAACTGATCCACCAAATGAGGCGGAAGTCCGCAAGGAACTCCAACTCTTCAAGCTTTACAAATCACCCGGCCCAGATGACTTACCTCCGGCTCTTTTTAAAGATGGTGGCGACTTTTTGACTAAGGAACTGACGACGTTGTTTACAAAGGTTTGGGAGCTAGAGAGTGTACCAACGTCATGGAATGAGTCGATAGTTGTCCCTATCTTTAAAAAGGGTTCACGTCGTTCCTGTAACAACTATCGGGGGATAAGTCTACTTCCGATTGCGTTCAAGCTATTGGCTTCCGTCATACTTCGTAGGTTGTTCAAAACCCGAGAAAGATTGACTCGCGAGGAGCAGGCTGGGTTTCGTTCTGGTCGAGGATGTATTGCTCATATCTTCACCCTCCGCCAACTGTTAGAACACCGCCATACTTATCAAAGGCCAACAATCGTAGTGCTTCTTGACATCAGGGCTGCCTTCGATTCGTTGGATAGGACTGTTCTCTGGGATTCTCTACTGCGGAAGGGTGTGCCTAAGTTTATTAGCATCCTAAAAGCCCTATATACAAACACCTCAGGCAGAGTGAGGGCATACAACCACCTCTCTCCACTGTTCCATTCGAGCAGTGGGGTTAGACAGGGTTGCCCAATCTCACAATTCCTCTTCAACTTTGCCATCGACGACATTCTGGAATCAGCTCTGATGGATGCAAGTAATGGTGGTGTGGATCTGTTGCCTGGAGAAAGACTTCTCGACCTTGAGTATGCGGACGATATTGTCTTACTGTGCGATAATGGCCAAGGCATGCAATCCGCACTTAATCAGTTGGCAATCAGTGTCCGTAGGTACGGTATGTGCTTTGCACCTTCGAAGTGCAAAGTACTTCTACAAGACTGGCAGGATTCCAATCCTGTACTCACCCTCGATGGTGCGCAGATAGAAGTAGTCGAGAAATTCGTATATCTAGGTAGCTGCATAAGTGCTGGTGGTGGCGTGAGTGATGAGATCAATGCACGTATAGTGAAAGCCAGAGCGGCTTATGCCAATCTGGGCCATCTTTGGCGCCTTCGTGATGTTAGTCTGGCTGTAAAACATCGGATCTACAACGCGTCGGTGAGAGCAGTTTTGCTCTATGCTTGTGAAACCTGGCCTCTCCAAGTTGAGAATGTTAGACGACTCTCTGTGTCCGATCATCGCTGTCTCCGAAGGATTGCTGACATCCAGTGGCAACACCATGTTAGTAATGTAGAGGTTCGGCGTCGTGTGTTCGGGCACAGAGACGATAACGCAGTTGGTGTCACCATCTTGAAACATCGACTTCGGTGGCTTGGACATGTTCTCCGAATGTCGTCCCAGAGAATTCCACGTCTTGCATTATTTGCGGACGCTGGGACTGGTTGGAAAAAGCGGAGAGGTGGTCAGTGTATGACGTGGTGTCGGGATATGAAAGAAAGTTGCAAAGGGCCGGCTTTTGTTGACCCTTCACGACTCCCTGGCTGGGTTCCGAGAGATGGTGTAACACAGTGGCTAGAGACGTTATCAGATATGGCTGAGAATAGAAGCCAGTGGCGATTCTGCTGTAACCTTCTTTTACTTTCTTCATGAAAAGTGGTTGTGTCTTCCTTAACTGAAAGATTTCTTCTGATTGTACCTTTCCGTTCCCTCATTATTACTACACTACCTTACACCAATTTCTTCGTTATTGTTCTATTTTTTTCTTTCTCTTCGAATTCTCATTGTTTTGTGTGGCGCATATATATTGGCGCTCTCTTGTCCCAATATTTATGTGTTCAAATAAATAATAACCTATATCAAGATGATCTGCTAATATTCAATATTTGAACAATGCTGAACTCGAGACAACAATTCTAGGTTATAGGTATACCTAACTGATAAGGCATGAATGAGTATAAACAGAAATTCTGTATCCCCTTATTAGCCATAAACAAATGTGACTGATAGGTCAAACACTCTAATATATTTTTCCTGTTATCTTGAATGATCAGTTTACAGAACACTTGTAGTTGGCAGTGCACGTTGTCAGTGCACAGGGATTATGTATATTCCCTCCTGGCTGAGCTCACCTACTTAGGGATCAAGTCACTCTATATAATTACTGCCCTTAAATGTCCTTGTACGGCTGAGAGTGAGGAGAACCCTCTTTCACTCTCGAAATGTCCTCATATGGCCATGTGTATATAGCCACTATCAGGGAAGTCTTAATCACTTCCTTCTCTAAGCGGAGCTGCTGTTTACGTAATTTCGGGGACGAAAAGCGAAAATCCGCCGCTTCATCCATGTTGGTGGGTACGGAGAATCCACTCAAAGTTGTTGGAAAACCCTGATTTAAAACCAGTATCGCCCATGGGCTCCAGAATCCTGAGGGAACAAATGGAGTATGAACCTACTTTCGGTCACCAACTACCATGGGACCAAATCTCCGAACGTCGCTTCACTGCCTTGTGGATTTCAGGTCGTTGTCCCCGAAGAAAAACACTTGTCTCGGTTTGGGCAACTGAACAATATCCAAGTCCACACAACTATTTTATGTTGCACATAAATATTTTGGTGTCTTTTTGTACCAACGATTACGTGTTTAAATAAATAAACTACAATAACTACATTTAAAGAGGTATTTTGGATGGAGCTGGATAGTTTCGGAAAAACTAACCCAATTATTGCTTTCTAGGAGTGGTACTGTCTTTACTTTTCGGACTTTTGTAGGTTCGTTTGACAAAACACTTCACATGAAATTCTTTAAGGGACTTCTTCGTTTTCGAACTTAATGCTGCACCTCAACCTGTACTTAACCCACTCGAGTTATTAAAATATAAATGGTTTATTCTTTAGATAATGTGGTGTGTAACCAAAGAGTATCATTTTGGAGGAAATCGTTAGAATTATTAGTAGAAATACTTCAAAATAGCTCAAAGAAGAAATACATCACAGTATCTCAAAAAAGCTTTTTAAAAATTCATAAAAACTGTACAAGATGATAGGTGTATCAGTTATTTACAGTTATCCTTTTCCTGTCTCAATCACTATCACTATGGTCTGAATAAACCATTCCAGGTAATGGTTGACACGGCTGAGTATTATCATTATTATCATTACTGGTACATGACACCTGTTGATTAACATTACTATCTTTTGATTTATCATTTGTTAACGAATTATTCGTTGAGGAATTTGAAACATTTATGTTATTCATGGTCAATGCTTTAGAATCACCATCAAGCTTTGGAATTTTAGTTTCTGATACTGACTTCTTTTGCACCCGTAAAACACCTTGAAGTTGTCGCTTTAGATAAGATTTCCCAATCTATGACAAAAAAAAATCATGAATATTAGAGGACTATGTATTGTAACGAACAGTCAAGAAAATAGTAACTAAATAATAGATACAGGTATATATGACGATTTTTCTTGTTGTTACGCGATCCCAAGTCAGGGAAACTAGCTTCCTATACTTCATTGTGACCACAGGGTATGAGTAAAGTATGATCTAGTGCTAAAGACCAGCGTACAATCAAACATTTGGCGATATATGGTTAGTTTAAAGGGAAGCAAATGAGGGTTGCACAGTTTCGTAAGCATAAGTAAACCAGTATATTTCAAGATACATTTTACTTCAAACTGTATGTGATAAAAGTATAAGCACATATACGGCTAAGTGACATTCGAGCTAAAAAGGTTTAGCAAGTGATAGATAACAAGTTAAGACGAGCTGATTGGACTCATTAATCAATAGTACGTTTGTACGTCGACGACAAAGTTGAACAAGAATGGAGAGAGTGGGCAGCCCTGACGAACACCACTTGAGGTAATCAATTCTGATGACAGTTCGCCATAAGCTCTCAATCTACCAGTTGTGTTCGAGTAGAGAGCCTTTACAAGGTTAATGTACTTCTTTGGTACTCCTTTCAATGACAAACACTGCCATAGAACCTTACGATCAACAGAGTCGAATGCCGCATTAAGGTCGAGAAATACTACGATTGTGGGACGTCTGAATGTGTGTCTGTGTTCTAGAACCTGACGTAGTGTGAATATCTGATCTATACAACCACGTTCAGGTCGAAAACCAGCCTGATTTTCTCTAGTCTGATCATCACGAGCTTTGGTTAGGCGTCGAAGTATTATTGAAGCTAATATTTTAGACACTATATTTGTCAAACTGATTCTTCTGTGGTTGTCACAAGAGGACTTTTGTCCTTTCTTATAGACTGGCACAATCAGTGATTGAGACCAGTCAGATGGGATTACGTCCAATTCCCACATATTCACCATTCGTCAGGTTCTAGGACACAGGCAGACTTAGTGGCGTCTGGAAGTGGTGATCTTTCTTGACTTAAGGGCAGAATTTGACTCCGTAGACCACAAGATTCTGTGGCAGTGTCTGTCATTGAAAAGCGTACCCCAGAGATTATGGTGAACTGTCATCTGTTTTTACAACCCCAATTGGTGTCCGTCAAGGCTGTCCACTTTCCCCATTTCTGTTTAACTTCATCACAGACCTATTGATGGAAATAGCATTCTCGTCGACTGAATTCTCGGGTATTGATCTCCTTCCAGGAGGTTCACTTAAAGACTTAGAATACGAAGATGACATAGTCCTGTTTGGTGAAGATGCTGATAAAATACAGAGTCTTCTGGTAGCACTAAGAAACAATGCCAGAATGTTTGGAATGCGCTTCTCTCCCTTGAAATGCAAGTTGTTGCTTCAGGATTGGTCTGCTTCACTTATCTTGGAAGTCTGATCAGCCCTAATGGGTTGGTGTCTGACGAAATCTCAGCACGGATTCGAAAAGCTCGTTTGGCTTTTGCCAACTTACGTCACTTATGGCGAAGGCGAGATATCCGTCTATCAATGAAAGGACGAGTATATTGCGCGGCAGTCCGTTCTGTTTTAATTTACGGCAGCGAAACATGGCCATTAAGAGTAGACGACACTCGTAAGCTACTAGTATTTGACCGCAGATGCCTTAAAAATATTGCTGGCGTCTGTTGGGATCAACGGGTAAGTAATAGTGAGGTTAGACGCAGGGTATTAGGAAATGATGGTAAATCAGTTGATGAGGTTGTAAATCTTCATCGACTGAGATGGTTGTGCCACGTAGTACGTATGCCTGAACACCGATTACCACGACGTGCAATGCTAACCGATGTTGAACATGGTTGGAAGAAATTTAGGGGCAGCCAAACCAAAACGTGGCATCAGTTTTTGAAGTCACTAACTTCTAGTCCTAGCAATGTTGATAGATGAAGACTACTTGGTTGGGGTCCGCGTGACTATCGTAACCCATGTTTTGAGACTGTGAGTGACATGGCTCAGAATCGATCACAGTAGAGTAGGTGTATACACTCTCTGTTTTCCCCTAAACTAAGAGTTTAAAATCGCTTCATAACTTTCTTTCTGCGTACTAATTCTTTCATCTTGTACTATATCCTTATTGCGATCTTTCTTTTATATACTACCACCTCTGAATTAACTACTTTTATGAATTCGGTGTTCATCTTGTTGTGTTAATGAGGTAGGGCAACTTGGACCGATGCATATATGTGCCTGTTCCTATGTTGTAGCTGACTGACTGACTGATAAAGTCTCTACTGATTTGTGATGTACCGAGGTGAAGACTGTCCAGTAGTGTCGCCGGCAATAACCGTAATTTATGGTTGGAAACCCTACCTGACACGGCCTTGGGTCGGTCAGAGCGAAGCCGATATATTTGTTGGTTATTTTACTTTGGATTATTAATATTGTAGTCTGAGTCTGATATACACTTCAGGTAACCTTAGAAAGTAAAACCCACGATGTTAACATGCACTTAACACTTTTCTGACCATACCATTCTCATTACCATAATTACTGCACATTTAGGTCGCACATTCTGAAAGTTATAAACAATTCCCGTGGTACAAACCATTCTTTAAACTCTAAAACGAACTTTGAACATTCGGGTTTAAAATTATCCCATCTACATACGACCACTAACAAACCTGAATAATAAATGGATAGTTATCAAAAGAGAGAATCTCTGGCCAACTAACTGGATATTTATTGAATGGTTACAACCATAATTTATATACATATTATTGAAGCAAGACAGTATGACTATAAATTGATTGTAAGATAATTATGCAATGATGTAAATGAAGATTACAAAGCAACTAGTGAGACTGTACACTTGCACATAATGTCCCTTACACAGTTTTCTTAGAGTTAAGAGAAAAATCAATTTTGATCCCTAATGTTGACTAGAAATTTAGTTTAAAAAATATCAAGAAACATGGCGAGAAGTAACTAAAGTTCGAATGTATGACAAACTCCCATAAAGTTTAATTTTAATCCATTTGATTATTAACGAAGGAACTGTGACATAGCATTATTACTGGTGTGAAAAGATGTGTCTGGTAAAAAAAAATCGAACCCAAACCATATCAGTTTGTGCACTTACGACGTTAAAAAAGTATAATTAATATCCCTTTATCAAATGAGGATTAGAAAAAAATTGTCTAAACTACGTGTTGGTGTTACGCTAGTTGAACAATCAGAAAATTATTTAGGGAACAGCAAGAACAACGACAAACGTAAAGTTGACATTTTTAATACACAGTAAGTTGCGCAACAAAAGACATCCGTTCTAGCACTAACTCCAAGTAGCCAGCACTTACAGCAGTCCTGATATTTTCTCGTTACCACTTACAACGTAAATTGACTAGATCTAGCGAAAAATAAGATTCGGAGACGAAACGGAAGGATTATGAAACTTGGGAAAAAAAACTTTTGTACATCATTAAAATATATTCTACTCACTTCTACTGGTTCCTTTCTATTGACTTTCATAAGATCTTTCAAAGCTAGAAAAAATAAACAATTAGATATGACATCATGAACCTGGTATTCTGATCGGCTTAGAGGAATTTTCACCTCCAAACTCCAATGGTAATAAGTGGACTTGCTCGGATTTTGAAGCAAGTAATTCCCTTTGGAAATAAAATTAGACGGCAAGAAAGTGGTCTACTTTATTAGTGCATCGTCTGCTTCTTTTTCAGCCTCCTTGACAGCTTCTTCTTCTCGCCACATTTGCCTCAAAAGAACATGATCTGCTTCCATGGTGGCTTGACGTTGATTTAACTGTTTCAAGTCTTCGATTACTTCGACCATTTCCATCTCTTGTTTGCTTTGATCAGTTCTCTTTTCCAGTAATTTCATTGGGTTGTTAGCAAGTTCCTCTTCCTCTTCAGCTTGACGTTTAGCTTCCAGTTCTTCAGCCGTTTTTAATGCTTCGAAGTTTCTTTTAGCTCCACTTTCTAGGACGTAATCTCCGCTTTCTAAATCAGTCTATGAACAACAGTTGACGTAGAAAATGAAACTCAGAGAGCTTACACGCCAGATAATCTCAGCACAGCACAAAGGACATCGGATGTAAAACCGATAATGTCTTAGGCCCAAGTAATCGACATTTTCTGCAGTTTCCATTCGCGAATTGAATTTTTTAGCTTTGTATATATAACCATTGCACGTATTGCACCTGATGCTAGTGATATTACAGTAAACAAAGTTACCTCATGTTAAATGGAGCCATTGTTCTGATATTAAACTGTTTACGTCGGTCGCCTCTTCTAAGACGAGGTATTTTTGAAGGATCATAGTCTGGAGGGAAATATTTCTATAATTTATAGTCACCAATGTAATCTTAACTAACTTACATTTAGGACTTTGCGTTCGGTCATTATTAAAACTCAACGAGGAGAAAAGTACCTGCAGAGAAACAATACAAATATTATATGTAAAAATAATATTTGAAATAATCTCAGCGATTGAAATTTAAATAATCCCAACGTTTCGTCCAGCTAACCTGTCTGGACTTCTTCAGGGTAATAATCAATTTTGTGATATGTACTGGTTTTAAAAATTACAATGAATACGTGCAGCGAATATACTGCATTTCAAGTTGTGTGCATTTACTACGACATGAATTGACTACAGTATTGAACTTTAGAAGATGGAAAAACTACAGAAAACTAAGTCAGTCTTTAGTAATAAGGATAGGAAGTCTATCGACCTATATTAATCCTTGCAGTTTGTAATACTGTGGAGGTTTAATCTCGTTTCGACTATATCAACAGAAGGTGCTGATATTACGTGTTCCGGTAGAGCATTCCAGTAATTCACTACTCGGTGTGAGCCCCATTTACCCTTATCCTTTGTCTCCTGTCATGGAGAAAGTTACTTATCCAATATACGACTGTATAATGGATTCCAAAACGTTCCAGTTTGAATTTAAGACCAGAATGGGAGACCTTATCGAAGGTCTTACTTAGATCTATGAAGATTATATCCACAGGAATATTTCGATCTTTTTGCAGCAGCCCAAACTTTTCTGTTGCAATGAGAAGATTTGTCAAGCATGATAGGCCTCTCCGAAAACCATGTTGTTCCCTGGAGAAAAAATTATGCCCTTCAATATAGTTTATAACAGATATCCGAATGATTTTTCCCACCAGTTTTACAACTCCACTAGTTAAGCTAACGGGCCTATAGTTACTAACTAAATCCCTACTCCCAGCCTAATACACCGGACTTATCATAGCGTTTTTCCAGTCTCTGAGCAGTCTGGACTGCCTCCGAGACATGTCGGACTGTATCGCTAACGGTTCAGCAATTACATCTGATATGGCTTTCATAATCCTATGATGAACATCATCGGGACCACTAGACTTATCAGGTTTGAGATGCTAAATTAGCCTTGACTACAGGGTTCATCAGCGAGCCGCCACGATCACAATGAATCGTTGTTCGTTGCTCATTACTGATAGAAAACACTTTACTGAAATATTCCGATAGAGCTTCAGCTTTTTCGGTATCACTTTCTGCCAAGAGTAACGGATTTTCTTGTATCAAAAGTGATGGAATTCCATAGCTTCTCTGAGTTCGCCTTTTTATACACGAGAATAACCGTTTCGGAATATATCTAGAATCCTTAACCAATTGTTTCTCATAGGATCGTCTAGTCTTACTTATTAACGCTTTACAGGCATTCCTAATTTTACAATAACTGGATCTGTATTGTTCTAAGCCAGTAGAGATGAACATATTCCAGTGCCTCTTCCTTTTTCTAAGAAGTTTCCTGACTGCTTTATTTATCCATAGTGGACTGTTATTCGGTCTTCGCGGTACCAGGTATGGTGTGAACGAGGACGTAACCAAACTAAACTTACCTTTAAATACAGACCATGCTTCTTCAACTGATAAGCTAGTATCTACAAACCAATGTCTTAGCAGCGCATTCCTGAATGGCTGATATGTTAGCTTTCCATACATTTGGGAGGGGTGTAACCTGATCGTATAATATATCCCTAGTTCTAAACTTGAATGACAAAACAGCGTGATCGCTGCTCACTAACGGTGGAAGAATATTTAGGTCGACAATATCCTCAGTCTCATGAGTGATTACCAAGTCCAACAGAGAAGAACCTTGGTTAGCACCAAAACGTGTAGGTTTGGATAAATGCTGCACTAATGCATGCTCCATTATTGCTATCAGGAACATACTATCAAAGGAGTTTATAGATCCTTCCCTGGTCATCTCAGTCCAACTAATATCAGGTGCATTAAAGTCTCCTATTATCAAGCATCTGGTATTTGCACTCCAAAGCTGAATGTGCTCTAAAATAAAGTCATCATCTAGGCAGACTGGGCTGCGATAGATAACACCGAGCATAAATGTACTACATCCGGTAGCCAATTTACAGCTAATGACCAAAAGTACCGCTATCATGGGATTCGCTAACAGAGGAGCGGATATTCATATTATAACAGGACGCCACCTCCTTTTCTACACCCATGTCTATCACTCCTTAGGTAATGGTATCCGGATAATTCTGAAGTAATGTCTAAGTCATGGACTAACCAAGTTTCTGTCACTGCTACAATGAGTGGCTTTAATCTGTCCATTAATGCTTCTAGTTCATAGAACTTATTTCTTAGAAAACGAGCGTTGGTTAAAACGAAAAAACAATAAACGAAAGATATTCTACAACTAAACAGAGGCAAACAAGCCTTCAGTATACAATACATCTACATCTTATTTCGTCATTTGACGCACAACACAAAAGTGAATGCCATGTAGCATTCTGGAGCAAGTGTCAGATCTATTTGAGTAGAGCTATTAAAGTCACATAAACTCCCTCCTTATAATACAATACGACCAGCTTACCACCTGTTTTATTACGTTATAAAATCTTTATACTTACTTTAATTATAACGTTTAGATACTTTTCCAATCTCCCGATTTCGGGGAAGCGGCCATAGTAAACTTTGGGGAAATAGCACAAAAACCCCAGAATTTCCCCAGAATCTCATTACACTTTGGGGAAGTGTGTCTATATTTATTAATAATACTAAGGAATTTTAGTATTTTCATTTGTTATAACAACGTTATAACGTTTCCTTCCACGCTTTGGGATGGAAAGATCAACTTAACGCAAACGTGAGCACCAGCATAAGAAGGGGTTCATGCTTATAAATTGTAAGGGGAATGCCTGAAACCTATGGATCGATAACACATAAAGTATAATACATTGCTGTGTCCTAAAGACGACTTTTCACAGTTAACATCAATGAATACTCTCTGGTAAAAGTAGTTAAGCAAAACTGGAATACCAAATTGAGATAGAACGCACTCTTCTGTTTTTTTTTACTATCACGATGATACCATGAAGTTATGGACCTATGCCGAAACCTGACCTATTTACGCATTTGCCAAGGTCACTTTTTATACCAACCTATCTTAGCGAAATCCAACATCCAATATTTAGCCATGAGCTCAAGTAAGCAAATATTTCTGGATGGAACAGAAGAAGCTTTTGCCTAACGGGTTTCCGTATATAGTGGCAATGGAACACCAATGTTGACATCCCGGAACCCAGGTATATTTAACAATGAAAATATGAATACTGGTAAATTGTAGTGATATACTGTCCTGGGTCCTGAAGAATATGTTAAGTTACCTCTTAAAATAATGCTGTAAAGACACAAAGACTAGCCCATTCGTCGGTAAATTCCGGACGTTAGCTACTCCTAGAGAGTAAGTGATGTGACTATAGTCCACACTACTATATTGTTTTCAATTTCTGAATGTTAGCCATAGATTTTGTGCTGAAACTGAACTTGAGTAGGTATTAAAAGGATGCTCGAGAGTGTTCATGGTGCAAAAATTCACTAGAAAGCTACCTATGTGATGCCTATACTCCAAAGATAAAATATTCAATTATTCGTAGCGCTTTTCCTGAGGTTTGTGTTTGAAATTCCTAAGTGGTTTCATGTGTTGATCACCAACGTAGATAATCTGTGCCGGATGATTGGGGGGCACTATAGACGGGCAAAAATCGTGTGACCAACCAGCTAGCACCAAAGTCACACACCATGGTTAATTCCTTTTCGTCGTATCCAGGTACTGTGGCTGCTTTGATGACGGTACGACACAAACAAAGTGATTACAGAAATATATTAGTTAGAGTAGGTACAAGGAGCAGTATGCGACAACCATCGCATGGGTCAGCACGTGGAGTGTAGTCAACTGATGCGTAATCGTTATCGTTAAACTTGTCGAGGATCGGTGGATTGTTCGATATATAGTGACACAAATGCCGGATAATTTACCTAGGACACAGTGACGTTCCACTAAACCTTCACATTCGAAAAGGACAAAACAGATAAAAATAGCCTGGACTTCAAAGACTAGAATGACTGTATGGTAAACTGGGGCAAAACAACAATTTACTGGAGTAAAACTCGGAAAGAAAAGTATTCTACCGAACATTAGGTTCAAGGTAAATTCTATGGGTGAAAAAAGATATTTTTGTTGCGTAAGAACACAGCAAAAGTCTGAGAAATGCAAATCACGTTAGCAAAGATGGCGCTATGATTAGTTCGTCTGGCCGAGCATTCTAGATGTGGTCAAATGTTGATAAGAGAAAACGAGAGCAGTTCTGTCTGTTCACTCTTTGATTTGCGATCTTTTTAGGTTTGCCTTGAAGAACAAGCTGATGATATTGTTACATTATGGTGGTGTTGAAGTTGCCTAACGTACTTAATATGTTGTATGCTGCTGTAGTTCAATGAGATTGATGCTAAATGTTGGAGTCTGTCCTCGTAAGATTTGTGCATTAAACCTATCAACCACTTGATTGCATGTCTGTGCACTTGGTCCAAAAGGTTTATGTCGCCTTTAGAGACTTACCTATTCACAAATAAGTATTTTAACAACCCATACTTCTAACAGACATTCGACATGTATCTTCAGATATACAAAACACGACCCCAATCAATATATTTAGCCGGGAACATTACACAACGAATCATGTCTACTGAACTACCCGCATTTTTGTGAGCGCCCAGGTCAGCTCTCGATTAGCTAAACCTGGCAAAAAACGAACTCAGTCATACGTCAGAGTTAACAGTGATCCGGCTGTCAAAGAACAGAAGAGCTTTTCTTCACATAGCTACAATCTTCATTCAACTGAGGATTGTCGGCGACTTAACAGGAAAACGAATCCTGATCGTTACCCTCTGTCACACATCCACACCCTGAAATCTAACTTGAATAATACAACCCTTTTGGCAAAAGTCAATCTAGTTAAAGCGCATATCCGAATTCACCTGCTGCAGATGGTATTGCAAGAACGACTATCCTCATTCATTTCAGGCTTTTCGAACTCGATTGAGAGGGTGTTCGTTGTTCGATTTGTACCACATCTGATTTGCAAGAATTAAATTTTCAAAGTTTCTGTAGTTCATAGCTATCAGGCGCGGAAACGTTTTGTTTGAGAGTTGTAGCACTCGAAGTAGCTTGGACGTGCTAATTATCGTTGTGGTGAAAATGCCTATGGAACTTGATGGTCAACTCTGTAGTATGCCGTGTCTTTGAGCTTCATAGTGGAAATCACCTACTAGCTCAGGTAAGCTTGAAACCAGCACGCTGGCTGTTTCTTGGGTTTTCGCTGATCTTCTAGCAGTATATATTGCGGCTTACGGTTTATCTTACCTAATTGAGACTTGAGAAGGAAATGTGGTGAGTCCAATCTTGCCTTCAATGGCAGAAGCCTATGATTTGCTTTACTTTGACCTGTAACCGGTGCAATTACATGGCTAGTGTGGTACTCCTTATCATTGTAGATCATCAACGTAGATGATCTATGTCGAAAATGATCGAAGGCCTACTCGAGTTGGACGTGAATGGTGTGACAAACTAGCTAACATCGAAGTCACACCTCGTGGTCAGCACCTTACGTGGACTACCCCACTGACGTATCAAGGTACCATAGATGCTTTGAAGACTGTACAACACAGAGAACGTTATTACAGAAATATATTAGTCAAAGTAGATACAAGCGAAAGTGAGACCACTGCCGCATGGGCCAGTCCATGGCATATGATTAACTGATGCGCGTTGGTTGCCCCTGACCTAGACGAGGATCGATGATTTGCTCGATATTCAGTGGCTCAATTGCCGGATGATTTGGCTAGGGCTTAGTGACATTTCTCTGGCCCTACATCATCGTTGGATTGTAATTCTCTCACCGTTTCTCATTAAAGGCTCACCTACATTCTAATAAGTCACTCTCAAACTGTGGAGCACCAAATAAAATCTGGCAGATTTGTCCAACATGATTTCTCCATCTTCAGCCTTTTACTAGTTATGTTTCAGTCATTTTCGTTACCAAGAAACGCACAGACTGTTCTTTACTGTTTACAGATGCTGGACTAATAGCACCAGTCGGTAATTTCACTGGAGAATAAGTTCAAGTTGAGGTTCCATAATCGCGTTTAGCCTGTGTATGACGGTTTGGACATTGAGGTTAATATTGACACGGTTACTTGTGACGAGATCTTGTAATCCTCTTTTATTAGTTCAGTTGGTGTACTTTCTCTACACTATGAGCGAACGTACCGGAACTCTGCATCGAGTATTTTAACATAAACCTATAGTATTGCATGGGTACCGCATTATCACAAAGACAGTGAATCCAGCCATCACATAAATTGCATTCAAATATAAATTCGCTGGTTTTCACAAGCACAAGCATGCGATACGATTATCGTTTAAGTACTAGTTCTTATCAGCAGCTAGCAAGTCGGGCAGTTTGAGACCTCACTTTCTGTCATTCACTTATTTTTACTAGTCCTATTAGGAGAAGGGACTTGAATGGAAGTAAGGTCTTAATTACGCAGTAATTATTTGATTCTACTGATTTGTGTTTTGAACATTAACCTTTTAATATTGTTTGGTCTTGAGATTGCTTTTAATCTTACTTCGAGAAATGGAGATTTACTACCGAAAACCGACATCCGTATTAGGACGACCAATCCCTAAAGTCCCCCCCGTATATGAAAAGTTATTACTAGTGGCAGTGTAGTTACTTAACATGCTACTCAACAGGCTAAAAAGAAAAATTTGAGACAATTTTAGGTGAAGTGTGCTTGGGAAATGTTTTGAGGGAGAACAATAATAATGAGAGGTGCAAATATGCTTCACGAGGATAAAAAAATTGGGACATGAAATTGGAATATGAACTTTGACCGTACTAGCAATCAATTTCGCGTGTAGCCAGTAATTAGTTCACGAGTCCTGCGTTTAGAAGTAAATGGACGTGTTTATGCAACAGTTGAAGCAACTATGGTGAGGGTGGCTGATAGAATAGATTGTATCAACAGAAAAATAGTTTTATTTTGTTATGAATGTGGTTGTAAGATTTGCCTACAAGCACAGTGAAGAGGTGGCTCGTATCCTTGGTGGTGTTGGATATTGGCATGACCTTTGTACGTCCTTAAGCCGCTATGTTCAGAAGATTTGCGAAGTTCGTCTGATTTGTGGTTTTTTAATCCTCTGGCTAAACACATCAGTAATGGACTCAGCAGATAACCCTTTTGCCTCACTTGTGAAAAATTCATCAGTCGGTAATTTGTTCCATAGGTTTTTAAGGGAATTTTTACTTAGGTCTGGGTCCAGCAATATTTGGTGCCTGTGAAACTGAGGTTACTAAAATCTTGGAGAACATACTGCTCATTACCCATGATAAAGGTTTGGAGTTATTCACATGTTTTACTTTCACAGATCTTGTTCTTGGTGAATCCGGTAGACCTAGTCATTTACTTTACATACAACCTTTCTCGTGTGGAAATGTTCAAATTTCCGGGAGCAGTTTGGATGAACTTATATTTGACCGCACCCAAATGAGGAAGTTCCACGATTATGATGTTGTCAGCCTTAAGACAGGTGCAGCCATGGATATCAATGACGTTTTGGCTTCTAATCCAATTAGTTATTTGGTTTCTTCTTATCGCCGCGCGTGTGCAATTAAACAAACAAACGCTGTAAGTACATGTTGAACTATGATTTGTTATGTTAGCTTTGCTTTGTTGTATCATTGGGATCTTAAATTTCCTCCTTCTACTCCGAGATTAACGATAAAAAGCTGTTGTTGAACTGTTGCTTTCTTGTTTCCGTTTGTTACTTATCAATGAGCAGTGTCATAAACTGACTGGTTTTCCCTATATAAACTTTGAATCAAGTTCAGCTTGCCTCTTCTCCGATTGTTTCAGTGCAGTGGATGAATTACTATTTGGGATCGATGCAGTATATTCCACTCTGTGTTAACTTTTTAGGAATTCGTTTAGTTTGAGTAATAATGATGCAAAACCGTACATTACTGTATCAGTACATTGTTGAAACTCCTCCTATCATTGTATTGTTGCAAGTAAGTTGGGAGATATAGATATCAGAAATCTAGGCATTTTGTTCGGTTTGTCCCTTGACCAACTAATTTTTAATTTTTTCCTGTTATGAGATCCACCTTTAGCATCACCTGTTCATTCATAGTTGTTTCGAATGATATATCGGGCTACTGGAAGTAGTGATAATTTATGTACTATGATATTATTAGGCTAGTTAGCAGACATTGAAATGCTTAATTACGTAAAGGTGCTCATATGAAATGATGGTCACCTTGTAAGCAATTGTCTTCTCTGCAATGTATACCACAGTTTTCAGAGACATTTATCATTTCTTCACTGCAGTCTGTCTAAACAAGTCAACAGAATTCCCTGTTACTATATATTATGAAGTTTGTTTTTAATTTTATAACTTTTCGTGCCAATAGCTATAGTATACGACTTCCTACTTTAATCTGTCGCTGTCAGCCTTAATATTAGTATAAACTTGCCTTATATCTTTATATGTCAGTACTGTCATCTATATTTTGTAATGTCAGCTTTCACAGATCGTTGAAGATTGTCGCAAAAGTATTGTAAGACAAATTGTACTTCTGTTGCTTGTTGATGCTGAGTCTGATAATCCGGAAAGCAGCACGAACCTATTTGATATAATTTATCAAGCTCTCTGCACAGGTATGTTAACTTGAGGTCACTTTTCGCATGTAAATTGTTAACCTTTTTAGTTTGGAGTTTTGCGCATAGTACACTTCATTCCTCTTATAAATTAACTTAGCACTTTTTATAGTTTTTTATTGTTTTGTCTAATGAATGTTTTCAACTTTTTAATTTTAATAAAAGATGACGGCGATCAAATTGTTTATATTCAAAAAATGTTTGACGAAGTTCTTAATCATCTGGAGTCGGAATCTCTATCGGATGTAAGTATAGAAGAATCTTGTCCTCAGTCTACATTAAACAGTTTACGACCGTTGGTCAATCGCCTTCTAATTCAGTTAAGAAATATTTATTATTCCTCAGTGCAGTCACCAACAGTAGTAAATAGCTTCCTAAATAAACAGTTAGTGGGTGCTAGGGAACGTGTCTTGTTCTGTCCTCAACGCCGTCCTCTGTTGATCATGACAATTTGGTTATCTAAGTATTCAGTCACTGCTCAGGTATGTCTATTTCAGGTTATTCGGTGTGTTCAATATTCTAATCATTATTATCAAATGATGCTTTTGTTTGGGATGTTCTTCTCGTTTTGTTACTGTTCTAGTCAGTGGTCGGTTGTATTTTTCTATAATGAAGGTGATTCCTAGACGTCTATTCGGCCCCAAATGCACTGGTACGGCCGAGTGTAGGGAGAGTCCACTCTCCTTTTCGAAATGCTCTCACATGGCCATGCGTATACACCTACTGCCACGGAAGTCCTACTCACTGACTTCTTGAAGTGGGGGTTTTGATTACGAAATTGAGAGGACGAAAAGCGAGTGTCCAGTGCTTTAACCGGGTTAGTGTGTACGGAGGATTCACCTAAAGGAGTAGGAAAACTCTGATTTCAAACCGATGGTGTAAATGGGTTCCAGGATCCTGAGGGAACAAATGGAGTATGAACCAATTATTGGTCACCAGCTACCATGGGACTACATCTCCTTACGTTACTCCATTGCCTTGTGGATCAGACCTTTAGGTCAAAGGTTCCAGGTGTGGCCCCCTAAGAAAACCACCTGCCTTGGTCTGGGTACTTGGGCAGTATCACAGCCCACACACAAATCAAGTGACTTGTGTGGCGCATATGTATTTGGTGCCCCCTTGTAACAATATTTACGTGTCCAAATAAATAAATAAGTTCGCTACACGATACTGCATGGATCAGTTCTCTAACTGATAGTTGTTGGTGATCTTCATCCCTGGAAGTTTTATCATTTCTGCTATCAGTTAGAAAGTGTTTGATTACACATAAAAGTAGCACGTATAACTCTTAGTTTATTTTCTGGAACGCTCATTTAGGATTAAAATCCCTTTGCTATCATTTTGGTGTACCTAGTTGAATGTATTGTATATTTTCTAACAGGATAAATTGTAACCTAGTATCAGTACATCTATACCATTGTTGCTAGTATAAAACTTTAGTCCAAAATATAGATAGCATTTAAAACGTTTTGTTCAATTGTTAGTAGGAGATTTCTACTTGTTTTACGAAAAATTTAATTAAATTGTGTCTTAGTTTCCAAGTCTCGACTGTGAAGTTGATTATGTTTAATTATCAATCTTTTTGAAACAGCATTACCACTGTGCTTGAGGAATAACAGTCAAGTTAAGATCAATAGAGAGCTTTTCTAATTTTATCAGTTCTTTTATTTTTTTTGCGAAAACTGTATTTGACATTACCGCATATAAACGTGTACATTATTTGTTAAACTTTAAAATCTTTTCGTACCAATTTATTTTTTACAGCTTCTTATTGAGTTGTCGTTTCCTCAGAGTTTCTCCAGTGGTTCATTTAGACCTGATGAATTCGAAGGTGGTCTTTTGGGTCGACTTCTAGTTCCCAGTCATTTACATTCACCTCAAGCAGCGGAAACAATTTTCCTAACTAACCAGGCTCCAATCGGTGAATTTTTTATCGAAGAAGTACCTCTAAAATCTGTTGTAGAGTCCGAACAACGTACAATATGGCAGGTACGTTACCAACATTTATGGCACTTATCAGATATTTTCATAAGGTTCCTTCACAATAATGTCCAAAGATTAAGTTATTTTAAACTATAATGATGCAGCTATGACGCCCACTGGGATGCTATTATGTATACTGGTTATTTGATAAAATGTAATGCAACTGAGAGTGAAGAGGATTATTCTTTGTTCAGTTATATCGAGCGTAAAGTATTTTAACCCCAGTGCATGCAGTATTTACCATATTGGATGTTTACTTTGTACTACTCGTGAGGGTAGTGTTTGATGCACATATTATTTATAATAGGTATCTGAGTTTTTTCACTAATTTACGGATTCAAACCATGCTTCGTATAATTTGTACAATCCTACTTCATTAACCTTGGATCATAAACCAGTATACGTACCTATACATAGTTGCTGAGTTTTATTACATTGCTCTGTATCATTTTAGTAGGTTTGATTTTTCCGATGGATCTATTCTTTCTATGCCCTAATCAGTTGTAAAGCGTTTTTAACTTTACACCTAATTGGAAAGCACGTTCACAAGACTGGCATAACCCTCATCCTGTACTTATTCTGGGTAGTGAAAAGATAGAAGTAGTCGAGAAGTTCGCGTATCTGGGTAGTTGCCTAAGTGCTGGTGGTGGCGTGGGTGATGAGATCAATTCACGTATTGTGAAAGCCAGAGCGGCTTATGCCAATCTGGGCCATTTTTGGCGCCTTCGTGAATTTAGTTTGGCTGTAAAAGGTCGGATCGACAACGCGCCGATGAGAGCAGTTTTTCCCTATACATGTGAAACCTGGCTTCTCCGAGTTGAGGACGTTAGGCGACTATTTGTGTCTGATCATCATTGTCTCCGAAGGATTGCTGACATCCAGTAGCAACTCCGTGTTAGTAATGTAGAGACTCAGTATTGTGTTCGGACACAGCGACGATGATTCACTTGTTGTCGCTGTCCTGAAGCGTCGACTTCAGTGGCTTGGACATGTCTTACGAATGTCGTCCCTGCGAATTACACATCATGCATTATTTGCCGATTTTGGAACTGATTGTAAAAAGCAGAGAGGTGTTCAATTTATAACATGGTGTTGTGATATGAAAGAAAGTTGTACACGACTGGCTTCTGTTGGTCCTTCACGAGTCTCTAGTTTGGGTCCTTCAGTTTGTACAACATACTGACTTGAGGCATTATCAGACATGGCTCAGAATTGAAGCTAGTGACGATCCTGCTGTAACTTACTTTCTTCATATAGGTGAGAAGAGCCTTAACTGAACTTCAACTGAAAGAATCCTTTCTGGTTGTATTTTTCCTAATTGAACTGCTTTTCCCATTATTTTTTTACTTATCCACTTATTTTTATTCACCCATTGTTTCTTTAATTTATTATACTCACCTTCCTTTTCCTATCTCTTCACGATCTCCTTTTCTTATTGTGTGGCGCATATTAATCTTAGTGTTTCAAAACAAAGGTTTTCAATGTTCTTCAAATTGATCATTAGGGAAATCATGAATCGATTCTCTAACAATGCTTGAATAAGTTTGATACGGAAACCCCATGTACTGTGCTTGTTCTTACCGTAATTAGTACTGAATGTTAGGTGGTGCGTATATGTGACCGACTGATTTTTATCTTCTCATTGTTCATGTTAGGTGCTGCTATTGATCAATATTGGTTGACATATGTATATTCTGAGAGGATCACCGTGATGTTTTAACTGTCTTAAGTTTTAATTTACTAAAACAAAACTACCCTATGAAACCGTCTGTATTGCACTAAGCGTTGGGGTTTGAAAGGAACAACTTATTTCATAGTTTGAAAATAACCAATATTTTTAGTTATCATGTAGATGTTCTGCTTGTAGAAGTGATTAATCTATGTATTGTTATGGATTTCCAGTATCCCCATTCACTTGTTGTTAATCTATTTTATTTAGCCAGAAACACTATTGTATGTATTGTCTGTTTTATGTAAATCATTTCCTAGTTAACTGAACAAATGGATTTGGAGTTGAACACCTTGTTCACTAATTTACTCAGGGTCGGCAAACGACGTCCATATATTAAAAAGTTACTGTTCAAATGGTTCGGTGGATGTATTCATGCTAACAAAGGTTTGTCTTAATGTTTCGTATTTTTCATTATTTACATATTTCTATTTACAAGTATTTATGTATATTCAGTCTGAATTCCTGAGAAACTGTATTATTGTTAGGATTAATCTTGTTTATCCATTTGCAATGAGGTTTGTTTTTGTAGTTTATTTGTACATACTTATAGCTAGAGTCCAAATGTTCTATATACTTGCCAAATTAGTACTCAATAAAATAATTATATTTCTTTCAGTTCAAAGGACTTTGTTACTCAGACTAAATTATCCGGAAGGAATTTTATGCATACGATCTTTTTTAATTTAATAAACCATTGCTGCTTTTTAACTTTCGTAACGAAGGCAGAATTTTGACTTCAAGAAAATATATTCATCTTATCTAACATAAAGTTAACTAAACGCTGAATACTAAGAACACAAGTTTATATTCATCACCTTGTCTAAAATATGGTCTTTTGCGTTGCAAACTGACTAGAGTTTAAAATTACAATGCAATAATTAAAAAAATCAGTAATGATCAAATAAAAATGAAGAAAAAAGAAAAAAAACAGTCAAAACATATCACTAAGGGGAATTAGGGCCAAGGAAGGATGAGAGGTTGGACGAATCGTTTTTGCTCACAAAGTTCGGGACTGAGTTCGTGGATTGCCGATTCCTCAGCAGTGCATAAAATATTGATTCGACATCCCTTCGGTCCAATTCCTTTGACTGTGTAGATTACTTTAAAAGACTCCTTTGGAGCGACGTATCCATAGTAGATTAAATGCTCCTTATATTCCTTCCTTACCCCTTGATTATTGCGTAACCTCATTTGATATTTAGTCTCTAATCAATTTAAGATGCAATCTTTTCTATCCTTCTATAGACATATTTTCCATATAACTATAAATACGAATGTACAGCTTAAGTAAATGATTTCGTTAAAAAGAAATTTTTCTCTGAATTCTCTTTATTCAATGGCACAATGGGTTATTACAATTATCTAAAACGTTAGTTTTACTATGATTCCATCTAACTTTTATATAAACATACTTTCTTAGCTTATTTGAGTTGTTGGAAAACGAGGTGTATGTTAATAAACTCTGTTGCACATATGTATTACTTTCTCGGAAGTATATTTATTGAAAACGATTTTATTTGATTTCGTTGTGTGCTTTGGATAATATACGGAATAATGCAAAATACACTCGTTAAATCGGTGTACCTGCATCCCTGAGTTGATGTCCACTCCGGGACTCGGACCCAGTACCGTTTGCTTCTAGTGAGTTGCTATCTGGACGTAGCAGCTAATTGGTTAACACGATGGCGTTTGAAGGGTGGAGTATTAGATTCGAGTCCCGGAATGAATATCAAATTTGGGGTGCTGGTACACTCATCTAAGGAGTCCCATATAGGACGAAATGTGTGTCCTGGATTTCACTGCTGGCCAAATTTAATCTATTCTATATCAGCTTGTGTCATAATGGCTAAATCGGCAATCCGCACAGGATGCCCAGATGTCAACCAAGATTGATTAAATTTCGGTCAAAAATATCAGCAGGGTAATCCAGACCTTTTCAAATAGAGCTAAATCATTGGGCTTCTATTTTAGTGAACTCAAACAAAATCTGCACTTTACAAATTTTTGTTTCATTGAATAGTTTTCCGGTGAATACACTAAGAGAATAAAACATTTATTTTACTAAATTTTGGTCATATCTATTCTATATACTTTAAAATACTGTGGCAGTACGCTTTACTCGTCTACTTTTTTTATTACTTACCACATTCTTAAAAGTCTTCACTATCGAGGCCCTCCACCTGTCTCATTGATTCATGCTTTGCTAAAACCATATTCACTGACGATGTTCCCCGATTCATTTCACTTGAAATCATGCAATTGATAAATTGGCAATAAGAACTCATAGACAACGTGATAATTTCTACGCTATCAACAACATGAGTCATTCTCGAATTTTTCACGTCCTTTACTGAAACCCTTGATTAGTCTAAAAAGATATATTTACCGCAATGTTACTAAGCCTTGAGTTAGTTTCCTAAGCTCATCTAATAACCCAAGGCTAAATCTACACGACAACTTGAACACGAGAGAAAGAGCGCTTTACTCCAGGGTTAGTTTGTGTACAATATTTTGAGGGTGTTTATAGCATTTTAAACGGCCCTGGGCTTGTGCAAGGTTCTGGAACCCTGATAAACATACTAGCAGGATGGGCAGTCATCCAGTCAGAAATGTGACATTTGACTCTTCACTTTATAGATGTTTCTGGGAAACCTTTGTTCAACGCTCATTGGATTAAATGTCTTCTAGCATTTGCAGCCCCCCTCTAGACTTTTTCTAGGAGTTCTTTGGATCTCACCAACAAATGTATTTTCTCCGAAAACACTCCTGAAAATTTCATGAACGTCCTAAAATGTTTATTCCCCAAGTTTCACTGGAAATGTGATTGAGAGTTCTTCGCGCATTGATTAAACAGACCGTGTCTATTAGATAATCTAACTAGTCTGTTATACACATTTTTAGAGCATTAATAATTTTATTGTTGGGTTTGTTTTTTATTCATACAGCTCGTGGTCAGTTAGCACATTCAATTATGAATCATGATTTATTAAGTCGATCAAATACACCAAATCTAGCTGGTGATGGATTTCTTAGCAATTTTACAGCAGTTTTAGTTCGATTAACTGGACCATTAGTGACGTTGCCAGAGAAACCGCCGTTGGATAAAATTTGGCCAGAATATGCTACAGATTCATGTGCAGATCGAACAGTATTACCAGGTTTTTCTTTTTTCTTTTATTAGAAATGATGTAGCAACTTGCAGTACGTATTAAAAACATCAAAGTAGTATTAATTTTGAAGCTTAAATTCAAACACTAACTTTCATCTTGGTAACAGTTAATCAAGACCTGATAAAATTCTGTGACCATATGGAACACATTATCGTTCATAATGATAATGTTGATATTATATTCTTTATCTTAATAACCTAAGATGACTAGTAGATTATCTGTACTCCATGTATGTCCCAGTTCAAACGACTGTCTTCTCAATTAGTTTAATACTTTCTGTTTACTTAGTGACTTGTTTAAACTTATAGCAGAAAGGTGTAATCTTAACAAGTCAACTCTTGCTTGATGTGAAAATGAATGTATAAAGGCGATTACTAGATGCCTTGGAAAGGTATCAAATCTCAAAAACCCAAATGACTTAATGGGTGAATGAGCGATCATGTGCTTGTTATGAAAGCTCAAAATTTTATGTTGCACTCAAATACTTAGTGGTTAGTAGTTTTAAATTTTCCTAATTAGAAATACTATAATGTTAGTTGAATTTGTGCAAACATAGTAAAATGTCTGTTTACTATGGAAGGGTTCTACTGGAATGAAGTATAAAATAGTTTCATATTATTAGTTCTCAGTGTGGGAGGTTTGTGGAGATTGTTGAATGTCATTGAGATCACGAGTCGGCCTAAGTTAGACAACCTTTGAAAACCAGGAAGCACTGGACAACTGTTTGGTATCGGTATGGGACTCCTTAGAGCAGAATACCTCCATGACCTTACCGAGGATCAAGCCCAGGACCCTCAAATCTCGCAGCAAGCATTTAGCCTTTAAATCACTAAATCGGTATCTAGTGATTTATGATTCTAGCTTCAAACAGTTCGCAATATTGCGCAATCGTCTTCCATTAGTTCTCTCTATTGCTTTTGTTGAAGTATTTAGACATTATATATTTGTGTCTTTCGTGGGTATCCATACATAAAAGTCTTGTTTGTCCTCTTCAAACATCATTTCAATTTATTTTAAAGTGTGAAAAATAAAAAGTGAATTTAAGCTTATCAGTGCTCTCCTAGCCTTGATTTTTTCTTAAAAAAAAGAAATGTACTATTAACAATTAAGGCATCATAGTCAGTGCAATTTTGCTTTCTTGTTGTCTGTTCAATTATGGAAAACTAACGATACTTTCGTACAATGAACTTAGCATCTATCTATAATGTCTATAAAAACTTGGTTTTTGTGAACTTTACTTAATTACCCATTCAGTGATTGATTTGTCGGCTTTTTTTTTCAGAAAAATTATTATACTGTTCTGTTGTTTTTCAATATTATTATCATTACTATTGTCATTATTGTTATTGTCTTACTTCAGATTTATGTGGAGAAACACGTCTTGCACCTGCAAATAAAATTTTTAAGAAATCTGAAAATGCTTCACTTGTAGTAATGAATAATGAAGATTATCCTCTTTTAACAGAATTATTTTTTCTTGCGCATGCGGCTATACGTATTGGATGGACATCGTTAATTGCTAGACATTTTGAAACTGGTCAACAATTGCATCGGTTAGAAGATCAATTACAACCACATGAATCAGATAATTCTAATGATTCTCAAGGTAAATTAATTTATTCAACTTATTTGTCAGATATAGGTTCGTGTACTTGACTTTCAGTCAAACTTTCAGTGCAAGATCTAGTAATACTGTCTAGTTGCTGAGATCTAAATAGGTGTTAAGGAATTTGAACCTGAAACTTCATGACTAAAAGTAGAACGCCTTAACTAAAAAACTGCCACTCAGGTTTGAAGTTTAGGTTTTTATAAAGTTAGGCACCTGCATGAAAATAGATTCAGAAGAACAAGAGAAAAAGCATTTAGATAATGAAATACTGACTTATGAAGCATAAGTTGTTAATTAGCAATTCTTTATCATGTATATATATCTGAGTTGATTCTTTTATTCTGGTAATTTAAAATAATGAATTACAAGGGTTCACAAATACACAGTAGTAAAACGATCAATTTATTTCATTCTACGAACAAAGTTTTCCTCATCAATGTGTATTAATCTTTGATCTTTCTCATTCAATTAGTGATAGGGATTCAATATGTTATTTCTAACGGACAACTATCAGTTGAAATCATGAGTCAATTGAAGCTAGACCACCATGGAAAACCTGGAAGCACTGGACGGCCGTCTCGTCCTAGTATGGGACTCCTCAGCAGTGCTCATCCACGATCCTGCCCTCCGCGAGATTTGAACTCAGCCGGTGGTCTAATGGTTAAGCGCTCGCGCGCGAGACTGATGGGTTATGGGTTCGAACCTCGCAGGGGGTGGGACCGTGGATGTGCACTGCTGAGGAGTCCCGTACTAGGACGAAACGGCCTTTCAGTGCTTCCAGGTTTTCCATGGTGGTCTAGCTTCAATTGACTCATGATTTCAACTATTTAAATTTCTAAAATCTCCACAAAACCCCGTCGGATAACTATTAATTGATAGATAGACACTGTAATGTTTCTTTTTCTTTGTTTAAATGAACCCGTGAATATTTACATTCACGTGTTTAGTTGGATTTGATGATAATACTGCACATTATATTGTATCACATTACAGCATTTTTCCCCACTCCAATTAACTATTTGAATACCCCCCCCCAAATTCAGAATATAGTTCTTGATAGATCATTAGGCTTTAAAGTTCATTCTTGAAGTTTTACACGATATTTTGGATTTTTATTAGTCAGTCTTCCAGGTGCTTGGTACGGCTGAGAGTGGGGACAATCCACTCTCCCTCTCGAAATGCTCTCACATGGCCATGCGTATGCAGCTACTGCCACGGAAGTCCTACTCACTACCTTCTCGTTGCATTACTGTTGTTTACGAAATTGAGAAGACGAAAAGCGAATGTCCGGCGCTCTAACCGGGTTGGTGGACACGGAGAGTTTACCTAAGGAATTTTGAAAACCTTGATTCCAAACCGATGGTGTACATGGGCTCCAGGATCCTGAGGGAACAAATGGAGTATGAACCAATTATTGGTCACCAGCTACCATGGGTCTGAATCTCCTAACGTTGCCCCACTGCTTTGTGGATTAGACCTTTAGGTTGAAGGCTCAGGGTGTGGCCTCCTAAGAAAACCACCTGCCTTGGTCTGGGTACTTGGGCAGTATCCCAGCCCTCACACAAATCAAATGAGATTTGTGTGGCGCATATGCATTTGGTGCCCCCTTGTACCAATATCTATGTGTTCAAATAAGTAAACAAATAAAATCAGTGGTTAGTAGTGACCTCTTGGAAAAGTTCAGATGCATATATGTGGTATGGAAGCGGATCCTTTCTTAAATTAAAACCTGCCTGTATGATTGTTTGACATGACATCAAACCCAACTGATAGGTTATAAATGAAATTTATCCATATGTATAGTATGTTTCTTTTATTATGAGTTACACTGTAACGCTGCAAAAATTGAATAATAATTATGAACATTATTACTACTAATATTTTGTTAAAACCACGTCCTCTTTTTTCATGTTTCTTACAGTAATTTTTCTACGTCGTTTTATGCGTGAACGCACTGCACGGTATTTGGAACAATCTACCAGTTTGTCGTGTATGTCTCGATTAAAAGATCAATTGTCATTTGCTGTGACCACTTGTCGTTTTCTTGTTAAATTGGCTAAGTGTATACTAAACAAAAATAGTAGTTATAGTAATGATACTACTACTTCTACCTCTGACTCAACATCATTTTCTCATGGTTGTCTTTCTGATTTACCAGAATATTTGGTTGATAATGTCGTGGAACTTGTTAGTTATTTAAGACGTGGCAAAGATGAATTTCTTGAGGTTAGTATTTTTTTGTTTTTTCATAGTTTTCTGTATTGATATTTTTCATTTGTCGTCTTCTCTCTTCTTCGAAACATTGCTCGTATATCCTGGGACCATTGGGTAAGTAACACAGTTGTTAGGAAACGGGTACTAGGTAAGGATGGCAAATTCATTGATGAAGTAATGAAACTTCATCAGTTGAGATGGCTGGGACACGTGTTACGTATGCCCAACGACCGACTGCCTCGACGTGCTATGTTCAGTGGTATAGGAGTAGGTTGGAAGAAAGCTAGGGGCGGCCAAACCAAAACATAGCACAAGTCCATGAAGTCACTGACAAGTGGACTGAGTCATGTTGGTAGGTGTAGAATACCTGGTTGGGGACCGCGAGATGATAGCAACCGATGGTTAGAGACCCTGAATGACATGGCTCAAAATCGTTTCCAATGGCGCAGGTGCATCCACTCTTTGTGTTTACCCAAATTCTAATATTCTAAGTTCTTCGTATCCTTTTTTTCTCTTCCGAAATTTATTTCACTGTATTATACTCTTTGAATAACATCCTCAAACCCTAATGTTTCCGATTACTGCTTATACTCTTACTACCTCTACCACTACGGGATTTAAATCGACAACTGCATCTGTGTGCTAATGTGGTCTGGCAACTTGAACTGATGTACGTACTTACGAAGTTCTACGTTGTTACTGACTGACTCTCTCTCATCAGAGTTTGTGTTTTAATTTATAAAAGTTTAATTTAACCCAAAAATAAATACCTGGTTTGTATTCACTTTAAAACAATGCTCTTCAATAAGAGGAAATTACAAACCCGAACTAATTACTTTCATACACCTTGAACAAGCTAGTACTTATCTATACTCAATAACCCAGTGGATAAAGCGTTTGCTGTTTTAAGCTAGTCTTTGTGTGAACATCAATTCTAGGATACATGTACATTCACTTGACGGGATCTGAATAAGATAAAAATGACTTTTAGGTTCCACTCCTAATTACACACCAAAAACTTCCCATAAAAAGGCTATGCTTGATCGGCTTCTAATAGTTGTCCTTTGGGCTTTGCGGTCACACCCCAAGGTCATTAAGACCGCCACTAACTCAGGCTTGTTTTTAGGTTCCTGAAGAAGAAATATGCTTCCACTATGTGGACAGTCATGTAGTGGCAGTCATCCTAATATTTCTAACAGCACCTTTGTTCACTGAGATATTGATCAGATATAAGCGATCGATCATTTTCCAAATTTCTTGTGTAATAAAGTAATTACTACTAATAAAATTTACTTCCTACTGTCTATGTCTTAAATTATAATGAATAAGAGGAGCAGTAACTCTTTATTACATTTAGTACAAGCCAGCGGCTCAATTGCGTTCAATGTTCTGAATTACTAATATTTTCTGTTAACTATGCTGTTTGTGACTATCAATGTAAATAGTGATTAGGCCCCCAAATGCTTTGGTACGGCCGGGAGTGGGGAGGATCCACTCTCCCTCTCGAAATGCTCTCACGTGGCCACGCGTATATAGCCTCTATCAGGGTAGTCCTACTCACTACCTTCTCGTTGCATTACTGTTGTTTACGAAAACCACTGGTGCACATGGGCTCCAGTATCCTAGAGCAACAAATGGCGTATGAACCAATCGTTGGTCACCGGCTACCATGGGACTACATCTCCTTACGTTACTCCACTGCTTTGTGGATCAGACCTTTAGGTTGAAGGCTCCGGGTGTGGCCCTCTAAAAAAACCACCTGCCTCGGTCCGGGTACTTGGGCAGTATCCCAGCCCTCACACAAATCAAATGAGATTTGTGTGGCGCATATGCATTTGGTGCCCCCTTGTACCAATATCTATGCGGTAGAATAAAATAATAAATAGTGATTAGACAGCTGCATCCCTTCAAGTTCTTTGTTATTCATTTTAAGGATAAATTTTCTACTGAAAACCAGTCACTTTATAAAATCACTGGATTACACTGTTCCACACTACACATTCCCTCTGTAAAATGCAATGGAGAGGGACAGTTTGTAGAAATTTTCTTTGTCTGTCTGTTTACATTAAACCAATGTTTGTATGGTATTACATATATTCATGTGTGTATATCACAGATTAGATTGTTACCACACAATTAATACATACTGAACGATATTTAGTGTATATTGAAATTAAATACGTATATTGAAAATCAATGGCCCTTGTAACACATACCTATATCTTTGTTTTACTACTTATGAATATTGACAACTGTATTAAGTAATAAATAACTATTTTGTAGACTTTTTCATAAACTGAACTATATAAGAATTGTTGTATAATATGGCCTGTATCGTATATATCAAGCATACACCGCACGATCCGATATGTGGTTAGATTCATAACTACTAATATTAATTAACGATAATCGATAGAAATTATTCTTTGTGCTTATTTATTTATTTTATTGACGTATCAGAGTAAAATTCTATACTAATTATTGAAGGTTTTCTTCTAGCCAAGAGTACATGAACTGTCACTGATTATTATTTTCACTGTAAATGGTTTGTAGTAATTGTTGCATTTCATAGTTAACATCACACACTGATCTTAGACAATTTTTGAAAACCAATAATGACTGAACAGCTGTTTTGTCTTTGTATGAGACTCTAGCATTGTGCATCCACGAACCTATCGAGAATCAAAGCTCGAACTTCTAGAATTTATGGCGATCAGTTAACAATTAGAACTTTGTTTTGGCATTTATTGGTCCAATTGTCTAAATCTAATTAATTTTTGGTGTTGCACAACCATCTTCCAGTGGCATTGATGAGTAACTGCTTCACAACCAACATGCTCGACCTGCTTTGATCACGGCACTTCACTAGAACTCCTGGACTTATCTTTAGAAACTAGTCACTAGTGAACACATGTTTGTTATTTGTATAAGAGGTTTGTGCAAATTGTTGGATTTCATAGTATACATCACGAGCGATTGGACACTTCATATACCGAGAGTTTTCAATAATTTAATTTCTTTAATGTTAGAAATAATTTTTGTCGTAAAACAACGACTTAATCCATTGATATAATAAATGAATAGTGTATATACTTAACAAATCAGTTATTGTCGAACGACCAAAAAAATTATATATGATATAGTTGCATCAAGATTGTAATATCAACTTCACAATAAAAATGAAATGGCTTATTAAAGTTGGATTAGTAGCTAGCAATAAAATGTGGTACTCGTTAACTGGATATGCCGTGGTCCCACTGTTAATATTCCCGTTAATACTCAAATCAGTATCTTTCATTTCAAACACTAACACATTTCTACTAAGTCAACATAACTACTAACTCGTACATTCAACTAATGAGTTCTGAATAAGACGAAATGCAGGTCTTGAATTTCACTATTAGTGACTGTCCAGTTTAAGTGAAAACTTGTTACTAAATAGCAGTATCGATGCAACCCATTCGAGATTTATGTATCCCAACAGAGAGTGTTCAATCGCAAAACTTAACATCAACACTGACAAAATTCAAATCTCTACGAATAGAAATCACTTTATTCCACACAATAGGATCCAATTGAGAGTTCAGTCGACAATACCCAAAATAATAATAGATATGTTGTTTTAATTACACAGTTCTCAGTTCATTTGTATTTCATTGTTGATCAACAACAGATAAAAAGAATTATACTATTCATTAAGATAAATTCGCCTAAGATTTTTATAGATTCATTATTTATTTATTTGAACACATAAACATTGGTACCAGGGGGCACCAAATGCATACGCGCCACATAATAATAAGACCAGTAGTAGTTATCACTAATTTGTATGAGGGTTCTGATATTACCCGGGTACTCAAACCGTAGCAGGTTTTCTTAGGGGGCCACACCCTGAGCCTTCAACCTAAAGGTCTAATCCACAAAGCAGTGGGGCAACGTTAGGAGATTCAGACCCATGGTAGCTGGTGACCAATAATTGGTTCATACTCCATTTGTTCCCTCAGGATCCTGGAGCCCATGTACACCATCGGTTTGGAATCAAGGTTTTCAAAATTCCTTAGGTAAACTCTCCGTGTCCACCAACCCGGTTAGAGCGCCGGACATTCGCTTTTCGTCTTCTCAATTTCGTAAACAACAGTAATGCAACGAGAAGGTAGTGAGTAGGACTTCCGTGGCAGTAGCTGCATACGCATGGCCATATGAGAGCATTTCGAGAGGGAGAGTGAACTCTTCTCACCCTCAGTCGTTTTGTAGGTGGCAATACGTTCTTTTAGAAGTTTGTAATTTCTTAATTTAGTCTTCAAAAACATTGGTCGTTAATAAATGTAAATCTAAAATTCGAAGTATTGCAATATTGTGTGAGTAGTTTAACATTTCTTTTCAATTGGATATAATTT
This sequence comes from Schistosoma haematobium, assembly GCF_000699445.3. NCBI lineage: Eukaryota > Metazoa > Platyhelminthes > Trematoda > Strigeidida > Schistosomatidae > Schistosoma > Schistosoma haematobium. Next base: position 16,081,791 of record NC_067201.1, read on the forward strand.
TTAAGATGATAATTGCGATTAATAAATGGGAAAAGTACAATTATTGTTCTCAACGCCGTTATCATATCTTCTTTACTATATTTACCTTTGAAATTTTTCTACGTTCTCTTTCTCTCTCTCTCGATTAGTCTGTTGAAGTGTCGTCAATTCCATTGGAACCATTGTTAGAATTCAGTATAATATTTATGAATCATACAGGATTATTAACTAATCCACACTTAAGAGCTCGTCTTGCTGAAGTTCTTGAATCATTAGTACCACAACGTGATGATGAAGCTTGGAATACAAATACTAGTGGTTCTGGTTTATTGAATTCATTACATTTGTCTTTGTAAGTTTAAATTTTCTTTTCGTTTGAAGGGATTGTTTTTCTTTTTGCTATCTTTCTCAGTTTTCACCATTTTTATTTCACTGTTGGTATAATTAGCCGCTTTTTAATGATAAATATACTAGAATATTGGGTGTATATTCCATGTAGGTACAACGTTTTAGTATAATATGACCAATTACACTTCATTGTTGACACATACACTTGCGAAGATTAAATTTTTGTGAGATATAACTTATTGCATTTGTGAAAAGCTGTATTATGAGTGAATTCCTCCGTATTTATAATATATAATTGACCTTTAAACGATTCAAGGAAGGATAACGTATAAAAAGTGGGCAGGCGTTGTAAATTTCAGGTTTATTCTGGAATTTCGGAGAGCGAAATTCGTATAGTAAAACTAGTACATATCTCTACATAGTTTCGTGGTAACTAAATATTTGATATTTTGTTGTGATTTTCATATTTATTTTGCTATAATGGTGGTTGTATTTGATACAAACTGTGTTTACCGAAATCAAATTCATCCTCAAGGAAACATACTGTTTATGTGACTAACGAATCACATATTGATATGTAACTTTTCATATTTACATCATGATGATGGTGTCTCTATACTTCTGTCGCATAGACTTATAAGAGTTTTGTCATTTACTCAGATGTACAATACATAAATTTTTAGTTTACTTCGTGCAATTGTGAAATATAAAGTGATAAAATTCTGTCAACTGTTCACAGTTTAGTGTGTACATCGTACTTGATACATGGGCTTCAAAATTGCAACTTTTTTATATATTTAAACTGAGATTTATAAGCAAGAAGGGGGCCAAGATGCAACTTATTGGTTGAAGTTCAGTGCTTAATCCATAGAGCGCCATGAAGCATGCACATATTATATCTATCTTTGTGTTGTCGCTTTGAACATCTTTCTAACCGAAATTGTCTTCACAATTGTGAATCCAACTTCAGCAAAATCCATCTTACTCAAGCAATAAATGTTTGATTTCATCACATTGGGTACTATTCATTGAACGATTGGTGTAAAATTCATGATTGTTGAGCATTGGATTACGTGAGAAATTTGTTGCACACGATGGATTTTATTTCGTACGCTTCACTACTCTTGTAAAATTCATTCTTAGTTGTACATTTCTTCCCAGTCGAAATAAATATTTTATATCAAGATATAAGATTGTTGGATTACGAACCAAAAAATTATTCTAGGTTCAAAATAATGTTTTTATGCAAAAACATTATAGAGTTTTGTGTGTGTGTTGTCGATTGGTGCTGTATATTTGAGTTGTTTTTTTAGAACTTTTTCCGTGTAGCACATCATAGTTCACAGCGTTCGGATATATGTATGTATAATGAAAATCCTGATTGACAATTCAAACCAGCGAAGTTTTATCTACGATAGTTCCTTTCTCTGGATCTATACAGTTTAAATAATTATTTTCATTAAGATTAGAATAGATAATGTAAAACATTTCAGCCTTTAAGCATCAAAAAACAGCTGGAACAAATTTAAGTGTATATTTACTGTGAAATAATTTATGCTGATATATGAGATGAGTCTTCTAAACGAATCAGTTTCTGAATCATGAAACCTAAGCTTGGGATTTAAGAATCAAATGTTGAAGGTTGATTTCTGTTTAACAGATTTAAGATTATTACCTGCGATACGATTTCGCCTTAAGTACATGTTATATTTGAGTAATTTAACCAATTATTTCCTCTCTGTTTTACTTTTTTCGTCTTAGCCATAGACGTGAACAACTTATGAATCGAGATTCAGAAATCACAGATGATCCTGTATTGAGTAATGCTGTCAGAGCATTGCTTACTGCATTTGTCTCTATAGAATTATCACCTGGTACTGGAGTTGTTGGCAGTGCTGGTAGTGCAGCTGATGCGGTGATAGCTGCTTCTTCATCATCTACATCACAAAATTCTTCACGCCAACCTGATTCTCACTTAAACAGTAGTGATAGTCAAACAGATACCGGTAATAATAGTAATAGCAGTGGTGGCAATACTGCAACGGACACTCAAACTGCTGCTGTTGGATTTGAAGAAAAATTTCATTATCGACGTCCAATGTATGCTTGTTTAAGATATTGGTACGGTAAACCATTATATGATGTACAGTTTAAGGTAAGAACGAATGGAAGTTTCGAAGTATTAGAAAGTTATGTACACAGATATTTTGTTTGAGGCTTATTCATAATGTTTTCAAGGTTCAACAGGTGTGTTATATTCGGCATTTTCGGGAAGTTACGGCTAAGTTCTATAAATCAGTACTGCATATCACGGTTTAGTTTTCATGTCATTTATCTGGAGTTATCCACAATTCACTTCTATAAGCACGTCAGCGTAGCATGGACCAACAAGTTGGATGACAAACAAGAATATAGTGAAATCTAGTGTTTGAAATGAAATGTCTAGGAAAAATCACAGTAATTATACGTTAAATGAACTGAAAGATAACTGATATTGTTGAATAGAGCATTGTGATTGAATATTTAAAGCGTTGCAGACAACCTCTGGCGGTTATTTTAAATTTTACTTGACAAAATAATCAATTAGATTTGCTATTTCTGGTGCATTTTCTTCATATCAGAATCACCAGTCGATAAATTTTAACTGATTCTATGACAAATTGATATGTTATACTAAGGTAACTTCGTTAGCTAATGGAAATAAATCATATCTTTTTGTGACAACTCACACCGTTCTCTTTTCAAAAAAAAGCAGGAATACTCATGTGATAACACTTTTGATCATTTAGTTTGACTGATGTATATTCTGACTCTTCAGAATTTTAATCAACCGTACTGTGTAAATCTTAGGCAATATGATGATGTACTGTGGTTTCTTGGCTTCTTATAAAAGTATGTTTATACTCTTGAACTGATAATTCACATTGGACCATATCATGACTGTATCTTTCTTTTTGTAATCATTTTTTTTTCATTTCTGTTATCTACATTTCTTGGTTAAAATGAAATAATTATAATAACTCAAATACATGCGATTACATTTCTTTTATTTACACTGTATTAAAATTACGGAAAACTGGCACTTGCTACACGGTACTGTAATTTCCATAACACAATGCTAGAGGACAAATACAATAGATGAGAATTGATTATACACCGAAAATATATCAAAACAATATCTGACTACACTGATATTTTTGTTTGATTTACACTGGTTATTAGTCAGATTTTAAGTACATTTGTCTGAGTATCCCTTAACATTAATTAATCAATTACTTACTGTACAAACAAACAGAGATTTACAATATTACATAATTGAACTGCTGTAACTAACAAATATAATTAATTTACCTCGTTATGAAATTACTCCTTAATATATGATTACATGTTATGGATGATTAAAGAAAATTAATTTCATAAATCATTTACACTCTAATCAATATCCAGATTTTGCTTCGAGTCATATCACGTTGCAAGTTCTTGAATGTAGAATGTTGTAAATCATTTAAATCACTTTATTTTGTTAATTTAAAAGTAGATTATTTTGTAATGATCTTGAAATAGGATGCTTGACCATGTTGTAAAATTTTATTACCTATAGACGTTGGTTTTATTAATCGTCAACATACCTGAACTATCTATCACTGATATTATGAAATTAATACAACTTTTTAAAAAAAAAATTTCACATAACTACTGTAAAATAAATTCTGGAATGTGTTATCATTAAATTTAAAAGAAGCATTTGTTTACAATAGCGTTTCTAACATATAAACAGTGTCATACTATGTAAAATTTTAGCATATTACATCGGGAATAATATACCGATTGTTTGTTGGATGCCGGCTCAATGGTCTAATGGTTGAGCGCTCGCGCGCGAGACTGATAGGTTCTGTGTTCGAACTTCGCGGGGGGGGCGGGACCGTGGATGCGCACTACTGTGGAGTCCCATACTAGGCCGAAACGACTGTCCAGTGCTTCCAGGTTTTCCATGGTGGTCTAGCTTCAATTGACTCATGATTTCAACTATTGAAATTACTAAAATCTCCACGAAACCACTTCTGATATTAATATTATTTCTATATTTTTCTTTTCTCAATTAGTAAAGTTAATGATTCTTTTTATAACGCATCTTGAATTGTTTAATCTTCGTACAAGTTAGATTGTTTGTGGAGTTAATTTTTAGTACAGACTATGATCACCTTAAAAAAAACAGGAAATACTGATCAGTTGTTTTTCTTTTGTTTGAGAATCCTTAGTAATCCACTTCCATGAAGCGACACAGGATGACACTCCGGGTCTTCAAGTCCAAAATCTAACAAAATTGAATTTAAATATTAGGCCTCAATCTAGTGAACGGCGTTCCTCACTTCAGTCAATTGGCAGTATTTTACGACGGTTATTCAATGCTAACCTTGATATCTGCCTCATTCTTGATGGGGTTGAACACTCCAACAATAATTTGAACGTTAGGATTTTGTGAAAAAGTTTTCCATTACCTTCTATGCTTAAGGTTCCTGGGCTAAATTGTTTAGAAACAGCATATATACATCATAATAATGTCATTAATTGTTTGATTTGATCTTATGTAGCTGGAATCCTGATGCTATGCTATTAAAACCTCATTATGTTTTCAGCAATATATTCACTTTTTTCTCCAAATCCCCTATTTAGTTTTTCATTTATTCCATACATATCTGCCCAATTTTATTCATATTTTTGGTTGGTAGGTTTATCATTTATTGACTTTTTCTTTGTGAGCTATATAAAAACGTTAACTAATTCAAGTTTTTACTTGAAGCTGTACTTGATCGTTTTTGCTTATCTGGTTTAAATTAGGTTGTTTTCGTTGCACTTTTCTAATGACTGTTAGCTTTATTAATGCTTTTTTTAAGTAAAAAATCTATCATCTTGTGTTTCTTTAGTGTTTTTCACTTACTACATAGTTCTCTAATGATGTATCTATCTTAAAACAGTTTCACTGAGTGTATTAAACATGTTATTTTTGATACGTCGATCCCAAGTCCTTAGTAATTTTCTACTCTTGAACCATCAAAAGAAATATTGTTGTTTATGCAAGAGACTTTATTTCGAAGCTTCATCTATTTATAAAATTGTACGGCCTTGTGATTGGAAGCTTCCAGAAAACTTGCTCAAATTTGTAGCAAGTTCGTTAATTGTTCAATTAGGATACTGAATCCAGTCATTTTCTAAAGTTATTTTAGAATTTTTTAAATGACTGATTAGTCGATTCTTTTCAATATTCGTCTGTATTCTAACGATTTTTTTCTTGGAATTATCAGGTGACTTCTAATTATTTCTCGAAGAAATAAGTAGATCCGTTTTTAATATTTGTTCAATAAACTTTAATCATTTTATGACCACTGAGGTGTTTTCTTCTTACGCGGTAATATCTATTTGAATTGATTTTCTCTTTCAAAATCACTGTATTTCACTCTACAGAGGGTATCGTTCGATACACGGAGAACAAATTTTTTACGTACGATTTATTCACGTAGATATTATAGTTCTTAAGTTTCCTTAAACTGTATGCAACTGATTGCAATAAATTCACATGTTATTATCCATTAGTTTAATGTCTCTCTATCTAACCATTTGTACATTTTTTTTCTAAAATATCAAGCGTTTAGAAAATGAAGCTTTAGCGCATATCGATGATGTGAATCCTCCATTATTTCTACAATTTTTATCACTTTTGGTGAATGATGCTATCTTTTTGTTAGATGAAGCCCTTAGTTTATTGGCCCAACTTAAACAAACTGAACGTGAAAGAGACAAATGTGGTGGGAGGTAAGCTTTTTTCATTAATACATATGAATTATATCATATAAGCCAATATTAAATTCATGAGATTATTATCCATTATGCGTCTGTGATATGATGTGATGTGTGAATCGCGAGTAAATCTTTATGGATATGCAACAAATTAAAATCCCTTATTTCAGTTCAACTAGATAAGGTTTTATTGGTTTAGTGTAACAGTTGATAAGATAATATGTTATATGTACAGGTAATTAAATGATAGTCACTGCCATAAGGATTAGAATACTCTCCAGTAAATAATTCTACAACAAACACGTGAGTAGTTGTTCGACGGTGAACTGTCAAATATTCTAATAGTTTAATAAATCCTGTCGTCGATACTAAAACCACATCAATCAAATATTAATCAGTGCAATCAATACTTAAAAATAACCGAAAAACATATGTTCAAAAGAAATTTAACTGGTATCATAAAAATCTAACTTTCATTGCGGAATTATATTTTTCTGGATGTATACATCAATCGAAGCTATAGCTGAATGCCTGAGAGTTGAACTAATCCTTATCTCGTTAAGAGGTAACTTTTCTTATCATCATTTTAAATTTATACATGTTAGTGATGTTCAACGATTCCAAACAATATCGATGTTCATCAAATTTGTAAAGTACTGGAGTTAATAAAAGTATACTTGTGTTTAGAAACCTGCTATCCTACTACACAACCTCAATCACAAATAAATATGTGGATAGCTTAATAACTCCGTTTTTCAACATACCCTTAATCATACCATCTGGTCTAGTCTGATAACAAACCATTACCCAATGTGGATATTTTTAATAGGTCCTTAATCGGTTGTATCAATGTCGTAATTAACTGGCCCTTGTTGCGATTTGTCATTGTTTGTGCTGGTAATCGGTGACACTCTACTCAGCCTATTGCTGCCTGCCAATAATTATGTTCAATAATCCAAGGTCTAATCACGAGCTGTAGAACTTTCCAGTTACTGCTGCAGGAGTTGAACCCTGTGAACCCTGCACCTTTGAATCGTCGTGCTGCATAGTCACTCTGTGCCTAAAGGATTTGGGCGAAATCATTGACCAATTGGCATTTCTAAAAAAATTGTTTGTATCTTTAGATTCCATAGTATGATCTTTGTTGCAAGTCGTGGCAGATGGAGTTCATACATGTCATAAGTGAAACAATAATCAGCAATTGAACCGAATGATCCAGTTTTTTTCCAAAAGTTCATTGGACTTGGGATCGTACCATTTGACCTTGACTCAGTGGTCCTACTGGTCAAGCGTTCACTCCGAAACTCGATGATCCCGGGTTCAATCTCCGTTGGTATCTAGGGTGTGCACTGTTCATATGTCACATACTAGAACAAAACAGGTGCCCGATGCTCCCTGGTTTTCAGTTATACTCTAATTGAGATTAATCTATGATAAGTAAAACCTTCATGTTCAGTATATTTGTATATTTATACTTAACTTCATTTTTTTGTTATATTAGATTATCCTCTTCTTCAGACGAAGCATTATTTGCACATACAGGTCGTTTAGCACGACATCATATTATGCTTGGATTAGATACCATTGCTACATTACGTCGAGTGATCACTTTATGTTCACAATTAATTACACATCCAATATTGGTTGATCGAGTTGCTTGTATGCTAAATTATTTCTTGACAAGACTTGTAAGTTAAACTCGTGATGATGATTTTTCTTATTTCTCATTCATGTTTTTTGTTCTATTTCTAATTGACCACATTTATTGGGTAAATATATAAACAAAATTATGCTTTTTATAATTCGTAAAACTGGCCACAGGATCTATGGAATATGCCTTTTTTGTCGTAGTGCCGTGAATGCACACACTGGCAATTCTTTTGTTGAGTTCAGTTATATGATTGGTTTAAGTTGAAGAAATTCAGACTATTGGATCCTTATGGTCCGTAATTCAATCTCTGATGGGACTATAAATGTACATACTCTTGAAAATACTTATATTAAAATGAAATGATCATATAGTGCTCTCTAGTTTTAAGCACCTATCCATTGATTACTATTTATTGATAGGATCATATGAGTAGCACATTAGTTAATATTTAATCAAGTATCATGTATACATATTTATGCCTGACAGAGTTGTTATAGCGATTTTCAGGTACCTATTGCATAAAGCTTATATATATATACAAGTGTTGGACTATTTGTTTTTGTACTTTTTTGATTTTGCAATTTAGTGAATTGTATTTCTTCATTGTCAAATTATTAGATACGAATTCTAAATTTATTATTTCTTTGTCTCCAATAAAAATTGTTAATGTAAAACTATTTAAGTTCTAATAAAAATATACTAATCCGATTAAGTCATGATTAAAATTTCTGCAGTTAGACTTTACAACAGTGAAAGGGGAACGTAAGTTGAGGTGGATCAGTGTAAAATACAAATAGAAAAGTAGGTATTGTATTATAGGTGTTAGACTAGCATAGTTAAACAAAAAACTGGGGCATAGGTTCAGCTCTTGACTTTCAATCATTTGGCTGCACGTTCTAACCTTGTCTCATTTAGTTCAATTTGAACAGCTGGGTAACTTTCATATTCTAAAACTGGTATGATTCAAGGCTCGCCAGTACATAAACCTATGCTTTGATCGATCAGTGAACTAGACAATTTAAATTAAGAAGCAGAAAATTATAGAATAATAAAGAATAAATTAATTTGATAATAATATGATATAATGTATTTCTATTGTATTCATGATAGGAATAAATAGTTCTTATATACACGTGTCCTGTCTGTCACGTTCGTGGTACTACTGGTTTTGTTTGACTATCAGAAGCTATTGCAATTCCCGCGTCACAAAGTAGAAAACACAAAAGACTAGTACAATCAGAATCTATTGATTCTCTAAAAAGATGTCCCTAAACAACTCCCAAAATTCATGTCAATAAACTAACAGACAATCATTTATCTACTAATTTTTACTCAGAATTATAAGGAACAGTGCAGAATTACTGTAAAAACATTGAATATTGTTCACCTAAATCGGTACGGGGAAAATAAGTTTCTAAGTGAACGAAAATTCACACTTGTCATATTGAGCGAAGTTTACATTAAATTGATATGAGAAATGTAAACACTAAAACGTCATACTGAATAAAGTTCACACCTATCACCCTGGCAGAAATTCATAATGAATCGATACCAAAAATATTGACCTAAATAATGTCATCTTTTCACCCCGTCATATCTGTAATTTTTATAGTTTTTTATTACACATTGTTATTAAGAACAGATTGTTTAAATTTTCTGTTAGTTCTGTGAAACAGTAATACTCGACAATTGTGTTTAATGGATGGAAAATGAACTACACAACTTTATCAACAGAACCAATAGACTGACAGATATTAAAGGTAGTTCGAACTTCCCTCCAGCTATTTCGGTTTAGATAACCGGCTGGCATCACTAGTTCTCATACTTAAATTGTGTCTTGAAGTTGAATATTCTAATATGTATCTGATTGATGGGTTGAATAAATAAAATATGTTGTGAGAGAGTAGCATTGTTGCTCGTCGTGATTCATGATTGAGAGAGATTTGACCATATCTTTCTCATAACTACTTGTATATGGTATAAAAATTGAATGAGTTTTATTTGAAGAGTATTATGTATGTAATGAGAGATAATCCACTTGATAAGAATCTAATTCATTTATTATACTGATCTTTGCTATACCATATTCTCACTTGGGTTCTCTAATTTTTACCTTTCGTTTTTTTAACTTTGTTTTTTTCCTTTTAAGCCCCTATCTTGTTTGTATTTTGTAAGGGAGTTCAGATTGATGTATTGTGTTGTTGTTATTGTTCCCCTGTTACAAGATATCTTTAACACGTGCAAATGTACTGTTCATGGTTTCTAGTCTTTGATACAACATAAATTTAAAACTAGAAAATTCGATTGAGTTTAAAGTCAACATATTAATTATTTACTACAATGATAATAGAATAATCCTAGTTCATTTCTGTTTTGTTTTGGTTGTGATATCAGTTTTGAACTAAATACAATTATCATAAACAGATATATCTGCCTACAATGTATACATTTATATCTTAGGTTATAGTCTTATTTGTTTAACTCATCAATTCTCTTTTCTAAACTTGTAACGACTTGTTTTCTAGCCTTACTCTAATTTTTATTAATAACATGTAAAATCAGTGCAAACATATAGATGAATCAGTTGTTGAAGTCTTAAACTATCATCCAGTTGATAAATAACTTGTCTGATGATTACGTTGTAATAATTTGATACTTATGGATGAACAATCATTCCTTTCAATATTATTTTAGTAAATAAATATATAAATGTATATTCTTTCATTTCATATAATAGGTAGGACCAAAACAACGTGATTTAAATGTACGTGATAAAGCTGCTTATGGTTTTAAACCAGATTTAATGGTACTAGAAATTTCTGCAATATACCAGATATTAGCTCGTGGATCTGATTCAGCAGTTGAAACAGATACTGAAACAATCGGTAAATTAATTATTGATTTTATTTAATTGGGGTGTTTATAGACAAGTATAATTGTCTGCTATCCTCTCTCATCCAAGATTATTATTCTTACTGAAACCATTTCGATATTTGTTTTACCTATCCCTAATCAAATATCTCAATTTCTGCTCCATGTTTACATGTGTCCACACATATTATAGACTGATAAAATTAATAGGATGTAATATAATAGTCTATGTGATGTCATAGTCTATATTAAATGATTATTTTTGGTTTCTTCTACATAAATAAGCTTAAATGTATAATATATCTTCCAAACTACTATTTTTAGTCTCTTTTAAAATTACACTATTTGACTTTCTTCTGTATACCTGATTAAGGTGACTAATCTATTCAAAATGGTAAAAACAAATGGTTTTGAAAACTATCTGACTTGTTCAGCGATTTACAGAACTCAATAAGTATTAATTCGTTATCCATCCTGTTAATACATTGAATTTCGTTAAATTAGTATTATATTAAGCTACGTTCTTATATTACAGTTGGATAAAACTATGAAACTTTTAGATATGATACTACTCAAATGGATTTCTTTTAAATTAATCTTTTTATCTGATCATCGTCTCTTTTCGGTTTTGAATTATGTCAAAGAAAGCAAATGCTTTTTTCACTAATGGCTGTTAACTATGGGATACATTTATTAAGAATATATTAGTTCTTACTTACAATTTTCCATTTTATCAAAGTCATCCTTTTCCAAATTTGGTCAGTATAATGAATAGATAAAAATTGATCTACAAAACTATGGTGTATTTTAGGTAAGATATATTTCAAATAATTCAATGAAATATATAAGATGATGGGACGGCTTTAACTATGAGAAATTTTATTTACTTCTGTAATTTTCATTTTCATAATCGAAAATCGTCTTGATAAGTAAAGATGTCATTAGATTATTCACAACTAGATTTAATTGAAGGGCTTTTGTGGTAAATGGTTTAATTTGTGGGTTGCACTGATCACAAATTGACTTTAAGACGTTCCTGAAGTTCTAGTGGAAATTTATGAACAGTGCAGTTTAGAAATAACGAGAATGAAACAGTTGTTACCTATGACATTGTATGACTCCTGCTCTGTATTGCAAACTGACGAATGCTGGAATTATACGATTGGATGTCAACCTAGTGATCCCATTGGTTAGGCTTCCGTCACCATACCCGAAGGTCCTCTCTTTTACCCATCATGGAACATAGATCCTCACGCCTGCAGAGTCCCTATTTGGAGCGAAATGGCTGTCGAGTGCTTCCTTGTCTTCAATGGTACACTTATTAAGATCAATCTATGATAAATACAACTTATATGCTCATTTGTTTTTCCGATCAACGTTTTATGGTACTAAATTCTATTTTCTCTAGAATATTGCTTTGGGTTCTTTTGCTCTTTGATAAATTATCTTTAAATACTTCCTCAGCATCATCTTCGCTACCATCATCATCGGAATCATTTCGTCGAGCTGTTGTTAGTGATGAAAGATCATTTACACCAGATTTGTTGGACCAAGCTTGTCGTGTATTAGATCGAATCGCTGCACCAATAGATTTATGTAATAAATTCGCTGAAGCTGTTCGTCTAATTAAAGTATGTATATGATTTATTGTTTACTTATAATTCCGTTCGTATATGTATTGTCGATAAACCATAAGTTTGTTTTAGTGGTTTATCTGTCTGTATGACTAGAAGAATTAAAATCCACTTATTTTGTATTTATGGGCTCCAGTATCCTGAAGGAACAAATGGCGTATGAACCTATTGTTGTTCACCGGTTACCATCAGACAGCATCTCCTGACGTTGCTCCACTGCCTTGTGGATCAGACCTTTAGGTAGAAGGCTCCGGATATGGCCTAAGAAAACCACCTGCTTCGGTTTGGGCATTCGGGCAGTATCTCAGCCCTCACACAAATCGAATGATTTTTGTGGCGCATATCTATTTGGTGCCTCGTACCAATGTTTATTTGTTTTAATAAATAAATTAAAAATTTGACTGGCTATCTTAACGATGATGTGACCTCATCAGCACAATTTGTGTGAATGAAATGTTATGATGAATGTAAAACTTTATCTTCGTTGATCCAAGTTTATTAGTGGATTATAACGCCATTATTTACAAGGTGCTTATTTATGACGTCAATAACAACAAAACATTTGTCAATGACTCTGTAGTTTTGTATGTTTTCCTGACTAACGTTATTACTTCATAGAAGAATAGATACTTTTCGAGATGCATCATTTTGTTATGTCCGATTAATGATCTCACGTGATGCGACCGATCATTAGAGACACCAACTTATAAGACCAGACTAATGACACATAAACCAGTATGGGCAGTCCAGAGTCAATTCTGAGTTTTTATTGGTCCATAGAGATAGTAGGTTCTCTCTAAACCCAGCCGGTCTAGTCTAGAACACTTTTATCAGCCTCCGTTACACGAATCATATATTTCAGATATACTGGGTTTATATACTTACAAACCAGACTGGATCATAACATAAAATAGAAAATACCAATTACATAAGATCAAGTCCGAAAGTGGTTGTGATTGTGATAGGCTGTTACTAATAAATTGGGAATATCTTAAGAATAGAAAATCGTATGATAACAGTCAATAGGTCAAGTGAAAGCTTATGATAAAAGGCCGTCCAGTGCTTCCAGGTTTCCAGCGGCAGTCTAACATCAATCGGTTCATGATCTCAATCATGAAATAAATTGTTCAACAAACTGTACATTTTCTTACTCATTCACTTTATTATAACACAAATCACTTGATTTGTGTCGATTTTATTATTATTATTATTGAACTTGTATATTAATATAGAACTATAATGAAAAACTTTGTTTAAAAAATGTCCTTGTTATTTTCATCTTTTCTAAATGTCCAATCGGGAACTTATGCTTCACTAAAATCTTCTAAGTAAGCATTTGCGTTGAAGATTCCCAATCAGTATCTGAAATTTAGCGTAATGCTCGATAAAGCAAGAACAAATGTTAGATTTAACATCTGTTCATTTTTTCTTTTTGTTGTATGATTAGGCTGAAAATGTAATAAAAACTAACGAAGAACTAGATGTAGATGATGCACCGGATGAATTTATTGACCCAATTATGGGTTGTTTAATGGAGGATCCTGTGAAATTGCCCACATCGGGTCAAATAGTTGATCGTAAAACTATATATCGTCATCTGTTAAAGTATGTTTCATTTAATGATATTTTATATACTTATCTTTTTGTAATCAAATATAGATATACATTTTACCAGTTACTTTTCCCATAGGATTACACTTACAAATAATCAGTGCATGCTTTACGAAATCTTTCCTTAATGATATTCTCTAACGAAAGAATATGATGAAACTAAGTATAAAAGAATGGTTTTTAATTAAATTTGAACGTTCATTGGGATTGTGATCCAGGGCGTGGGTTTTGTCTTATATAGGACTCGTCGGTTGGATATTGATGTTTTTACTGAACTCGCATCCGCGCTGACAAAGTACAGAGCGGTGAGAACTAAAAAAATCTTGGTTGTTTTTACTGTGAGAATTTAGACGCATACGTATTGTTGTGCAGTGCAATGATGCTGAATTCGGTTGTGTAAAACAACCTACTTGTTTCTCATTACTTAAAACCCAGTGTCAAATATCATGGAAATATTCGCTTTTAGAAGTTGGTTAATAGTTATCGTAAAGACCCTGAATGCTCAGAGATTGCTAACGATCGTAGTGATATTTTTACGATTTTGTAACTAGATAATGGTGGAATTTTCGCATCACTAACTGACATAATTGTTAAAAATTTGGAATTACTGGACGTAAATGATGTAAGACAAATATTACTAATGTCAGTAAGCAATATTTGCGCAATATCACAAATTATCTGGAGATAAAAATACAAACTATTGGGATGCTTACGCTGTTCTAAAGGTCAAGCATTCTCTGTGAGACCTTAAGACCCTAAATTTGATCCCTAGTTTGTTCGTGAGTTCACACTACTGAGCAGTAGTCTCATACTAGGATGAAATAACTGTCCAATTTTTATTGTTCATCGTTAACGCTTTTTTTAGATGCATGTTAGACAGTAGGGTACATTTAACAAATTAGTTCCAACTATTTTGAACTCTAAAGGAAACGAACAAACAAAAACTCAATCGGATTAGAAAATAAGTGGTGACTTAAATTTAAGTAATCAATTAGGTTGTTAATGTGTATGAAGTGTTCGTAGAATACATATAATGTGTAATTGGAAATATTAAAATAAAGAATTATCATTGTTCTGTTTTTTTTTAATACTAAATAATGGTTATACACTACTGCAACGGTGTGCACGTCAATTAATATTTTCACAGGATGTAAAATTGTGGTTCACTTGACTATCCATCTGTAAAGCCCAGGTCTCTTTGAATCGGTCTGCCTTGTAGTTGAACAGAATGACAATTAGGAGATTGACATATTGCTTTCTATATATGAGGACCTGTGTGTTTTGATTTTTTTGTATAATACAAAGAGCTCTAAATCAGAAGTGTGTACAATTACCCAGTATTTTAACATTCGTATAGTAGAGTGAAACCAATTTTGTTACATTTTAAAATAACACAAAATGGCTTAATTTCGAAGTAGTATAGCCTAGTGTATTCTGCTTTTTGTACTTGAAATCCCAAAGAGTACTACTACATAATTGCTTTCACTGAATAATTGTTTGGAGAAGAGTAGAGACTAGCTTGTGCTTTAACCACTAGGTCGTCATTTTATCACTCCTAACCAACCCGGAAATTTTCATTAACAAACGCGACTTCGTCAAGCATTCTATGACTTCATGAACTAATGTCATTTCGTGCTTTGGCCATTCCTAACATTCTACCAACCTAATTTTACACAAGAAAACATCATGTATCAAGGCGTGACAACTTAAACAGTTACAGGTATGTGCCAAGGCCTACGTTACTTAGATCTAAGTGACTGACTTAGTGTTGATTTATTTGTGTCATCGAAATAATTTGTAGTATTGCCTGATTTTATAGGATAAGCCTCCAAAGTCTGTTAACTTCAGTGTCATAGTTGATTTCTGTCAACCACTAAATATCTATCGTGATAATATCACATCAATTAAACTGGTGCTAATTACATAGCAACTGCTCATTAATAGGGTTTGATCAACACACTAGGGACTAGACAACGTAACATTGATTGTACAATCTATAATAAACTAGTATATGTATGTAATTTTTATCAGTATCAACTCTTTGAAGTTTATTTAATGGATTGATCTTAAACACTAAAAACCAGGAAGCACTGGACAACTGTTTCATAATTTACTATTTTAACTATAATCAGTTCTCGGAATTGGGCAACCGTTGGGGGCTAACTCAGTAGTCTAAATGACTAAGCTCCTGCCACAAAACATTAATGTCTTTGGTTTGATCCTCTGTGGAATAATGGATGTTCACTTCTGAAGTGTTCCATCCTAGTACGAAACAGCTTTATAGTGTTTTCCAGTTTTCAATAATTGTTTAACTAAACTTAGTCTGTAATACAAATTACGAGGTTGAACAACCTCCATCAATCCCTTTATACTAAAAATATTCATTTTATTTATTTTGAATTTAGTGATTCTACTGATCCATTTAGTAGAAAACCATTAACAATGTCCCAAGTTGAACCACAAGAAAATTTACGTTCAGCTGTTCGTATGTGGATTGATGAACGTCGAGCACAAAGGTTATCAAAGAATACTCAGGGTAAAGAACAACAGTCTTCTTAATTTATACATAATCTATACATATTCATATGTTGGGACAACACATTATTATTATTATTATTATTACTTCAATCTATAGTTTAACAAACAAAGAAATAAAATAAAAACACGATTTTTTTTGTATGCAACATACAATTTTGTGCGTATAAATGTTTATGATCTGGTCTCTTCATACTTTATTGATATTGTCCAAACTCAATCTTCCACCGCTCCCCTCTTTTTTTCTTCTCTCATTCACTTAATTATTTTTTCTTCAGTGATATCTTTGAACTAATAACAATACAATATAGTAATAACAGTAATAATACTAATTAATATGTGAATTTGTAAAAGACAATTAAATTGTGTATAAAAAAGTAAGAAATAACAAAAACAAAGATATGATTGTATTGTGTAAGTTTGAATTTTATTTATTTATTTTAACACATAGATATTGGTACAAGCAGGCACCAAATAGATATACACCACACAAATCTCATTTGATTTGTGTAAGGGCTGAGATACTGCCTGAATGCCCAAACCGAAACAGGTGGTTTTCTTGGGAGGTCACACCCGGAGCCTTCTACCTAAAGGTCTGATTCACAAGGCAGTGGAGCAACGTCAGGAGATGCTGTCCCATGATAGCCGGTGACCAACGATTGGTTCATACTCCATTTGTTCCCTCAGGATCCTGGAGCCCATGTACACTATTGGTTTGGAATCAGCCTTTTTCAACTTCCCTAGGTGGACTCTCCGTGTGTACCAATCCGGTTAAAGCACCGGACATTCGCTTCTCGTCTTCTCAATTTCGTAAACAACAGTAATACTACGAGAAGGCAGTGAGTAGAACATCCCTGGCAAAGGCTATATACGCGTGGCAATGTGAAAGCATTTCGGGAGAGAGAGTGGACTCTCCCCACTCTCGGCCGTACCAGGGCATTTAGGGGCAAGTTTGAATATCTATATATATATATATATGCATTATACTAAGTTAATAAATTGAAATTGATAATTTAATAAAAAGCATTTGGCAACTTTTAACTATTGGATTATATGTTTGGCGCTTAAAATGAAATACACAGATTTTTATTTAGTAATTAAATTAAATTGGTATTATTTATACTTCCTATGAAATAGTTCAATATATTTAATATACAAAAATTTAAAACTAAGTTTCTTTGGATAGTGATTATTATCATAATCTATTTTTGGTAGGTAACATTAAATAATTTCTTGTATATCTATATTTGTCATTAGCATTCAATCACATACATTCAACTCCAAGAATGAGCAAAATCACGTTGATGACAAACATTGGAAGCTTACTTAATCAAAGTAAATGCCTTAACAGTGATTATTGTGTAGAATGAACAAAGAAAACTCTCTTTCTTAACCTTAAATAATTCAACAATATATTGATTATCTTTGATAGATTTAAAACTCAATCACTAATCGATCTGAACTTTTGAACGGAAAATTATTTCCTTAGCATACAACCATTTTTTTAAAAATTTTAATAATTTGTTGTATATACACATGTATTTGAATAGTAACCAATTCGTTGACAATTTCGACTACTTAATATTAAACTGATACTAATTCGCTTCATCATTTAACTGTCCTCCATTCATTATCAATCACGATACATAATAATCATTCTCATTAATTACATCCATACGTTAGTTTAGTATATTTATGCCTGATAAGTGATAAAACAATTTATTCTGCTGCAGTAGTGTGTGATAAATTCACCCAATATAAATTTTATTTATTTAAACACATAAACATTGATACAAAGAGGCACCAATTATATATGCTCCACACTTCGTCATTCGATTTGTGTAAGCGCTGGAATACTGCCCGCGCGCCCAAACCGAAGCAGATGGTTTTCTTAAGGGACCACGCCCGGAGCCTTTGACCTAAAGGTTTAATCCACAAGGCAGTGGAGCAACTTTAGCAAATGTGGCCCCATGGTAGCTAGTGACCAATAATAGGTTCATACTCCATTTTCTCCTTCAGTATCCTGAAGCCCATGTACACCATTAGTTTGGAATCAAGGTTTTCTTATTACCTAGATGGATCCTCCATATACACCAACCCGGTTAAAACGCCGGACATTTGCATTTCGTAAACACCCCCACTTCAAGAAGTCAGTGAGTAGGACTTCCATGGCAGTGGCTGTATACGCATTACCGTGTAAGATGATTTCGTGAGGGAGAACGAACTCTCTCCACCCTCATTCGTATGTAGGCATTCGGGGGCACCCAATATAAACATGAATAATGACTCTATACAAACATTTTGTCATCTAGTTCTTGAATCATTTGACCGTGTAATATAAATTAGTTATCTATTAATCGATCAGTATTTTATGATGCACTTATAGAGGCACAGGATATGTTTCTTATCATTGAAAGTCATACTTTGTCTCTAAAGTTCTGTAGGAAAATCACGCGGTATAACTTCCAGGTGCAAAAGTTTTATGAACTTTACGCATAAAGAAATCAAATGTCTGTGAAATTAAAAATAAAATATACTGTTGTTGAATGTTAGCCAATATATAACTTTTATGTTTTAATACGTTTATTCCAGCTGGTTGTATATTGACTAGAAGCTGTGGTAGTTCATTACGATCAGTTTTAAAAGATATGATCCACAACCTTTTATAAATACTTATTCAGTTTCAACATAAAATAGTTGACTTTATAGTGAGAAAGTAGATGTACTTACATTCTATCAACAGCTTCTACAACCAGTGTATTCTAGAAGAAATGTTAATAATCTTATTAACTTAGAAGGTTTTCTAGTCAATGATGCGTAAACATTAGACATTGCTTTTATCGAGGCATTCAATACCATTAGTTCTTA
Organism: Schistosoma haematobium; assembly: GCF_000699445.3. Taxonomy (NCBI): domain Eukaryota; kingdom Metazoa; phylum Platyhelminthes; class Trematoda; order Strigeidida; family Schistosomatidae; genus Schistosoma; species Schistosoma haematobium. The sequence continues at coordinate 16,101,084 of NC_067201.1, forward strand.
TAGTGACATTCCTTCCCCGTTTCTTTGAACACTTCAAAATGCATATAAAAGGCAGGTATGAATTTGTTCTCAAAATTGGTATAAATGAAGTTCATAGTGTTAAATGTTGCTGCTTCGAAAATAAGTAATCATAGAGAATAAAACCTTCGAAACTGTACAATCGCAAATATATATACTTAATATTTTAGGATGATAATAATTACAATAATAATGATAATAAACTTGTGTCAGACATGGTGAAAGTGAGATAGTATAAACAAAGGTATTAAAAAAATTTTAAATAGGAAAACTAATAATCTAATAGTTGAACTCATGAGTCAATTGAAGCTAAACCACCATGGAAAACCTGGAAGGCCGTTTCGTCCTAGTATGGGACTCCTCAGCAGTGCGCATCTACGATTCGAACCCAGGACATATCGGTTCCACGCGTGAACGCTTAACCTCTAGCCCACTGCTTATCATACTAGGACGGCTGTTCAGGTTTTCCATGGTGGTCTAGTTTCAATTGACTCATGAATGCAACTATTAAATTACTAAAATCTCCACAAAACCCTCTCTGATAATAAAGTAATAGTCGTTTGATTGTTAATGGCTTAATTATTCAGTCGAAAAGAAAACATTATACATGAATTTCGCTTTTAAGGGTGACATAGCCACATATATCTTAAAGAGGAGAATATCTGATTCTCTAAAAAGAACGTTCTTCGCAGCGTTATTTGCCAGCCAATCATTGTTCATGAATAATTTTAAGGATAAATTATCTCATCTGATCAACTCAATGTGCATTTACCAATTTACCTGCTCATGTGGAGCGAGGTATACAGGTCGTTCGATGCGTACTTTATCCAAAAGAATTCAAGAACATTACCCGGCGTGCTTAAAAAGAGGAGGAAACAGTTCAATAAGAAGTTCAATAATCTAACATATTCATATTCTTCTTTCTTTAGAGCCATTTGCTTCCCCTTTCATCTTCTTAATCCTTCTACCATCATCTGGCTTACTTCTGCTTCTATGATCCTCCTGACTACATTTAATCTTTCCCTGTTTTAAAATTTTTTAACAATACCTTTGTTTATTCCATCTCACTGTCACCATGTCTAACACAAGTTTATTATCATTATTATTGTAATTACTATCACATGTATACGATTGTACAGCTTTGAAAATGAATTCGCTGAAAAGAGAACTCTTCACTGGATCAATCTTTCTTAATTAATGTCTTAATGGGTATATTTCGTTTATTCAATAAAATTTTCGTTTAATGTTTTACACAACTTACACATTCCATATACAGGATTGCTTACTGGATCAGATCACACCACAATTAATCCTACTATGATTATATTTGAAACTTTGTTTTCCATTTAAAAAGTCAAAACAAATTCACCTTTTCCCTAAGTTTCATTTAAAGAGCTAATACGAATCTTGGAACTTTCAGTGAAACAACTAACACACTTCGAAATACTTAATTTTGAATAAAAGACAAAATACCATCTATACGAATATATGTATTTACAAATTAACTCATGTCGATTAAGACGTAATATATATTGAAGATTCTAATGTAATGTTAAACTTTACCAAAGAACATCTGAGAGATCTAATAATAATAACAGTATAGACCCAGTCTATAATAGCAGCTGTACGCTGTTTTCAGCAAACATTAGTTCGGTTTCAGATAATATACAAATAACTTAAGCAGATAATTAAAGTTACTCATTTTGTCATTGAGTAAAAACAAAGAGAGGTCCGAGATTTTATTCCCTCTAACCTCTCAATCATTACGCAAACGTCTTTCAATATATGAGACATTGGATCACTTTTTCATGTAATCTCTTTTCGGCCTTCTATAAAATTATACATTTACTAAATAACTATGGGTATGTACGTGAATGATTTTGTCCAAAAAGATATTTTCTCCGTTGAATTCCCTTCAACTTAAACGGACTTCGAAGAAAAGTACCTAAACATTTTGTTTTACACTAAATCCGACTGCGGTCAATATAAGCGATCTTATTACCAAACCAATTCACATTTAGCTCGTTTGAAATCACACTGAGAAAACACGAAATAGTTCACTGAGTCACAGTCTAATAATCATACCTATTCATACACGAGTACATAGTAGGACGTTTAATATAAGGTCACATCCAAGCTGAATGACCTAACAGTGATATGACCAGGCTTGTTTGTAAGTAGTAAGTGGTTGATCTCACTTGTTCCTTGTTTTATTGATATTTTGTTAACTTAGGAGAGTTAGTCATCCTTTGAGGAAGCACATCATATTTAGTTATCAAATTCCGAAAACTCATGTTTCTTCTCGTTCGAATATGCCATTTCTATTTTAGATAAACGTTCTAATTAACCACATAGATATTCCCCCTAATTATTAGGTCATGACTTTGAGCTTTTACAGTCGCTTATTTTTTATTAAAATACATAAAAGTTTATATAAAATTTCGATGATTTCACGTACAAACACTGCCTGTTAACTAGTTCAAATGGATCAACACTATAGTTGTATTGATTTAAGGACTTAATTTTCAAATATTTGAGGTACATATTCCAATATTACCTTTGCCTTCTTCGATTTATGTAATATCTCCGACTATGACACAATAACTTCGGTTTAGAATATAATGAAACAAAACAATACAATCATAAATCTTATTTGTGATAAGTATATTATTCATTTGTAAAAGATTCACGCTTCAATATGAATGAATTAGGCTACAGTATTTGCCTAAATAATTTCTCATAAAGTATAATGATGTACATGAACACTACTAGAATGACTTAGATACTTTCGGTTCTACCATACTAAATACAAGATCGCGAATGAAACAGTAATTATATCGACGGTTGGGAAGTGCAATATTCAATTAGAATAAATGAAAACGGGACTTTTAAGAATAATTTTAAATTCTTCAAATTTCACACGTACATTTGAATTCTATAGGGTGCCTTTAGAAATCCTATTCTTAGTGATTGATTTTCAAGTACACCTATAGTGTCCTTATGAAAACCTCATGGATTTAACATTGTATCACCGCCGGATAGAGCTGTATCGGAATTTTTCATTTCTGGTTACCTCGCTTCGACTTATTGCGTAAATATAAAGTACTTCTATTGTATTCAGTTCACTAAATACTGTAGATGAATTAATATGTAGCATGATTTGAGCGAAAATTTGTTTTCAAACAGCTGTAGAGAAAATAAATCATATAATTCTGTTTCATATACATATATTCTGATATATTTACATTATGTAAAGTTTCAATATAAGCTTAATCATTAGCGTATAAATGAATAAAAATATGAAAACAGACGAAAAATCTCATGAAAAAGAAATAATACGAAAAGTTAAAACAATCATTCATTATCACAAGTATAACAGTAAGCGTCGGGAAACAAACAACATGAGAAACAATGATGAAGGAATGTATTTTAATGCTTTACTCAAAGTGGTAAGACACAAGAAAAGGATTATGTAAAATTGATAGAAAGGGTTCAAGTCAGTTTCATAATTAAATAACACAAGAGTATTACATATTTACAAAAAAAAAGATGTTGAAACAACACAAACATTTCCTAGACACAAAGTTATAAATGAAGAACTATTAACAACACCTTAATTCAAGTTATTCTAAATTGATGCTATTAATACCAAGTTGGTTTAGTAGTATATGAACACATTTGAAAAATTTGTTCAGAACCAAGTATGAAAGACGAATGACTTAACAAGACAACCTTTTATCACATATTTATTCATGTTAAATAATAATTTAGAATAATGCAGTAAAGATGGCGGTCATTTCAAAAGTGGTCAGAACAATCTCTGTGGTGAATTATCGAAATTTGGTAACAATCAGTAGAACACCGAATATAATGACCAATCCAGCCAATACAAGGATAACAATCATTTTACGATCCTTCGATTGGTGACTTTGAGCTTTTGTCAAGTGCTTCAAACCCTCTTCAACTCGAATTTGAGTATGTTCCACATTATAATCGATACGATCCACTAATGTCCCCTAGAAAAATGTATCATATCATCCAAATACATTAAGTGTAACATGTTATGACGCAGCTTACACATAATTTAATATAAACCTAAGGATTGTTTTCAAAATATTTAATTTATAGATCGTATACTTTAATTAACTGCAAACAGTTCACGCAGTTCTCGTCATACTTGGGACACGTCAGCTGGATGTACTTGGAACCTAGTTTTTGTCTTTTTCTGCTCATTTGATCAAAGTGGCAAACGTCGTTGCATTTAATGAACGCTCATTTTTATACGAGATCTATAAAAAGCATGAGAACTTACTACTCTAGTCTTGCAATGTTTAGTAGTATGAAGTGATAAGTTGTAACGTTCATACAATAATATCGTTTTACGGTACTTAGGATTAGTAACTATTTTATGACAAACTTTGGTTCGTCCGGAACTTCCTTTCTGTAGAACTACAATTTACGGACGGACCAATCATATTGAAGATGGTCGATCTTGAGATTTTTAATAAAATTTGAGACCCGATGACGAATAACTATTACCTTGTTGAAAGCTAAGTAAAGTTTTTTTAATACTTCTTAAGGTGCTAGAAATTAATACATAAATCTATATCATTGGCAGGAAGGATTTGGAATTATCCCTCCGTTGATAAGTTTGTTCGGATTTCAACCAGTCTTGGATTCTTCTATTAGTCACGAACCAAACTACGTAATAAACATATTTGCTGTGCAACAACATGGTGAGCATGACATGATATGGAAATCAAATTACACGAGGCTCCTGTCATGATGCAGATTGTATAGGTAATGTCAATCGCTACTTAAAGGTACTTGATGTGACTTAGGGGATAACTAAGAATATTTATGAGGTCTCTCGTGAAGTACGACTTAACCACTGGGGGAGATTTTTTCAAAGGATACCATCTATACGGATGGTTAAAAAGCGTAAATGTTATTATTATTGGGTCACCATTGGGATTGAAACCCTTCTATTACATTTTGTGAGAAATACGAATACTCTTGAAAGGTTTTCCTAACCCGAGTCGGATCATTCACCAGTGCAATAACCTTGGATTATTAATTTTCAAACTTGGAATTTCTGAAACTGAGAAACATTTTAAGCACATTAGATTGTTTAATTTACGAGAGACAATTATGATGTGTCATAAGTACAATTGATTTGATTATTATATATTTTTAGAAGGCTTTGGATAGTTTAAATTGGTTCTTAATCTGTTTAGTAAGCAGTTTAGAAAGAAACTCTAACATCAAACAGGAAATTAACTGTCAATGAACAAGCATAACAAAATATAATTTCGAGAGGAAAAGTTCATACTTCTGATATAATACCATCATATTTGTAAGAATTTTTTTGTTTCACCAATTCTACAATACCTAACAAGATCTTATTTTATTTATGATGCTTTCAAATACATAGAAGAGCAAGTCAGAAAATGTCATCGCAAGTGAATTTCATTTCATCTAACCATACTACTTACAAGTAGTCCTTTTTTAATACCAAATTTTCTTGTTTGGATCTTATTGGTTGGCACAATTGCTAATCGTTTGATCATATTGAACCGATTTGTTTCTTCGCTAACCGTACTTAACGATCTTCGTATTTATCATACCGAATATAACCTAAAAATATTTTTACTGAATATATTTATATATTCTTCAAAAACAAGGCAGATATCACTCAACCTTTAATAGGTTTATTCTGATGAAAACAATACCATGATCATGTGGAAGATTGGAAGACGCTAATCATTAATCTGCTTTAGAAGTTTCCATAAGTAGTGTCACATCTCATGATGTGTTTTGCTATAAAACACCATCTAAGACTTTTGTTTGCTTGCTTTTAAACATTTTGTTCCCATTTTTTAAAACAAAAATCATAAAGACTTAACTAATGTAAATTTAGTCTACGTGTTTTGAGCTAGATAGTAAGTTGATCCGAAAATGTTTAAAGTGCTTACTTGATCCACAACCATTTGTGCAACATCGCGAAAAATCTCATTCAATTCATGAATAGACTGAACAATCTGATGAATTTCTTGTTCACGTTGTACAACCATGTTTGTATTTTCTGTAAGTAATAAACTCCGTCTTTGTTTTTGTGATTCCCAAACCTAAATTCATATTGTAACAAGTAAAAATTTCGATAAGCGCAAAAGTCACAATGGACTGGATAGCATTACAGCATGTATGATGATCTACAAGTTAGATAACTAATATTAATACTCAAACACGAATAATTAGTTGATATATGATCATTTTTTAGTGATAAAACGAGCTGTAGAGATATCGAGTTCGGTTGATTCAGAATACCTTATGAACAGTCAAGTCTTACATACGACCGTGCTTTTTTGACTATACAAAAATATTTCACATCGTATGTTTTACCCTAAATAAGTAAATGACAAGTTGTTATGAGTTAAATATCCTTTCAATATTTCAGTTGATAGTGATCTTCACTTCTCCTAATTAATTTGCATCTTCGCTTTAACTATTTGCATTTCTTGCGAGCAATTTTATGTGTCAATAGAGTTAGAAACGGTGTAAAGTCGACAGATATTAAATACTCCTGTACATTTATCATGTTTTTTTTATGAGGAAAAACACCAATGAGGTAATTCGACCGCTCAATCGAAATCAAGAAATTTAACGAAATCGGGTTTTCAGTAGCAATTAATGTTAAAAATGAATTTTATCAGAAAAAAGGTGTATTGACTTACAGCATAATCACCATCTTCAAACTCATTTACCAGGTTGTTTGATGTTGATGATGTATCTCCTATATTTAAATCTATATTTAAGTAACTACGTATTCGTTCATCTCTGGATCGAAGTTCTGGAAATAAAACAATTACATAGTATCATATATTCGTAATATTGTGCACATAACATATTAGTAACATCTACTCATTGGGATATTACAAATATACTATTTATTTATAACAATCTACCCAATGCTCAACTTATTCGAAATTATCAAATCAAACCTTGGTAATAATACCTATAAATTACATGGTACCACTTTTTAAACTTGACAGAATTATCAACTTCTAATTGTCTGTAACTCTACTAAACCACTGTATACACTGTATAAACTACAAACTATTTACCTATAAAATGTTGAAAAAGGTTTACTCCATTGTTTAGTGTTGACTTTTAAACTACTTATTGATGCTTTGGTAACGTTAAATTTATTATTATTTATTTATTTTAATACACAGATATTGGTACAAGGAGGCACCAAATACATATGCGCCACACAAATCTCATTCGATGTGTGAGGGCTGTGATACTACCCGGGTGCCCAAACCGAAGCAGGTGGTTTTCTTAGGGGGCCACTCCCCGAGCCTTTGACCTGAAGGTCTGATCCACAAGGCAATGGACCATCGTAAGGAGATGCAGTCCCATGGAAGCCGGTGACCAACAATTGGTTTATACGCCATTTCTTCCCTCAGGATACTGGAGCCCATGTGCACCATTGGTTTGGAATCCGGTTAAAGCGCCGGACATTCTCTTTTCGTCCTCTCATTTTCGTAAACAACAGTAATGCCACGAGAAGGCAGTGAGTAGGACTTCCCTGGCAGAGGCTATATACGCGTGTCCATGTGAGGGCATTTCGGGAGGGAGAGCGGACTCTCCCCACTCTCGGCCGTACCAGGGTGATAATCTTATGGCCAGGATTTTGACAGTACATTTAAGCTTTGTACTCAGCTCCACCTACTTCAATTTAAGCTCCCTGGTAGTAGTTTTATTTATTAAGTTAGTTCACATAGTTTCATACTATTGGGAGCTAAAAATAATTTGCACACAAACTATATGGCTCAAAGCCGAGTATATAAGCTTTGATTTGGATAATCACTTATATTATTAGTAATCACAGTAAAGAATAAATACGTAAACATGAAAGATTAAGGTGATCATTCCGTCATTTAAGAGTCATATTAAGTGTGGTGATTTTACACTAGTAGCCTACTAGATTATTACTCACATTAATCAGTCGCAATTTAAAATGAGGGATATAAAAGTTGTCGTGTTCAACTATCATATCCCTTGGTAGCAGTTAGTCTTATCATTATATAACCATATAAGATAGGTTTTTTGCTATTTGATAGAAGCGTTAACAAATAATCATATTTTATTCATTCACTTACTATATATAATAATCAGTCCAAGCGTTTAGTTTATGGGCATAGATATGTTTAACGCCTACTTGAATGACTCAAACGCGAATGCAAGTTGAAAAAAAAGCTTCATAGTTGTAGCGAATGTGAACGAGCCGAACTTAGTTGTGTGTAGGCAGATGTTCATGTGAAAAGACAGCAATGTATAAATACCATTTTTATGATAGTTCAGGTCGAAATAGATTGTATTATCCTGTTGTTGATATTTCTGAATGGAATTAAATCAGTCTTGGTTGATATATGTGCATCTTAGACGGATTGTTTTGATATAGCAAATGTGATACAAGTTAGTATCCGATTAATGAAATGTGACTAGCAGTGGGATTCAGGGACACTGGTACATCCATCTGACGAGTCCCAAATAGGACGACACACATCCTGGATCACATTTCATCTGTTCTATTTATACGATAGCTCAGTTGTCCGATGAATTCTAGTATGGATTTCACAAAGGAAACTAACGTGTAGCAGACATGTGAAAACGAAAATTATTAAACCTAATTTAGTGGCGTAACGTATAATCCATGCATAACAGAAACAGCAAGTAATATGGTAGTAATACTGATAACAGTGTAAAAATTATATGAATTATCTGCTCAGATTCGCCTTACAGGACGGTGCCATCATCTTAGTATGTAATGTTTGTTGCAAGATTTCACTAGTGCTGAAGAAGGAAAAATATTACGTAGTGGTGTTTGAGCATAAACAATAAAGACTAGTAATGGCAAGCACCCATAAAAAATTTAATCTGTTCCTCTTCGGGTAATGGTACATGTTATTACTGAATAGTTAACAGAGTTGAACTATAAGTAGCATTGATATCAATCACACTAAAACATTTGCAAACCGACTTAGAAACGCTTTAATGATAATTATATTATTGCGCTTATATTGGTTACTAGACAGTGACTAATTAGCATATACATCCCAGTTCTACAAGTCAGTTGCTTTTCGAACGGGTCGATGGAAACACCTCTGGTTATGACAAAATTTTGGACATCAACTCTAACATTTCAGATATCCTGAACTGACGATAACAGGTCGGTATGAAACCTATATCTGAAACATTCTGTCAAAAGCTAACATTATAATACACTATCTACAAGACAGGAAGGTACACAGCATAATTACACGTAATTTTTCTTGGATTTAGGTTAAAATTCTATTCTTCGATAACTAAAAGTATGTTTTCAAACAAATGAAGATGGAAAAAACGCCAATTACTGTTTAGATATTCTGATTGTGCCTTTCGAAATACTACTGAGAGATCTTGAAGAGTTCGCGCCAGATTACAAACAACGTTTTCTGCCAACTTGGCTTCTTGCGATTGTTGCCACATAGCTGAGGAACGTTTCAATTTGGATAACTGGCCAAGTTGGCTATGTGATAGATTAAACAACTGTCAAAATAAAGAATAGAATTCGAAAGTTAAATAAAACAACCAAAGCACCAAACAAATTATATTTCTACCAGCAGTATAGCTTTAGAGCCGTATTGGTTGAATAACTTGTGCAGAGTTAGTCAGTCAAAAGCAACGTATAAACTTGGCACATGTATACATCCGTTTAAGATGCTCCATCTTATTAACATGAAGAGTTGATAATGTCAAAGAAAATCGTAGAGTAGTAAAGGTAGTAACATGAACGACTAACCATCGAAGATTTAAAAAGAAAATATGGATCAGTAGTTTCCTTACAACCAACTCTCACGCCAGATATCATCGTCCTTCGAGGTAGTTGGTGAATGGGAATACGTGATATATGTCCTAGCCACCTCATCAATTGATCTACCATCCCTACTATCCTCAGGATATCTAACTCAAGATTTAAAGGGTGGAAAATGAATGAAACTATTGAGCTGCGACCGAACTTATGTCATATAACCAGAAGTCTGCAACCATTCATTAGGAACACCGAGCGTTCGAACTTAAAGGTTTATTCGTCACCTTTGAAAACTTACAAAATCAGAGTGAAACAACTAAGTTGGTGTGACAACTAAAACCGGTTCATTGAAACAGATAGTCAGTTAACTGTACATACTTTTGTAACAAACTGTGAATCACCTACTCTGCAAACGACCAACAAATTTCGTTATTCCGCTCAAGGAATAAGACAGGACCTTCACGATGAAGATCAACATAAATCGGGGACAAAGCATATGACTGTAATGAAGAAAACGACTATTAAAATTATCTTTTATGAGACCAAGACCCCAACGTAGTAATTGTACTATATGAAGATATATATAAACGAAAACTGATCAGCATGTGAAATAAACTTAATCGCCAAGTACCTGAGTAAGCTCTTTAGTTTGAAACTCTATTTCCTGATCTTCATCTAAGTTGTCATCCAAATTCGAAGCCATGAGATGTCTATCATGAAGAGCAATAACTTCTTTCACTAAAAAAATTCATAAAACTTGATAAATGTACACTTACTTTTTTGTCGTATCATGCAGAACGTATATTGAAGTGAATTGACTGTGGTTTGCCTACAAGTACAATCATCACTGAAAAAAACTAGACAGACCATTCATTACGTAACTTTTTAGTAGAGTTATTGACAGGAGCTTTATTTTTAGATTTGGATACCAATGATTCTTGATCAGATTTCTAAGGGAAAACGAAAGGTTAAAAATGATGTTACGGCTTAATGAAAGCCAAAATGATGAAGGAATCAGTGTTGATTGAAGTCAACAAACTTCCAAGCATCTTAATGACCCAACAGAGACATCCAGAAAAGCCTATTATAAAGTGAAATGCGGTCACATAATTGCTAGAAATTGTGTAGGTCACTAATCACAAAACCACCAGCAGTCTCATACAAGCCTCGATGGCTGATACAAGGTACCGAGATGAGATCAGTCAACAAACTGAAACCAAAACCTTTTGAAAAACAACCGTTTTAACCTCCCATATAATTTCTGGCTGCAAAATCTTGTCCAATCATGGAACTTAGAAATTGTAAGGTCACGCTCCAGTAAATTAATCAGTAAGCAGTTATAGTTGAGGCCGTAACTTTATTAAATTAGCTTGCAGGTCTTGACACTGCAACACTTAATTTGGTTTAGACAAACGGAGCATAACACTGACTACCCTAGGTGCATGGTTCGAAGATAAGTACATACACTCACTTAGTGGACGTTAATGCTATCAGAGCTAATTCTACACCACCTAATACATAATTCGAAATACTCTATTATCTTATTTGTCGTATGTAAACCAGGAATACTCGGCTAATTTCCAGGACATCCTCTTTTAGTATACAACCGTAAAGTGTTAGCGCGATTTTGTGGCTTTTGAATGTGAATGTAGTAAAGAAACGAATCAAATATATAAATCAGTTACAAACAAGCAGTTCCTATCATATTTTAGTAATCATACATCTGACTCTATTATTTAATATCTTTGTCGCGAGCTTGTATAAACCAATTGACTAATCAAAGTGGAGTAAAATAAATTTGGGATACAGACTTACATCGTCACGATAGAAACTTCTGTTTTGGAATGCATTATTTCTCATAAACGTGAAGCTTTCTGTCAGAGACCTAAACGCCATCACGTATTTATATCAAGCGGGGTTTCTCAAGGCTAGACCTAACGCTGTCATCTTAATGTTAAGGAACTCTAAGAGTAGCTATCCCATTTACGTTGGACTGTAAATATGTACTTATGTTAAAGCTTCAACATTATTTACATTGAGGCTGGCTTGACTTAAAATGATCAATGCACCATTGATAGACCACTATAAATCATTCTTTTTCTTCGCGAAAACATGCCAGTTGAAGCCTTTTTTAGAGTTTATTGTATACGGTTATAGCAAAACCTAGTGAAATTTGCCACAGTGTTGCAGTAATTGACTTACTCAAATAATTCTTCAATGTACATTGCAGGTCATCCTGATTATTCTCAAGAAGTTATGTTAAGTATCCAAGTAAGAATGTGTTTTATCTGAAAAGCAGGACGGTTTGGGAACAGGTTATTTGCGTTTCACAAACTTATTAGCAGCTCGTGGAATTCAGACTACTCTGATATGTCAGGGACTGTTATATGATGTACTCTTCATTGACTTCAGTAAATTCTTCATAAAGTTTCACATAACAGGCTGTCATGTAGGTTAAGTAACATCAGGATCGGCGTTAACCTAACTATATGGATAAGGGGTTCCCTGGTTCGTCTCCCATAAAGTGTAGATTAACTAACAGTTATCTAGCCGAAAAAACTAGGAATAGTGGAGTGTCCTGTGGCACAGTTTAAGAATCAGTGTTATTCCTGTATGTAAGTTACCTTCATCATCGGTTTTTATATGCCGAAAACATGTAGATATGAGGAGGTATAAGAAGGCGAAGCAAATAGTTTGAATCTCTAAAACGACCTACAAAAATAACTGAATAACCTGTAATTTGATAGTTCTCCGCAACGCTTCCAGGTGCATTATGATATACTTTGATCACCGATCTAAGGATAGGTACACGGATGGTGCTGTTGGGCCACCTGTTTATAGACACATACTGATCTGGGAGTCAACGTCCCTCAAAACATGGAAACCACTGCGCACTAACGCGCGATAACCGACATACGTTTCATAACCCTCCATTCAATACATATGACCTTTAACCGCACAGATTTTAAGAGGTGCTCGGGTTTCCATGTAGCATATATTTGTCATACTTTTTGGTGCTGGTGCAGACAACGAATCTTTGCCCGAAAAAAGAGGATGAGGAGTTTGGACACGTTCAGAAAACCTCAAATGAGTTGATTTTCAGGACCGCGAAGTCACAGTATAGCTACAGACTTGCTAAAATAAACGTATTTCACCTGTTAAGTAAAAAGAGTAGAGGTTGTCATGATACATTTGCATCAAATATGATCTTACTTTTCTTGCCTCTCACAGAATGAAAGTTACGAGGTTGCTCTAAAAATGTTCACAATTCCAGAGTTAATCACTAACCAGCTGATTACCGACTTTCATGTAAAATTATCGATGGATGAAGCTGCTTGCGTCACTACACGACTGAAGCTCCACCAGTCGAAATATTGAAAAAGTCTTTCTCGAAATAAGGTTGAAATTTAGGTTGAGATTTATTATTCGTTTCAATTATGTAGACCACGAACGTTTGAGGCAAAACCGTTCGCTTTAGATGCCAGTCAGAGGTAAAATCTGGCATTCGATATGAGTAATTTAGTTTCGTATGACAATGTGTCGCAGAAAGCATACCAGTTTACAGGTAGATTAAAAATCTTGCAAACATTACAGGGTTTACTATTATAAGTCATTCAGTTGGATTTATACGTAAAAGAGGGTTACATTTAAGTACATGAGAATATGAATAGTGTTATGATCAATCATAACAAATAACAGGTACAAGCCACTCTTTTAAGTATGACCAATAATTTAGAACACGGACTTTAAGATATTAACTAGGTTAGGAAAGTAAGTAGATAGGGAGACTGAAATTTTTTCACAGAATCTTCATGCAGACAAATCAACAAGTTAACAAATACGTTTTTGTGTTGGCACTGTACTATGAATTTACAGTCGTTATAACTCGTTTACCATTGGCACGTCGCGCGTAATCTTGAAGAATGACCATCTCTCCGGAATTTCACTTTTGATTGGTACATTTTTAGCCTTGAAAAGAAGCGAAGAACAACATGCAGGAGAACTAGCAACAAGATAAGTTTGACAAACCAAGTATCTTTCTATTTTTTAATCAAGAGAGGTCAAGACATGTCTTTCATCAGGCAGAACACAAATGGATCAATAAGGAAATTTTAGACGGACCATATGAACTAAACACATTGTGCGAAGAATTGTAACAGGGAAACAGGCGTTAGTTGATAGAAGGTTGAAGAGCGAATTGAGTTAAACGATTGTTGACCCTGAAAAGCCATTGGTAACGTATGGTTTCGTCACAATAGCTTCTATTTATTTTTATTGTTGTTACTGAATGCCGGTTTCTGTTCTATGCTTAAGCGTCTCAAATTGCCTGTTATTGGACTTGGAAAAATAGCAAGAAGAGTGTAATATAGAAAACTCGAGTCCAAGGGGCAGCAAACGTCAGCGAACAACCTCAATATAATTTAATGGATGGCCCATATCGATCATTAGGAGCCAAACACAACAAAAATATTCTGCCCCACAAACAAGTGCCGGTTGAATTCATCACCCACACCATCAATGTTTGCTAGTCAGCAAATCCATTATAACGACCGAAATACCAATATTCTGTTTAAATACAGAGCTGGCGAGCCTAAGTTTAAACCGACCAGATCAGACAACGTCCTTCTGTATAGTATATGAGGTGTTTTCGACGACTCCAATTAAATTAAATCGAGACACAAACTGTTTACATTTAAACTTCTCTTAATTAAAACAATAATAGGCCGTATCACAAATACAAAGTGCCTCAAACGGTACAGCCAGTGTTATGCAGTCAAGGGTTTTTTAACACTAGATAACATGTTGACAACAAAGAGAATAAGTAATAAACAAAAGTTCGATGCCCGAAAACCAGTAGAAATATTCTCAACAAGATGTGATTAGACGTCTATTTACAAGGATCCCGGCAACCTTTCCAAACAGACAGTCTGGGGATAGTAGTCATAAACTGAACCATTCTGTGACCTTAGGTTTGGCCAAACATGACCTTGCTGTCAATAGCCCAGCAACATGCAACAGGAGGACTAGGTAACTAAAGACACGTCTTTAACGAGGGCCACATGATAAAGGCTCAGGCGAAAAAGACAGAGGAACCCAAAATGTGGCTAAAAGAGAGCTGAATGAAGGTTAAAATACAGTGCAGGGAGAAGAAGCGAATAAATGACAATACTGTCCAATATAATGCTCTAAGGGGAATTTCAGTGTGTTCTTTCCGTTGCAACCACCCTCTCTTGTCCTTTTTCATAATAAGCATTTTAAAGTTGTTTGCTAGATAACGGTTATGTCTTATTTCCACGGTTTATGTTCTATTCATTGTTAGAAAAAAATAAATCCTTAGTTACCTTGAGCAGGCATATCGGACAATCAATGCTGGTAGACAGTTAGTGTAGCATCGAAACAATGTTCCCTAGTAGCACAGGATAGAATGTGGAATTCCGAACATAATAAGGTTGTGTCAACAAACAAGTAGAAGGAAGAGTGATGGAATCCAATAATTTTGAGTCAATGAGTAAGTATTTGTAAGAAAGTAGTTGAACAGTAAGATAGTAAACTC
The DNA here is from genome assembly GCF_000699445.3 of Schistosoma haematobium. Taxonomy (NCBI): domain Eukaryota; kingdom Metazoa; phylum Platyhelminthes; class Trematoda; order Strigeidida; family Schistosomatidae; genus Schistosoma; species Schistosoma haematobium. Next base: position 16,116,512 of record NC_067201.1, read on the forward strand.
TTCAGGGTCCACCAAAAAAGCCACTTGAATAATATTGTCTAAGGAGATTTAATATTAAAGCTATTTGTTTCGTTTATTCGTAACGGATGTTTTCCTTCTGACACTTAATCTTCCAACCTGGTTAAGTCTGGTGGTGTTAAACTCTATAACATGAAATTATCTATTTCATCCTTGTTATGAAGAGGTAGGAAAGAATAGTGAACAGAAGTGGTCATACTAAATAGCATTATTATTGCCCAGGTTTTTACCATTAAATGCATTTATTGTCGTGCTTATGCTATTGGCGTTTGCAATTGTTGTGAAAGAGTTTCTTTCCTGGGCGGCTTCTCAATCGCTTTTAGTTCATGGGGACGGTAAACAGGTTCGTTAAAATGCAACAGCTAGTTTTCCTAGATTATGTATTACGCTAGAGATGTAGAAACTTCCTCCGACAAATCTTGAGTATTCTTCGCATTATGATCATAATAATTTATAGACATCCTATACTGCTTCACAAGTAATTGCCAATGTGTTTTTCGAAAACATCCTGAAATTTTTATCTTACGGCTCTTTCAATACAAAAGGCAGTTTAATCCAGAATCTTGAAGTCCGTTAAGTGTTCGTTGAACGTCGTTTCAATTACTGGGGCAAACTAGAAGCCTACGAAAACCTTTGTACCAGCCTGAAACAAAGTTATAAACTAGTTGCCAAGATGCGTGATTCTCCCTACTGAGTAGGTTTTCTCATTATATGGGCATCTGGAGGGAACGCAGCTCACTCCTCTGGAAAATGATAACTGAAAACCTTGAGAAAGAAAAAACTTGCTCAGGTTAGTTTGTTAAAACCATGGAAAATAAGATATCATAGTGCAATTTTAAATAAACACCATGAACTGTAATCTTAGATATCAACTAAAAATTTGACTAGGTACACCTGCATAGTATGTGTTTATGGTTTGTTTGTAAAATCTACTGTACCAAATCTATTAGTCTTAAGTATGAGAAAAATGGGATTTCCTGGCCTATAAAACCGTTAACAATCTTACCAAATCCGAAGAATTGAAAGTTTCTTTCATTAGATGAGAAGCATGATGGAAGTTCCATTCGTGCGCAATCTAGTGCATTGTCATTAGGTTTATGGAATTCCGCGATCGGTAATGACTTTGGACATACAGTTTACAAAGTGCCCGTGAAATTAAGAAATGATTGTGACAACGCTTCATTCAACTCTGAATGTATTATATCTTACACGCGTAAAACCAGATGGTTCAAATGTGTTATTCGTATTTTCTGTTTTTTGAAAGAACGCGAGTGAATGAAAGCCTTGCTAATTAAAACACCTTGTTCCAAATATCGGTCAGCCGTTTACACTTTTTAAAAATAACACTACTGCATTTTTCCATAAGTTTACGATATCTTTTGTCCAACCATTACTACTCTCTATTAGCTTATCAAAAGGTGGATATTCTTGTTCCGACTATCATCACAGATGTCAAAATTTTCACAAAGATGTGATCGGATCTTTTTTATAAACAGCGTCAATCAACACAAAGTCACTTATTTGTGCATATTTCACAATTCATAATTTCAGCGAGTGTGAGTCTGGATCAACACCAAAATGTATTTAATTTATAAAGCTGTGAGTAGCTCAGACAATAAAATTTTTGATTAGCCATTTGCCATAAAATTCTTGAATTAGTCCCAGTAGATCTTCAGGGGATTTCAAATTTTTCAAATTGGAGAAAATTGGAGCACTCAACTTCGGCACGAAAACATATGTATGTTATACACTTTTCACTACAGATGAGTAGTTGTAGTGGCATTGGACAATATCCACACAATCCACAAAGCTGTGAACACGAGACTACTCAGAAAATAGATATTCAATATTTAACGCGGAGAAATACCTAACAATGGAGAAGGCGCGGAGAATGAATTGAATGGACTGGAGTTGATCGAGCGGCATGGCTCGGCCATGCAGGCGTGGTCTCTGCCGAATGTTACCTTATATCTTCTGTTCATATTAAATATATTGTTCTTTTTCTAGCCTAACCTTGTTCTACATCATGTATTGGTAATTGATACGATACAGTGAGTTGGTGTAGTCGATGGTGTGACTTCCACGTAAGATCTTATGGATTAGGCAGTTATATCATGACAAATCTACAAATTTAGGATTAGGTCTATTATTAAAGCAGTACTAATATCATAGTAGACCATAATTCTACATAGTAAGTCATAATTTCATGTCGAGGCAACGCAGAAAAATCGGTAGTGTCAATAGTCCACAAATTTCGCAGGTCCGAGAGAACCATTTTCAGGTGGCTAATGTGTCCATCGGACCTAGATATTCTATCATTGTTGAGCACTCATCCCAGGAATCTGACATTGTAAATGAGATCTTATCGGATCAAAAAGAAATCAGCAGATGTCACGTTAACCGGCCTTCGCGATCGCGTTATTCAATCCGATTAAATGGAATTCTCGATTTATTTGTAAATGCGATACTTCGGCTAACTTTTGAGGTATGAATGGCCAAACATGAGATTTATGAACAGAATATCAAACAACCTATCAATATCCATAAGTGTCTGAATTCCAGTTTCCGTTGTTAATTTTAATAGCAACAAATGCATTCAGTACACAGTTAGGGAGACACATCGTGAGACTAAGGAAAATAAGTACAATCGATTTGAAAAATTTAAATTCTAATTTTGGCTGTGACGGATGTGGTATTTGTATGAACTAGTGATTCATAAGCACTTGATGACCTGCTAATTACGAACTGTTAATATAATAGGTTCATTTGTGCTCTCTTAGTTTTACTCACTGTTAACTGTACTATTTCAGGAAATCCCAGTTATTGTATCACTTAGTATGCTTTTAATTATCATGGCTGTATATGAAATTAGATGATGCATAACATTCAGGTGAGTAGACAGATGGATAAACCAGCTAAGCGTCCAAGCATATACACTCAAAAAGAGCACATAGGTATGTGGATAAGACATAAATTAGGATCAACCCAAGGAAATAGTAATAATACAAGGTGAAAAAGTGCTCATCCAGATTGTGATGATTTCAACAACAGGAAAAGGTTGCACAATGTTATGTTAATAACTGATACAAAGTTTTGTAAACGATGAGCATTAAAATTTTTTAAAAAGCATTTTGTACTATGTGGCTAACCTCTTAGAATGTTAAACAACCGGCGAAGCACTCGAATAATTAAAAGGCTCTGGTCTTCACCACCTCTTATTGGGACAGAGATAACCATAATATGGTATATTGCTTGATGTAACTGAAGCATTAAAAATTGTCCTTTCTTCGTCAGAAAGCAAACCAGTGCAGTAACAGCTTGTCAAACTGACAAACTGAACATGTGTCTCAAAAGAAGTTTCGGACGTTTTTGACCGTCGTCTGGATTTCATACTGGCGTAAAATGACCGGTGATCACCTTCGAAGCCCAATTACAAACGACATCACCACACTTCAGCTCCGTGTGTTTACTTTAGGTCAATTTAATACAGACCATCAAAAGCGCTTGAGACTTCGTTTGGACATCACCATTATTACTGCTTCTCGTCTGTGATATCATGACTTCTATATTTTAATAGTAATGGTATGCTATAAAATGGGGCATAGAGTGTACGCGAATTTTAAGTCTCTTTCTGGTTGATACAGACTAATATGTAAAATAGGAGCACTCCGTCAAATCGCCCATAAGTTCTGGGTAATTTAAATAAACTGTTTGAGAAAATCCTGTTGATGATATGCAACATCCGATGTACACAGCACCATTCATCATCTCTTGGGTCTGTGGAAGATAATCGAATATAGTGATGCAGTGAAGTGATCGGTCGTAAAACTCTTTAACCATCTTACCATCCATCCAGAAGTTTAATAGGACTTCTGCTTCAGCTGATCACATGATCCTATCTTACTCCCCATTCGAAGGCAACATATGGGCCAGGCTCCACGAAAGTATCTCAGTTTCAGTTTCACTTTGGGAAGGACAGGAGGCTTGATGGCCTATGTTAGTCCTGGCAATGCTGGTCTCTCAGTTGATCCAACTTTCTTTTGAAAGAGTTGACGGATGGAGCCTCAACCACGTGCTGAGGTAGTGAATTCCACTCGTTGATGATTCGATGGGAAAGTCGATAGTCAGCTGACAAGTAATTTGTTCTCGGCATATGAACTTTTTTGGAGTGTCCTCGTAAATTCTCTGTTCTGGAAGACAAGAAAAATGAGGGCATATTAGGTGCAAATTTATCACTAAGCAATTTGTAGACTGTAATCATGTCTCCTCTAGTTCTAGGTTCAGCTTGGCCAGTCGAACTTCATACGGAAGCTTCGCTATTCCGGGAATCAGCTTAGTTGCCGTTCTCTGAACCTTTTCCGGGAGCTCACTGTCTTTTTTTAAGCAAGGGCTAGTCGCTTGTATGCAGTACTCAAGTTTAGGACGAACGAACACTGTATACAAAGTCAAAAACGTCTTAGCGTCGACATGACTAAAAGCCCTACGTATTGACCATGACGTTCTAAAACTTTTGGCGGCTATTGCACGGCAGTGTGCAGTAGTCTTTAAGTCTTGACTAACGATAACTCCTAAGTCATTATGTCTGGACGACAGGTAGCTCAGTGTTATTCATCGTGTATGTATCTGTGCCTTGATGACCGATATGCATCACAACACACTTGGAAGTATTTATCGGCAACTGCCAGGTTTGAGACCATTCAGATAATTTCTTCAGGTCATTTTAAAGTACCAAGCTATCACTCTTTCATCGTATCGTTCTCCATATCTTGACATCGTCAGCATATAGCAAGACCGAAGATGATAGGAGACAAGGAAGGTCATTTACATACAAGAGGAATAGCACTGGCCCCAAAACTGTACCCTGGAGCACTCCACTAAGCACAGTTTCCCGGCTAGATAACTTTGAGTTCACCCTTACTCTTTGTTGACGCCCAACTAAGAAGTCTTTTATCCACATCAATAAACTGCCCCCAATCCCGACTTTTCTTAACTTATATAACAGCTGGTTGTGCGGAACTTTGTCGAAAGCTTTACTGAAATCAATGAAGGCGACGTCTACAGGTAGCTTTTGGTCCTTAAGAGCGCACCAGCTTTCACGAGCCACTAATAAGTTAGTGAGACAAGAATAACCCATTCTGAAACCGTGCTGTTTCTCCGAAAGGATCCGGTTTTCATTGAGGTACTTAAACGGCTCCTTCCGAATAATCTTTTCTAAGATTTTAACAACCACACTAGTTAGGCTAACGGGGCGGTAGTTCTCAGGTTTGTGTTTCGTACCTGTTTTGAAGACAGGACTTACTATGGCGTTTTTCCAGTCTTTTGGTAAACGACCCTGCGTAACGGATAAGTTAAGGCATGTACTTAAAGGGCTTGCAACGAAGTTAGATAATTCCTTCAGTAGCCTAGGATGTAATTCATCAGGCCCCGTGGATTTACCTATGTCAAGCTTATTTAGCAGACTAAAGACATCGAGTTCTTTAATGGTCACGCTATCCAGTGTATGTATGAGGGGATCTGTATACGCTGACGGGAAGGGCGCTTCTATGGTATATACGTTGCTAAAGTAGTTCGAGAACACTTGAGCCTTACCAAAGTCGTCCTCCACTAATGATGAAGCAGTACTGTCTCCCCATAGAGCAGGAATATTTCCTTTTCTCCTTGTCCTTTGGTTTATATAGAAATGCAAGCGTTTAGGACATTCTGTGGATTCCTTAACAAGTTTTCCTTCGTACAATTTTCTAGACTTACGGAGGGTCGAGGCACAAGTATTCCGAGCCTTTCGATACTGAGATTTTGACTCAGGGAAACCATTTCAGTCACAACTCATTTCTTCTCAAAACCACTTCAGTAAACCTGGAAAGCCAGTGATACAAGTAACCGAGTTACTTTTATAAGTTCTTTCTATTATGTACCACAATCTCATCACATCCTACTCTCAAACTCACGTATTTCACCCAGACCCAGTCAAAGGATACTGAATTGCCTTTATTTATATATAAATTTGAGTGAAAACACAAAACATACTAAAACAAAAGGGTTTCAATCCAAGATGCAAGCACGTTGCCGCTTTCATAAGTTTACTGTGTTTGACATACTGTAATACGGTTATACTTTAAGTAAGTGAATTCATATTATTTGTAATAATACCGCTACTTTGGATTATCTATTTTGTTTTCGCTACATTGAGTGTTTATTCAAACAAATCTTTTAAGAGTCGCAAATGCAGGAACAGTCAAAACGTCAAAAGTTTTTGAGTATGGTGGAGAAAATGTATGCGGAACCTAACGAACTAGAGGAACTTACAGAACATGAGAAGTTTGCTTTATTTTCTGCCATTAAAAGCGTATGAAAATTCTTTAGCATAATGCATTTTATCTTTCCAGGAACAAATCAAGAGATATAACAAGTGGGTTGCGGATGAAGAACAGTTTTCGAGTAAGTTATAGTGAAACACTATGTCTTCATATCTGTTGATTCAATTAAAGTGAATATCCCCCCTAAAATAGAAGTATTATTAGTTATGTTAAGCTACCACTGGTTTTATGATACCAATTTTATTCCTCAATTGACTTTTTATGGTCAAACATATTGTAATTCTTGTATATACATTTTGAAATGAGACAATTTTTCACATAACATTAGGTAAATGATTATTTTTCAATTGCTTCCTTCTTTACAGTAATAAAATTTTATTGATTTATCGGCACATCAACAGTATTATTTAAAGCAGTTAGATTTGATTGCAGACTAAATCTTCTCAGAAAAGCCTTACTTAAGGCAGGTACGCCTCATTGAGTATAACTGAACGTATTGTATTCGGAATTCGAAGCAACCGCGGGATCATATGCAGAGGAACCACAGAATTCTACAGGCAGATAAGTAGAACAGTTAATTTTTCTGTGCATACAGAAAAATTTGAAAATATTTCTAAATTTTTGCCCGGGTGTTTTTATCCAGATATTTGTATACACTTTTGGTACTAAATACTATTGCAAGTTACAGGGAACAGTTAAAGGGATAATCTATTTCTGTATTATTTTCAAGCTAAATTTCACTCTGGCGTACAGCCGGTTGCATTCTACACGTAAGAAACGGGAATATTTACTGACACTTCCATTTATTTAGTTTTCAGCTTGTAAAGGGCAGAAAACTGGTAGACTGTAATAGTCTTAGCATTCACAAAACTTAGAGGTAATTTTCTCAAAAGTGCATCTTCAAAACGAGCTGCACACATACTTTGAGGCGAAGACTTATGCTTGTTGATAATTAGACGAGATGATTAGTTGGTTCTGGGCTCGTGATTTTGCTGATGTCCATGCACATTGTCTGCTCCGAAAGGCAAGAGAAAAACGCATGTAAGTTGTCAGTGAGTAATATGAAAGCTTAGATTACTTTGTATCTAACAACTCTGCTAAATAAAGAGAATAGTTCAGTTAGCTTTCAAATTCCGGAAACCGATATACCTGCGTCTATTTAAAACCTTGGCGACATCCCGCTGCTTCATTCTAGTCAAGATATCGCTGTTTGAGTGCAGTACTCAAGTTCTTCCACTGAATACTACATATAACTAGACATGTCCTAACAAATAAGTTACGGTATGTCCTATTAAATGAATTAAAGCATCAAAACCTTTAATATGGCTATAAACAGTTGCTTATTGATGTTTATTGATGATAAAAATTTGATTTTTGTGTGTCTAAAAAATGAATAGTTAAATATCATTAACCATGTGTTTGTCTGCTCTTTAATACTGTAAAGTATAGTCACGATAGCAATGAGTTTGTCTAACTTCATGTACTAACTGAAACCAAGACATTTTAGTATTTATTGCAACGCCTTTTACTGTTTAGTTTCAAAATTCTTTTAGTCATGAAAGTTCTTTAAACATTAGCAGAGAATGTTCACTTTACTGAGTCTTTTGAGGACATTGTAGTATCAGTTCACCTAGCACTTTTTATCTGTATCTTACCGCCATGTGAAACTGTCGGAAATGTTTGATGGCTTTGGAGACTCAGGAGAAATGACTGCCAGCAAATTTTTGATTCTAGCGCTATTCAAATGTAAAGTTTGTCTTACGACATTTGTCTGTCATATGCCATTTAATAAAACGGTTCATTTCCAGTTGGAAGAACAAGGTGCTGGAATGTTTCGTTCAGGCTACTGATATGAACTTTATTTCAAGTCAAGCTTCTTTTGGTGGTTATTGAGCAGCTAAATACATTTAGATATTTTGAATGTTTCAAAGCATTCTAAAGGTTTTGTCTTATTTTTTTAGATCTTTTGTTTTATCTACAGTCATAGCATTTTCATCCTAGACTTATTTTACAGTCTTTACAAAACATACTTTATGTCTTTACATAAAAAGCAACCATATTTGGATATACTAAAGACATTTTCGTATAGACCAAACAGTATTTATGGACGTGTTCGTAAACGTATTCTCTCCACAATATTTAATTCTGACCAAAGTAATTGGTAAACCGTTATGAATCATCATTTGATATGCTAACCACAACCACTGGAGTAAGGTACTTACCGACGGATTAAATTAAATAGTTATCATGTAGTACAATAAATAAACCAGATTTTAAAAAAACATAGAGATTTAATTTGATGTCAATGGTCTAATGGTTTTAAATTGATGGACTTACAATCTCATGTTCATTTCTATTGACTAATTGGGCGTTTGAAGCCCTTACAAATCTACCGACAAACATAAACTGAAATTAATCTTTTTTTATGCAACGTAATTTCATAATCAAAATGTTTTTGACATTAAATGGATAAGAACATGTATATGAATTTCGTTAAGCAAGCTACAATATTGAAAATCATTTAAATTTGAGTTATAACTATATTAGAAAATTTTTTCACCCCTCAAACGTATTGGTTAAAGAGGGTACGTGTGTTTTTTCTTCACGGTCACTAGATATGATACACGTTTAAAATCAATAGCGTCTTGCAAATAAGTGCTTAAAATGTTAGAATTCATTATTAGTTGGGCAATAAATTTAGATATATGTTTTATTTACCACGTCTTACTTGTTAAAATACGTTCCACACATTTTTAACGACTACCAACACCACAGTATTATTCAAAATGTAGATAGTTATATTATAAAACAAATAGGCTTAGATCAAACAAAATGTGACAGCGTTCAATGAGTTGTCCGGTCGTTAAGGTTTAATGTTTATGAAACGGTAAATTTCTTAGCGAGAGTCGATGAGATAACTGGAGTTAAAAGTCAATGATTTCAGATAGTATACTTACATCATAATCACATAACATATACCAATTCATTCATCATCCATAATCGGATCCTAGACATCCACTTACCGTATTATTTTATTACCTGTTTCCGCTAATTGTTTAGTCTTTCTTTTGGTGTTTTAATGTAATAGTAGTAAAAGTACAAATTATCATAGTTACCGCTAATAGTTTTTTGATATTGCTCTAAAAAATACAGTATAATCGAGATTATTTAAAAACGGATAGGTTATATAAACCTTTTTGTTGTTAGATGTCCTAAAAGTGTGCTAACAAAATAGGCAAGGTAGCAAAAAACGGTGACATATTTAAGTCAATTAGACATGCATAATCATAAACAATCTTGGTAAACACATATGTTTATCGGTTAGGTGTTACTTAGGAAATAGTGTTATTATGTAAAACAAAACTTGGTGCTTCCTTCATAAAAAGTATATAATTAACTGTAAAACCATGTTTTTTCTAAATCTAACGTTGAAGAGCGGGATTATTTATATTGTCTTGCATTTAAGTAGTTCATATCACGGAACCATAAATGATCAAATAGTATCCTAGACACAAATAAGTAGAAAACACAAACGATTGCATTTGGACAAGTGTTTGCGACTGTAAATTTGTAGCTTAGTAGATTTCACTTTGAACAGGGTACTAAAATCACTTGTCATTGTAAGCGTTAATAATAAATTTACTAATTAATTCAACTTATGTAACATAAATTACGAAACACTTCCCAAACATTCCATAGCTAACTGCTCCATAACGTATAAACTGTTTTGAATTACTTGAACATTTACTCTAATATATTTTATTGTTTTTAATAGTTTCAAAAACTCTAAATTAAAGTATAAGTATCAGATGATTTATGAAGCGTATAAGCATCGCTTGAAGTTCAAATGATTTCACCGTTTATTCTTTCATAAAATATGCCGCCTTAACCTGAAAGGACTAAGCATTATTTAAACTACTCAGTACTTCTATAAATATATCTTTTCGACTAATAACCTCCCTATTTTGATCAGTGACACATTCATTCACTAAGACATTCTCAATGCTAGACGAACAAAAGTAAAACCCACAACAGAAAACTGTATGTAACTTAACAATTAGTGTCAGAATATAATCTGTACTGTAATAATGCGTAGAAATACTAATGGATTATTTAATCATTGCAAAGTTTTATTTATTGTAAGTTGAAATCAGTGAATGTTTCGAAATGTATCTATCGCTTTAGATAAGCATATGCTCTACCGTTTCTGTATTGACAGAACACCCTCTTAGGTCTGTATTACTTGCTTACTTACGCCTGGTATCCCTCGCGGTGGAGCATAGGCCGCCCGCCAGCCTTCTCCATCAAACTCTGTCCTGGACATTCCTTTTAGTTCTTTTCATTTGTTATTCACTGTTTTCATGTCTGCTTCCGATCTCCTATTATGCTAATTATAAATTTCATTACTTTGGTAAGACTAAAAATGAGGCATTTTGTTCGTTCACTGAAAACCACTGCTTCACTTTTTCAGCGGCCAACGGATAAAAAATATTACCCCTAGAATCCCATTTATACTGTAAGTAACCGAAGCTATTGAAACTTATATAAGCATTATCGTTCATAATTAACAAATTTCTCAGGTCAGCCGTATCTGGTAATCATTTAAGCATTCTCATCAATAAGTTTGTGCAAAAACGTATTCTCATATTAGTTATTTTCTATGTTACAATCAAAGACGTGGTTAAATTGATTAATATTATGTGAAGTAAAGCCAACGAGTCCATAATACTAGTGATTTGGTGGCAGTCATATATGAATCGTTATTATTCATTTTAAAAAATTGTTAAACACAGTGCTTTTATCCTGGTCATTGCTGTTAAGACGAGTAGATCCGACAAGAGTGTTTTCACCATCGACTTACATCATCTGTGAAGCTACTGGAAACTAGTAATCTTTGGTGAGCTATTTTGTTCTGGTATGGGACTTCTTTACAACGAGTACAAGTGGTCACTCCGAAGACACAACCTGCTGTCTCCAGTGACTTTATACTCAATGGCTGTTATGCATTCTCACTGATGGCACATGCCACACACCTGTGATGCTTAAAACCACTGATTATGACTTGAATTTTAAAATAACTGAGGTTATAGTAGTAATCCTTTGGATCCGTAGTCAAACTACATACAACTTGACTTCAAAGGTTTTTTACTTTGATTCCTGGAAGGTTTGCGGGTACTCACTAGTGTGAACTCCTAAACTAAGATGTAACATGCACATTACAGTTTGTTCTTTGATAGTTGTCACTCTGTGATGTGTATTATATTCAAAACCGAATAAGTCCGACAAACTTCCTATTCTAATTATTTTGTTTCTGTGTTGCAAAAATACTTCTTTGGTTCCCATAAGCTTTGCTATGACAAAATCTTCCTACATAAAACAAAATAAATATCATGAGATAACTAGTTAGTTGAGTGAACTAATTATGAGATTATCGGCATCACTTTTTTCTTTTCAGTTTAATCATATCAGCCGAGTAAAATGAAATAATTAGTATTGATTAAGTTAGGTTAAAACCTGTATACGTTAACTTTTCAATACAATACTGTACCAAAAAGATATTATTATCATGAGGAAGATATATATATATATATTATTGATTGGGGTACATAGGTCTAACTGATACTTGACAGTCTTTAAAAAATGATAACAACTGAGTGTCAGCGAATTAAATGCAAAACTTTTAATAACATTATTTCGTGTCAGTGTTCGTGTATAAAGTAATCAAATCATCATTAAGATAAACTAGAATAATAATAAATAATAAGGATTTGTCTGTCATTAAAAATTAATAGCTATAGTTACATGTTTGAAAAAGTGTTCGTATAACAGAGAATTGTTAAATTTAAAATCGCTATTAATGGACACACTAAAAACATTTTGTACTGATGAAGATATAGCTTTCAAGTAACAAAAATCATTCACAAAACAGAAGAACATTCTTGATTATTTCAGAATAAAGCACAGTTTTATTGTCATATCAGTTTTAACAGAATTGTACTTCTTGCCCCTTTCTGGCTTGGTAATTATAAAATATTTGATTCTAACTCAACGGCTCATCCGTATATTGTTTGACATGAGATCCAGAGATGCTAGGTTTGAGCCCTAGCTATGTCATTAATATCCACAGATAGACAGATGCAAACTCAGAAAAGATAGTTGTATTTTTGTCTTTACCATTAAAAACTATAACCACTTTTGCATAATACTCCAATCAGGTAGAAGATAAACAAAATAAGTCAATAATAATTATATTTCTTGTATGATTCACTCAATTATCTGACCTCAATCATTAAAATAACAGAAATCACACACACACGATTTATTCAGCCAAATATCACTGCAGATTTTATCAAAATAACAATTATTGTTTAAAAAATAAATTGAACACACCTGATGTAGACCAAATCAAAACGGAACCAAAATATTCAGATTTTCTTTCATTACAGGTTAAAGCTGTTTGAAATTACTAACAAACAACTAAATGTGAGGTTAGATGATTGTGAAAAATAGGTTTGTTTTCAAAATACTTGAAATTAAAACACCAACGTAGAAACAGATATCTTAATTCATTCTGACAATAATTGCACAAGTCGGTATATCGATGTATCTATTAACCGACTCAGAAAATGATCAAATATTATGATTTATAAGTGAAATTTTGAGTCTGAGAAGTCATGATTTCAAAATGTTGTAAAAACCCGTTCTACTGATGATTTCAGTGAATCAATGAACGATGTCTTAAACTAAATGCATGAAAATACATCTCACACAATCGATTTTTGAACCAGGTATCTAGAATTGCACACCTACACATATTTATTATGATATCTAAAGAGACTTTGCAACTGAAAATATTTTAGGTCAATCAAATAATGAGAGACAGTAATGCAGATTAAGCTACATACTGAATTTGTTTTGTGTTTTCAGGTGTTTTTCAAATCAATTTGTATTCACGACATTACTTAACAACTGATGAAGTATTAAGGAACTCTGAACTTCATTTGATATGAAATGATTGAAGTTGTGTTGAACGAAGTGGGTTGTGACGGATGTTGTGTATTTTATTTTTATTTATTGGAGTGTTATTGGCAATGAACTCTGAGTAGAAATGTCGTCAATTCAATTTCATTAATGTTAATTTTTTCCATGTCCTGATTTCTGTGGATATAATAGTATTTAGTTAAAAACTTCATAACAAGTAGACAGGTTCAGTTCTATTCGTAATAGTAATGGTATTAGTAATAACATTAATAACGGCGGTATTAATGTTTACTCTGGTAATTATAATAATCAATAAAATAGCATGATATATTGATACAAACGTTCCAACTTCGTACTAAAGTAAACCTGTTTGAAAACAATATGGCCTCATCTTACTGTGTTTTAATTTCAACATCTTAGTAATTCGAGCATCTAACAATTGATTAATCATTTCAGAAGAGAAACGCTTGTTATAAAAGATATGTACATAGAAATAATGTGGTTTATGGAGTTTGATAAAAGTAATGGTTGTTTAAGCGGTATATTCACGAATTCATTATGATATTAATATATGAATTTATTTAGTCTGTAATTAAAACATTGTCAATAAATTCAGTTGATATATATATATTTAGTGATAGTCTTCAGAGAGTTACTGTAATTACCCATGTACTAAAATAATTTAATTTAATATACAATATACGGGTTCAGATCTCATTTTACCCTCTCCCCTAGTTTCTCAACTTTGGAATTTATTCTCTTTTTAATGCCAAACATTATACCAAGATGACAATTATGATAAAATCTCACTCAGTGAATGCCATATTTATATTATATTCCTGTTTAATCATAAGTTGAGTTCTCATCTGTAGGAATAAGTAGATATTAAGATGAGTGCTACGCTTATTTCGTTGTTCAGTAGAAAATTACTGTATGATATGGCTCCATTTTATTGTAGATTCGATGTTTTGTGGATAGTTCATTTTTTAATTACTGAATAATCAGTATATAAAGGGGAAGAGTATTTTTAGACTGTACATTGATTTTTAAACACAATTAAGAAAACATACATTACTTTACCCCATACAGAAAATAATTGATACAACGATGAGGGTCTATGATTCTTATTATCTAATTTTTATTTTACACATATAAAAAACAGTACTAAGTCTGATTGAGCATTATTAATATAGTGATCGGCTTGAACTTAAAATAGATCTCATCCCTTTCACTAACGTAGTGTATAAATTTATTTAGGAGGATATCTTGACAGATTGTTATCGTAAATCATTGGATTCCGATTCACTGGTCTGAATGTTGAGCGCTCGTTACAAAACCTCGAGGTTTTGGTTTCGGTCCCTAGTGGAATCGTAAACTCACACTGCTGATGAATATCATACAAAGATGAAATAGCTACCTAGCACTTTCTGGTTTCGACTTGTTGTTTAATAAAAATCAGTCCGTGAAGTAAAATCTGAGATTTGTTATTATCAATAATTATATTCAAAGAATACGAGATGTTGACATTTTGTTTATATTATTTTATGTACGCCTGACCATACAGTAAACCTGAGTTTGTTTAAAAAGATGTTATAATTAACGATAAATATGTTTATTAGTAATAATTGTAAGGATTACTTCATCGTCTTCTAGTAGTTGCTTATACCTTCTGCCGAAGTTCCAAACAGCATTAGGCTTACGATCAAGACCTTCAACCAGCTACTGTGTCTAACATAGTGGAACGAAGTATTTAATTGTTTCATAGTCTCCTAATAAACTTGTACAAAAGTTTAATAATCATTCAGAAATTAACAATACCACATGAGACACTCAATATCATACACTCAGTAATCGATTAGTGTATTTTGTCAATTATTTGTGACAAAGTAAATTGATATAATCAAGTTTTCACAAAAAAGATATCAACTTATCGTATGTCGGTAAACCTTAATGATGTTTCATTTCTCATCATTCTGTATTGTATTTTACTTTATCGATTATAAGATTATTTGGATAATCAAGATGATTAAGTGACACCGATCCAATAACACTAATCTACTTAGAGATAATCCATAAGTAGTGTTTACATTTAGCATCATTCAAGTTCTAACAAACTTTAATAAAACTTCACAAAGAATGAAAATCATTCTTATCACGAACAAATATTTTTTGTAGAATCACTGTAAGGCATGAAGACCTAGTTATCTATTTCCTCTACTAGGATACAATGAGTTATGCTGTTTCTTTTTTAAATTAACTGTAGGCAAAAATGTAGGCAACCGCATTCCTTTGACTTCTAAATTTGTAACTAGGATTTCACAACTGTTTAACGTTTCTATGAAATGTAAATTTTTATATGACTAAATTGTGAATGATTGATAAATTTTA
Source organism: Schistosoma haematobium (assembly GCF_000699445.3). Lineage (NCBI taxonomy): Eukaryota > Metazoa > Platyhelminthes > Trematoda > Strigeidida > Schistosomatidae > Schistosoma > Schistosoma haematobium. The sequence goes on from NC_067201.1 coordinate 16,132,213, forward strand.
ACCTTAACAATTGACCAGAACATATAATTACTCTTATTTTTATTATTAATATTTTGTATATAAACATGCTGTTCTATTAGATAAATAACTACAATTCTGTTTTTGATCTGAAATTATTTGACCAGCTGAAATCATTTAAACATATTATATTGAATAGTATTCTACTCATTCGTTTTAAGAATTGATAATTTGTCCATCAAATGTAGAGAAAAAAATAAGATCCTACTCAATAACAGGTATATGTTCATTTTCTACAACATTATTATTATTATTTTCTATATACTGACTTTTAACCAAAATGAAAAGAAACATTTTTATTAATTATCTATTTATTTATTACTTAAAAAGATTTAAGTCAATTAAATGTCAAGACAACATTCTATAAATACTCATCATATCACCTTATTTATTTTAAATCGCTATGACCTTTAAAGACCTTTAATGATTGTAACAAAAAAAAACATTTTAATCATCTTATTATATCCATAGTGTCGATCTATTGTTACTATTTGTATTACGCAATCTAGTATCATAATCTTTTTATTACGTCATCTTAGTTATTCGTGTTCACATTTTCCCACGCAATTAGTACTTTAACAAAATTTAATAATTGTTTATTGTCCCATACTAAGACGAAATGGCTGTCCAATGCTTCCAGGTTTTCCATGGTGGTCTAGCTTCAATTGAGTCATGACTTCAACTATTGAAATTGTTTATTGTTTTTTTTAAAAATATTTATTTACTGAATTAATAGTTCATATAGGAACCCCTCCTAAATGATCTACTTATTAATAGTTATAATAATTATGTGATTTTTTTCTTTTAAAAAAGATAGTATATTTCAAGTTTTATGAAAAAGTTTGTTTTTTTTACTTCTTTTAAAAAAAAGAAGATTCGCATGAGAATAAGGCCTAGAGATTGATATTATACATGAAGTATATTTTATTTATTTGAAATTAATCTAAAGTGATATTGTGTGTAACATATAACAATAGATTTTCAATTCATTAATTGTATATCTAATTTTTCTTTTTTAAAATGTAAGATCCTTTTTATTAATAAATGTATCATTTGGCTACAGTTTGTAATCACATTGAATGAAGAAATTCAAGTGATTTAGATTTGTTACCAGTCAAGAAGTTTAAATACACTTTGTACTTTTAATACTTATGAATATATATGGTAGATGCATAAATAACTCCTGATCAAATAGAAATTCCATTGTGTTCTCATGACATCTCATAATGATTAAGAATTCCTGATAAATTAATCCATGGAATAAGTATGATTATTGAAGAGATTATGCTTATTGTTATAATATAATGTATCAAAATGTAATAAAAGTTTAACACACAATGTTTTCTGTAGACCATTTGAATAAGTTTAGATAGTATTTGTTTTCAAAACAAATAATACGATACGTATTCAGGACATAGAGCGGATGTATGATTCGGATGGTTATAATCAGTCATGAAGGTGGTGATATAATTATTGTTATGTCCCAATAAGAATAATGAGTGGTAATTTTTGGGATCCTTTTGTGGACCAATTCTATGTGTATATTTTTATCTTATAATTGTTAATTAACTGAACTATTCATATTCGTGTCTCTCTTATCATAAGCTTGATTTTACCCTATGGACTATTATTATACGATTTTCCATTCTTGAATTATTCTTTGTCTATTAATCACTACCTCCCTCATTCACAGCCACATTTGTCCAAATCTTGTGCGAATGTTGTTTCCTATTTTATTGGTACGATGTGGTCTGTCTGATTGGTATGTAAACCCCGTATGTTTGAAATAAATGATTCATATTGCAGAGGCTGAGATTGGTGTTCTGGACTTAGATGGCTGGACTAGGCGGAAAGCAGGACCAATCAGGAGTCTAGACTGCTCGCACGTGTTTTACTCGTCATTGGTCCGCTCGATAATTCACTGCTCTGTGATTGGCAGTATCGTTACGTTATACATTAACAGGGCACTCAGGCCACAAGTTATAAAAGTTATATCCTCTGCTTTTTTATACTGAATTTAACTTCTTGGAGCTTTTATGAACATGATATCCAGTCGATCTTTCATTATAATCTCCCTTAAAACATGGCTTGGTAAGCATATTAGATATTTGATATTTCAAATCATAATCATAATCATAAATGGGGTTAAGTGTTGTAAAATGTAGAAAAGTAGACAAACTAACACACTCTTCCTATATCTTTTAAATGGGAAGATGTTTCATTCTTAGCATTACATTCTTAATCTCACTTGACTTTATGGAAATACAATTTTTATGTGTCATGAGTTTTGGCTAAATGAGCCGAAACACATTTTTAGATTCTACACAAGTGATGACTGACTGAGGAGAACAAAACACCTGATGTAGTTTAATGCTTCTTGTGGATTAAAAAGAGAACGACATTTAGTCTTAAAGATACGAAGAACTTTTTCACATGAATAAATATCGGCATAGATTAATAAAATATAAATCGAAATTTTGTGGGTAAAGTAAACAATGATCATTTTTGAGAGCTGCCTGAATTTTACTCATCATACTATAACATACATGTGGGAAAATAAGCTAAAATTTCTCAAGTCAGACATCAATATCAACAACTGGAAAAATAGGAACTCTCCACCCACTGACATATGTATATTTTATCAAAACCCTTTTATCATTTAGTCTGATATTTACTTTCCATATAAACTGTGTTTGTAATTAAACTATTAACGTGCATACTATCATGTTGGAGAACTCCTATCAAGCTTCTGATACAATTCAAATTCATGACATAAGATTAGATACTCATTTATTTCATCTGATGTTAACCCATAAACTGTGTGCCTGAGTTAGTTAGGCGATTATCTAATCAATTTGTTTGTCTTAACTGGTTTGTAAAGGATTTTTAGCCATAATTGTTTCAATACCCTAGTTCAAATGTCTCTGATGATATTCGATAAATGCAGTCAGAATTTATATTCTGAGACAAACTTAAGCTATCATTTTATTCAAACTATTCTCAAGTCAATATATACAAACTTTGTTTATACTTCATTAATATTCATTTGTCTAACCACTTTTTTTAACATTTAAAATACCTTCCAAATTAATCATTGGTTCACTAGCTTTTTTCATAAATCCTATGGATACAAGACTAAGAAAAATAATACTGTCATATATCATCAAACCAATTTACAAATTAACATTTTAAAACATGCGTAGTTTGTTCCAGAAATAATTTTGTTTCATTCGAAATAGATATGAAGTATTTGATTGATATATTTGCATTCAATGTGCTAATCATGTAAAATAAATAGTGAATTACAAATGTAATCTTTATTGTATTAATTTAAAATAGAATATACATTCATAAAATTTTAATTTATACAACAATAAACATGATCTATTCATTAAACTCATAAAATCAAAATTATTACAACATAGTTCATTTAGTCAAGTTTCGCGCTGATAGATTTTTTTTAGTAAAAAATAGCAACTCATCTCAAGAACGTAACAATATTAGTTTGAGAAAATATAGTTTCCAATAACGGTTTTCCAGAATTTCTCTTACCCTCTAGTATTTTGTAGTCTAACTGATTTGATTGAATTAATGTCATGAGTTCTTTTGAATAGATTCTTGAGAACTATGTAAATGTGAATGAAATAAAAATCATGATTATAAGGAAAGATAGATGGTGGTTAACATTGGAATCTAGGACACGCATTCCGACCTATTTGTGACTCGTCAGCTGGATGTACCTGCATCTCATAGTTGGTTTTCACTCTATGACTAGAACTCCATTGCGCATCTTGGATTCCACTTCAAGCTATCTTCTATCTTTGCTTATAATGCTTATGACCTAAGGCAATATCGAGATAATCCGCACAGGATGCACATATGCCAATAAGAGACTGATCACTTGCAGTCCTAAACATCAATAATAAGATTAGAACAAACAATATATTACGATGTTTGTAGAATTTGTGATAAGCTTGTATTTATCTTATTCCTCTTTACTAATAATGAAGTACAAGTAAGTAGGTTTAGTTCTAATTAAATTTTCATATGTACTAACAGATATGAGAATTAAAAAAACGAATGATCTGTTAGTTGAAAAAAGAAATAAGCAATTGTTATGAAGTCTAAATTGTAAATAAAGTTTTAAATGAGTAGTTTTGCAAAGGATTTGTCACGAACAGAATGCTGTAAATTATAGAATGTAAAGTCAACTTCCATAAGTTTGTCGTTTATGTTAACTTACGATATTGTTCAGTACCATCGTCTCTTATAATTTATTTTCTTATATATTGAATATCGGTATTGTTATGTTATTAGTTAGGGCATATATATATTCAAACGTTAGTTAATGCAGATTGAAGGTAGATGGGATTTAAAATACTACAGTCAATTTTATTGTAATTGCCTGATCCTTGATTTAATGAATGCTTAGTATGAAGATTTAATTAATAACTTCATTAAGAAATTACTTTTCATTACAATCACTGATAAATGATGAAAAGAACTCTTTGGGTGTAAAAAAATTATTCGGTTAATTTTTCACCTCGACATCCGTTTAAACATTACTCCAGTGGAAGATAGTAGCTGGGATCAAACTGTCTTGAGAAACGTTGGGACTATTGTAATTTCAATTTCTGAAATTTTTACAAATGCAATTCGTGTTTGATAAATTATGTTACATAAAACATGTAACAGAGTATAATTGATTCTCTCTCATTGAACACTACTATTATTAGGTTCGGTCAACCGTTATAACATGCAAATGAGTAACAATTTGATTTTGAAAGAATATGTTTCAATAATCGTTATGAAACCAAACAATTACTTTCCCCTCGTTTTCAAACATAAACGCATTTCATTGTTAAAATAGATCCTTAATTATTCCAGTGGTTTGTCAGTTATTAATATATACGATTAAAATATCTACTGCAAAGATTAAAATGTTTAGGTTAACTGTATGACGTGAAATGCCAATTTTAATCTGTCAAATAGATTACATAGTTTATCTTCAATAAACATGCACTACCAGTTTTTTTTCATTTTCTACCTGTTTGACATTTGCTAGTGAAATATATTTGTTTTAACTTCAGATATTGCGTTAATTATTTGAATAATAAACACTGACTTCGTATTACAACGTTGATTTCCAAACTGTATTGGTTGTTTCAATTTTATTAATTTTAACACTGCAATTGATCAGCTTTTTAAAACATATTTGCATCCTTTGCGGATTGCCTCAATGTTGCCATTAAGTCACAAGCATTATAAGCAGAGGTTGGTAGGGCTAACTAATCCATAATAAAGTGAAACGTGCTTCCTGGATACCACTGATATCCACCATCCATTTAAAATGATATTAACTGGAGAACTGTTGACAATCAGGAAACAATAGACGGCTTTTTCATTCTATTTTCGAAAATTTCAACGATCGATACCTAAAATACCTTAGGATATTGAATTGTAGACATGGTGGTTATATGACGAGCAGGATTTGTCGAAACAGCTTACTTTAAATTGAATGACTTATATATTTTTATCATACTTAATGAATTACGCTCTGTATACTTATTTTTTTGATATTGTCTATTCTGGTTATATATAAATATGAGGATAATGAAATCGATACAGTTTTGAGAAATTTCGTTTCCATAATTGTGACATAGAGTGAGAGTAGATCTAAACAAAAGATATTGAATAATAAATTACTATTCATGTAATATCACAGAAAAAAGCTTGTGGTCTAAGTTTATATAATAATATACTGAAAATAGTCGACAAAATTGTTCTGATTAACCAAGATATCATCTTTGTTTTATTTATATATTTCGGGCTAAATAACCAGTAATATTAACAATATTTCAGTCATTATGAACGTGTAGTATTGACTTATTCATATGATCTGATAAGTATACGGTATAATGGATAACATCATCATGATTTTATCATGATTAGTGTATTTGATAGGCTTCAGTGCCTGTCGAAATTGCTTAGATCAGTTTAATCGCTTTCATTAACCCAACTCTTATTTCATGGTTTGTGTTATAGTATTATTGCGTACAAATTTGTTATTACATAAGTGCATAACTTTTCAAAAAATACATTTAAAAAATAAATAAAACATTTAGGTCAGCAAATTTTATTTTAAAAATCCAAGAGTTTATGATTGATTAGTATGTGTGAGGCCTGTCTGATCAAGCATTTTTTGTTTTCGATTGAGATCATGTCTAACCTCAACCAACCCACGAAATCGCGCGACCATCTTCCATTATACTGAGGTGGATATATTTTTCTACCCGTGAGGGAATTCTTGGTGTTCTAGTGAGAATCTGTGACTAGTGCTTCTTATCCATCCATCTTATAAATTATTTTGAACGATTAGTACCAACTCTTGAATTTAATAATGATAACAAAAGCTATCAGCGAACAATATCCGAATTTATAGGCAGTATTCATTGACGATCGATATCAGTTGACGAACTATTAAAAGTTAAAGATCAATGAAATTCTACTATCATTTATTTTGGTACCTAGTGCCTTTGGTTTTCAGTACGGATATGTCTCTATTCAGCCTATGTATAGGCATCCCTTGATTTATGTTCCCTAAGTCCAATGAGTAAATTACATAACATAACCATTATTTAGCATGATCTGCCCATAACTGTAGTTCTAGGCTTATATAAATGATTGTCAATTTTTAGTGGGTTTTCAAATGTTTGTTGCTCCCCAATGAAAACCATCCTTAATTTGGACAAATTTCAAAATGTTTTTCCCACAGAAAAACTTCAAATTTGCCTCATTTTTTGTAAACATTTTCAATTTTATATCAGATCTAAAAGTGGACATTTTAAAAAGATTTTTTGAGCTTCAAATAAAATGATATTGTTTATTCTAGTGTATTCACTAACTTCGTCGGCTAAATTGGTTAGGATTAGTGTTACATGTACGTAATAACCTCAGACTTTGATAAGTGATGTATTTCAGTGTTAAAGTAGATTAGAAGAAAGCTGGAAGGGACGGACCACAATGTGATATCAATTCGTGAAGTCAGTGAATCTCGGTCTGAGCGATGATTGTAGGTGCCTAACACCTCGTTGAGGTTCATTCAGTGGTTTACTTTTCCATTCCGGTTTTTTCTTACCATATTTCCAGCGTCTAGTCTTTCAAATTATCACTGTAACGTATCATTTTAATTCCGTCGATACACCCCTTGTTAACTGTATTTCGTAGTACTGTCTTGGTAAGGCATTTTAAATAAATGCTCATTTGTCTTAGGCTTTAAGTTGAATACGACTGACTATTTGTTGTGATGCTACTTCATATTTATTATATTATGTTTATTTATTCATATATAATATTATGAATCATATGATATTTCACGTTATTAACGTTATATTTTTATATATTTATAAGGATATAGTTTACTCTATAGTGAATAATACATACTCTGCTTTGTAGTATACAAAGTGGATTAATCCTAACTATATAGCCACTGAAAATGAGGAGTTACTGAACATCTGTTTCATAAAACAAGGAAGATCCTCATTAGTCCTCATTTATGATCTCACACTCTAATGACATTACAGACTTCCATAAAACGTTGTATACGTGATACAATTAGTCATTTTGTCAAAACCAGTCCATAGATATTATGAATTGAATAATGTCTAACAGTGAAGTCCCGAATTCTTGTTTTATTCTATTTAGTACCCCTCAACTGAGTATGATTCTTTGTTTAATTAATTTCCCAAATTCAATAGCCATTGTTTAATTGTTTGACATGTTATACATCATTTAATACTCAGTATGAACAAGAAGTTCTGAATGCATCAATATTATTTTAAATAATTTTGTTTTAATAGTTGCAATCATGAGTCAATTAAAGCTAGACTACTATAGGAAACCTGGAAGCACTGGACGACCGTTTCGTCCTATTGTGGGACTCCTCAGCAGTGCGCATCTACGATTACGCCTCGCGCGATGCGAATCCAGGACCTATCAGTCTCGCGCGCGAAGGCTTGATATCTAGACCACTGAGCCGGCCGGCATCCAACGGTGTTAATATTTAACTTCAACTAATCCACAAAATTGAGCGACACATCCATCATTGTCTTCAGTGAGTTACTATCGCACAACAGACCTAGTTGAACTCGACTGGTCACTGCTTCTCACGAGAACTTCAAAAAATACCTCTTGAACCTAGTCACTAGTGAGCATATGTTGGTTCGTATCAGAGGGGTTTTTTGTGGATATTATAGTAATTTTAATAGTTGAGATTATGAGTGAAATGAAACTAGACTACCATAATAATATTTGTCTTTCATGATAACATGTAACTCAAGGAAAAAGATCAACATTTCAAATCTGTGTTGTTTTGTACTAATATTCTGACTAAATTAAATGATAATATACTTGATATTCTTAACTGTTTAAAATAATAGTAATCATTATTTAAATTTTAATATTTAAACAAAAGTTATGGTAAATTATGTAAGGAATCATAATACCACTGAAATATTTATTACGAAATATGAGTATCTAAAAGATTGCTGAGTAGAAAAAGAAATGGTAGGAAAAATAAATAATTATTTATATGACTTATTTCTAGATTGAGATGTTCGACATGTATCATTATTGTGAACAATTAGAGTAAATAGCAAATCTCCCTTTTCACATTTATATGTTTCGGCTCTACAGATAATATTATTCTTTAGTAAAATCAAAAATATTATTTAGTAATTGTCAAGATTATTCATATTTTTATGATATAAAACTACCATGATTATCATAAGACCAATCTGTTATAGTTTTCAGTATTATGACAGAGTGGGTGTATGTTGTAAAAGAACAGTCTGAAATCAGAACAAGACAGATGTTAAATTACCCTAAGTTTTTTCAAATATCTCTACATGATATTAGTTTGTGATGGAAAAATACATTCAAAATACATCAAATAATAATTATTTATTGAGGTAAATGAAAAAAAGTCATTAGTTTATATGACAATATAGTTTGTTCAACTTAAACATCAAATTATCTTAATTTAATAAACATCTTACATATATCTAATAGTTATACGTTTTATGGATTATACAAATCAAAAATCCTACATCGTTAATCATTTATGATATTTATTTCTATTTAGACGTAAACAATCTACTTGTTATTGGGTTAACTTCACTAATGAAAATTGAATGGTGTAACGACTGTAGTTATTTTACAGCTTAAATTTTCCATAGTGATTTGCACTGTATCACTTGTTTATTTAAATTATTTGGTATCACAGTATCAATTAAATGTTCGTCATAAAGAACTGAAAATGGTTTACATATAATTTTAAAATCAGCATTAAATAACCATCTCTTTAAGAAATCACAAGTATATCTTTTTAGTATTTTTATTTGAATTTATGTGAGTGTTAAAATGTCTTTTCTAATCCTTGTTTTTACTGGGATATAGTTGAGTTGACTAATCACTAATGATTGAAGAAAAGTATAACTTATTAATGAATTCCATTAAGTTTCTTCTGTTGTCATTTTTGTTGTTGTTGTTGAAAACATGACTTAAAAACAAGTGTAAATGCATTTAGAAAATAATGCACTTGTTTTTCTCAACAACAAAAAATCTAATTTCAGGCGTTCATTTTTTTTCCCTTTCATTAGTGATTTGACAATTATCTCTTCTTTCTTTTTACAAAAAAATATGTAACTGATGTATATTGCATTTTAAATTTTCATCAAATTAGTTATTATTTTGATATTGTCATGTTGTCATAGATAAATATCTTAATATATTTTATTATAATTATAAATTCTTTTAACCTAATTGTTTTATTAAAGTAGATCAAAATTTTCGGTAAGAATATTCACGTTTGCCGCTTTTTTTAAAATTAATATCTGAAGTCTAGATTCTGTTGTTAACTATGAAAAAAAATGGCATGTGCTTCTGTCATCCATCTCATTCTATGAAAACTTAGAGAAATTTCAAATCCCTATGGGTTGTTGTTGTTATTCTCAATATAGAATAATCATGTAAAATATAAAATAGATACATGATTATATCAAGATTATTTAGTTTAATAATAGAATTTAGAAATAAGCTAAATAAGCTAAATTAATTGAATAAAATATCCCAGTTAATTGACAAACATTCTTCTATAATCATCTGATTAAAGCAAATATAATTTAGAAAGTGCATTTACAAACAATCAAATATTGTATAAATGAAAAAAAAGACAATAACATTTTCGAATTGAAAGTTTTCTAAGAATCCCTTGAAATCTTGAAATGTTTTTTTTTTCAAAACATTTATTGAGTAACTGTAAACAGTTTATCTATAAGTGATATAATTAATCATAGAGTGACCATAGATAATACATGTAATTGTTTTCTTTATAATGTACACTTTTAAAATGTTATCGTTTTCTATTATTGGATATATCTGGAAGAATTTTAACTGTGGTACACGTGATATGATGAAGTATGACATACAAAATTGCTATACATATTAGATACGTTTTTTTTTTAAATTTGGTTGAAGAAAGCATTCAAACAACAATATACGATTACATGATCATTAGGAAAAGTTTAAATAACCCTTTTGTTGATATCAGGGAGAGAATTTTGATTCATCTTTATTAGCATATGTTCATCCTATGAGGATTACATTGAAACACTTTATTGAAAGTGGATGGTCAAATACATATGCATGCTTCAATCAGTGAGAACATCAATGCCGAGATAAAGATACATTCATCTGATGAGTTGCAATTGGAAAAAAACGAGCGTCGTTGATTTCATCCCAGTACAACATGGTTTTGCTATAGTTCATAAGTAGGACAAAATATTATTTACACTGTCAAATACAACCATTATGAATTTAAGAAACTGATATGAAGAAAACTATTTTAGACTAAAATGACTGCTTGTATTGTCTTTTGTTCGGTAAAGCTTAGTCATTCTAATCATCTATATTAACTCATAAAGTTTATGGATGCTTTTTGTTTTATGCTTCACGAGTTAAGTAAACCGTTAAAAAATGAACTTATGTTGTCAATATAATTGAGACTAATCATGTGTTTATAATGTTCATAAATATGAATAACCCTAAGAGTTTCGAGAAGAAAACTACAAATTTACTGACTAGAATGTGAGGTTGTGAATGTTTACTAATAATACGATCATTCGTTTGTAATGCAATTCAAATGTATGTTTGTACATCCGCTAATTGAATCTAAAGATGATCTTACGGTATTAGAATAGTATGATAAAAAGCACAACTGATCAATCAATTGCTAATTATATGATCTGACTAAAGTGTTAAATATATCAAATGTTTCTAGGTTGTATTCGTCATAAATTAATTTCAACCGGTATGTCACTGAAAACATAGAACCTGTGAACAGCTTTTTTGCTCTAAAAAAGGACTCCTTATCAGTAAGCACTCACGACTCTATCAACAATCACATTCAGGACCGTCGTGTCTCTAGTCGGACGTTTGACTATTAGAACCACTGTGTAGTGAAATTCCTAGTTCAGGTTATTTTCACTACAGTGCAACAGTCATTTAATTCCATTGGTTGTATCTGGTCCACTGCCTATATATCTGAACATCACCTGTCACGATGTCTCACTGGATCGTCGGAAGATGTTACTAGTTCTCTCTGGTTTTCATTGGTACTCCAACTAAAATCAGTTTTAGTGAATATAATCTACGAACTTTATCAGTCTTCTTAAATCTTTTTTAATTGCAAAAATTTCGTTTTTCTGAGGAGACAATAAAGTTTTACTTACTGGTGATAGTATTTTCCAGTTTCAGAACGATAATCATCCTTGCAATCTGTGTTGATTAAATAATCATTTCTCTTATCCAAATTACATACACTATAGTAAAGCGTTTACAACTTATTGCCATCCTAAAAATCGTCAACCTGAAGTAAAGACACTGTGATTTTTCAAACAATAAGCTAAAACATTGAGATTTTTGTGCGTGAGATAAACCATAAACAATCTGTCTAAAATACATAATTTGTGACTGCAACGTCATAACGATAGATTAGACGGAAAGCCTTTATAAGATTGGTGTAAGTAGTTAATCATTAGTGCTGTAAAGGTTTCTTTCTTCATGTCTTTTTGATGACTTTGAAACTTAAGTATTTCCTGATAGTACTTTATCACGTATATGTTTTGTATTTTAAACTACAAACATTATTTCATACACATAGTTCCCTTTATTATTTTAAAGAGAGTAAGAACAAAGGTTGGTGCAGAATAATATGAATTCATTTTATTTCGTTAGGTTCTCATCAGCTGCTTACAACCTAAAATATTTGAAATTTAACGTTATTATAGATATTGACATACTTATACAACAGAGGGCGATGAAGGATGAATATATGTAACATAATGTGGTAAAGATTTCGTTAGAGTTAATGAGGTCATCAAATTTTTTTTGTTTCGAATATATAGAGTTTGGGAGGGAAGGTTCCAGAAAATTGAAATAGTGATTAGAAATCATGGAATTAAAACACATTAGACGATTATGTAATGAAGTAACTGAAAATAGATTAATGTTAATAAAGAGAGATATGAATTGAAATTGGTCAGTTATGAGTGATGTAATTATAAAATTCAGAAAGAGTTGAAATGACGTAACCCCGTTTATTTTATTTTTATTACGTCATTTCAACTCTTTCTGAATTTTATAATTACATCACTCATAACTGACCAATTTCAATTCATATCTCTCTTTATTAACATTAATCTATTTTCAGTCACTTCATTACATAATCGTCTAATGTGTTTTAATTCCATGATTTCTAATCACTATTTCAATTTTCTGGAACCTTCCCTCCCAAACTCTATATATTCGAAACAAAAAAAAATTTGATGACCTCATTAACTCTAACGAAATCTTTACCACATTATGTTACATATATTCATCCTTCATCGCCCTCTGTTGTATAAGTATGTCAATATCTATAATAACGTTAAATTTCAAATATTTTAGGTTGTAAGCAGCTGATGAGAACCTAACGAAATAAAATGAATTCATATTATTCTGCACCAACCTTTGTTCTTACTCTCTTTACAAACATTATTACATGCATACGGTTAAACATACTTCAGTCCTATGTACATAAGACTGAACAATTGTAGTTATCTTTTAGCTAATAACTTTACAAAGTAACTAAATAAGTAGATATGAAGAAAGAACCCTCAGTTGATGGAGGAGATTTGCATCTCAGAAGAATGATTTTGATCAATCTGCACTTTTTGAACTGAGTGGTTTAATTATGAAACATTCATTATCTCTCTAGAAAATATTATCAGTGCTTTTCGAATTCCTTCTTATAAGCCAAAAGGTGGTATATTTGGAAATATCATAAATAACCACAAGATAAAGAATTGAATCAAGACAGAAGAAAATTAAAAATGAAATTTGCATTTAGTGGCATGACATGTTTTAACAACAACTAATAACATCTTATATTAACAAAGTAATATGTTAAATATATATAGAAAGAGATTCAAATAACGCAATCCTATTTAAAGTTCGTGCTGATGGTTTAATTCATAAAAACTGTGAAAGCTTAATCCTTCAAACACTCAGCTCAAAAAATGCAACTCTATCAAAATCTATTCAGGGCTTTTTTCACGTGTACTTAGAATGTTCATTGATTTTACTTAGTATACTTATGAAATACAAATATAATATACAAACAGGTTAGGTACAAACATGATGATATTACACAATGAAATCAGCTTTCACGTAAACTGATAGTTTTTCAATTATATACATATAGTCTTGTTTCCAGTTCTGTTTATAAATGAATTATATATACATATTTTTTTCAAAGAATTATCTCTTGATTTATTTCTGTTCAATGTTTTACATCATGGTAATTATTAATTAATAAGTGGTCATAAATTTAATATTCCTATTGACTTTCATCTCATGTTATATGGACAGCAACAATGTTATTATATTTGATTATTCCTCAAATAACTAGTTTGTTTAATATAACAACACAAACGTACATTTATTTGCCTACTTATATTTATTCTCATCCTATGCACGTTCCGAGAAATTTGATTTGTGACTATCAATTGAATTGACTAGCTTTATCCCCAATCGTATCCTATGGCTATATATAGCCAATGATTTTTCTCTCTAGGTTTTATATTGATACATACATATATACATTTATTCACTACAACGTAAACGTACATGACGCATGAAAAGGTACTTATACAAACTTTAAAAAAGTTTTATAGTTAATATCTTATCATGATTGAACAATTATTTAATACAGTTGTTTTGTGAACTCTATTTATATTCTGTAATTTCGACTTTTTTCTTATTTTTTGGAGAAGTTCTAACCAGAATGCCAACTGGAACGTTGAAGTTATTTTTAATTACTGTGATTGAGATTTGTACAAACATATTTGTCCTTTTAATGTATTTTATATGGTTGGTTTCCAAATACTGTGAAATTATTCACTGAAATGCTAATGAAACTTATCATAAATTTCTTAGCATTTATAACCATTTAATCGACCATAAACCATCGATCACTCGTACTTGAAACTGTAAAAACTGATAAGAATTTACTAGAAATATTAGTCTTCATTTATGCATTTCCATTTCAAGATTTTTACTCTAATCTTTGTAAACTATTTTAAACTGCCTACAATTTTTACTCTTACTTGGCTTTCCAGGTTTACTTTTAACACCATTTAGTCGTGTATTCAACATTCTTGACATTCATTTCATTTTTACTAATGTTAAATGTAAACATTAATGAAAATAACAATAAAATGATTGATTGATGTAATCATAACCCTTCGTATTTTTTCGTTTTATAATCAATAATTGTGCTACATGTTTCCATTTGTCAAATCATTTTATGAAAAAGAGTAAAAGCAATCACTATGAGTGGTGTAAAAGTTAAGTGATATCATAAGTGTACGAAATGAGTTTACGAATCAAGGTAAATCAGAATAAACATCTTACTAGAAATGTAGTTCATTTGTCTTAATGATCCAGTTTGACAGATATTAAAGTGTTATGATTGATAATACTATCAATGATATATATGAATGGCTTGTTTAATACTCTGAATAATTGTAAAAATAAAGGAATGATTGTATTAATAAAATTAACTAATACACACATCAATATTTGACAAGTTCAGTATGTTGTAACTGTGCATTAGTAACTTACAGTCTTATCTGTGCTAGTACCTTTAATATTCATAGTGAACTATTTAGTTGTCATTAAGTTAGGTGATTGTATAAAGATTTTATAGAACTTTGTGGAAAATTGTCATCATAAATTGACATCTTCTAGAGAATCCCTATGCTATTCTAATTCATAATACTTAAGAATTTACACGTAATGTTTCATGTCAACCATGACACATTCAGACGACGAAGTTAGAATCCAGCGTTTCACACATTCAACTAAAGACATACTTTTCACGACTGTGCATTCATTCAACACGAACTACTATCATATTCATAAAAACGGCTGTTTTTACAAGTCACTAGTGATATAACTATCTAATCAGAAGTAACCAATTGTAAAGGTCACTTGGGGACAGCCAGAAATGACTTGAAGGACAACTGTATATCATAGGCTAAGATATGGGTTCATTTTCTATGTGTGTATGTCAGTACGTAGTCCGACAGACTCCCCCTTTCACTCTCGTCTCCTCGCTGTATTCAGTTTAGAAGGTTGACGCGTAGCAGATTGCGTATCAGTATCAGACTGTGGACACGGTTCATCATAACAACGACAATACAATTACTAATGTCTTTGATTCAATGACGATTATTTTAACGAAGTTTGTAAGCCGGTACATTTGTTACGATAGAAAACTACAATGGTTAGTTATTCTACCTCAGTAAATTTGTCTATCAATAATATCAAAACTATTCAAATTTAAAAGTATTTTACCATTTCAAGTTGCTAGATTTAATCGATAGATTGTTAATGATCAGAGTTTAACGTGGTCATGGTCAACGTAGATACCTGGATAAATGGACGTCGGCCCAAGTTGCAATATTGTATTATCAAGACAACGTGAAGTTAACAAGAAAAAATTAAGAGACGAAACAGTATAGTAGCAAAAACAGAAAGAATCATTATACATTTAGAAAATCGTATATATGAAGAAATGCCTGAATTCATGAGTGGAAGTAAGATAATGAGTAATCTCATCTAAGCCACTGTGATTAGCTCATATTCATGTGATCAAATGTTTTCAAATTCTGACTGCAATTATTCTACTGACCCTAATCAGGCAATCTGCATTTAAAAACAAAAGTGATTCATCAATTAATACCACGTTGTGGTTTAGCTCCACTCTCTAAATTTTACAACTAACTACCGCAATAGCAAACATTCGTCGCCGAATTAATAGAATATATAGATAAACGGATAGTTCGACAATTGTGACTAAAAGCATTGCCATAAGTTTACTCTTATGCAATGAACTTGTTAAGTTTTATTGATTATCGGGGTAATATAATTCATATGAATTAAGAAACCCATTGCACCACTGTTAAGGAAAAAAGGATTTAACGAAGAAGGTTTTCATTTTTACAAAATCATTTGCCGAAGTTATAAAATTGTATTCATAGTAATTTAGCAAATTTAGGTGTTTAACTTTCAACAGATCGCTACATTTGCTAAGCGATTATAAATACAATTGTACAGTTTAAGTAAATAAGATCATTGAAAAAAAAAGAGATTTTTTTATTTTCTTCATTTGCATTGTGAACAATTATAATCAGTCATTATTCACAATTGTCTTAGATTGATGATCAATAGTTTCTGTAAGTTAGGCATCAACATTACAATCAATGGTAATGATACATTTGTAAATATAATTATGTACAAGCAGTTTTTTTAGTTCTCATTTCAAATTATACACACCACCAGATGTTTTTTAAGGAAAAATATTTAGTACATAATCCTATCAATATAGTTGATATTTCAGGTATTGTCTTACTGAACTATACATGCCTTAATAGTTTCTTTACATGATACTTTATTTATTTGAATTAAAATTTAATTATAATGTCAAAACTAAAGCGGATGAACATGTTCTTAAGAATGATTAACCTTCTTTTGTATTTATTTCACTTATATAATATGGAATACACGTTTTATCATTCAAAATCAAATCAAAATAATGTGAAAATGTTTAATTCAAATGAAAATTAACTACACGATACATTTCAAAATCATTGTAACATTCAAGATTGTTTAGTTTTTCTTAATGGTCAAATAAAAGTGGTTATTTTAAAAAATCTTCAGGTAGATCACTGGCTATTAAATGAAATATTTGGATAGTTATTTTAAACAAAGCTGATCTGAGTTTAAATATATATATATTCACCCGAACAATGTATATTTCATATTCTTCAGTGTAAGATGATCTTTTCTTCATTCATTAATATACACTTAATTAAAAGAAAAATATCTCAGCATAAATTGTGCATGGTTGCTGAACTGTTTCGCTTTATATTCATTTTACATGTGAATATGCAGAAATAGTTTTGTAAAAAAAGAGATTATATTAGCAGTGGATATATATAAGATTTGCATGAAATGATGCCTCTATGCAAAAAGTGTGTACTACAGACGTTTGATAGTAATTTGAGTAAAAATAATTTTCCAAATTCAATTAGTAAAAGTATTTATCATATCATTTTCTAGACTCAATTTATGTTTGTCGAATATTAATTCGATTTTTTATTTAACAGATAATCTGGTTCACTGGGTATTGTTCTGCTTGTATCTTCCCACTGAAGTTTAAGACTGCAATCGATCAGTCAGTTATTGGCATATATACATACTGTGCGTATGCCTCGATATTGCCTTAATTCAAATAGAACGAAACGCGCGTCCTGGATTCCACTGCTAGCCGCTATCCATCTTTGCTTATAGATAATCTGTTTGTTTTTTTTTTCTTTTTAAATAAAAAGACAGTTATTTACTTGTGAACAGCTTATAAGTGTATGTGTTTATGCGTGAGGGAGAGGCAATAAGTGGATCTATGAGAAAATAAGAGAAGAGTACATAGAAAGTAAAGTAAATGGATAGCGATTATCAGTGGATTTTATGAGGCGCATTCCGTTCCATTTAAGACCTGTCGTCTGAATACACTAGGATCACAGTGTTGCTATTCACTGAATAAATCGATTTTGATAACTTTGAAATGGTTCTATAAAAGATTTATAGATATATACGAACAGATATTGGTCTCACTTTCTGGTGATTTATAATAAAATTACGCACAGATGTTATTCTCGAAAATCCATTTCGATGAAATTCAATATAGAGTACGATATGTATTTCGGTTTGATTTTTTAACATGTTAATCTAGTTTCATTTGCTAGTCTTTATCCATTAGGTCCAAATTTATTTGGAATAACAATTCAAAATGGGAAACTTTGTTTTTCACCTATATTAAGTATCCATATTGATCAATTGATTGAATTAATTTTGAAGTGTAATGATTATTCAAGTAAAATGTTAAAAGCGTTTTTGGAAATGGATATGCCAGAAAACGAAACAACTGTTCTTACTGAAATAATACACAAATTATTTAGCATAAAACTATGTTTGACTTAAGGTTAATGTAAATAAATTAGGTACCACCGATAGCGGTGCATGGTAGTTATCACATATATTAAAATGATTTCATTTAAGGATTTCAATCATTGTATACCAAATCATTCTAACAATAAGGCAAACATGAAAAGATTTAGTCTTTATTTGAGTATAGAATAATTTATATTTTTCAAGTTTACTCAGTAAACAATTAAATATCATTCACAATCAACAAATCATCAATAAGTTACAGATTCACTAGTGACTCAATCAGTTCTCTTGGTCATATTGTGTCTTCACAGCCTCATAGTTAGTAACCTGTATTCTATACAGATATTATTTAATTATATTAAAAAGTAAATTAATCTTCGTTCGAAATCAATCAGCAGCGCAAAGTTTTAAATTCTCATAAATTATTGTGCTTAAGAATTTTCAGATACTTAGAGGATAATTAATAATTTGAAGCTAAGATGACAGAACGTATTATCGAGATTTTAGTGTTTTAGGCCGTGGCAACACAACTAAGGCTAGAATTGTTTATGTATACATATGTGTAAATGAATATGCATTTTTTATTGATATGCCATAATATATGTCATAAAACCATCATCTCTCATTCTTTTGTTCATTAATGTTGCCATAATCATCAGTTTAATTTTTGTTCATTTTTCTCCATTTTTATTGCGAATGAAATAATCATATTTTAAAATACTTTACCGTTTAGAAATGAAGTAAGTAAAGGATAATTAACAGAAAAATAAACTGGAAAAAAATAAACAAAGGATAGTTTAATGTTTTATTCCAGGTAAATTTTAATTATCCCATGACAGACTTATTATTACGTCCCAGGTGTGAGTCTTGGTGACGGGTTCATGGATGCACGCCGCTAAATAGTCTCGTACTAGGACGAAACAGATGTCGACTACCTTATTGTTTGCAGTGGTCTCTAAATTGATATCATTCCGTGATCTTATCTGTGATATGATGTATTTGTTGGATTTATTAACCGTACTAGTCTACTACTCATCGAAATCAAAATATTTGTGAATAAACTGAGTGGATTTGATGAAAAGACTAATTATCCATAAGCGACTATTACGCCACACATTTTTCAACTTTATGAACGAATTTAATGTTTGTGAGACATAAGAGTTTGCTCAAGATGCACATATGCCAACCAAAACTAATCATAACTCAATCTTGATTACAAATAATGATAAAACCCAAATCCCTAATAATAGTATTATGTAATTGTCTTCCAGTATAATGTGGTGTACGTTGGTTGGCTATTTACTTCTAAAGATTGTAACTCAACAATTAATCCTCGGTTACATACATAACATTGTGCTAATCAAAAGATCGCGCTGATTCGCTGACTCGGGTTTTATAAGACAAGCTTAAGAACGAACTATTAACAGAACTCTAAATTTGTATTTTGAGCAATAATCAATTATAGTTATAGACACATTTAAGTCGGCTACAAAACAGGCAGCTATTGGATATCATGATGTCTGGTTATATTGTATGTTGTATGATGATGGTTGACGATTCAGAGTTAAACTACATATATTCTCCACTGATTAACCACAGAGGAAAACCAGGGATTAGTGGACTATTAATTTGTCCTAGTGTGCAGCACCTCAGTGATAGGCATAATGATGTAGTCAAAGATTTGAGCTAGGAGTGCATGGTCCCACGGTAATCGTTTAATCATTGAACTATCATGTTAGCAACCAGTTGTATACATTTACATCTTCACTCAAATCATACTACAGTGCAAAGATCAACCAATTTCATTAAAGACTTGTGTTTCATTCATAAATATGGCTGAACTCCACCGTTCGCTCTTACCTATCAGGATTTCAGGAATTCATTTAAATGAAATCATTAGTGAGCATACAGTAATTGGTTTGATAAAGTTAAAATTGATCTCCAGAAACTAAGTCTCATAACTATATTTATATATATGTCCACGAGACTTTATTATCTAAAATTTATTAAACCATGTAAAGATGATCAGAATGTTTGCGTTACAAGAAACTACCTCACATCCATTATGTAAAGAAAACACATTGAGTTTCGCATAATGATTTTTAAGTACTATTATTGTTCACTTACCATTACATAAATGTTACCGTTACATAAAGTTGTACTGTCTAGTGTGCTTATCAATAGTTGTTGACAGTTTTCTTTTACTATTTTCCTTCACGCCTACTTATACGATCATCACTTAGAATGACTTGAGAAAGAAAAGAAACTAACCGTTTGTTGAGATCGGCCTTTATTTATTTGTTTTTGTCTGAATTCTATTTTCTACATTTTTTTCCAGTTATTTAGCTTGAATTAATAACCATTAATAATACTATAGTTCATTTCTCTACCTAACAGACGAAATAGATAACAGGTATACAGTTTTAATCACGTTATATACAGATAAGTTAAGAAACGCTTTCACTTAGTGTTTATTGTCATCTTTTCATTCACTTTTTCCTCATCATTAGTGGTTTTATTTAATATTATATTTTCGGTAAGATATAGAATTCTGAGCACAAGGTATTTCAACAAGTTTCCTTTTCTTTATTGTTGTTATTGTGATTAGTTAGGATTATGTAACCATTAAAAACAGCATATTTATCTACAACTAATGTGTTTTCATTACTTTGTCTGGATAGAATATAATCAAATAACCTGATTCATTACTACAATTACTTTTCAACGTAACAATTGAGTGACAGATGTAAAGGTTGGCTACAATTTGTCTCTTATTCAAACTGTCGATAAATAAAACTTTACTTCGTTGTTTTAACACACTAATAGATGGTATTGTATCAATAGATCCTTTAATAACCATAATATATAGTCGAACTGATTCAGTTACTTTTACCTTGTAAGTGTATTTAGGAAAAGTAGGCATTTAAACTTACTGTTGCAAGCATACACTATGAATGAAAAGCTATTTAATTAGGTAAGAGAATTTGCGTGGTATGTAGCATTTACATAATCTTTGCAATGAAAATATTAGTCAAGTGAAATTTGTTCACAAAAATATATTTAAGCTGTTATTTTAAATAAGGATCATTGAAAATACCTAAACTGTTTACTTTCTAATACATATGAGAAGGAAATACAGTCCTCTATTACAATAAAATAACACAGTTGGAGACGGATGGAAGAAAGTTAGGAGCGGCTAAACTAAAAAGTGGCATGAATTTATAAAGTCACTAAATTTTAGCCTGAGTCATGTTAATAGATGTTGGCTACTTGTTTGGGGTCCGTGTGACTATCGTAACCAATGGTTGGAGACTGTGGTGGACTTGGCTCAGAATCGATCACAATGGCATGTGTGTATACACTCTCTCCCTTAAACCATGAGATTGAAACTGCTTTATGTTTTTCTTTCTACGAATTAATTATTTCTTCCTGTACTATATCCTTATATGCAATCATTCTTTTATATATTACTACAGTTGAATTAACTACTTCTATGAATTCGGTGTTCATCTTGTTGTTCTAATGAAGTGTGGCAAGTAGGACCAATACATATATGTGTCTGGCCCTACGTTGTAGCCGACTGAACAAACATTTTGATGTTTCTTACTTTTTCATGCCTTTGATGTAATAATTAGGAACCAATAATCATAATTTTCAT